>NC_080072.1:115232101-115872603 GCF_949987535.1 Balaenoptera acutorostrata
CACTTCCACTCATGGGCGTATAAATTGGGAAAACTAAAAATCAGCAAGACACAGGCACCCCAAAGTTTAGGGCTGCTCTGTTGACAAGAACCCCCACTTCATTACACCTTAAATATCCTAGGAAAGAGAAAAGTGGATAAAGAACTTGTGGTCCTCATGTACAATGGAATATCACTCAGCCATGAAATCCACGTCATAATGCTAGTAGCAGCACGATGAGTGGATTTAGATACGACGATTCTAAATGAAATAAGTCACACAGAAAAAGACACTTATCATAAGATATCACTTATAGAGGGAATGTAAAAACCGCTACACTTGAACTGAATTACAAAACAGAACAGAGTCACACGTTTAGAAAACACACTATGGCTGCTGAACGGGAAAGGTGAGGTGGGGTGATGCATAAATCAAGGGTTTCAAATTAGCTCAGATACCGTTCCATAAACCCAATATGTAGTAGACAAGACCTACTCCTTGCTCAGTGAACTGGCCTCAACACCCCCTATTCACCGCACAAGAATATATCTGACTAGTAAGAATCCTCAAACCTATGTATTGATATCTCTCTGTAAGTGAGTCAAGGGGGTGTAAAGCGGCATAAACACAGCCGTGAAAAGCAGCTAAACCCCATTATAAAAATAAATTACTTTTCAAAACCAGTGAAACAAAGACAGTGAAAGAGAGAGAAATTCTTCCAAAATTCGTTCAGGGGCTGTGATGCAACCTGGATTGACCATATCTAGACCCACAGCTGATTGAGACATAAGGGTGGACACTCTTGGGGCTGAGAGGTTCGGTGAGGTTGGGTGAGCCAACGCAGACCCTTTCAAGTAATACTGCATGGTACCCATCCCATGGGTCCCAAATCTCCAGGTTCAAGGGCATCTTCCTACGTCGAAAACATGCATGAGAAACCCAGAAGATGGTACACCGTGTGATCGGGAAAGGTTTCTAAAACGCCCCTCATTTCTCATCTCCTTGTGCTCGGGTTCGCCATTCCAGCCGCTTTACTAGCCATCTCCCTCCTTGGAGAATCAGCACCTTTAATCTCCTGTTCCGTACAGGTTGCAATTTGTCCTGAGGATGAACGGCAAGAGGGGAACCAATGAGAGACTAGCTCTAGGGGTTGGGACAGGCACAGGTCACTCTATTTTCCCATCAGGAAGAAGAATTAACCACAAGCTCAGCCTGCCCCCCAGAACCAGAAGAGGGCCTGAAGCAATCCTGCACTTTTGCGGCCAGCTCCCAAAAAAGCGACTGGAAAAATGGAGCTCAGGGGCACTGCAATAAACAAACCTGCAGAGTTATAAACGATAACTCTCGTCCACAAATATATTGAGGGAAGGCAACGAAGAGGCTTTGAAAGCAAGGCAGAATTGCAGGAAACAGATTTCAGGAGGTAGATTCGAATCGCCTTGAAAGCACATGAAAAGCGGCAAAACGTGGACAATGATGCCCTTGGCCAAAAAGGGCGTATGCGTTTTTTCCTGAATATATTCAGGAAAAAACGCATACGCCCTTTTTGGCCAACCAAGCAACCTGGAAAGGCAAATCAGCGCTCCAAAGAAGTCTCGCTTCCCAGCGGGCAAAAGGGCCATGCGGAAAAAAGTGTCCAAACCAGAAATGCAGGACCAGCCATGGAGAAATGGGAGCCTTGCTACGCTGATGGGCGGGATGTAAATTGCCAACAGCCACTCTGGAGAAGTGTACGGTGTGTCCTGAAACATCTAAAAAACACAGCTTGGAGAGCATAGGGCACTTCCACTCATGGGCGTATAAATTGGGAAAACTAAAAATCAGCAAGACACAGGCACCCCAAAGTTTAGGGCTGCTCTGTTGACAAGAACCCCCACTTCATTACACCTTAAATATCCTAGGAAAGAGAAAAGTGGATAAAGAACTTGTGGTCCTCATGTACAATGGAATATCACTCAGCCATGAAATCCACGTCATAATGCTAGTAGCAGCACGATGAGTGGATTTAGATACGACGATTCTAAATGAAATAAGTCACACAGAAAAAGACACTTATCATAAGATATCACTTATAGAGGGAATGTAAAAACCGCTACACTTGAACTGAATTACAAAACAGAACAGAGTCACACGTTTAGAAAACACACTATGGCTGCTGAACGGGAAAGGTGAGGTGGGGTGATGCATAAATCAAGGGTTTCAAATTAGCTCAGATACCGTTCCATAAACCCAATATGTAGTAGACAAGACCTACTCCTTGCTCAGTGAACTGGCCTCAACACCCCCTATTCACCGCACAAGAATATATCTGACTAGTAAGAATCCTCAAACCTATGTATTGATATCTCTCTGTAAGTGAGTCAAGGGGGTGTAAAGCGGCATAAACACAGCCGTGAAAAGCAGCTAAACCCCATTATAAAAATAAATTACTTTTCAAAACCAGTGAAACAAAGACAGTGAAAGAGAGAGAAATTCTTCCAAAATTCGTTCAGGGGCTGTGATGCAACCTGGATTGACCATATCTAGACCCACAGCTGATTGAGACATAAGGGTGGACACTCTTGGGGCTCAGAGGTTCGGTGAGGTTGGGTGAGCCAACGCAGACCCTTTCAAGTAATACTGCATGGTACCCATCCCATGGGTCCCAAATCTCCAGGTTCAAGGGCATCTTCCTACGTCGAAAACATGCATGAGAAACCCAGAAGATGGTACACCGTGTGATCGGGAAAGGTTTCTAAAACGCCCCTCATTTCTCATCTCCTTGTGCTCGTGTTCGCCATTCCAGCTGCTTTACTAGCCATCTCCCTCCTTGGAGAATCAGCACCTTTAATCTCCTGTTCCGTACAGGTTGCAATTTGTCCTGAGGATGAACGGCAAGAGGGGAACCAATGAGAGACTAGCTCTAGGGGTTGGGACAGGCACAGGTCACTCTATTTTCCCATCAGGAAGAAGAATTAACCACAAGCTCAGCCTGCCCCCCAGAACCAGAAGAGGGCCTGAAGCAATCCTGCACTTTTGCGGCCAGCTCCCAAAAAAGCGACTGGAAAAATGGAGCTCAGGGGCACTGCAATAAACAAACCTGCAGAGTTATAAACGATAACTCTCGTCCACAAATATATTGAGGGAAGGCAACGAAGAGGCTTTGAAAGCAAGGCAGAATTGCAGGAAACAGATTTCAGGAGGTAGATTCGAATCGCCTTGAAAGCACATGAAAAGCGGCAAAACGTGGACAATGATGCCCTTGGCCAAAAAGGGCGTATGCGTTTTTTCCTGAATATATTCAGGAAAAAACGCATACGCCCTTTTTGGCCAACCAAGCAACCTGGAAAGGCAAATCAGCGCTCCAAAGAAGTCTCGCTTCCCAGCGGGCAAAAGGGCCATGCGGAAAAAAGTGTCCAAACCAGAAATGCAGGACCAGCCATGGAGAAATGGGAGCCTTGCTACGCTGATGGGCGGGATGTAAATTGCCAACAGCCACTCTGGAGAAGTGTACGGTGTGTCCTGAAACATCTAAAAAACACAGCTTGGAGAGCATAGGGCA
The DNA here is from genome assembly GCF_949987535.1 of Balaenoptera acutorostrata. Lineage (NCBI taxonomy): Eukaryota > Metazoa > Chordata > Mammalia > Artiodactyla > Balaenopteridae > Balaenoptera > Balaenoptera acutorostrata. The sequence goes on from NC_080072.1 coordinate 115,235,622, forward strand.
CTTCCACTCATGGGCGTATAAATTGGGAAAACTAAAAATCAGCAAGACACAGGCACCCCAAAGTTTAGGGCTGCTCTGTTGACAAGAACCCCCACTTCATTACACCTTAAATATCCTAGGAAAGAGAAAAGTGGATAAAGAACTTGTGGTCCTCATGTACAATGGAATATCACTCAGCCATGAAATCCACGTCATAATGCTAGTAGCAGCACGATGAGTGGATTTAGATACGACGATTCTAAATGAAATAAGTCACACAGAAAAAGACACTTATCATAAGATATCACTTATAGAGGGAATGTAAAACCCGCTACACTTGAACTGAATTACAAAACAGAACAGAGTCACACGTTTAGAAAACACACTATGGCTGCTGAACGGGAAAGGTGAGGTGGGGTGATGCATAAATCAAGGGTTTCAAATTAGCTCAGATACCGTTCCATAAACCCAATATGTAGTAGACAAGACCTACTCCTTGCTCAGTGAACTGGCCTCAACACCCCCTATTCACCGCACAAGAATATATCTGACTAGTAAGAATCCTCAAACCTATGTATTGATATCTCTCTGTAAGTGAGTCAAGGGGGTGTAAAGCGGCATAAACACAGCCGTGAAAAGCAGCTAAACCCCATTATAAAAATAAATTACTTTTCAAAACCAGTGAAACAAAGACAGTGAAAGAGAGAGAAATTCTTCCAAAATTCGTTCAGGGGCTGTGATGCAACCTGGATTGACCATATCTAGACCCACAGCTGATTGAGACATAAGGGTGGACACTCTTGGGGCTGAGAGGTTCGGTGAGGTTGCGTGAGCCAACGCAGACCCTTTCAAGTAATACTGCATGATACCCATCCCATGGGTCCCAAATCTCCAGGTTCAAGGGCATCTTCCTACGTCGAAAACATGCATGAGAAACCCAGAAGATGGTACACCGTGTGATCGGGAAAGGTTTCTAAAACGCCCCTCATTTCTCATCTCCTTGTGCTCGGGTTCGCCATTCCAGCCGCTTTACTAGCCATCTCCCTCCTTGGAGAATCAGCACCTTTAATCTCCTGTTCCGTACAGGTTGCAATTTGTCCTGAGGATGAACGGCAAGAGGGGAACCAATGAGAGACTAGCTCTAGGGGTTGGGACAGGCACAGGTCACTCTATTTTCCCATCAGGAAGAAGAATTAACCACAAGCTCAGCCTGCCCCCCAGAACCAGAAGAGGGCCTGAAGCAATCCTGCACTTTTGCGGCCAGCTCCCAAAAAAGCGACTGGAAAAATGGAGCTCAGGGGCACTGCAATAAACAAACCTGCAGAGTTATAAACGATAACTCTCGTCCACAAATATATTGAGGGAAGGCAACGAAGAGGCTTTGAAAGCAAGGCGGAATTGCAGGAAACAGATTTCAGGAGGTAGATTCGAATCGCCTTGAAAGCACATGAAAAGCGGCAAAACGTGGACAATGATGCCCTTGGCCAAAAAGGGCGTATGCGTTTTTTCCTGAATATATTCAGGAAAAAACGCATACGCCCTTTTTGGCCAACCAAGCAACCTGGAAAGGCAAATCAGCGCTCCAAAGAAGTCTCGCTTCCCAGCGGGCAAAAGGGCCATGCGGAAAAAAGTGTCCAAACCAGAAATGCAGGACCAGCCATGGAGAAATGGGAGCCTTGCTACGCTGATGGGCTGGATGTAAATTGCCAACAGCCACTCTGGAGAAGTGTACGGTGTGTCCTGAAACATCTAAAAAACACAGCTTGGAGAGCATAGGGCACTTCCACTCATGGGCGTATAAATTGGGAAAACTAAAAATCAGCAAGACACAGGCACCCCAAAGTTTAGGGCTGCTCTGTTGACAAGAACCCCCACTTCATTACACCTTAAATATCCTAGGAAAGAGAAAAGTGGATAAAGAACTTGTGGTCCTCATGTACAATGGAATATCACTCAGCCATGAAATCCACGTCATAAGGCTAGTAGCAGCAAGATGAGTGGATTTAGATACGACGATTCTAAATGAAATAAGTCACACAGAAAAAGACACTTATCATAAGATATCACTTATAGAGGGAATGTAAAAACCGCTACACTTGAACTGAATTACAAAACAGAACAGAGTCACACGTTTAGAAAACACACTATGGCTGCTGAACGGGAAAGGTGAGGTGGGGTGATGCATAAATCAAGGGTTTCAAATTAGCTCAGATACCGTTCCATAAACCCAATATGTAGTAGACAAGACCTACTCCTTGCTCAGTGAACTGGCCTCAACACCCCCTATTCACCGCACAAGAATATATCTGACTAGTAAGAATCCTCAAACCTATGTATTGATATCTCTCTGTAAGTGAGTCAAGGGGGTGTAAAACGGCATAAACACAGCCGTGAAAAGCAGCTAAACCCCATTATAAAAATAAATTACTTTTCAAAACCAGTGAAACAAAGACAGTGAAAGAGAGAGAAATTCTTACAAAATTCGTTCAGGGGCTGTGATGCAACCTGGATTGACCATATCTAGACCCACAGCTGATTGAGACATAAGGGTGGACACTCTTGGGGCTGAGAGGTTCGGTGAGGTTGCGTGAGCCAACGCAGACCCTTTAAAGTAATACTGCATGGTACCCATCCCATGGGTCCCAAATCTCCAGGTTCAAGGGCATCTTCCTACGTCGAAAACATGCATGAGAAACCCAGAAGATGGTACACCGTGTGATCGGGAAAGGTTTCTAAAACGCCCCTCATTTCTCATCTCCTTGTGCTCGGGTTCGCCATTCCAGCCGCTTTACTAGCCATCTCCCTCCTTGGAGAATCAGCACCTTTAATCTCCTGTTCCGTACAGGTTGCAATTTGTCCTGAGGATGAACGGCAAGAGGGGAACCAATGAGAGACTAGCTCTAGGGGTTGGGACAGGCACAGGTCACTCTATTTTCCCATCAGGAAGAAGAATTAACCACAAGCTCAGCCTGCCCCCCAGAACCAGAAGAGGGCCTGAAGCAATCCTGCACTTTTGCGGCCAGCTCCCAAAAAAGCGACTGGAAAAATGGAGCTCAGGGGCACTGCAATAAACAAACCTGCAGAGTTATAAACGATAACTCTCGTCCACAAATATATTGAGGGAAGGCAACGAAGAGGCTTTGAAAGCAAGGCGGAATTGCAGGAAACAGATTTCAGGAGGTAGATTCGAATCGCCTTGAAAGCACATGAAAAGCGGCAAAACGTGGACAATGATGCCCTTGGCCAAAAAGGGCGTATGCGTTTTTTCCTGAATATATTCAGGAAAAAACGCATACGCCCTTTTTGGCCAACCAAGCAACCTGGAAAGGCAAATCAGCGCTCCAAAGAAGTCTCGCTTCCCAGCGGGCAAAAGGGCCATGCGGAAAAAATTGTCCAAACCAGAAATGCAGGACCGGCCATGGAGAAATGGGAGCCTTGCTACGCTGATGGGCGGGATGTAAATTGCCAACAGCCATTCTGGAGAAGTGTACGGTGTGTCCTGAAACATCTAAAAAACACAGCTTGGAGAGCATAGGGCACTTCCACTCATGGGCGTATAAATTGGGAAAACTAAAAATCAGCAAGACACAGGCACCCCAAAGTTTAGGGCTGCTCTGTTGACAAGAACCCCCACTTCATTACACCTTAAATATCCTAGGAAAGAGAAAAGTAGATAAAGAAGTTGTGATCCTCATGTACAATGGAATATCACTCAGCCATGAAATCCACGTCATAAGGCTAGTAGCAGCACGATGAGTGGATTTAGATACGACGATTCTAAATGAAATAAGTCACACAGAAAAAGACACTTATCATAAGATATCACTTATAGTGGGAATGTAAAAACCGCTACACTTCAACTGAATTACAAAACAGAACAGAGTCACACGTTTAGAAAACACACTATGGCTGCTGAACGGGAAAGGTGAGGTGGGGTGATGCATAAATCAAGGGTTTCAAATTAGCTCAGATACCGTTCCATAAACCCAATATGTAGTAGACAAGACCTACTCCTTGCTCAGTGAACTGGCCTCAACACCCCCTATTCACCGCACAAGAATATATCTGACTAGTAAGAATCTTCAAACCTATGTATTGATATCTCTCTGTAAGTGAGTCAATTGGGTGTAAAGCGGCCTAAACACAGCCGTGAAAAGCAGCTAAACCCCATTATAAAAATAAATTACTTTTCAAAACCCGTGAAACAAAGACAGTGAAAGAGAGAGAAATTCTTACAAAATTCGTTCAGGGGCTGTGATGCAACCTGGATTGACCATATCTAGACCCACAGTTGATTGAGACATAAGGTTGGACACTCTTGGGGCTGAGAGGTTTGGTGAGGTTGCGTGAGCCAACGCAGACCCTTTAAAGTAATACTGCATGGTACCCATCCCATGGGTCCCAAATCTCCAGGTTCAAGGGCATCTTCCTACGTCGAAAACATGCATGAGAAACCCAGAAGATGGTACACCATGTGATCGGGAAAGGTTTCTAAAACGCCCCTCATTTCTCATCTCCTTGTGCTCGGGTTCGCCATTCCAGCCGCTTTACTAGCCATCTCCCTCCTTGGAGAATCAGCACCTTTAATCTCCTGTTCCGTACAGGTTGCAATTTGTCCTGAGGATGAACGGCAAGAGGGGAACCAATGAGAGACTAGCTCTAGGGGTTGGGACAGGCACAGGTCACTCTATTTTCCCATCAGGAAGAAGAATTAACCACAAGCTCAGCCTGCCCCCCAGAACCAGAAGAGGGCCTGAAGCAATCCTGCACTTTTGCGGCCAGCTCCCAAAAAAGCGACTGGAAAAATGGAGCTCAGGGGCACTGCAATAAACAAACCTGCAGAGTTATAAACGATAACTCTCGTCCACAAATATATTGAGGGAAGGCAACGAAGAGGCTTTGAAAGCAAGGCAGAATTGCAGGAAACAGATTTCAGGAGGTAGATTCGAATCGCCTTGAAAGCACATGAAAAGCGGCAAAACGTGGACAATGATGCCCTTGGCCAAAAAGGGCGTATGCGTTTTTTCCTGAATATATTCAGGAAAAAACGCATACGCCCTTTTTGGCCAACCAAGCAACCTGGAAAGGCAAATCAGCGCTCCAAAGAAGTCTCGCTTCCCAGCGGGCAAAAGGGCCATGCGGAAAAAAGTGTCCAAACCAGAAATGCAGGACCAGCCATGGAGAAATGGGAGCCTTGCTACGCTGATGGGCGGGATGTAAATTGCCAACAGCCACTCTGGAGAAGTGTACGGTGTGTCCTGAAACATCTAAAAAACACAGCTTGGAGAGCATAGGGCACTTCCACTCATGGGCGTATAAATTGGGAAAACTAAAAATCAGCAAGACACAGGCACCCCAAAGTTTAGGGCTGCTCTGTTGACAAGAACCCCCACTTCATTACACCTTAAATATCCTAGGAAAGAGAAAAGTGGATAAAGAACTTGTGGTCCTCATGTACAATGGAATATCACTCAGCCATGAAATCCACGTCATAAGGCTAGTAGCAGCACGATGAGTGGATTTAGGTACGACGATTCTAAATGAAATAAGTCACACAGAAAAAGACACTTATCATAAGATATCACTTATAGAGGGAATGTAAAAACCGCTACACTTGAACTGAATTACAAAACAGAACAGAGTCACACGTTTAGAAAACACACTATGGTTGCTGAACGGGAAAGGTGAGGTGGGGTGATGCATAAATCAGCGGTTTCAAATTAGCTCAGATACCGTTCCATAAACCCAATATCTAGTAGACAAGACCTACTCCTTGCTCAGTGAACTGGCCTCAACACCCCCTATTCACCGCACAAGAATATATCTGACTAGTAAGAATCTTCAAACCTATGTATTGATATCTCTCTGTAAGTGAGTCAATTGGGTGTAAGCGTCCTAAACACAGCCGTGAAAAGCAGCTAAACCCCATTATAAAAATAAATTACTTTTCAAAACCCGTGAAACAAAGACAGTGAAAGAGAGAGAAATTCTTCCAAAATTCGTTCAGGGGCTGTGATGCAACCTGGATTGACCATATCTAGACCCACAGCTGATTGAGACATAAGGGTGGACACTCTTGGGGCTGAGAGGTTTGGTGAGGTTGCGTGAGCCAACGCAGACCCTTTAAAGTAATACTGCATGGTACCCATCCCATGGGTCCCAAATCTCCAGGTTCAAGGGCATCTTCCTACGTCGAAAACAGGCATGAGAAACCCAGAAGATGGTACACCGTGTGATCGGGAAAGGTTTCTAAAACGCCCCTCATTTCTCATCTCCTTGTGCTCGGGTTCGCCATTCCAGCCGCTTTACTAGCCATCTCCCTCCTTGGAGAATCAGCACCTTTAATCTCCTGTTCCGTACAGGTTGCAATTTGTCCTGAGGATGAACGGCAAGAGGGGAACCAATGAGAGACTAGCTCTAGGGGTTGGGACAGGCACAGGTCACTCTATTTTCCCATCAGGAAGAAGAATTAACCACAAGCTCAGCCTGCCCCCCAGAACCAGAAGAGGGCCTGAAGCAATCCTGCACTTTTGCGGCCAGCTCCCAAAAAAGCGACTGGAAAAATGGAGCTCAGGGGCACTGCAATAAACAAACCTGCAGAGTTATAAACGATAACTCTCGTCCACAAATATATTGAGGGAAGGCAACGAAGAGGCTTTGAAAGCAAGGCAGAATTGCAGGAAACAGATTTCAGGAGGTAGATTCGAATCGCCTTGAAAGCACATGAAAAGCGGCAAAACGTGGACAATGATGCCCTTGGCCAAAAAGGGCGTATGCGTTTTTTCCTGAATATATTCAGGAAAAAACGCATACGCCCTTTTTGGCCAACCAAGCAACCTGGAAAGGCAAATCAGCGCTCCAAAGAAGTCTCGCTTCCTAGCGGGCAAAAGGGCCATGCAGAAAAAAGTGTCCAAACCAGAAATGCAGGACCAGCCATGGAGAAATGGGAGCCTTGCTACGCTGATGGGCGGGATGTAAATTGCCAACAGCCACTCTGGAGAAGTGTACGGTGTGTCCTGAAACATCTAAAAAACACAGCTTGGAGAGCATAGGGCACTTCCACTCATGGGCGTATAAATTGGGAAAACTAAAAATCAGCAAGACACAGGCACCCCAAAGTTTAGGGCTGCTCTGTTGACAAGAACCCCCACTTCATTACACCTTAAATATCCTAGGAAAGAGAAAAGTGGATAAAGAAGTTGTGGTCCTCATGTACAATGGAATATCACTCAGCCATGAAATCCACGTCATAAGGCTAGTAGCAGCATGATGAGTGGATTTAGATACGACGATTCTAAATGAAATAAGTCACACAGAAAAAGACACTTATCATAAGATATCACTTATAGAGGGAATGTAAAAACTGCTACACTTGAACTGAATTACAAAACAGAAAAGAGTTACACGTTTAGAAAACACACTATGGCTGCTGAACGGGAAAGGTGAGGTGGGGTGATGCATAAATCAAGGGTTTCAAATTAGCTCAGATTCCGTTCCATAAACCCAATATGTAGTAGACAAGACCTACTCCTTGCTCAGTGAACTGGCCTCAACACCCCCTATTCACCGCACAAGAATATATCTGACTAGTAAGAATCTTCAAACCTATGTATTGATATCTCTCTGTAAGTGAGTCAATTGGGTGTAAAGCGGCCTAAACACAGCCGTGAAAAGCAGCTAAACCCCATTATAAAAATAAATTAGTTTTCAAAACCCGTGAAACAAAGACAGTGAAAGAGAGAGAAATTCTTACAAAATTCGTTCAGGGGCTGTGATGCAACCTGGATTGACCATATCTAGACCCACAGCTGATTGAGATATAAGGGTGGACACTCTTGGGGCTGAGAGGTTTGGTGAAGTTGCGTGAGCCAACGCAGACCCTTTAAAGTAATACTGCATGGTACCCATCCCATGGGTCCCAAATCTCCAGGTTCAAGGGCATCTTCCTACGTCGAAAACATGCATGAGAAACCCAGAAGATGGTACACCGTGTGATCGGGAAAGGTTTCTAAAACGCCCCTCATTTCTCATCTCCTTGTGCTCGGGTTCGCCATTCCAGCCGCTTTACTAGCCATCTCCCTCCTTGGAGAATCAGCACCTTTAATCTCCTGTTCCGTACAGGTTGCAATTTGTCCTGAGGATGAACGGCAAGAGGGGAACCAATGAGAGACTAGCTCTAGGTGTTGGGACAGGCACAGGTCACTCTATTTTCCCATCAGGAAGAAGAATTAACCACAAGCTCAGCCTGCCCCCCAGAACCAGAAGAGGGCCTGAAGCAATCCTGCACTTTTGCGGCCAGCTCCCAAAAAAGCGACTGGAAAAATGGAGCTCAGGGGCACTGCAATAAACAAACCTGCAGAGTTATAAACGATAACTCTCGTCCACAAATATATTGAGGGAAGGCAACGAAGAGGCTTTGAAAGCAAGGCAGAATTGCAGGAAACAGATTTCAGGAGGTAGATTCGAATCGCCTTGAAAGCACATGAAAAGCGGCAAAACGTGGACAATGATGCCCTTGGCCAAAAAGGGCGTATGCGTTTTTTCCTGAATATATTCAGGAAAAAACGCATACGCCCTTTTTGGCCAACCAAGCAACCTGGAAAGGCAAATCAGCGCTCCAAAGAAGTCTCGCTTCCCAGCGGGCAAAAGGGCCATGCGGAAAAAAGTGTCCAAACCAGAAATGCAGGACCGGCCATGGAGAAATGGGAGCCTTGCTACGCTGATGGGCGGGATGTAAATTGCCAACAGCCACTCTGGAGAAGTGTACGGTGTGTCCTGAAACATCTAAAAAACACAGCTTGGAGAGCATAGGGCACTTCCACTCATGGGCGTATAAATTGGGAAAACTAAAAATCAGCAAGACACAGGCACCCCAAAGTTTAGGGCTGCTCTGTTGACAAGAACCCCCACTTCACTACACCTTAAATATCCTAGGAAAGAGAAAAGTGGATAAAGAACTTGTGGTCCTCATGTACAATGGAATATCACTCAGCCATGAAATCCACGTCATAAGGCTAGTAGCAGCACGATGAGTGGATTTAGGTACAACGATTCTAAATGAAATAAGTCACACAGAAAAAGACATTTATCATAAGATATCACTTATAGAGGGAATGTAAAAACCGCTACACTTGAACTGAATTACAAAACAGAACAGAGTCACACGTTTAGAAAACACACTATGGTTGCTGAACGGGAAAGGTGAGGTGGTGTGATGCATAAATCAAGGGTTTCAAATTAGCTCAGATACCGTTCCATAAACCCAATATGTAGTAGACAAGACCTACTCCTTGCTCAGTGAACTGGCCTCAACACCCCCTATTCACCGCACAAGAATATATCTGACTAGTAAGAATCTTCAAACCTATGTATTGATATCTCTCTGTAAGTGAGTCAATTGGGTGTAAAGCGGCCTAAACACAGCCGTGAAAAGCAGCTAAACCCCATTATAAAAATAAATTACTTTTCAAAACCCGTGAAACAAAGACAGCGAAAGAGAGAGAAATTCTTACAAAATTCGTTCAGGGGCTGTGATGCAACCTGGATTGACCATATCTAGACCCACAGCTGATTGAGACATAAGGGTGGACACTCTTGGGGCTGAGAGGATTGGTGTGGTTGCGTGAGCCAACGCAGACCCTTTAAAGTAATACTGCATGGTACCCATCCTATGGGTCCCAAATCTCCAGGTTCAAGGGCATCTTCCTACGTCGAAAACATGCATGAGAAACCCAGAAGATGGTACACCGTGTGATCGGGAAAGGTTTCTAAAACGCCCCTCATTTCTCATCTCCTTGTGCTCGCGTTCGCCATTCCAGCCGCTTTACTAGCCATCTCCCTCATTGGAGAATCAGCACCTTTAATCTCCTGTTCCGTACAGGTTGCAATTTCTCCTGAGGATGAACGGCATGAGGGGAACCAATGAGAGACTAGCTCTAGGGGTTGGGACAGGCACAGGTCACTCTATTTTCCCATCAGGAAGAAGAATTAACCACAAGCTCAGCCTGCCCCCCAGAACCAGAAGAGGGCCTGAAGCAATCCTGCACTTTTGCGGCCAGCTCCCAAAAAAGCGACTGGAAAAATGGAGCTCAGGGGCACTGCAATAAACAAACCTGCAGAGTTATAAACGATAACTCTCGTCCACAAATATATTGAGGGAAGGCAACGAAGAGGCTTTGAAAGCAAGGCAGAATTGCAGGAAACAGATTTCAGGAGGTAGATTCGAATCGCCTTGAAAGCACATGAAAAGCGGCAAAACGTGGACAATGATGCCCTTGGCCAAAAAGGGCGTATGCGTTTTTTCCTGAATATATTCAGGAAAAAACGCATACGCCCTTTTTGGCCAACCAAGCAACCTGGAAAGGCAAATCAGCGCTCCAAAGAAGTCTCGCTTCCCAGCGGGCAAAAGGGCCATGCGGAAAAAAGTGTCCAAACCAGAAATGCAGGACCGGCCATGGAGAAATGGGAGCCTTGCTACGCTGATGGGCGGGATGTAAATTGCCAACAGCCACTCTGGAGAAGTGTACGGTGTGTCCTGAAACATCTAAAAAACACAGCTTGGAGAGCATAGGGCACTTCCACTCATGGGCGTATAAATTGGGAAAACTAAAAATCAGCAAGACACAGGCACCCCAAAGTTTAGGGCTGCTCTGTTGACAAGAACCCCCACTTCATTACACCTTAAATATCCTAGGAAAGAGAAAAGTGGATAAAGAACTTGTGGTCCTCATTTACAATGGAATATCACTCAGCCATGAAATCCACGTCATAAGGCTAGTAGCAGCACGATGAGTGGATTTAGGTACAACGATTCTAAATGAAATAAGTCACACAGAAAAAGACATTTATCATAAGATATCACTTCTAGAGGGAATGTAAAAACCGCTACACTTGAACTGAATTACAAAACAGAACAGAGTCACACGTTTAGAAAACACACTATGGTTGCTGAACGGGAAAGGTGAGGTGGGGTGATGCATAAATCAAGGGTTTCAAATTAGCTCAGATACCGTTCCATAAACCCAATATGTAGTAGACAAGACCTACTCCTTGCTCAGTGAACTGGCCTCAACACCCCCTATTCACCGCACAAGAATATATCTGACTAGTAAGAATCTTCAAACCTATGTATTGATATCTCTCTGTAAGTGAGTCAATTGGGTGTAAAGCGGCCTAAACACAGCCGTGAAAAGCAGCTAAACCCCATTATAAAAATAAATTACTTTTCAAAACCCGTGAAACAAAGACAGTGAAAGAGAGAGAAATTCTTACAAAATTCGTTCAGGGGCTGTGATGCAACCTGGATTGACCATATCTAGACCCACAGCTGATTGAGACATAAGGGTGGACACTCTTGGGGCTGAGAGGTTCGGTGAGGTTGCGTGAGCCAACGCAGACCCTTTAAAGTAATACTGCATGGTACCCATCCCATGGGTCCCAAATCTCCAGGTTCAAGGGCATCTTCCTACGTCGAAAACATGCATGAGAAACCCAGAAGATGGTACACCGTGTGATCGGGAAAGGTTTCTAAAACGCCCCTCATTTCTCATCTCCTTGTGCTCGGGTTCGCCATTCCAGCCGCTTTACTAGCCATCTCCCTCCTTGGAGAATCAGCACCTTTAATCTCCTGTTCCGTACAGGTTGCAATTTGTCCTGAGGATGAACGGCAAGAGGGGAACCAATGAGAGACTAGCTCTAGGGGTTGGGACAGGCACAGGTCACTCTATTTTCCCATCAGGAAGAAGAATTAACCACAAGCTCAGCCTGCCCCCCAGAACCAGAAGAGGGCCTGAAGCAATCCTGCACTTTTGCGGCCAGCTCCCAAAAAAGCGACTGGAAAAATGGAGCTCAGGGGCACTGCAATAAACAAACCTGCAGAGTTATAAACGATAACTCTCGTCCACAAATATATTGAGGGAAGGCAACGAAGAGGCTTTGAAAGCAAGGCGGAATTGCAGGAAACAGATTTCAGGAGGTAGATTCGAATCGCCTTGAAAGCACATGAAAAGCGGCAAAACGTGGACAATGATGCCCTTGGCCAAAAAGGGCGTATGCGTTTTTTCCTGAATATATTCAGGAAAAAACGCATACGCCCTTTTTGGCCAACCAAGCAACCTGGAAAGGCAAATCAGCGCTCCAAAGAAGTCTCGCTTCCCAGCGGGCAAAAGGGCCATGCGGAAAAAATTGTCCAAACCAGAAATGCAGGACCGGCCATGGAGAAATGGGAGCCTTGCTACGCTGATGGGCGGGATGTAAATTGCCAACAGCCATTCTGGAGAAGTGTACGGTGTGTCCTGAAACATCTAAAAAACACAGCTTGGAGAGCATAGGGCACTTCCACTCATGGGCGTATAAATTGGGAAAACTAAAAATCAGCAAGACACAGGCACCCCAAAGTTTAGGGCTGCTCTGTTGACAAGAACCCCCACTTCATTACACCTTAAATATCCTAGGAAAGAGAAAAGTAGATAAAGAAGTTGTGATCCTCATGTACAATGGAATATCACTCAGCCATGAAATCCACGTCATAAGGCTAGTAGCAGCACGATGAGTGGATTTAGATACGACGATTCTAAATGAAATAAGTCACACAGAAAAAGACACTTATCATAAGATATCACTTATAGTGGGAATGTAAAAACCGCTACACTTCAACTGAATTACAAAACAGAACAGAGTCACACGTTTAGAAAACACACTATGGCTGCTGAACGGGAAAGGTGAGGTGGGGTGATGCATAAATCAAGGGTTTCAAATTAGCTCAGATACCGTTCCATAAACCCAATATGTAGTAGACAAGACCTACTCCTTGCTCAGTGAACTGGCCTCAACACCCCCTATTCACCGCACAAGAATATATCTGACTAGTAAGAATCTTCAAACCTATGTATTGATATCTCTCTGTAAGTGAGTCAATTGGGTGTAAAGCGGCCTAAACACAGCCGTGAAAAGCAGCTAAACCCCATTATAAAAATAAATTACTTTTCAAAACCCGTGAAACAAAGACAGTGAAAGAGAGAGAAATTCTTACAAAATTCGTTCAGGGGCTGTGATGCAACCTGGATTGACCATATCTAGACCCACAGTTGATTGAGACATAAGGTTGGACACTCTTGGGGCTGAGAGGTTTGGTGAGGTTGCGTGAGCCAACGCAGACCCTTTAAAGTAATACTGCATGGTACCCATCCCATGGGTCCCAAATCTCCAGGTTCAAGGGCATCTTCCTACGTCGAAAACATGCATGAGAAACCCAGAAGATGGTACACCATGTGATCGGGAAAGGTTTCTAAAACGCCCCTCATTTCTCATCTCCTTGTGCTCGGGTTCGCCATTCCAGCCGCTTTACTAGCCATCTCCCTCCTTGGAGAATCAGCACCTTTAATCTCCTGTTCCGTACAGGTTGCAATTTGTCCTGAGGATGAACGGCAAGAGGGGAACCAATGAGAGACTAGCTCTAGGGGTTGGGACAGGCACAGGTCACTCTATTTTCCCATCAGGAAGAAGAATTAACCACAAGCTCAGCCTGCGCCCCAGAACCAGAAGAGGGCCTGAAGCAATCCTGCACTTTTGCGGCCAGCTCCCAAAAAAGCGACTGGAAAAATGGAGCTCAGGGGCACTGCAATAAACAAACCTGCAGAGTTATAAACGATAACTCTCGTCCACAAATATATTGAGGGAAGGCAACGAAGAGGCTTTGAAAGCAAGGCAGAATTGCAGGAAACAGATTTCAGGAGGTAGATTCGAATCGCCTTGAAAGCACATGAAAAGCGGCAAAACGTGGACAATGATGCCCTTGGCCAAAAAGGGCGTATGCGTTTTTTCCTGAATATATTCAGGAAAAAACGCATACGCCCTTTTTGGCCAACCAAGCAACCTGGAAAGGCAAATCAGCGCTCCAAAGAAGTCTCGCTTCCCAGCGGGCAAAAGGGCCATGCGGAAAAAAGTGTCCAAACCAGAAATGCAGGACCAGCCATGGAGAAATGGGAGCCTTGCTACGCTGATGGGCGGGATGTAAATTGCCAACAGCCACTCTGGAGAAGTGTACGGTGTGTCCTGAAACATCTAAAAAACACAGCTTGGAGAGCATAGGGCACTTCCACTCATGGGCGTATAAATTGGGAAAACTAAAAATCAGCAAGACACAGGCACCCCAAAGTTTAGGGCTGCTCTGTTGACAAGAACCCCCACTTCATTACACCTTAAATATCCTAGGAAAGAGAAAAGTGGATAAAGAACTTGTGGTCCTCATGTACAATGGAATATCACTCAGCCATGAAATCCACGTCATAAGGCTAGTAGCAGCACGATGAGTGGATTTAGGTACGACGATTCTAAATGAAATAAGTCACACAGAAAAAGACACTTATCATAAGATATCACTTATAGAGGGAATGTAAAAACCGCTACACTTGAACTGAATTACAAAACAGAACAGAGTCACACGTTTAGAAAACACACTATGGTTGCTGAACGGGAAAGGTGAGGTGGGGTGATGCATAAATCAACGGTTTCAAATTAGCTCAGATACCGTTCCATAAACCCAATATCTAGTAGACAAGACCTACTCCTTGCTCAGTGAACTGGCCTCAACACCCCCTATTCACCGCACAAGAATATATCTGACTAGTAAGAATCTTCAAACCTATGTATTGATATCTCTCTGTAAGTGAGTCAATTGGGTGTAAGCGTCCTAAACACAGCCGTGAAAAGCAGCTAAACCCCATTATAAAAATAAATTACTTTTCAAAACCCGTGAAACAAAGACAGTGAAAGAGAGAGAAATTCTTCCAAAATTCGTTCAGGGGCTGTGATGCAACCTGGATTGACCATATCTAGACCCACAGCTGATTGAGACATAAGGGTGGACACTCTTGGGGCTGAGAGGTTTGGTGAGGTTGCGTGAGCCAACGCAGACCCTTTAAAGTAATACTGCATGGTACCCATCCCATGGGTCCCAAATCTCCAGGTTCAAGGGCATCTTCCTACGTCGAAAACAGGCATGAGAAACCCAGAAGATGGTACACCGTGTGATCGGGAAAGGTTTCTAAAACGCCCCTCATTTCTCATCTCCTTGTGCTCGGGTTCGCCATTCCAGCCGCTTTACTAGCCATCTCCCTCCTTGGAGAATCAGCACCTTTAATCTCCTGTTCCGTACAGGTTGCAATTTGTCCTGAGGATGAACGGCAAGAGGGGAACCAATGAGAGACTAGCTCTAGGGGTTGGGACAGGCACAGGTCACTCTATTTTCCCATCAGGAAGAAGAATTAACCACAAGCTCAGCCTGCCCCCCAGAACCAGAAGAGGGCCTGAAGCAATCCTGCACTTTTGCGGCCAGCTCCCAAAAAAGCGACTGGAAAAATGGAGCTCAGGGGCACTGCAATAAACAAACCTGCAGAGTTATAAACGATAACTCTCGTCCACAAATATATTGAGGGAAGGCAACGAAGAGGCTTTGAAAGCAAGGCAGAATTGCAGGAAACAGATTTCAGGAGGTAGATTCGAATCGCCTTGAAAGCACATGAAAAGCGGCAAAACGTGGACAATGATGCCCTTGGCCAAAAAGGGCGTATGCGTTTTTTCCTGAATATATTCAGGAAAAAACGCATACGCCCTTTTTGGCCAACCAAGCAACCTGGAAAGGCAAATCAGCGCTCCAAAGAAGTCTCGCTTCCTAGCGGGCAAAAGGGCCATGCAGAAAAAAGTGTCCAAACCAGAAATGCAGGACCAGCCATGGAGAAATGGGAGCCTTGCTACGCTGATGGGCGGGATGTAAATTGCCAACAGCCACTCTGGAGAAGTGTACGGTGTGTCCTGAAACATCTAAAAAACACAGCTTGGAGAGCATAGGGCACTTCCACTCATGGGCGTATAAATTGGGAAAACTAAAAATCAGCAAGACACAGGCACCCCAAAGTTTAGGGCTGCTCTGTTGACAAGAACCCCCACTTCATTACACCTTAAATATCCTAGGAAAGAGAAAAGTGGATAAAGAAGTTGTGGTCCTCATGTACAATGGAATATCACTCAGCCATGAAATCCACGTCATAAGGCTAGTAGCAGCATGATGAGTGGATTTAGATACGACGATTCTAAATGAAATAAGTCACACAGAAAAAGACACTTATCATAAGATATCACTTATAGAGGGAATGTAAAAACTGCTACACTTGAACTGAATTACAAAACAGAAAAGAGTTACACGTTTAGAAAACACACTATGGCTGCTGAACGGGAAAGGTGAGGTGGGGTGATGCATAAATCAAGGGTTTCAAATTAGCTCAGATTCCGTTCCATAAACCCAATATGTAGTAGACAAGACCTACTCCTTGCTCAGTGAACTGGCCTCAACACCCCCTATTCACCGCACAAGAATATATCTGACTAGTAAGAATCTTCAAACCTATGTATTGATATCTCTCTGTAAGTGAGTCAATTGGGTGTAAAGCGGCCTAAACACAGCCGTGAAAAGCAGCTAAACCCCATTATAAAAATAAATTAGTTTTCAAAACCCGTGAAACAAAGACAGTGAAAGAGAGAGAAATTCTTACAAAATTCGTTCAGGGGCTGTGATGCAACCTGGATTGACCATATCTAGACCCACAGCTGATTGAGATATAAGGGTGGACACTCTTGGGGCTGAGAGGTTTGGTGAAGTTGCGTGAGCCAACGCAGACCCTTTAAAGTAATACTGCATGGTACCCATCCCATGGGTCCCAAATCTCCAGGTTCAAGGGCATCTTCCTACGTCGAAAACATGCATGAGAAACCCAGAAGATGGTACACCGTGTGATCGGGAAAGGTTTCTAAAACGCCCCTCATTTCTCATCTCCTTGTGCTCGGGTTCGCCATTCCAGCCGCTTTACTAGCCATCTCCCTCCTTGGAGAATCAGCACCTTTAATCTCCTGTTCCGTACAGGTTGCAATTTGTCCTGAGGATGAACGGCAAGAGGGGAACCAATGAGAGACTAGCTCTAGGGGTTGGGACAGGCACAGGTCACTCTATTTTCCCATCAGGAAGAAGAATTAACCACAAGCTCAGCCTGCCCCCCAGAACCAGAAGAGGGCCTGAAGCAATCCTGCACTTTTGCGGCCAGCTCCCAAAAAAGCGACTGGAAAAATGGAGCTCAGGGGCACTGCAATAAACAAACCTGCAGAGTTATAAACGATAACTCTCGTCCACAAATATATTGAGGGAAGGCAACGAAGAGGCTTTGAAAGCAAGGCAGAATTGCAGGAAACAGATTTCAGGAGGTAGATTCGAATCGCCTTGAAAGCACATGAAAAGCGGCAAAACGTGGACAATGATGCCCTTGGCCAAAAAGGGCGTATGCGTTTTTTCCTGAATATATTCAGGAAAAAACGCATACGCCCTTTTTGGCCAACCAAGCAACCTGGAAAGGCAAATCAGCGCTCCAAAGAAGTCTCGCTTCCCAGCGGGCAAAAGGGCCATGCGGAAAAAAGTGTCCAAACCAGAAATGCAGGACCGGCCATGGAGAAATGGGAGCCTTGCTACGCTGATGGGCGGGATGTAAATTGCCAACAGCCACTCTGGAGAAGTGTACGGTGTGTCCTGAAACATCTAAAAAACACAGCTTGGAGAGCATAGGGCACTTCCACTCATGGGCGTATAAATTGGGAAAACTAAAAATCAGCAAGACACAGGCACCCCAAAGTTTAGGGCTGCTCTGTTGACAAGAACCCCCACTTCACTACACCTTAAATATCCTAGGAAAGAGAAAAGTGGATAAAGAACTTGTGGTCCTCATGTACAATGGAATATCACTCAGCCATGAAATCCACGTCATAAGGCTAGTAGCAGCACGATGAGTGGATTTAGGTACAACGATTCTAAATGAAATAAGTCACACAGAAAAAGACATTTATCATAAGATATCACTTATAGAGGGAATGTAAAAACCGCTACACTTGAACTGAATTACAAAACAGAACAGAGTCACACGTTTAGAAAACACACTATGGTTGCTGAACGGGAAAGGTGAGGTGGTGTGATGCATAAATCAAGGGTTTCAAATTAGCTCAGATACCGTTCCATAAACCCAATATGTAGTAGACAAGACCTACTCCTTGCTCAGTGAACTGGCCTCAACACCCCCTATTCACCGCACAAGAATATATCTGACTAGTAAGAATCTTCAAACCTATGTATTGATATCTCTCTGTAAGTGAGTCAATTGGGTGTAAAGCGGCCTAAACACAGCCGTGAAAAGCAGCTAAACCCCATTATAAAAATAAATTACTTTTCAAAACCCGTGAAACAAAGACAGCGAAAGAGAGAGAAATTCTTACAAAATTCGTTCAGGGGCTGTGATGCAACCTGGATTGACCATATCTAGACCCACAGCTGATTGAGACATAAGGGTGGACACTCTTGGGGCTGAGAGGATTGGTGTGGTTGCGTGAGCCAACGCAGACCCTTTAAAGTAATACTGCATGGTACCCATCCTATGGGTCCCAAATCTCCAGGTTCAAGGGCATCTTCCTACGTCGAAAACATGCATGAGAAACCCAGAAGATGGTACACCGTGTGATCGGGAAAGGTTTCTAAAACGCCCCTCATTTCTCATCTCCTTGTGCTCGCGTTCGCCATTCCAGCCGCTTTACTAGCCATCTCCCTCATTGGAGAATCAGCACCTTTAATCTCCTGTTCCGTACAGGTTGCAATTTCTCCTGAGGATGAACGGCATGAGGGGAACCAATGAGAGACTAGCTCTAGGGGTTGGGACAGGCACAGGTCACTCTATTTTCCCATCAGGAAGAAGAATTAACCACAAGCTCAGCCTGCCCCCCAGAACCAGAAGAGGGCCTGAAGCAATCCTGCACTTTTGCGGCCAGCTCCCAAAAAAGCGACTGGAAAAATGGAGCTCAGGGGCACTGCAATAAACAAACCTGCAGAGTTATAAACGATAACTCTCGTCCACAAATATATTGAGGGAAGGCAACGAAGAGGCTTTGAAAGCAAGGCAGAATTGCAGGAAACAGATTTCAGGAGGTAGATTCGAATCGCCTTGAAAGCACATGAAAAGCGGCAAAACGTGGACAATGATGCCCTTGGCCAAAAAGGGCGTATGCGTTTTTTCCTGAATATATTCAGGAAAAAACGCATACGCCCTTTTTGGCCAACCAAGCAACCTGGAAAGGCAAATCAGCGCTCCAAAGAAGTCTCGCTTCCCAGCGGGCAAAAGGGCCATGCGGAAAAAAGTGTCCAAACCAGAAATGCAGGACCGGCCATGGAGAAATGGGAGCCTTGCTACGCTGATGGGCGGGATGTAAATTGCCAACAGCCACTCTGGAGAAGTGTACGGTGTGTCCTGAAACATCTAAAAAACACAGCTTGGAGAGCATAGGGCACTTCCACTCATGGGCGTATAAATTGGGAAAACTAAAAATCAGCAAGACACAGGCACCCCAAAGTTTAGGGCTGCTCTGTTGACAAGAACCCCCACTTCATTACACCTTAAATATCCTAGGAAAGAGAAAAGTGGATAAAGAACTTGTGGTCCTCATTTACAATGGAATATCACTCAGCCATGAAATCCACGTCATAAGGCTAGTAGCAGCACGATGAGTGGATTTAGGTACAACGATTCTAAATGAAATAAGTCACACAGAAAAAGACATTTATCATAAGATATCACTTCTAGAGGGAATGTAAAAACCGCTACACTTGAACTGAATTACAAAACAGAACAGAGTCACACGTTTAGAAAACACACTATGGTTGCTGAACGGGAAAGGTGAGGTGGGGTGATGCATAAATCAAGGGTTTCAAATTAGCTCAGATACCGTTCCATAAACCCAATATGTAGTAGACAAGACCTACTCCTTGCTCAGTGAACTGGCCTCAACACCCCCTATTCACCGCACAAGAATATATCTGACTAGTAAGAATCTTCAAACCTATGTATTGATATCTCTCTGTAAGTGAGTCAATTGGGTGTAAAGCGGCCTAAACACAGCCGTGAAAAGCAGCTAAACCCCATTATAAAAATAAATTACTTTTCAAAACCCGTGAAACAAAGACAGTGAAAGAGAGAGAAATTCTTACAAAATTCGTTCAGGGGCTGTGATGCAACCTGGATTGACCATATCTAGACCCACAGCTGATTGAGACATAAGGGTGGACACTCTTGGGGCTGAGAGTTTTGGTGAGGTTGCGTGAGCCAACGCAGACCCTTTAAAGTAATACTGCATGGTACCCATCCCATGGGTCCCAAATCTCCAGGTTCAAGGGCATCTTCCTACGTCGAAAACAGGCATGAGAAACCCAGAAGATGGTACACCGTGTGATCGGGAAAGGTTTCTAAAACGCCCCTCATTTCTCATCTCCTTGTGCTTGGGTTCGCCATTCCAGCCGCTTTACTAGCCATCTCCCTCCTTGGAGAATCAGCACCTTTAATCTCCTGTTCCGTACAGGTTGCAATTTGTCCTGAGGATGAACGGCAAGAGGGGAACCAATGAGAGACTAGCTCTAGGGGTTGGGACAGGCACAGGTCACTCTATTTTCCCATCAGGAAGAAGAATTAACCACAAGCTCAGCCTGCCCCCCAGAACCAGAAGAGGGCCTGAAGCAATCCTGCACTTTTGCGGCCAGCTCCCAAAAAAGTGACTGGAAAAATGGAGCTCAGGGGCACTGCAATAAACAAACCTGCAGTTATAAACGATAACTCTCGTCCACAAATATATTGAGGGAAGGCAACGAAGAGGCTTTGAAAGCAAGGCAGAATTGCAGGAAACAGATTTCAGGAGGTAGATTCGAATCGCCTTGAAAGCACATGAAAAGCGGCAAAACGTGGACAATGATGCCCTTGGCCAAAAAGGGCGTATGCGTTTTTTCCTGAATATATTCAGGAAAAAACGCATACGCCCTTTTTGGCCAACCAAGCAACCTGGAAAGGCAAATCAGCGCTCCAAAGAAGTCTCGCTTCCCAGCGGGCAAAAGGGCCATGCGGAAAAAAGTGTCCAAACCAGAAATGCAGGACCGGCCATGGAGAAATGGGAGCCTTGCTACGCTGATGGGCGGGATGTAAATTGCCAACAGCCACTCTGGAGAAGTGTACGGTGTGTCCTGAAACATCTAAAAAACACAGCTTGGAGAGCATAGGGCACTTCCACTCATGGGCGTATAAATTGGGAAAACTAAAAATCAGCAAGACACAGGCACCCCAAAGTTTAGGGCTGCTCTGTTGACAAGAACCCCCACTTCATTACACCTTAAATATCCTAGGAAAGAGAAAAGTGGATAAAGAACTTGTGGTCCTCATGTACAATGGAATATCACTCAGCCATGAAATCCACGTCATAAGGCTAGTAGCAGCACGATGAGTGGATTTAGGTACAACGATTCTAAATGAAATAAGTCACACAGAAAAAGACATTTATCATAAGATATCACTTATAGAGGGAATGTAAAAACCGCTACACTTGAACTGAATTACAAAACAGAACAGAGTCACACGTTTAGAAAACACACTATGGTTGCTGAACGGGAAAGGTGAGGTGGGGTGATGCATAAATCAAGGGTTTCAAATTAGCTCAGATACCGTTCCATAAACCCAATATGTAGTAGACAAGACCTACTCCTTGCTCAGTGAACTGGCCTCAACACCCCCTATTCACCGCACAAGAATATATCTGACTAGTAAGAATCTTCAAACCTATGTATTGATATCTCTCTGTAAGTGAGTCAATTGGGTGTAAAGCGGCCTAAACACAGCCGTGAAAAGCAGCTAAACCCCATTATAAAAATAAATTACTTTTCAAAACCCGTGAAACAAAGACAGTGAAAGAGAGAGAAATTCTTACAAAATTCGTTCAGGGGCTGTGATGCAACCTGGATTGACCATATCTAGACCCACAGCTGATTGAGACATAAGGGTGGACACTCTTGGGGCTGAGAGTTTTGGTGAGGTTGCGTGAGCCAACGCAGACCCTTTAAAGTAATACTGCATGGTACCCATCCCATGGGTCCCAAATCTCCAGGTTCAAGGGCATCTTCCTACGTCGAAAACAGGCATGAGAAACCCAGAAGATGGTACACCGTGTGATCGGGAAAGGTTTCTAAAACGCCCCTCATTTCTCATCTCCTTGTGCTCGGGTTCGCCATTCCAGCCGCTTTACTAGCCATCTCCCTCCTTGGAGAATCAGCACCTTTAATCTCCTGTTCCGTACAGGTTGCAATTTGTCCTGAGGATGAACGGCAAGAGGGGAACCAATGAGAGACTAGCTCTAGGGGTTGGGACAGGCACAGGTCACTCTATTTTCCCATCAGGAAGAAGAATTAACCACAAGCTCAGCCTGCCCCCCAGAACCAGAAGAGGGCCTGAAGCAATCCTGCACTTTTGCGGCCAGCTCTCAAAAAAGTGACTGGAAAAATGGAGCTCAGGGGCACTGCAATAAACAAACCTGCAGTTATAAACAATAACTCTCGTCCACAAATATATTGAGGGAAGGCAACGAAGAGGCTTTGAAAGCAAGGCAGAATTGCAGGAAACAGATTTCAGGAGGTAGATTCGAATCGCCTTGAAAGCACATGAAAAGCGGCAAAACGTGGACAATGATGCCCTTGGCCAAAAAGGGCGTATGCGTTTTTTCCTGAATAT
Organism: Balaenoptera acutorostrata; assembly: GCF_949987535.1. Taxonomy (NCBI): domain Eukaryota; kingdom Metazoa; phylum Chordata; class Mammalia; order Artiodactyla; family Balaenopteridae; genus Balaenoptera; species Balaenoptera acutorostrata. The sequence goes on from NC_080072.1 coordinate 115,258,220, forward strand.
ATTCAGGAAAAAACGCATACGCCCTTTTTGGCCAACCAAGCAACCTGGAAAGGCAAATCAGCGCTCCAAAGAAGTCTCGCTTCCCAGCGGGCAAAAGGGCCATGCGGAAAAAAGTGTCCAAACCAGAAATGCAGGACCGGCCATGGAGAAATGGGAGCCTTGCTACGCTGATGGGCGGGATGTAAATTGCCAACAGCCACTCTGGAGAAGTGTACGGTGTGTCCTGAAACATCTAAAAAACACAGCTTGGAGAGCATAGGGCACTTCCACTCATGGGCGTATAAATTGGGAAAACTAAAAATCAGCAAGACACAGGCACCCCAAAGTTTAGGGCTGCTCTGTTGACAAGAACCCCCACTTCACTACACCTTAAATATCCTAGGAAAGAGAAAAGTGGATAAAGAACTTGTGGTCCTCATGTACAATGGAATATCACTCAGCCATGAAATCCACGTCATAAGGCTAGTAGCAGCACGATGAGTGGATTTAGGTACAACGATTCTAAATGAAATAAGTCACACAGAAAAAGACATTTATCATAAGATATCACTTATAGAGGGAATGTAAAAACCGCTACACTTGAACTGAATTACAAAACAGAACAGAGTCACACGTTTAGAAAACACACTATGGTTGCTGAACGGGAAAGGTGAGGTGGTGTGATGCATAAATCAAGGGTTTCAAATTAGCTCAGATACCGTTCCATAAACCCAATATGTAGTAGACAAGACCTACTCCTTGCTCAGTGAACTGGCCTCAACACCCCCTATTCACCGCACAAGAATATATCTGACTAGTAAGAATCTTCAAACCTATGTATTGATATCTCTCTGTAAGTGAGTCAATTGGGTGTAAAGCGGCCTAAACACAGCCGTGAAAAGCAGCTAAACCCCATTATAAAAATAAATTACTTTTCAAAACCCGTGAAACAAAGACAGCGAAAGAGAGAGAAATTCTTACAAAATTCGTTCAGGGGCTGTGATGCAACCTGGATTGACCATATCTAGACCCACAGCTGATTGAGACATAAGGGTGGACACTCTTGGGGCTGAGAGGATTGGTGTGGTTGCGTGAGCCAACGCAGACCCTTTAAAGTAATACTGCATGGTACCCATCCTATGGGTCCCAAATCTCCAGGTTCAAGGGCATCTTCCTACGTCGAAAACATGCATGAGAAACCCAGAAGATGGTACACCGTGTGATCGGGAAAGGTTTCTAAAACGCCCCTCATTTCTCATCTCCTTGTGCTCGCGTTCGCCATTCCAGCCGCTTTACTAGCCATCTCCCTCATTGGAGAATCAGCACCTTTAATCTCCTGTTCCGTACAGGTTGCAATTTCTCCTGAGGATGAACGGCATGAGGGGAACCAATGAGAGACTAGCTCTAGGGGTTGTGACAGGCACAGGTCACTCTATTTTCCCATCAGGAAGAAGAATTAACCACAAGCTCAGCCTGCCCCCCAGAACCAGAAGAGGGCCTGAAGCAATCCTGCACTTTTGCGGCCAGCTCCCAAAAAAGCGACTGGAAAAATGGAGCTCAGGGGCACTGCAATAAACAAACCTGCAGAGTTATAAACGATAACTCTCGTCCACAAATATATTGAGGGAAGGCAACGAAGAGGCTTTGAAAGCAAGGCAGAATTGCAGGAAACAGATTTCAGGAGGTAGATTCGAATCGCCTTGAAAGCACATGAAAAGCGGCAAAACGTGGACAATGATGCCCTTGGCCAAAAAGGGCGTATGCGTTTTTTCCTGAATATATTCAGGAAAAAACGCATACGCCCTTTTTGGCCAACCAAGCAACCTGGAAAGGCAAATCAGCGCTCCAAAGAAGTCTCGCTTCCCAGCGGGCAAAAGGGCCATGCGGAAAAAAGTGTCCAAACCAGAAATGCAGGACCGGCCATGGAGAAATGGGAGCCTTGCTACGCTGATGGGCGGGATGTAAATTGCCAACAGCCACTCTGGAGAAGTGTACGGTGTGTCCTGAAACATCTAAAAAACACAGCTTGGAGAGCATAGGGCACTTCCACTCATGGGCGTATAAATTGGGAAAACTAAAAATCAGCAAGACACAGGCACCCCAAAGTTTAGGGCTGCTCTGTTGACAAGAACCCCCACTTCATTACACCTTAAATATCCTAGGAAAGAGAAAAGTGGATAAAGAACTTGTGGTCCTCATTTACAATGGAATATCACTCAGCCATGAAATCCACGTCATAAGGCTAGTAGCAGCACGATGAGTGGATTTAGGTACAACGATTCTAAATGAAATAAGTCACACAGAAAAAGACATTTATCATAAGATATCACTTCTAGAGGGAATGTAAAAACCGCTACACTTGAACTGAATTACAAAACAGAACAGAGTCACACGTTTAGAAAACACACTATGGTTGCTGAACGGGAAAGGTGAGGTGGGGTGATGCATAAATCAAGGGTTTCAAATTAGCTCAGATACCGTTCCATAAACCCAATATGTAGTAGACAAGACCTACTCCTTGCTCAGTGAACTGGCCTCAACACCCCCTATTCACCGCACAAGAATATATCTGACTAGTAAGAATCTTCAAACCTATGTATTGATATCTCTCTGTAAGTGAGTCAATTGGGTGTAAAGCGGCCTAAACACAGCCGTGAAAAGCAGCTAAACCCCATTATAAAAATAAATTACTTTTCAAAACCCGTGAAACAAAGACAGTGAAAGAGAGAGAAATTCTTACAAAATTCGTTCAGGGGCTGTGATGCAACCTGGATTGACCATATCTAGACCCACAGCTGATTGAGACATAAGGGTGGACACTCTTGGGGCTGAGAGTTTTGGTGAGGTTGCGTGAGCCAACGCAGACCCTTTAAAGTAATACTGCATGGTACCCATCCCATGGGTCCCAAATCTCCAGGTTCAAGGGCATCTTCCTACGTCGAAAACAGGCATGAGAAACCCAGAAGATGGTACACCGTGTGATCGGGAAAGGTTTCTAAAACGCCCCTCATTTCTCATCTCCTTGTGCTTGGGTTCGCCATTCCAGCCGCTTTACTAGCCATCTCCCTCCTTGGAGAATCAGCACCTTTAATCTCCTGTTCCGTACAGGTTGCAATTTGTCCTGAGGATGAACGGCAAGAGGGGAACCAATGAGAGACTAGCTCTAGGGGTTGGGACAGGCACAGGTCACTCTATTTTCCCATCAGGAAGAAGAATTAACCACAAGCTCAGCCTGCCCCCCAGAACCAGAAGAGGGCCTGAAGCAATCCTGCACTTTTGCGGCCAGCTCCCAAAAAAGTGACTGGAAAAATGGAGCTCAGGGGCACTGCAATAAACAAACCTGCAGTTATAAACGATAACTCTCGTCCACAAATATATTGAGGGAAGGCAACGAAGAGGCTTTGAAAGCAAGGCAGAATTGCAGGAAACAGATTTCAGGAGGTAGATTCGAATCGCCTTGAAAGCACATGAAAAGCGGCAAAACGTGGACAATGATGCCCTTGGCCAAAAAGGGCGTATGCGTTTTTTCCTGAATATATTCAGGAAAAAACGCATACGCCCTTTTTGGCCAACCAAGCAACCTGGAAAGGCAAATCAGCGCTCCAAAGAAGTCTCGCTTCCCAGCGGGCAAAAGGGCCATGCGGAAAAAAGTGTCCAAACCAGAAATGCAGGACCGGCCATGGAGAAATGGGAGCCTTGCTACGCTGATGGGCGGGATGTAAATTGCCAACAGCCACTCTGGAGAAGTGTACGGTGTGTCCTGAAACATCTAAAAAACACAGCTTGGAGAGCATAGGGCACTTCCACTCATGGGCGTATAAATTGGGAAAACTAAAAATCAGCAAGACACAGGCACCCCAAAGTTTAGGGCTGCTCTGTTGACAAGAACCCCCACTTCATTACACCTTAAATATCCTAGGAAAGAGAAAAGTGGATAAAGAACTTGTGGTCCTCATGTACAATGGAATATCACTCAGCCATGAAATCCACGTCATAAGGCTAGTAGCAGCACGATGAGTGGATTTAGGTACAACGATTCTAAATGAAATAAGTCACACAGAAAAAGACATTTATCATAAGATATCACTTATAGAGGGAATGTAAAAACCGCTACACTTGAACTGAATTACAAAACAGAACAGAGTCACACGTTTAGAAAACACACTATGGTTGCTGAACGGGAAAGGTGAGGTGGGGTGATGCATAAATCAAGGGTTTCAAATTAGCTCAGATACCGTTCCATAAACCCAATATGTAGTAGACAAGACCTACTCCTTGCTCAGTGAACTGGCCTCAACACCCCCTATTCACCGCACAAGAATATATCTGACTAGTAAGAATCTTCAAACCTATGTATTGATATCTCTCTGTAAGTGAGTCAATTGGGTGTAAAGCGGCCTAAACACAGCCGTGAAAAGCAGCTAAACCCCATTATAAAAATAAATTACTTTTCAAAACCCGTGAAACAAAGACAGTGAAAGAGAGAGAAATTCTTACAAAATTCGTTCAGGGGCTGTGATGCAACCTGGATTGACCATATCTAGACCCACAGCTGATTGAGACATAAGGGTGGACACTCTTGGGGCTGAGAGTTTTGGTGAGGTTGCGTGAGCCAACGCAGACCCTTTAAAGTAATACTGCATGGTACCCATCCCATGGGTCCCAAATCTCCAGGTTCAAGGGCATCTTCCTACGTCGAAAACAGGCATGAGAAACCCAGAAGATGGTACACCGTGTGATCGGGAAAGGTTTCTAAAACGCCCCTCATTTCTCATCTCCTTGTGCTCGGGTTCGCCATTCCAGCCGCTTTACTAGCCATCTCCCTCCTTGGAGAATCAGCACCTTTAATCTCCTGTTCCGTACAGGTTGCAATTTGTCCTGAGGATGAACGGCAAGAGGGGAACCAATGAGAGACTAGCTCTAGGGGTTGGGACAGGCACAGGTCACTCTATTTTCCCATCAGGAAGAAGAATTAACCACAAGCTCAGCCTGCCCCCCAGAACCAGAAGAGGGCCTGAAGCAATCCTGCACTTTTGCGGCCAGCTCTCAAAAAAGTGACTGGAAAAATGGAGCTCAGGGGCACTGCAATAAACAAACCTGCAGTTATAAACAATAACTCTCGTCCACAAATATATTGAGGGAAGGCAACGAAGAGGCTTTGAAAGCAAGGCAGAATTGCAGGAAACAGATTTCAGGAGGTAGATTCGAATCGCCTTGAAAGCACATGAAAAGCGGCAAAACGTGGACAATGATGCCCTTGGCCAAAAAGGGCGTATGCGTTTTTTCCTGAATATATTCAGGAAAAAACGCATACGCCCTTTTTGGCCAACCAAGCAACCTGGAAAGGCAAATCAGCGCTCCAAAGAAGTCTCGCTTCCCAGCGGGCAAAAGGGCCATGCGGAAAAAAGTGTCCAAACCAGAAATGCAGGACCGGCCATGGAGAAATGGGAGCCTTGCTACGCTGATGGGCGGGATGTAAATTGCCAACAGCCACTCTGGAGAAGTGTACGGTGTGTCCTGAAACATCTAAAAAACACAGCTTGGAGAGCATAGGGCACTTCCACTCATGGGCGTATAAATTGGGAAAACTAAAAATCAGCAAGACACAGGCACCCCAAAGTTTAGGGCTGCTCTGTTGACAAGAACCCCCACTTCATTACACCTTAAATATCCTAGGAAAGAGAAAAGTGGATAAAGAACTTGTGGTCCTCATGTACAATGGAATATCACTCAGCCATGAAATCCACGTCATAAGGCTAGTAGCAGCACGATGAGTGGATTTAGGTACAACGATTCTAAATGAAATAAGTCACACAGAAAAAGACATTTATCATAAGATATCACTTATAGAGGGAATGTAAAAACCGCTACACTTGAACTGAATTACAAAACAGAACAGAGTCACACGTTTAGAAAACACACTATGGTTGCTGAACGGGAAAGGTGAGGTGGGGTGATGCATAAATCAAGGGTTTCAAATTAGCTCAGATACCGTTCCATAAACCCAATATGTAGTAGACAAGACCTACTCCTTGCTCAGTGAACTGGCCTCAACACCCCCTATTCACCGCACAAGAATATATCTGACTAGTAAGAATCTTCAAACCTATGTATTGATATCTCTCTGTAAGTGAGTCAATTGGGTGTAAAGCGGCCTAAACACAGCCGTGAAAAGCAGCTAAACCCCATTATAAAAATAAATTACTTTTCAAAACCCGTGAAACAAAGACAGTGAAAGAGAGAGAAATTCTTACAAAATTCGTTCAGGGGCTGTGATGCAACCTGGATTGACCATATCTAGACCCACAGCTGATTGAGACATAAGGGTGGACACTCTTGGGGCTGAGAGTTTTGGTGAGGTTGCGTGAGCCAACGCAGACCCTTTAAAGTAATACTGCATGGTACCCATCCCATGGGTCCCAAATCTCCAGGTTCAAGGGCATCTTCCTACGTCGAAAACAGGCATGAGAAACCCAGAAGATGGTACACCGTGTGATCGGGAAAGGTTTCTAAAACGCCCCTCATTTCTCATCTCCTTGTGCTCGGGTTCGCCATTCCAGCCGCTTTACTAGCCATCTCCCTCCTTGGAGAATCAGCACCTTTAATCTCCTGTTCCGTACAGGTTGCAATTTGTCCTGAGGATGAACGGCAAGAGGGGAACCAATGAGAGACTAGCTCTAGGGGTTGGGACAGGCACAGGTCACTCTATTTTCCCATCAGGAAGAAGAATTAACCACAAGCTCAGCCTGCCCCCCAGAACCAGAAGAGGGCCTGAAGCAATCCTGCACTTTTGCGGCCAGCTCCCAAAAAAGTGACTGGAAAAATGGAGCTCAGGGGCACTGCAATAAACAAACCTGCAGTTATAAACGATAACTCTCGTCCACAAATATATTGAGGGAAGGCAACGAAGAGGCTTTGAAAGCAAGGCAGAATTGCAGGAAACAGATTTCAGGAGGTAGATTCGAATCGCCTTGAAAGCACATGAAAAGCGGCAAAACGTGGACAATGATGCCCTTGGCCAAAAAGGGCGTATGCGTTTTTTCCTGAATATATTCAGGAAAAAACCCATACGCCCTTTTTGGCCAACCAAGCAACCGGGAAAGGCAAATCAGCGCTCCAAAGAAGTCTCGCTTCCCAGCGGGCAAAAGAGCCATGCGGAAAAAAGTGTCCAAACCAGAAATGCAGGACCGGCCATGGAGAAATGGGAGCCTTGCTACGCTGATGGGCAGGATGTAAATTGCAAACAGCCACTCTGGAGAAGTATACGGTGTGTCCTGAAACATCTAAAAAACACAGCTTGGAGAGCATAGGGCACTTCCACTCATGGGCGTATAAATTGGGAAAACTAAAAATCAGCAAGACACAGGCACCCCAAAGTTTAGGGCTGCTCTGTTGACAAGAACCCGCACTTCATTACACCTTAAATATCCTAGGAAAGAGAAAAGTGGATAAAGAACTTGTGGTCCTCATGTACAATGGAATATCACTCAGCCATGAAATCCACGTCATAAGGCTAGTAGCAGCACGATGAGTGGATTTAGGTACGACGATTCTAAATGAAATAAGTCACACAGAAAAAGACACTTATCATAAGATATCACTTATAGAGGGAATGTAAAAACCGCTACACTTGAACTGAATTACAAAACAGAACAGAGTCACACGTTTAGAAAACACACTATGGTTGCTGAACGGGAAAGGTGAGGTGGGGTGATGCATAAATCAAGGGTTTCAAATTAGCTCAGATACCGTTCCATAAACCCAATATCTAGTAGACAAGACCTACTCCTTGCTCAGTGAACTGGCCTCAACACCCCCTATTCACCGCACAAGAATATATCTGACTAGTAAGAATCTTCAAACCTATGTATTGATATCTCTCTGTAAGTGAGTCAATTGGGTGTAAAGCGGCCTAAACACAGCCGTGAAAAGCAGCTAAACCCCATTATAAAAATAAATTACTTTTCAAAACCCGTGAAACAAAGACAGTGAAAGAGAGAGAAATTCTTACAAAATTCGTTCAGGGGCTGTGATGCAACCTGGATTGACCATATCTAGACCCACAGATGATTGAGACATAAGGGTGGACACTCTTGGGGCTGAAAGGATTGGTGAGGTTGCGTGAGCCAACGCAGACCCTTTAAAGTAATACTGCATGGTTCCCATCCTATGGGTCCCAAATCTCCAGGTTCAAGGGCATCTTCCTACGTCGAAAACATGCATGAGAAACCCAGAAGATGCTACACCGTGTGATCGGGAAAGGTTTCTAAAACGCCCCTCATTTCTCATCTCCTTGTGCTCGCGTTCGCCATTCCAGCCGCTTTACTAGCCATCTCCCTCATTGGAGAATCAGCACCTTTAATCTCCTGTTCCGTACAGGTTGCAATTTGTCCTGAGGATGAACGGCAAGAGGGGAACCAATGAGAGACTAGCTCTAGGGGTTGGGACAGGCACAGGTCACACTATTTTCCCATCAGGAAGAATAATTAACCACAAGCTCAGCCTGCCCCCCAGAACCAGAAGAGGGCCTGAAGCAATCCTGCACTTTTGCGGCTAGCTCCCAAAAAAGCGACTGGAAAAATGGAGCTCAGGGGCACTGCAATTCACAAACCTGCAGAGTTATAAATGATAACTCTCGTCCACAAATATATTGAGAGAAGGCAACGAAGAGGCTTTGAATGCAAGGCAGAATTGCAGGAAACAGATTTCAGGAGGTAGATTCGAATCACATTGAAAGCACATGAAAAGCGGCAAAACGTGGACAATGATGCCCTTGGCCAAAAAGGGCGTATGCGTTTTTTCCTGAATATATTCAGGAAAAAACGCATACGCCCTTTTTGGCCAACCAAGCAACCTGGAAAGGCAAATCAGCGCTCCAAAGAAGTCTCGCTTCCCAGCGGGCAAAAGGGCCATGCGGAAAAAAGTGTCCAAACCAGAAATGCAGGACCGGCCATGGAGAAATGGGAGCCTTGCTATGCTGATGGGCGGGATGTAAATTGCCAACAGCCACTCTGGAGAAGTGTACGGTGTGTCCTGAAACATCTAAAAAACACAGCTTGGAGAGCATAGGGCACTTCCACTCATGGGCGTATAAATTGGGAAAACTAAAAATCAGCAAGACACAGGCACCCCAAAGTTTAGGGCTGCTCTGTTGACAAGAACCCCCACTTCATTACACCTTAAATATCCTAGGAAAGAGAAAAGTGGATAAAGAACTTGTGGTCCTCATGTACAATGGAATATCACTCAGCCATGAAATCCACGTCATAAGGCTAGTAGCAGCACGATGAGTGGATTTAAGTACGACGATTCTAAATGAAATAACTCACACAGAAAAAGACATTTATCATAAGATATCACTTATAGAGGGAATGTAAAAACCGCTACACTTGAACTGAATTACAAAACAGAACAGAGTCACACGTTTAGAAAACACACTATGGTTGCTGAACGGGAAAGGTGAGGTGGGGTGATGCATAAATCAAGGGTTTCAAATTAGCTCAGATACCGTTCCATAAACCCAATATCTAGTAGACAAGACCTACTCCTTGCTCAGTGAACTGGACTCAACACCCCCTATTCACCGCACAAGAATATATCTGACTATTAAGAATCTTCAAACCTATGTATTGATATCTCTCTGTAAGTGAGTCAAGGGGGTGTAAAGCGGCATAAACACAGCCGTGAAAAGCAGCTAAACCCCATTATAAAAATAAATTACTTTTCAAAACCCGTGAAACAAACACAGTGAAAGAGAGAGAAATTCTTACAAAATTCGTTCAGGGGCTGTGATGCAAAGTGGATTGACCATATCTAGACCCATAGCTGATTGAGACATAAGGGTGGACACTCTTGGGGCTGAGAGGTTCGGTGAGGTTGGGTGAGCCAACGCAGACCCTTTCAAGTAATACTGCATGGTACCCATCCCATGGGTCCCAAATCTCCAGGTTCAAGGGCATCTTCCTACATCGAAAACAGGCATGAGAAACCCAGAAGATGGTACACCGTGTGATCGGGAAAGGTTTCTAAAACGCACCTCATTTCTCATCTCCTTTGCTCGGGTTCGCCATTCCAGCCGATTTACTAGCCATCTCCCTCCTTGGAGAAACAGCACCTTTAACCTCCTGTTCCGTACAGGTTGCAATTTGTCCTGAGGATGAACGGGAAGAGGGGGAACCAATGAGAGACTAGCTCTAGGTGTTGGGACAGGCACAGGTCACTCTATTTTCCCATCAGGAAGAAGAATTAAGCACAAGCTCAGCCTGCCCCCCAGAACCAGAAGAGGGCCTGAAGCAATCCTGCGCTTTTGCGGCCAGCTCCCAAAAAAGCGAGTTGAAAAATGGAGCTCAGGGGCCCTGCAATTCACAAACCTGCAGAGTTTTAAATGATACCTCTGGTCCACAAATATATTAAGGGAAGGCAACGAAGAGGCTTTGAAAGCAAGGCAGAATTGCAGGAAACAGATTTCAGGAGGTAGATTCGAATCGTCTTGAAAGCACATGAAAAGCGGCAAAACGTGGACAATGATGCCCTTGGCCAAAACGGGCGTATGCGTTTTTTCCTGAATATATTCAGGAAAAAACGCATACGCCCGTTTTGGCCAACCACGCAACCTGGAAAGGCAAATCAGCGCTCCAAAGAAGTCTCGCTTCCCAGCGGGAAAAGGGCCATGCGGAAAAAAGTGTCCAAAGCAGAAATGCAGGACCGGCCATGGAGAAATGGGAGCCTTGCTACGCTGATGGGTGGGATGTAAATTGCCAACAGCCACTCTGGAGAAGTGTACGGTGTGTCCTGAAACATCTAAAAAACACAGCTTGGAGAGCATAGGGCACTTCCACTCATGGGCGTATAAATTGGGAAAACTAAAAATCAGCAAGACACAGGCACCCCAAAGTTTAGGGCTGCTCTGTTGACAAGAACCCCCACTTCATTACACCTTAAATATCCTAGGAAAGAGAAAAATGGATAAAGAAGTTGTGGTCCTCATGTACAATGGAATATCACTCAGCCATGAAATCAACGTCATAAGGCTAGTAGCAGCACGATGAGTGGATTTAGGTACGACGATTCTAAGTGAAATAAGTCACACAGAAAAAGACACTTATCCTAAGATATCACTTCTAGAGGGAATGTAAAAACCGCTACACTTGAACTGAATTGCAAAACAGAACAGAGTCACACGTTTAGGAAACACACTATGGCTGCTGAACGGGAAAGGTGAGGTGGGGTGATGCATAAAACAAGGATTTCAAATTAGCTCCGATACCGTTCCATAAACCCAATATGTAAGAGACAAGACCTATTCCTCTTTCAGTGAACTGGACTCAACACCCCCTATTCACCGCACAAGAATATATCTGACTAGTAAGAATCTTCAAACCTATGTATTGATATCTCTCTGTAAGTGAGTCAAGGGGGTATAAAGCGGCATAAACACAGCCGTGAAAAGCAGCTAAACCCCATTATAAAAATAAATTACTTTTCAAAACCCGTGAAACAAAGACAGTGAAAGAGAGAGAAATTCTTCCAAAATTCGTTCAGGGGCTGTGATGCAACCTGGATTGACCATATATAGACCCACAGCTGATTGAGACATAAGGGTGGACACTCTTGGGGCTGAGAGGTTCGGTGAGGTTGGGTGAGCCAACGCAGACCCTTTCAAGTAATACTGCATGGTACCCATCCCATGGGTCCCAAATCTCCAGGTTCAAGGGCATCTTCCTACATCGAAAACAGGCATGAGAAACCCAGAAGATGGTACACCGTGTGATCGGGAAAGGTTTCTAAAACGCACCTCATTTCTCATCTCCTTTGCTCGGGTTCGCCATTCCAGCCGATTTACTAGCCATCTCCCTCCTTGGAGAATCAGCACCTTTAACCTCCTGTTCCGTACAGGTTGCAAATTGTCCTGAGGATGAACGGGAAGAGGGGGAACCAATGAGAGACTAGCTCTAGGTGTTGGGACAGGCACAGGTCACTCTATTTTCCCATCAGGAAGAAGAATTAAGCACAAGCTCAGCCTGCCCCCCAGAACCAGAAGAGGGCCTGAAGCAATCCTGCGCTTTTGCGGCCAGCTCCCAAAAAAGCGAGTTGAAAAATGGAGCTCAGGGGCACTGCAATTCACAAACCTGCAGAGTTTTAAATGATACCTCTGGTCCACAAATATATTAAGGGAAGGCAACGAAGAGGCTTTGAAAGCAAGGCAGAATTGCAGGAAACAGATTTCAGGAGGTAGATTCGAATCGTCTTGAAAGCACATGAAAAGCGGCAAAACGTGGACAATGATGCCCTTGGCCAAAACGGGCGTATGCGTTTTTTCCTGAATATATTCAGGAAAAAACGCATACGCCCGTTTTGGCCAACCACGCAACCTGGAAAGGCAAATCAGCGCTCCAAAGAAGTCTCGCTTCCCAGCGGGAAAAGGGCCATGCGGAAAAAAGTGTCCAAAGCAGAAATGCAGGACCGGCCATGGAGAAATGGGAGCCTTGCTACGCTGATGGGTGGGATGTAAATTGCCAACAGCCACTCTGGAGAAGTGTACGGTGTGTTCTGAAACATCTAAAAAACACAGCTTGGAGAGCATAGGGCACTTCCACTCATGGGCGTATAAATTGGGAAAACTAAAAATCAGCAAGACACAGGCACCCCAAAGTTTAGGGCTGCTCTGTTGACAAGAACCCCCACTTCATTACACCTTAAATATCCTAGGAAAGAGAAAAATGGATAAAGAAGTTGTGGTCCTCATGTACAATGGAATATCACTCAGCCATGAAATCAACGTCATAAGGCTAGTAGCAGCACGATGAGTGGATTTAGGTACGACGATTCTAAGTGAAATAAGTCACACAGAAAAAGACACTTATCCTAAGATATCACTTCTAGAGGGAATGTAAAAACCGCTACACTTGAACTGAATTGCAAAACAGAACAGAGTCACACGTTTAGGAAACACACTATGGCTGCTGAACGGGAAAGGTGAGGTGGGGTGATGCATAAAACAAGGGTTTCAAATTAGCTCCGATACCGTTCCATAAACCCAATATGTAAGAGACAAGACCTATTCCTCTTTCAGTGAACTGGACTCAACACCCCCTATTCACCGCACAAGAATATATCTGACTAGTAAGAATCTTCAAACCTATGTATTGATATCTCTCTGTAAGTGAGTCAAGGGGGTGTAAAGCGGCATAAACACAGCCGTGAAAAGCAGCTAAACCCCATTATAAAAATAAATTACTTTTCAAAACCCGTGAAACAAAGACAGTGAAAGAGAGAGAAATTCTTCCAAAATTCGTTCAGGGGCTGTGATGCAACCTGGATTGACCATATCTAGACCCACAGCTGATTGAGACATAAGGGTGGACACTCTTGGGGCTGAGAGGTTCGGTGAGGTTGGGTGAGCCAACGCAGACCCTTTCAAGTAATACTGCATGGTACCCATCCCATGGGTCCCAAATCTCCAGGTTCAAGGGCATCTTCCTACATCGAAAACAGGCATGAGAAACCCAGAAGATGGTACACCGTGTGATCGGGAAAGGTTTCTAAAACGCACCTCATTTCTCATCTCCTTTGCTCGGGTTCGCCATTCCAGCCGATTTACTAGCCATCTCCCTCCTTGGAGAATCAGCACCTTTATCCTCCTGTTCCGTACAGGTGGCAATTTGTCCCGAGGATGAACGGGAAGAGGGGGAACCAATGAGAGACTAGCTCTAGGTGTTGGGACAGGCACAGGTCACTCTATTTTCCCATCAGGAAGAAGAATTAAGCACAAGCTCAGCCTGCCCCCCAGAACCAGAAGAGGGCCTGAAGCAATCCTGCGCTTTTGCGGCCAGCTCCCAAAAAAGCGAGTTGAAAAATGGAGCTCAGGGGCACTGCAATTCACAAACCTGCAGAGTTTTAAATGATACCTCTCGTCCGCAAATATATTAAGGGAAGGCAACGAAGAGGCTTTGAAAGCAAGGCAGAATTGCAGGAAACAGATTTCAGGAGGTAGATTCGAATCGCCTTGAAAGCACATGAAAAGCGGCAAAACGTGGACAATGATGCCCTTGGCCAAAAAGGGCGTATGCGTTTTTTCCTGAATATATTCAGGAAAAAACGCATACGCCCTTTTTGGCCAACCAAGCAACCTGGAAAGGCAAATCAGCGCTCCAAAGAAGTCTGGCTTCCCAGCGGGCAAAAGGGCCATGCGGAAAAAAGTGTCCAAACCAGAAATGCAGGACCGGCCATGGAGAAATGGGAGCCTTGCTACGCTGATGGGCGGGATGTAAATTGCCAACAGCCACTCTGGAGAAGTGTACGGTGTGTCCTGAAACATCTAAAAAACACAGCTTGGAGAGCATAGGGCACTTCCACTCATGGGCGTATAAATTGGGAAAACTAAAAATCAGCAAGACACAGGCACCCCAAAGTTTAGGGCTGCTCTGTTGACAAGAACCCCCACTTCATTACACCTTAAATATCCTAGGAAAGAGAAAAATGGATAAAGAAGTTGTGGTCCTCATGTACAATGGAATATCACTCAGCCATGAAATCAACGTCATAAGGCTAGTAGCAGCACGATGAGTGGATTTAGGTACGACGATTCTAAGTGAAATAAGTCACACAGAAAAAGACACTTATCCTAAGATATCACTTCTAGAGGGAATGTAAAAACCGCTACACTTGAACTGAATTGCAAAACAGAACAGAGTCACACGTTTAGGAAACACACTATGGCTGCTGAACGGGAAAGGTGAGGTGGGGTGATGCATAAAACAAGGGTTTCAAATTAGCTCCGATACCGTTCCATAAACCCAATATGTAAGAGACAAGACCTATTCCTTTTTCAGTGAACTGGACTCAACACCCCCTATTCACCGCACAAGAATATATCTGTCTAGTAAGAATCTTCAAACCTATGTATTGATATCTCTCTGTAAGTGAGTCAAGGGGGTGTAAAGCGGCATAAACACAGCCGTGAAAAGCAGCTAAACCCCATTATAAAAATAAATTACTTTTCAAAACCCGTGAAACAAAGACAGTGAAAGAGAGAGAAATTCTTACAAAATTCGTTCAGGGGCTGTGATGCAACCTGGATTGACCATATCT
This sequence comes from Balaenoptera acutorostrata, assembly GCF_949987535.1. NCBI lineage: Eukaryota > Metazoa > Chordata > Mammalia > Artiodactyla > Balaenopteridae > Balaenoptera > Balaenoptera acutorostrata. Next base: position 115,273,289 of record NC_080072.1, read on the forward strand.
AGACCCACAGCTGATTGAAACATAAGGGTGGACACTCTTGGGGCTGAGAGGTTCGGTGAGGTTGGGTGAGCCAACGCAGACCCTTTCAAGTAATACTGCATGGTACCCATCCCATGGGTCCCAAATCTCCAGGTTCAAGGGCATCTTCCTACATCGAAAACAGGCATGAGAAACCCAGAAGATGGTACACCGTGTGATCGGGAAAGGTTTCTAAAACGCACCTCATTTCTCATCTCCTTTGGTCGGGTTCGCCATTCCAGCCGATTTACTAGCCATCTCCCTCCTTGGAGAATCAGCACCTTTAACCTCCTGTTCCGTACAGGTTGCAAATTGTCCTGAGGATGAACGGGAAGAGGGGGAACCAATGAGAGACTAGCTCTAGGTGTTGGGACAGGCACAGGTCACTCTATTTTCCCATCAGGAAGAAGAATTAAGCACAAGCTCAGCCTGCCCCCCAGAACCAGAAGAGGCCCTGAAGCAATCCGGCGCTTTTGCGGCCAGCTCCCAAAAAAGCGAGTTGAAAAATGGAGCTCAGGGGCACTGCAATTCACAAACCTGCAGAGTTTTAAATGTTACCTCTCGTCCACAAATATATTAAGGGAAGGCTACGAAGAGGCTTTGAAAGCAAGGCAGAATTGCCGGAAACAGATTTCAGGAGGTAGATTCGAATCGCCTTGAAAGCACATGAAAAGCGGCAAAACGTGGACAATGATGCCCTTGGCCAAAAAGGGAGAATGCGTTTTTTCCTGAATATATTCAGGAAAAAACGCATTCGCCCTTTTTGGCCAACCAAGCAACCTGGAAAGGCAAATCAGCGCTCCAAAGAAGTCTGGCTTCCCAGCGGGCAAAAGGGCCATGCGGAAAAAAGTGTCCAAACCAGAAATGCAGGACCGGCCATGGAGAAATGGGAGCCTTGCTACGCTGATGGGCGGGATGTAAATTGCCAACAGCCACTCTGGAGAAGTGTACGGTGTGTCCTGAAACATCTGAAAAACACAGCTTGGAGAGCATAGGGCACTTCCACTCATGGGCGTATAAATTGGGAAAACTAAAAATCAGCAAGACACAGGCACCCCAAAGTTTAGGGCTGCTCTGTTGACAAGAACCCTCACTTCATTACACCTTAAATATCCTAGGAAAGAGAAAAATGGATAAAGAAGTTGTGGTCCTCATGTACAATGGAATATCACTCAGCCATGAAATCAACGTCATAAGGCTAGTAGCAGCACGATGATTGGATTTAGGTACGACGATTCTAAGTGAAATAAGTCACACAGAAAAAGACACTTATCCTAAGATATCACTTCTAGAGGGAATGTAAAAACCGCTACACTTGAACTGAATTGCAAAACAGAACAGAGTCACACGTTTAGGAAACACACTATGGCTGCTGAACGGGAAAGGTGAGGTGGGGTGATGCATAAAACAAGGGTTTCAAATTAGCTCCGATACCGTTCCATAAACCCAATATGTAAGAGACAAGACCTATTCCTTTTTCAGTGAACTGGACTCAACACCCCCTATTCACCGCACAATAATATATCTGTCTAGAAAGAATCTTCAAACCTATGTATTGATATCTCTCTGTAAGTGAGTCAAGGAGGTGTAAAGCGTCATAAACACAGCCGTGAAAAGCAGCTAAACCCCATTATAAAAATAAATTACTTTTCAAAACCCGTGAAACAAAGACAGTGAAAGAGAGAGAAATTCTTACAAAATTCGTTCAGGGGCTGTGATGCAACCTGGATTGACCATATCTAGACCCACAGCTGATTGAGACATAAGGGTGGACACTCTTGGGGCTGAGAGGTTCGGTGAGGTTGGGTGAGCCAACGCAGACCCTTTCAAGTAATACTGCATGGTACCCATCCCATGGGTCCCAAATCTCCAGGTTCAAGGGCATCTTCCTACATCGAAAACAGGCATGAGAAACCCAGAAGATGGTACACCGTGTGATCGGGAAAGGTTTCTAAAACGCACCTCATTTCTCATCTCCTTTGGTCGGGTTCGCCATTCCAGCCGATTTACTAGCCATCTCCCTCCTTGGAGAATCAGCACCTTTAACCTCCTGTTCCGTACAGGTTGCAAATTGTCCTGAGGATGAACGGGAAGAGGGGGAACCAATGAGAGACTAGCTCTAGGTGTTGGGACAGGCACAGGTCACTCTACTTTCCCATCAGGAAGAAGAATTAAGCACAAGCTCAGCCTGCCCCCCAGAACCAGAAGAGGGCCTGAAGCAATCCTGCGCTTTTGCGGCCAGCTCCCAAAAAAGCGAGTTGAAAAATGGAGCTCAGGGGCACTGCAATTCACAAACCTGCAGAGTTTTAAATGTTACCTCTCGTCGACAAATATATTAAGGGAAGGCAACGAAGAGGCTTTCAAAGCAAGGCAGAATTGCCGGAAACAGATTTCAGGAGGTAGATTCGAATCGCCTTGAAAGCACATGAAAAGCGGCAAAACGTGGACAATGATGCCCTTGGCCAAAAAGGGCGAATGCGTTTTTTCCTGAATATATTCAGGAAAAAACGCATTCGCCCTTTTTGGCCAACCAAGCAACCTGGAAAGGCAAATCAGCGCTCCAAAGAAGTCTGGCTTCCCAGCGGGCAAAAGGGCCATGCGGAAAAAAGTGTCCAAACCAGAAATGCAGGACCGGCCATGGAGAAATGGGAGCCTTGCTACGCTGATGGGCGGGATGTAAATTGCCAACAGCCACTCTGGAGAAGTGTACGGTGTGTCCTGAAACATCTGAAAAACACAGCTTGGAGAGCATAGGGCACTTCCACTCATGGGCGTATAAATTGGGAAAACTAAAAATCAGCAAGACACAGGCACCCCAAAGTTTAGGGCTGCTCTGTTGACAAGAACCCCCACTTCATTACACCTTAAATATCCTAGGAAAGAGAAAAATGGATAAAGAAGTTGTGGTCCTCATGTACAATGGAATATCACTCAGCCATGAAATCAACGTCATAAGGCTAGTAGCAGCACGATGAGTGGATTTAGGTACGACGATTCTAAGTGAAAGAAGTCACACAGAAAAAGACACTTATCCTAAGATATCACTTCTAGAGGGAATGTAAAAACCGCTACACTTGAACTGAATTACAAAACAGAACAGAGTCACACGTTTAGGAAACACACTATGGCTGCTGAACGGGAAAGGTGAGGTGGGGTGATGCATAAAACAAGGGTTTCAAATTAGCTCAGATACCGTTCCATAAACCCAATATGTAAGAGACAAGGCCTATTCCTTTTTCAGTGAACTGGAATCAACACCCCCTATTCACCGCACAAGAATATATCTGACTAGTAAGAATCTTCAAACCTATGTATTGATATCTCTCTGTAAGTGAGTCAAGGGGGTGTAAAGCGGCATAAACACAGCCGTGAAAAGCAGCTAAACCCCATTATAAAAATAAATTACTTTTCAAAACCCGTGAAACAAAGACAGTGAAAGAGAGAGAAATTCTTACAAAATTCGTTCAGGGGCTGTGATGCAACCTGGATTGACCATATCTAGACCCACAGCTGATTGAGACATCAGGGTGGACACTCTTGGGGCTGAGAGGTTCGGTGAGGTTGGGTGAGCCAACGCAGACCCTTTCAAGTAATACTGCATGGTACCCATCCCATGGGTCCCAAATCTCCAGGTTCAAGGGCAACTTCCTACATCGAAAACAGGCATGAGAAACCCAGAAGATGGTACACCGTGTGATCGGGAAAGGTTTCTAAAACGCACCTCATTTCTCATCTCCTTTGCTCGGGTTCGCCATTCCAGCCGATTTACTAGCCATCTCCATCCTTGGAGAATCAGCACCTTTAACCTCCTGTTCCGTACAGGTTGCAATTTGTCCTGAGGATGAACAGGAATAGGGGAACCAATGAGAGACTAGCTCTAGGTGTTGGGACAGGCACAGGTCACTCTATTTTCCCATCAGGAAGAAGAATTAAGCACAAGCTCAGCCTGCCCCCCAGAACCAGAAGAGGGCCTGAAGCAATCCGGCGCTTTTGCGGCCAGCTCCCAAAAAAGCGAGTTGAAAAATGGAGCTCAGGGGCACTGCAATTCACAAACCTGCAGAGTTTTAAATGTTACCTCTCGTCCACAAATATATTAAGGGAAGGCAACGAAGAGGCTTTGAAAGCAAGGCAGAATTGCCGGAAACAGATTTCAGGAGGTAGATTCGAATCGCCTTGAAAGCACATGAAAAGCGGCAAAACGTGGACAATGATGCCCTTGGCCAAAAAGGGCGAATGCGTTTTTTCCTGAATATATTCAGGAAAAAACGCATTCGCCCTTTTTGGCCAACCAAGCCACCTGGAAAGGCAAATCAGCGCTCCAAAGAAGTCTGGCTTCCCAGCGGGCAAAAGGGCCATGCGGAAAAAAGTGTCCAAACCAGAAATGCAGGACCGGCCATGGAGAAATGGGAGCCTTGCTACGCTGATGGGCGGGATGTAAATTGCCAACAGCCACTCTGGAGAAGTGTACGGTGTGTCCTGAAACATCTGAAAAACACAGCTTGGAGAGCATAGGGCACTTCCACTCATGGGCGTATAAATTGGGAAAACTAAAAATCAGCAAGACACAGGCACCCCAAAGTTTAGGGCTGCTCTGTTGACAAGAACCCCCACTTCATTACACCTTAAATATCCTAGGAAAGAGAAAAATGGATAAAGAAGTTGTGGTCCTCATGTACAATGGAATATCACTCAGCCATGAAATCAACGTCATAAGGCTAGTAGCAGCACGATGAGTGGATTTAGGTACGACGATTCTAAGTGAAATAAGTCACACAGAAAAAGACACTTATCCTAAGATATCACTTCTAGAGGGAATGTAAAAACCGCTACACTTGAACTGAATTGCAAAACAGAACAGAGTCACACGTTTAGGAATCACACTATGGCTGCTGAACGGGAAAGGTGAGGTGGGGTGATGCATAAAACAAGGGTTTCAAATTAGCTCCGATACCGTTCCATAAACCCAATATGTAAGAGACAAGACCTATTCCTTTTTCAGTGAACTGGACTCAACACCCCCTATTCACCGCACAAGAATATATCTGTCTAGTAAGAATCTTCAAACCTATGTATTGATATCTCTCTGTAAGTGAGTCAAGGAGGTGTAAAGCGTCATAAACACAGCCGTGAAAAGCAGCTAAACCCCATTATAAAAATAAATTACTTTTCAAAACCCGTGAAACAAAGACAGTGAAAGAGAGAGAAATTCTTACAAAATTCGTTCAGGGGCTGTGATGCAACCTGGATTGACCATATCTAGACCCACAGCTGATTGAGACATAAGGGTGGACACTCTTGGGGCTGAGAGGTTCGGTGAGGTTGGGTGAGCCAACGCAGACCCTTTCAAGTAATACTGCATGGTACCCATCCCATGGGTCCCAAATCTCCAGGTTCAAGGGCATCTTCCTACATCGAAAACAGGCATGAGAAACCCAGAAGATGGTACACCGTGTGATCGGGAAAGGTTTCTAAAACGCACCTCATTTCTCATCTCCTTTGGTCGGGTTCGCCATTCCAGCCGATTTACTAGCCATCTCCCTCCTTGGAGAATCAGCACCTTTAACCTCCTGTTTCGTACAGGTTGCAAATTGTCCTGAGGATGAACGGGAAGAGGGGGAACCAATGAGAGACTAGCTCTAGGTGTTGGGACAGGCACAGGTCACTCTATTTTCCCATCAGGAAGAAGAATTAAGCACAAGCTCAGCCTGCCCCCCAGAACCAGAAGAGGGCCTGAAGCAATCCTGCGCTTTTGCGGCCAGCTCCCAAAAAAGCGAGTTGAAAAATGGAGCTCAGGGGCACTGCAATTCACAAACCTGCAGAGTTTTAAATGTTACCTCTCGTCCACAAATATATTAAGGGAAGGCAACGAAGAGGCTTTGAAAGCAAGGCAGAATTGCAGGAAACAGATTTCAGGAGGTAGATTCGAATCGCCTTGAAAGCACATGAAAAGCGGCAAAACGTGGACAATGATGCCCTTGGCCAAAAAGGGCGAATGCGTTTTTTCCTGAATATATTCAGGAAAAAACGCATACGCCCTTTTTGGCCAACCAAGCAACCTGGAAAGGCAAATCAGCGCTCCAAAGAAGTCTGGCTTCCCAGCGGGCAAAAGGGCCATGCGGAAAAAAGTGTCCAAACCAGAAATGCAGGACCGGCCATGGAGAAATGGGAGCCTTGCTACGCTGATGGGCGGGATGTAAATTGCCAACAGCCACTCTGGAGAAGTGTACGGTGTGTCCTGAAACATCTGAAAAACACAGCTTGGAGAGCATAGGGCACTTCCACTCATGGGCGTATAAATTGGGAAAACTAAAAATCAGCAAGACACAGGCACCCCAAAGTTTAGGGCTGCTCTGTTGACAAGAACCCCCACTTCATTACACCTTAAATATCCTAGGAAAGAGAAAAATGGATAAAGAAGTTGTGGTCCTCATGTACAATGGAATATCACTCAGCCATGAAATCAACGTCATAAGGCTAGTAGCAGCACGATGAGTGGATTTAGGTACGACGATTCTAAGTGAAATAAGTCACACAGAAAAAGACACTTATCCTAAGATATCACTTCTAGAGGGAATGTAAAAACCGCTACACTTGAACTGAATTACAAAACAGAACAGAGTCACACGTTTAGGAAACACACTATGGCTGCTGAACGGGAAAGGTGAGGTGGGGTGATGCATAAAACAAGGGTTTCAAATTAGCTCAGATACCGTTCCATAAACCCAATATGTAAGAGACAAGGCCTATTCCTTTTTCAGTGAACTGGAATCAACACCCCCTATTCACCGCACAAGAATATATCTGACTAGTAAGAATCTTCAAACCTATGTATTGATATCTCTCTGTAAGTGAGTCAAGGGGGTGTAAAGCGGCATAAACACAGCCGTGAAAAGCAGCTAAACCCCATTATAAAAATAAATTACTTTTCAAAACCCGTGAAACAAAGACAGTGAAAGAGAGAGAAATTCTTACAAAATTCGTTCAGGGGCTGTGATGCAACCTGGATTGACCATATCTAGACCCACAGCTGATTGAGACATAAGGGTGGACACTCTTGGGGCTGAGAGGTTCGGTGAGGTTGGGTGAGCCAACGCAGACCCTTTCAAGTAATACTGCATGGTACCCATCCCATGGGTCCCAAATCTCCAGGTTCAAGGGCATCTTCCTACGTCGAAAACAGGCATGAGAAACCCAGAAGATGGTACACCGTGTGATCGGGAAAGGTTTCTAAAACGCACCTCATTTCTCATCTCCTTGGCTCGGGTTCGCCATTCCAGCCGATTTACTAGCCATCTCCCTCCTTGGAGAATCAGCACCTTTAACCTCCTGTTCCGTAAAGTTTGCAATTTGTCCTGAGGATGAACGGGAAGAGGGGGAACCAATGAGAGACTAGCTCTAGGTGTTGGGACAGGCACAGGTCACTCTATTTTCCCATCGGGAAGAAGAATTAAGCACAAGCTCAGCCTGCCCCCCAGAACCAGAAGAGGGCCTGAAACAATCCTGCGCCTTTGCGGCCAGCTCCCAAAAAAGCGAGTTGAAAAATGGAGCTCAGGGGCACTGCAATTCACAAACCTGCAGAGTTTTAAATGATACCTCTCGTCCACAAATATATTAAGGGAAGGCAACGAAGAGGCTTTGAAAGCAAGGCAGAATTGCAGGAAACAGATTTCAGGAGGTAGATTCGAATCGCCTTGAAAGCACATGAAAAGCGGCAAAACGTGGACAATGATGCCCTTGGCCAAAAAGGGCGAATGCGTTTTTTCCTGAATATATTCAGGAAAAAACGCATTCGCCCTTTTTGGCCAACCAAGCAACCTGGAAAGGCCAATCAGCGCTCCAAAGAAGTCTGGCTTCCCAGCGGGCAAAAGGGCCATGCGGAAAAAAGTGTCCAAAGCAGAAATGCAGGACCAGCCATGGAGAAATGGGAGCCTTGCTACAATGATGGGCGGGATGTAAATTGCCAACAGCCACTCTGGAGAAGTGTACGGTGTGTCCTGAAACATATGAAAAACACAGCTTGGAGAGCATAGGGCACTTCCACTCATGGGCGTATAAATTGGGAAAACTAAAAATCAGCAAGACACAGGCACCCCAAAGTTTAGGGCTGCTCTGTTGACAAGAACCCCCACTTCATTACACCTTAAATATGCTAGGAAAGAGAAAAATGGATAAAGAAGTTGTGGTCCTCATGTACAATGGAATATCACTCAGCCATGAAATCAACGTCATAAGGCTAGTAGCAGCACGATGAGTGGATTTAGGTACGACGATTCTAAGTGAAATAAGTCACACAGAAAAAGACACTTATCATAAGATATCACTTATAGAGGGAATGTAAAAACTGCTACACTTGAACTGAATTGCAAAACAGAACAGAGTCAGACGTTTAGAAAACACACTATGGCTGCTGAACGGGAAAGGTGAGGTGGGGTGATGCATAAAACAAGGGTTTCAAATTAGCTCAGATACCGTTCCATAAACCCAATATGTAAGAGACAAGACCTATTCCTTTTTCAGTGACCTGGACTCAACACCCCCTATTCACCGCACAAGAATATATCTGACTAGTAAGAATGTTCAAACCTATGTGTTGATATCTCTCTGTAAGTGAGTCAAGGGGGTGTAAAGCGGCATAAACACAGCCGTGAAAAGCAGCTAAACCCCATTATAAAAATAAATTACTTTTCAAAACCAGTGAAACAAAGACAGTGAAAGAGAGAGAAATTCTTACAAAATTCGTTCAGGGGCTGTGATGCAACCTGGATTGACCATATCTAGACCCACAGCTGATTGAGACATAAGGGTGGACACTCTTGGGGCTGAGAGGTTCGGTGAGGTTGGGTGAGCCAACGCAGACCCTTTCAAGTAATACTGCATGGAACCCATCCCATGGGTCCCAAATCTCCAGGTTCAAGGGCATCTTCCTACATCGAAAACATGCATGAGAAACCCAGAAGATGGTACACCGTGTGATCGGGAAAGGTTTCTAAAACCCACCTCATTTCTCATCTCCTTTGCTCGGGTTCGCCATTCCAGCCGATTTACTAGCCATCTCCCTCCTTGGAGAATCAGCACCTTTAACCTCCTGTTCCGTACAGGTTGCAATTTGTCCTGAGGATGAACGGGAAGAGGGGGAACCAATGAGAGACTAGCTCTAGGTGTTGGGACAGGCAGAGGTCACTCTATTTTCCCATCAGGAAGAAGAATTAAGCACAAGCTCAGCCTGCCCCCCAGAACCAGAAGAGGGCCTGAAGCAATCCTGCGCTTTTGCGGCCCGCTCCCAAAAAAGCGAGTTGAAAAATGGAGCTCAGGGGCACTGCAATTCACAAACCTGCAGAGTTTTAAATGATAACTCTCGTCCACAAATATATTAAGGGAAGGCAACGAAGAGGCTTTGAAAGCAAGGCAGAATTGCAGGAAACAGATTTCAGGAGGCAGATTCGAATCGCCTTGAAAGCACATGAAAAGCGGCAAAACGTGGACAATGATGCCCTTGGCCAAAAAGGGCGTATGCGTTTTTTCCTGAATATATTCAGGAAAAAACGCATACGCCCTTTTTGGCCAACCAAGCAACCTGGAAAGGCAAATTAGCGCTCCAAAGAAGTCTCGCTTCCCAGCGGGCAAAAGGGCCATGCGGAAAAAAGTGTCCAAACCAGAAATGCAGGACCGGCCATGGAGAAATGGGAGCCTTGCTACGCTGATGGGTGGGATGTAAATTGCAAACAGCCACTCTGGAGAAGTGTACGGTGTGTCCTGAATCATCTAAAAAACATAGCTTGGAGCGCATAGGGCACTTCCACTCATGGGCGTATAAATTGGGAAAACTAAAAATCAGCAAGACACAGGCGCCCCAAAGTTTAGGGCTGCTCTGTTGACAAGAACCCCCACTTCATTACACCTTAAATATCCTAGGAAAGAGAAAAATGGATAAAGAAGTTGTGGACCTCATGTACAATGGAATATCACTCAGCCATGAAATCAACGTCATAAGGCTAGTAGCAGCACGATGAGTGGATTTAGGTACGACGATTCTAAGTGAAATAAGTCACACAGAAATAGACACTTATCATAAGATATCACTTATAGAGGGAATGTAAAAACCGCTACACTTGAACTGAATTGCAAAACAGAACAGAGTCAGATGTTTAGAAAACACACTATGGCTGCTGAACGGGCAAGGTGAGGTGGGGTGATGCATAAAACAAGGGTTTCAAATTAGCTCAGATACCGTTCCATAAACCCAATATGTAAGAGACAAGACTTATTCCTTTTTCAGTGAACTGGACTCAACACCCCCTATTCACCGCACAAGAATATATCTGACTAGTAAGAATGTTCAAACCTATGTGTTGATATCTCTCTGTAAGTGAGTCAAGGGGGTGTAAAGCGGCATAAACACAGCTGTGAAAAGCAGCTAAACCCCATTATAAAAATAAATTACTTTTAAAAACCAGTGAAACAAAGACAGTGAAACAGAGAGAAATTCTTACAAAATTCGTTCAGGGGCTGTGATGCAACCTGGATTGACCATATCTAGACCCACAGCTGATTGAGACATAAGGGTGGACACTCTTGGGGCTGAGAGGTTCGGTGAGGTTGGGTGAGCCAACGCAGACCCTTTCAAGTAAGACTGCATGGTACCCATCCCACGGGTCCCAAATCTCCAGGTTCAAGGCCATCTTCCTACATCGAAAACAGGCATGAGAAACCCAGAAGATGGTACACCGTGTGATCGGGAAAGGTTTCTAAAACGCACCTCATTTCTCATCTCCTTTGCTCGGGTTCGCTGTTCCAGCCAATTTACTAGCCATCTCCCTCCTTGGAGAATCAGCACCTTTAACCTCCTGTTCCGTACAGGTTGCAATTTGTCCTGAGGATGAACGGGAAGAGGGGGAACCAATGAGAGACTAGCTCTAGCTGTTGGGACAGGCACAGGTCACTCTATTTTCCCATCAGGAAGAAGAATTAAGCACAAGCTCAGCCTGCCCCCCAGAACCAGAAGAGGGCCTGAAGCAATCCTGCGCTTTTGCGGCCAGCTCCCAAAAAAGCGAGTTGAAAAATGGAGCTCAGGGGCACTGCAATTCACAAACCTGCAGAGTTTTAAATGATACCTCTCGTCCACAAATATATTAAGGGAAGGCAACGAAGAGGCTTTGAAAGCAAGGCAGAATTGCAGGAAACAGATTTCAGGAGGTAGATTCGAATCGCCTTGAAAGCACATGAAAAGCGGCAAAACCTGGACAATGATGCCCTTGGCCAAAAAGGGCGTATGCGTTTTTTCCTGAATATATTCAGGAAAAAACGCATACGCCCTTTTTGGCCAACCAAGCAACCTGGAAAGGCAAATCAGCGCTCCAAAGAAGTCTCGCTTCCCAGCGGGCAAAAGGGCCATGAGGAAAAAAGTGTACAAAGCAGAAATGCAGGACCGGCCATGGAGAAATGGGAGCCTTGCTACGCTGATGGGCGGGATGTAAATTGCCAACAGCCACTCTGGAGAAGTGTACGGTGTGTCCTGAAACATCTAAAAAACACAGCTTGGAGAGCATAGGGCACTTCCACTCATGGGCGTATAAATTGGGAAAACTAAAAATCAGCCAGACACAGGCACCCCAAAATTTAGGGCTGCTCTGTTGACAAGAACCCCCACTTCATTACACCTTAAATATCCTAGGAAAGAGAAAAATGGATAAAGAAGTTGTGGTCCTCATGTACAATGGAATATCACTCAGCCATGAAATCAACGTCATAAGGCTAGTAGCAGCACGATGAGTGGATTTAGGTACGACGATTCTAAGTGAAATAAGTCACACAGAAAAAGACACTTATCATAAGATATCACTTAGAGAGGGAATGTAAAAACCGCTACACTTGAACTGAATTACTAAACAGAACAGAGTCAGACGTTTAGAAAACACACTATGGCTGCGGAACGGGAAAGGTGAGGTGGGGTGATGCATAAAACAAGGGTTTCAAATTAGCTCCGATACCGTTCCATAAACCCAATATGTAAGAGACAAGACCTATTCCTTTTTCAGTGACCTGGACTCAACACCCCCTATTCACCGCACAAGAATATATCTGACTAGTAAGAATCTTCAAACCTATGTATTGATATCTCTCTGTAAGTGAGTCAAGGGGGTGTAAAGCGGCATAAACACAGCCGTGAAAAGCAGCTAAACCCCATTATAAAAATAAATTACTTTTCAAAACCCGTGAAACAAAGACAGTGAAAGAGAGAGAAATTCTTACAAAATTCGTTCAGGGGCTGTGATGCAACCTGGATTGACCATATCTAGACCCACAGCTGATTGAGACATAAGGGTGGACACACTTGGGGCTGAGAGGTTCGGTGAGGTTGGGTGAGCCAACGCAGACCCTTTCAAGTAATACTGCATGGTACCCATCCCATGGGTCCCAAATCTCCAGGTTCAAGGGCATCTTCCTACATCGAAAACATGCATGAGAAACCCAGAAGATGGTACACCGTGTGATCGGGAAAGGTTTCTAAAACCCACCTCATTTCTCATCTCCTTTGCTCGGGTTCGCCATTCCAGCCGATTTACTAGCCATCTCCCTCCTTGGAGAATCAGCACCTTTAACCTCCTGTTCCGTACAGGTTGCAATTTGTCCTGAGGATGAACGGGAAGAGGGGGAACCAATGAGAGACTAGCTCTAGGTGTTGGGACAGGCAGAGGTCACTCTATTTTCCCATCAGGAAGAAGAATTAAGCACAAGCTCAGCCTGCCCCCCAGAACCAGAAGAGGGCCTGAAGCAATCCTGCGCTTTTGCGGCCCGCTCCCAAAAAAGCGAGTTGAAAAATGGAGCTCAGGGGCACTGCAATTCACAAACCTGCAGAGTTTTAAATGATAACTCTCGTCCACAAATATATTAAGGGAAGGCAACGAAGAGGCTTTGAAAGCAAAGCAGAATTGCAGGAAACAGATTTCAGGAGGCAGATTCGAATCGCCTTGAAAGCACATGAAAAGCGGCAAAACGTGGACAATGATGCCCTTGGCCAAAAAGGGCGTATGCGTTTTTTCCTGAATATATTCAGGAAAAAACGCATACGCCCTTTTTGGCCAACCAAGCAACATGGAAAGGCAAATTAGCGCTCCAAAGAAGTCTCGCTTCCCAGCGGGCAAAAGGGCCATGCGGAAAAAAGTGTCCAAACCAGAAGTGCAGGACCGGCCATGGAGAAATGGGAGCCTTGGTACGCTGATGGGTGGGATGTAAATTGCCAACAGCCACTCTGGAGAAGTGTACGGTGTGTTCTGAAACATCTAAAAAACACAGCTTGGAGAGCATAGGGCACTTCCACTCATGGGCGTATAAGTTGGGAAAACTAAAAATCAGCAAGACACAGGCACCCCAAAGTTTAGGGCTGCTCTGTTGACAAGAACCCCCACTTCATTACACCTTAAATATCCTAGGAAAGAGAAAAATGGATAAAGAATTTGTGGTCCTCATGTACAATGGAATATCACTCAGCCATGAAATCAACGTCATAAGGCTAGTAGCAGCACGATGAGTGGATTAGGTACGACGATTCTAAGTGAAATAAGTCACACAGAAAAAGACACTTATCATAAGATATCACTTATAGAGGGAATGTAAAAACTGCTACACTTGAACTGAATTGCAAAACAGAACAGAGTCAGACGTTTAGAAAACACACTATGGCTGCTGAACGGGAAAGGTGAGGTGGGGTGATGCATTAAACAAGGGTTTCAAATTAGCTCAGATACCGTTCCATAAACCCAATATGTAAGAGACAAGACCTATTCCTTTTTCAGTGAACTGGACTCAACACCCCCTATTCACCGCACAAGAATATATCTGACTAGTAAGAATGTTCAAACCTATGTGTTGATATCTCTCTGTAAGTGAGTCAAGGGGGTGTAAAGCGGCATACACACAGCCGTGAAAAGCAGCTAAACCCCATTATAAAAATAAATTACTTTTAAAAACCAGTGAAACAAAGACAGTGAAAGAGAGAGAAATTCTTACAAAATTCTTTCAGGGGCTGTGATGCAACCTGGATTGACCATATCTAGACCCACAGCTGATTGAGACATAAGGGTGGACACTCTTGGGGCTGAGAGATTCAGTGAGGTTGGGTGAGCCAACGCAGACCCTTTCAAGTAATACTGCATGGTACCCATCCCATGGGTCCCAAATCTCCAGGTTCAAGGGCATCTTCCTTCATCGAAAACATGCATGAGAAACCCAGAAGATGGTACACCGTGTGATCGGGAAAGGTTTCTAAAACGCACCTCATTTCTCATCTCCTTTGCTCGGGTTCGCCATTCCAGCCGATTTACTAGCCATCTCCCTCCTTGGAGAATCAGCACCTTTAACCTCCTGTTCCGTACAGGTTGCAATTTGTCCTGAGGATGAACGGGAAGAGGGGGAACCAATGTGAGACTAGCTCTAGGTGTTGGGACAGGCAGAGGTCACTCTATTTTCCCATCAGGAAGAAGAATTAAGCACAAGCTCAGCCTGCCCCCCAGAACCAAAAGAGGGCCTGAAGAAATCCTGCGCTTTTGCGGCCCGCTCCCAAAAAAGCGAGTTGTAAAATGGAGCTCAGGGGCACTGCAATTCACAAACCTGCAGAGTTTTAAATGATAACTCTCGTCCACAAATATATTAAGGGAAGGCAACGAAGAGGCTTTGAAAGCAAGGCAGAATTGCAGGAAACAGATTTCAGGAGGCAGATTCGAATCGCCTTGAAAGCACATGAAAAGCGGCAAAACGTGGACAATGATGCCCTTGGCCAAAAAGGGCGTATGCGTTTTTTCCTGAATATATTCAGGAAAAAACGCATACGCCCTTTTTGGCCAACCAAGCAACCTGGAAAGGCAAATTAGCGCTCCAAAGAAGTCTCGCTTCCCAGCGGGCAAAAGGGCCATGCGGAAAAAAGTGTCCAAACCAGAAATGCAGGACCGGCCATGGAGAAATGGGAGCCTTGCTACGCTGATGGGTGGGATGTAAATTGCCAACAGCCACTCTGGAGAAGTGTACGGTGGGTTCTGAAACATCTAAAAAACACAGCTTGGAGAGCATAGGGCACTTCCACTCATGGGCGTATAAACTGGGAAAACTAAAAATCAGCAAGACACAGGCACCCCAAAGTTTAGGGCTGCTCTGTTGACAAGAACCGCCACTTCATTACACCTTAAATATCCTAGGAAAGAGAAAAATGGATAAAGAAGTTGTGGACCTCATGTACAATGGAATATCACTCAGCCATGAAATCAACGTCATAAGGCTAGTAGCAGCACGATGAGTGGATTTAGGTACGACGATTCTAAGTGAAATAAGTCACCCAGAAAAAGACATTATCATAAGATGTCACTTATAGAGGGAATGTAAAAACTGCTACACTTGAACTGAATGGCAAAACAGAACAGAGCCAGATGTTTAGAAAACACACTATGGCTGCTGAACGGGAAAGGTGAGGTGGGGTGATGCATAAAACAAGGGTTTCAAATTAGCTCAGATACCGTTCCATAAACCCAATATGTAAGAGACAAGACCTATTCCTTTTTCAGTGAACTGGACTCAACACCCCCTATTCACCACATAAGAATATATCTGACTAGTAAGAATCTTCAAACCTATGTATTGATATCTCTCTGTAAGTGAGTCAAGGGGGTGTAAAGCGGCATAAACACAGCCGTGAAAAGCAGCTAAACCCCATTATAAAAATAAATTACTTTTCAAAACCCGTGAAACAAAGACAGTGAAAGAGAGAGAAATTCTTACAAAATTCGTTCAGGGGCTGTGATGCAACCTGGATTGACCATATCTAGACCCACAGCTGATTGAGACATAAGGGTGGACACTCTTGGGGCTGAGAGGTTCAGTGAGGTTGGGTGAGCCAACGCAGACCCTTTCAAGTAATACTGCATGGTACCCATCCCATGGGTCCCAAATCTCCAGGTTCAAGGGCATCTTCCTACATCGAAAACATGCATGAGAAACCCAGAAGATGGTACACCGTGTGATCGGGAAAGGTTTCTTAAACGCACCTCATTTCTCATCTCCTTTGCTCGGGTTCGCCATTCCAGCCGATTTACTAGCCATCTCCCTCCTTGGAGAATCAGCACCTTTAACCTCCTGTTCCGTACAGGTTGCAATTTGTCCTGAGGATGAACGGGAAGAGGGGGAACCAATGAGAGACTAGCTCTAGGTGTTGGGACAGGCAGAGGTCACTCTATTTTCCCATCAGGAAGAAGAATTAAGCACAAGCTCAGCCTGCCCCCCAGAACCAAAAGAGGGCCTGAAGCAATCCTGCGCTTTTGCGGCCCGCTCCCAAAAAAGCGAGTTGAAAAATGGAGCTCAGGGGCACTGCAATTCACAAACCTGCAGAGTTTTAAATGATAACTCTCGTCCACAAATATATTAAGGGAAGGCAACGAAGAGGCTTTGAAAGCAAGGCAGAATTGCAGGAAACAGATTTCAGGAGGCAGATTCGAATCGCCTTGAAAGCACATGAAAAGCGGCAAAACGTGGACAATGATGCCCTTGGCCAAAAAGGGCGTATGCGTTTTTTCCTGAATATATTCAGGAAAAAACGCATACGCCCTTTTTGGCCAACCAAGCAACCTGGAAAGGCAAATTAGCGCTCCAAAGAAGTCTCGCTTCCGAGCGGGCAAAAGGGCCATGCGGAAAAAAGTGTCCAAACCAGAAATGCAGGACCGGCCATGGAGAAATGGGAGCCTTGCTACGCTGATGGGTGGGATGTAAATTGCCAACAGCCACTCTGGAGAAGTGTACGGTGTGTTCTGAAACATCTAAAAAACACAGCTTGGAGAGCATAGGGCACTTCCACTCATGGGCGTATAAATTGGGAAAACTAAAAATCAGCAAGACACAGGCACCCCAAAGTTTAGGGCTGCTCTGTTGACAAGAACCGCCACTTCATTACACCTTAAATATCCTAGGAAAGAGAAAAATGGATAAAGAAGTTGTGGACCTCATGTACAATGGAATATCACTCAGCCATGAAATCAACGTCATAAGGCTAGTAGCAGCACGATGAGTGGATTTAGGTACGACGATTCTAAGTGAAATAAGTCACCCAGAAAAAGACATTATCATAAGATGTCACTTATAGAGGGAATGTAAAAACTGCTACACTTGAACTGAATGGCAAAACAGAACAGAGCCAGATGTTTAGAAAAAACACTATGGCTGCTGAACGGGAAAGGTGAGGTGGGGTGATGCATAAAACAAGGGTTTCAAATTAGCTCAGATACCGTTCCATAAACCCAATATGTAAGAGACAAGACCTATTCCTTTTTCAGTGAACTGGACTCAACACCCCCTATTCACCACATAAGAATATATCTGACTAGTAAGAATCTTCAAACCTATGTATTGATATCTCTCTGTAAGTGAGTCAAGGGGGTGTAAAGCGGCATAAACACAGCCGTGAAAAGCAGCTAAACCCCATTATAAAAATAAATTACTTTTCAAAACCCGTGAAACAAAGACAGTGAAAGAGAGAGAAATTCTTACAAAATTCGTTCAGGGGCTGTGATGCAACCTGGATTGACCATATCTAGACCCACAGCTGATTGAGACATAAGGGTGGACACTCTTGGGGCTGAGAGGTTCAGTGAGGTTGGGTGAGCCAACGCAGACCCTTTCAAGTAATACTGCATGGTACCCATCCCATGGGTCCCAAATCTCCAGGTTCAAGGGCATCTTCCTACATCGAAAACATGCATGAGAAACCCAGAAGATGGTACACCGTGTGATCGGGAAAGGTTTCTAAAACGCACCTCATTTCTCATCTCCTTTGCTCGGGTTCGCCATTCCAGCCGATTTACTAGCCATCTCCCTCCTTGGAGAATCAGCACCTTTAACCTCCTGTTCCGTACAGGTTGCAATTTGTCCTGAGGATGAACGGGAAGAGGGGGAACCAATGAGAGACTAGCTCTAGGTGTTGGGACAGGCAGAGGTCACTCTATTTTCCCATCAGGAAGAAGAATTAAGCACAAGCTCAGCCTGCCCCCCAGAACCAGAAGAGGGCCTGAAGCAATCCTGCGCTTTTGCGGCCCGCTCCCAAAAAAGCGAGTTGAAAAATGGAGCTCAGGGGCACTGCAATTCACAAACCTGCAGAGTTTTAAATGATACCTCTCGTCCACAAATATATTAAGGGAAGGCAACGAAGAGGCTTTGAAAGCAAGGCAGAATTGCAGGAAACAGATTTCAGGAGGTAGATTCGAATCGCCTTGAAAGCACATGAAAAGCGGCAAAACCTGGACAATGATGCCCTTGGCCAAAAAGGGCGTATGCGTTTTTTCCTGAATATATTCAGGAAAAAACGCATACGCCCTTTTTGGCCAACCAAGCAACCTGGAAAGGCAAATCAGCGCTCCAAAGAAGTCTCGCTTCCCAGCGGGCAAAAGGGCCATGAGGAAAAAAGTGTACAAAGCAGAAATGCAGGACCGGCCATGGAGAAATGGGAGCCTTGCTACGCTGATGGGCGGGATGTAAATTGCCAACAGCCACTCTGGAGAAGTGTACGGTGTGTCCTGAAACATCTAAAAAACACAGCTTGGAGAGCATAGGGCACTTCCACTCATGGGCGTATAAATTGGGAAAACTAAAAATCAGCCAGACACAGGCACCCCAAAATTTAGGGCTACTCTGTTGACAAGAACCCCCACTTCATTACACCTTAAATATCCTAGGAAAGAGAAAAATGGATAAAGAAGTTGTGGTCCTCATGTACAATGGAATATCACTCAGCCATGAAATCAACGTCATAAGGCTAGTAGCAGCACGATGAGTGGATTTAGGTACGACGATTCTAAGTGAAATAAGTCACACAGAAAAAGACACTTATCATAAGATATCACTTAGAGAGGGAATGTAAAAACCGCTACACTTGAACTGAATTACTAAACAGAACAGAGTCAGACGTTTAGAAAACACACTATGGCTGCGGAACGGGAAAGGTGAGGTGGGGTGATGCATAAAACAAGGGTTTCAAATTAGCTCCGATACCGTTCCATAAACCCAATATGTAAGAGACAAGACCTATTCCTTTTTCAGTGACCTGGACTCAACACCCCCTATTCACCGCACAAGAATATATCTGACTAGTAAGAATCTTCAAACCTATGTATTGATATCTCTCTGTAAGTGAGTCAAGGGGGTGTAAAGCGGCATAAACACAGCCGTGAAAAGCAGCTAAACCCCATTATAAAAATAAATTACTTTTCAAAACCCGTGAAACAAAGACAGTGAAAGAGAGAGAAATTCTTACAAAATTCGTTCAGGGGCTGTGATGCAACCTGGATTGACCATATCTAGACCCACAGCTGATTGAGACATAAGGGTGGACACACTTGGGGCTGAGAGGTTCGGTGAGGTTGGGTGAGCCAACGCAGACCCTTTCAAGTAATACTGCATGGTACCCATCCCATGGGTCCCAAATCTCCAGGTTCAAGGGCATCTTCCTACATCGAAAACATGCATGAGAAACCCAGAAGATGGTACACCGTGTGATCGGGAAAGGTTTCTAAAACCCACCTCATTTCTCATCTCCTTTGCTCGGGTTCGCCATTCCAGCCGATTTACTAGCCATCTCCCTCCTTGGAGAATCAGCACCTTTAACCTCCTGTTCCGTACAGGTTGCAATTTGTCCTGAGGATGAACGGGAAGAGGGGGAACCAATGAGAGACTAGCTCTAGGTGTTGGGACAGGCAGAGGTCACTCTATTTTCCCATCAGGAAGAAGAATTAAGCACAAGCTCAGCCTGCCCCCCAGAACCAGAAGAGGGCCTGAAGCAATCCTGCGCTTTTGCGGCCCGCTCCCAAAAAAGCGAGTTGAAAAATGGAGCTCAGGGGCACTGCAATTCACAAACCTGCAGAGTTTTAAATGATAACTCTCGTCCACAAATATATTAAGGGAAGGCAACGAAGAGGCTTTGAAAGCAAAGCAGAATTGCAGGAAACAGATTTCAGGAGGCAGATTCGAATCGCCTTGAAAGCACATGAAAAGCGGCAAAACGTGGACAATGATGCCCTTGGCCAAAAAGGGCGTATGCGTTTTTTCCTGAATATATTCAGGAAAAAACGCATACGCCCTTTTTGGCCAACCAAGCAACATGGAAAGGCAAATTAGCGCTCCAAAGAAGTCTCGCTTCCCAGCGGGCAAAAGGGCCATGCGGAAAAAAGTGTCCAAACCAGAAGTGCAGGACCGGCCATGGAGAAATGGGAGCCTTGGTACGCTGATGGGTGGGATGTAAATTGCCAACAGCCACTCTGGAGAAGTGTACGGTGTGTTCTGAAACATCTAAAAAACACAGCTTGGAGAGCATAGGGCACTTCCACTCATGGGCGTATAAGTTGGGAAAACTAAAAATCAGCAAGACACAGGCACCCCAAAGTTTAGGGCTGCTCTGTTGACAAGAACCCCCACTTCATTACACCTTAAATATCCTAGGAAAGAGAAAAATGGATAAAGAATTTGTGGTCCTCATGTACAATGGAATATCACTCAGCCATGAAATCAACGTCATAAGGCTAGTAGCAGCACGATGAGTGGATTAGGTACGACGATTCTAAGTGAAATAAGTCACACAGAAAAAGACACTTATCATAAGATATCACTTATAGAGGGAATGTAAAAACTGCTACACTTGAACTGAATTGCAAAACAGAACAGAGTCAGACGTTTAGAAAACACACTATGGCTGCTGAACGGGAAAGGTGAGGTGGGGTGATGCATTAAACAAGGGTTTCAAATTAGCTCAGATACCGTTCCATAAACCCAATATGTAAGAGACAAGACCTATTCCTTTTTCAGTGAACTGGACTCAACACCCCCTATTCACCGCACAAGAATATATCTGACTAGTAAGAATGTTCAAACCTATGTGTTGATATCTCTCTGTAAGTGAGTCAAGGGGGTGTAAAGCGGCATACACACAGCCGTGAAAAGCAGCTAAACCCCATTATAAAAATAAATTACTTTTAAAAACCAGTGAAACAAAGACAGTGAAAGAGAGAGAAATTCTTACAAAATTCTTTCAGGGGCTGTGATGCAACCTGGATTGACCATATCTAGACCCACAGCTGATTGAGACATAAGGGTGGACACTCTTGGGGCTGAGAGATTCAGTGAGGTTGGGTGAGCCAACGCAGACCCTTTCAAGTAATACTGCATGGTACCCATCCCATGGGTCCCAAATCTCCAGGTTCAAGGGCATCTTCCTTCATCGAAAACATGCATGAGAAACCCAGAAGATGGTACACCGTGTGATCGGGAAAGGTTTCTAAAACGCACCTCATTTCTCATCTCCTTTGCTCGGGTTCGCCATTCCAGCCGATTTACTAGCCATCTCCCTCCTTGGAGAATCAGCACCTTTAACCTCCTGTTCCGTACAGGTTGCAATTTGTCCTGAGGATGAACGGGAAGAGGGGGAACCAATGTGAGACTAGCTCTAGGTGTTGGGACAGGCAGAGGTCACTCTATTTTCCCATCAGGAAGAAGAATTAAGCACAAGCTCAGCCTGCCCCCCAGAACCAAAAGAGGGCCTGAAGCAATCCTGCGCTTTTGCGGCCCGCTCCCAAAAAAGCGAGTTGTAAAATGGAGCTCAGGGGCACTGCAATTCACAAACCTGCAGAGTTTTAAATGATAACTCTCGTCCACAAATATATTAAGGGAAGGCAACGAAGAGGCTTTGAAAGCAAGGCAGAATTGCAGGAAACAGATTTCAGGAGGCAGATTCGAATCGCCTTGAAAGCACATGAAAAGCGGCAAAACGTGGACAATGATGCCCTTGGCCAAAAAGGGCGTATGCGTTTTTTCCTGAATATATTCAGGAAAAAACGCATACGCCCTTTTTGGCCAACCAAGCAACCTGGAAAGGCAAATTAGCGCTCCAAAGAAGTCTCGCTTCCCAGCGGGCAAAAGGGCCATGCGGAAAAAAGTGTCCAAACCAGAAATGCAGGACCGGCCATGGAGAAATGGGAGCCTTGCTACGCTGATGGGTGGGATGTAAATTGCCAACAGCCACTCTGGAGAAGTGTACGGTGGGTTCTGAAACATCTAAAAAACACAGCTTGGAGAGCATAGGGCACTTCCACTCATGGGCGTATAAACTGGGAAAACTAAAAATCAGCAAGACACAGGCACCCCAAAGTTTAGGGCTGCTCTGTTGACAAGAACCGCCACTTCATTACACCTTAAATATCCTAGGAAAGAGAAAAATGGATAAAGAAGTTGTGGACCTCATGTACAATGGAATATCACTCAGCCATGAAATCAACGTCATAAGGCTAGTAGCAGCACGATGAGTGGATTTAGGTACGACGATTCTAAGTGAAATAAGTCACCCAGAAAAAGACATTATCATAAGATGTCACTTATAGAGGGAATGTAAAAACTGCTACACTTGAACTGAATGGCAAAACAGAACAGAGCCAGATGTTTAGAAAACACACTATGGCTGCTGAACGGGAAAGGTGAGGTGGGGTGATGCATAAAACAAGGGTTTCAAATTAGCTCAGATACCGTTCCATAAACCCAATATGTAAGAGACAAGACCTATTCCTTTTTCAGTGAACTGGACTCAACACCCCCTATTCACCACATAAGAATATATCTGACTAGTAAGAATCTTCAAACCTATGTATTGATATCTCTCTGT
The DNA here is from genome assembly GCF_949987535.1 of Balaenoptera acutorostrata. Taxonomy (NCBI): domain Eukaryota; kingdom Metazoa; phylum Chordata; class Mammalia; order Artiodactyla; family Balaenopteridae; genus Balaenoptera; species Balaenoptera acutorostrata. The sequence goes on from NC_080072.1 coordinate 115,295,979, forward strand.
AAGTGAGTCAAGGGGGTGTAAAGCGGCATAAACACAGCCGTGAAAAGCAGCTAAACCCCATTATAAAAATAAATTACTTTTCAAAACCCGTGAAACAAAGACAGTGAAAGAGAGAGAAATTCTTACAAAATTCGTTCAGGGGCTGTGATGCAACCTGGATTGACCATATCTAGACCCACAGCTGATTGAGACATAAGGGTGGACACTCTTGGGGCTGAGAGGTTCAGTGAGGTTGGGTGAGCCAACGCAGACCCTTTCAAGTAATACTGCATGGTACCCATCCCATGGGTCCCAAATCTCCAGGTTCAAGGGCATCTTCCTACATCGAAAACATGCATGAGAAACCCAGAAGATGGTACACCGTGTGATCGGGAAAGGTTTCTTAAACGCACCTCATTTCTCATCTCCTTTGCTCGGGTTCGCCATTCCAGCCGATTTACTAGCCATCTCCCTCCTTGGAGAATCAGCACCTTTAACCTCCTGTTCCGTACAGGTTGCAATTTGTCCTGAGGATGAACGGGAAGAGGGGGAACCAATGAGAGACTAGCTCTAGGTGTTGGGACAGGCAGAGGTCACTCTATTTTCCCATCAGGAAGAAGAATTAAGCACAAGCTCAGCCTGCCCCCCAGAACCAGAAGAGGGCCTGAAGCAATCCTGCGCTTTTGCGGCCCGCTCCCAAAAAAGCGAGTTGAAAAATGGAGCTCAGGGGCACTGCAATTCACAAACCTGCAGAGTTTTAAATGATAACTCTCGTCCACAAATATATTAAGGGAAGGCAACGAAGAGGCTTTGAAAGCAAGGCAGAATTGCAGGAAACAGATTTCAGGAGGCAGATTCGAATCGCCTTGAAAGCACATGAAAAGCGGCAAAACGTGGACAATGATGCCCTTGGCCAAAAAGGGCGTATGCGTTTTTTCCTGAATATATTCAGGAAAAAACGCATACGCCCTTTTTGGCCAACCAAGCAACCTGGAAAGGCAAATTAGCGCTCCAAAGAAGTCTCGCTTCCCAGCGGGCAAAAGGGCCATGCGGAAAAAAGTGTCCAAACCACAAATGCAGGACCGGCCATGGAGAAATGGGAGCCTTGCTATGCTGATGGGTGGGATGTAAATTGCAAACAGCCACTCTGGAAAAGTGTACGGTGTGTCCTGAATCATCTAAAAAACATAGCTTGGAGCGCATAGGGCACTTCCACTCATGGGCGTATAAATTGGGAAAACTAAAAATCAGCAAGACACAGGCACCCCAAAGTTTAGGGCTGCTCTGTTGACAAGAACCCCCACTTCATTACACCTTAAATATCCTAGGAAAGAGAAAAATGGATAAAGAAGTTGTGGACCTCATGTACAATGGAATATCACTCAGCCATGAAATCAACGTCATAAGGCTAGTAGCAGCACGATGAGTGGATTTAGGTACGACGATTCTAAGTGAAATAAGTCACACAGAAATAGACACTTATCATAAGATATCACTTATAGAGGGAAAGTAAAAACCGCTACACTTGAACTGAATTGCAAAACAGAACAGAGTCAGATGTTTAGAAAACACACTATGGCTGCTGAACGGGAAAGGTGAGGTGGGGTGATGCATAAAACAAGGGTTTCAAATTAGCTCAGATACCATTCCATAAACCCAATATGTAAGAGACAAGACCTATTCCTTTTTCAGTGAACTGGACTCAACACCCCCTATTCACCGCACAAGAATATATCTGACTAGTAAGAATGTTCAAACCTATGTATTGATATCTCTCTGTAAGTGAGTCAAGGGGGTGTAAAGCGGCATAAACACAGCTGTGAAAAGCAGCTAAACCCCATTATAAAAATAAATTACTTTTAAAAACCAGTGAAACAAAGACAGTGAAAGAGAGAGAAATTCTTACAAAATTCTTTCAGGGGCTGTGATGCAACCTGGATTGACCATATCTAGACCCACAGCTGACTGAGACATAAGGGTGGACACTCTTGGGGCTGAGAGGTTCGGTGAGGTTGGGTGAGCCAACGCAGACCCTTTCAAGTAATACTGCATGGTACCCATCCCATGGGTCCCAAATCTCCAGGTTCAAGGGCATCTTCCTACATCGAAAACATGCATGAGAAACCCAGAAGATGGTACACCGTGTGATCGGGAAAGGTTTCTAAAACGCACCTCATTTCTCATCTCCTTTGCTCGGGTTCGCCATTCCAGCCGATTTACTAGCCATCTCCCTCCTTGGAGAATCAGCACCTTTAACCTCCTGTTCCGTACAGGTTGCAATTTGTCCTGAGGATGAACGGGAAGAGGGGGAACCAATGAGAGACTAGCTCTAGGTGTTGGGACAGGCAGAGGTCACTCTATTTTCCCATCAGGAAGAAGAATTAAGCACAAGCTCAGCCTGCCCCCCAGAACCAAAAGAGGGCCTGAAGCAATCCTGCGCTTTTGCGGCCCGCTCCCAAAAAAGCGAGTTGAAAAATGGAGCTCAGGGGCACTGCAATTCACAAACCTGCAGAGTTTTAAATGATAACTCTCGTCCACAAATATATTAAGGGAAGGCAACGAAGAGGCTTTGAAAGCAAGGCAGAATTGCAGGAAACAGATTTCAGGAGGCAGATTCGAATCGCCTTGAAAGCACATGAAAAGCGGCAAAACGTGGACAATGATGCCCTTGGCCAAAAAGGGCGTATGCGTTTTTTCCTGAATATATTCAGGAAAAAACGCATACGCCCTTTTTGGCCAACCAAGCAACCTGGAAAGGCAAATTAGCGCTCCAAAGAAGTCTCGCTTCCCAGCGGGCAAAAGGGCCATGCGGAAAAAAGTGTCCAAACCAGAAATGCAGGACCGGCCATGGAGAAATGGGAGCCTTGCTACGCTGATGGGTGGGATGTAAATTGCCAACAGCCACTCTGGAGAAGTGTACGGTGTGTTCTGAAACATCTAAAAAACACAGCTTGGAGAGCATAGGGCACTTCCACTCATGGGCGTATAAATTGGGAAAACTAAAAATCAGCAAGACACAGGCACCCCAAAGTTTAGGGCTGCTCTGTTGACAAGAACCGCCACTTCATTACACCTTAAATATCCTAGGAAAGAGAAAAATGGATAAAGAAGTTGTGGACCTCATGTACAATGGAATATCACTCAGCCATGAAATCAACGTCATAAGGCTAGTAGCAGCACGATGAGTGGATTTAGGTACGACGATTCTAAGTGAAATAAGTCACACAGAAAAAGACATTATCATAAGATGTCACTTATAGAGGGAATGTAAAAACTGCTACACTTGAACTGAATGGCAAAACAGAACAGAGCCAGATGTTTAGAAAAAACACTATGGCTGCTGAACGGGAAAGGTGAGGTGGGGTGATGCATAAAACAAGGGTTTCAAATTAGCTCAGATACCGTTCCATAAACCCAATATGTAAGAGACAAGACCTATTCCTTTTTCAGTGAACTGGACTCAACACCCCCTATTCACCACATAAGAATATATCTGACTAGTAAGAATCTTCAAACCTATGTATTGATATCTCTCTGTAAGTGAGTCAAGGGGGTGTAAAGCGGCATAAACACAGCCGTGAAAAGCAGCTAAACCCCATTATAAAAATAAATTACTTTTCAAAACCCGTGAAACAAAGACAGTGAAAGAGAGAGAAATTCTTACAAAATTCGTTCAGGGGCTGTGATGCAACCTGGATTGACCATATCTAGACCCACAGCTGATTGAGACATAAGGGTGGACACTCTTGGGGCTGAGAGGTTCAGTGAGGTTGGGTGAGCCAACGCAGACCCTTTCAAGTAATACTGCATGGTACCCATCCCATGGGTCCCAAATCTCCAGGTTCAAGGGCATCTTCCTACATCGAAAACATGCATGAGAAACCCAGAAGATGGTACACCGTGTGATCGGGAAAGGTTTCTAAAACGCACCTCATTTCTCATCTCCTTTGCTCGGGTTCGCCATTCCAGCCGATTTACTAGCCATCTCCCTCCTTGGAGAATCAGCACCTTTAACCTCCTGTTCCGTACAGGTTGCAATTTGTCCTGAGGATGAACGGGAAGAGGGGGAACCAATGAGAGACTAGCTCTAGGTGTTGGGACAGGCAGAGGTCACTCTATTTTCCCATCAGGAAGAAGAATTAAGCACAAGCTCAGCCTGCCCCCCAGAACCAGAAGAGGGCCTGAAGCAATCCTGCGCTTTTGCGGCCCGCTCCCAAAAAAGCGAGTTGAAAAATGGAGCTCAGGGGCACTGCAATTCACAAACCTGCAGAGTTTTAAATGATAACTCTCGTCCACAAATATATTAAGGGAAGGCAACGAAGAGGCTTTGAAAGCAAGGCAGAATTGCAGGAAACAGATTTCAGGAGGCAGATTCGAATCGCCTTGAAAGCACATGAAAAGCGGCAAAACGTGGACAATGATGCCCTTGGCCAAAAAGGGCGTATGCGTTTTTTCCTGAATATATTCAGGAAAAAACGCATACGCCCTTTTTGGCCAACCAAGCAACCTGGAAAGGCAAATTAGCGCTCCAAAGAAGTCTCGCTTCCCAGCGGGCAAAAGGGCCATGCGGAAAAAAGTGTCCAAACCACAAATGCAGGACCGGCCATGGAGAAATGGGAGCCTTGCTATGCTGATGGGTGGGATGTAAATTGCAAACAGCCACTCTGGAGAAGTGTACGGTGTGTCCTGAATCATCTAAAAAACATAGCTTGGAGCGCATAGGGCACTTCCACTCATGGGCGTATAAATTGGGAAAACTAAAAATCAGCAAGACACAGGCACCCCAAAGTTTAGGGCTGCTCTGTTGACAAGAACCCCCACTTCATTACACCTTAAATATCCTAGGAAAGAGAAAAATGGATAAAGAAGTTGTGGACCTCATGTACAATGGAATATCACTCAGCCATGAAATCAACGTCATAAGGCTAGTAGCAGCACGATGAGTGGATTTAGGTACGACGATTCTAAGTGAAATAAGTCACACAGAAATAGACACTTATCATAAGATATCACTTATAGAGGGAAAGTAAAAACCGCTACACTTGAACTGAATTGCAAAACAGAACAGAGTCAGATGTTTAGAAAACACACTATGGCTGCTGAACGGGAAAGGTGAGGTGGGGTGATGCATAAAACAAGGGTTTCAAATTAGCTCAGATACCATTCCATAAACCCAATATGTAAGAGACAAGACCTATTCCTTTTTCAGTGAACTGGACTCAACACCCCCTATTCACCGCACAAGAATATATCTGACTAGTAAGAATGTTCAAACCTATGTATTGATATCTCTCTGTAAGTGAGTCAAGGGGGTGTAAAGCGGCATAAACACAGCCGTGAAAAGCAGCTAAACCCCATTATAAAAATAAATTACTTTTCAAAACCCGTGAAACAAAGACAGTGAAAGAGAGAGAAATTCTTACAAAATTCGTTCAGGGGCTGTGATGCAACCTGGATTGACCATATCTAGACCCACAGCTGATTGAGACATAAGAGTGGACACTCTTGGGGCTGAGAGTTTTGGTGAGGTTGCGTGAGCCAACGCAGACCCTTTAAAGTAATACTGCATGGTACCCATCCCATGGGTCCCAAATCTCCAGGTTCAAGGGCATCTTCCTACGTCGAAAACAGGCATGAGAAACCCAGAAGATGGTACACCGTGTGATCGCGAAAGGTTTCTAAAACGCCCCTCATTTCTCATCTCCTTGTGCTCGGGTTCGCCATTCCAGCCACTTTACTAGGCATCTCCCTCCTTGGAGAATCAGCACCTTTAATCTCCTGTTCCGTACAGGTTGCAATTTGTCCTGAGGATGAACGGCAAGAGGGGAACCAATGAGAGACTAGCTCTAGGGGTTGGGACAGGCACAGGTCACTCTATTTTCCCATCAGGAAGAAGAATTAACCACAAGCTCAGCCTGCCCCCCAGAACCAGAAGAGGGCCTGAAGCAATCCTGCACTTTTGCGGCCAGCTCCCAAAAAAGCGACTGGAAAAATGGAGCTCAGGGGCACTGCAATAAACAAACCTGCAGAGTTATAAACGATAACTCTCGTCCACAAATATATTGAGGGAAGGCAACGAAGAGGCTTTGAAAGCAAGGCAGAATTGCAGGAAACAGATTTCAGGAGGTAGATTCGAATCGCCTTGAAAGCACATGAAAAGCGGCAAAACGTGGACAATGATGCCCTTGGCCAAAAAGGGCGTATGCGTTTTTTCCTGAATATATTCAGGAAAAAACGCATACGCCCTTTTTGGCCAACCAAGCAACCTGGAAAGGCAAATCAGCGCTCCAAAGAAGTCTCGCTTCCCAGCGGGCAAAAGGGCCATGCGGAAAAAAGTGTCCAAACCAGAAATGCAGGACCGGCCATGGAGAAATGGGAGCCTTGCTACGCTGATGGGCGGGATGTAAATTGCCAACAGCCACTCTGGAGAAGTGTACGGTGTGTCCTGATACATCTAAAAAACACAGCTTGGAGAGCATAGGGCACTTCCACTCATGGGCGTATAAATTGGGAAAACTAAAAATCAGCAAGACACAGGCACCCCAAAGTTTAGGGCTGCTCTGTTGACAAGAACCCCCACTTCACTACACCTTAAATATCCTAGGAAAGAGAAAAGTGGATAAAGAACTTGTGGTCCTCATGTACAATGGAATATCACTCAGCCATGAAATCCACGTCATAAGGCTAGTAGCAGCACGATGAGTGGATTTAGGTACAACGATTCTAAATGAAATAAGTCACACAGAAAAAGACATTTATCATAAGATATCACTTATAGAGGGAATGTAAAAACCGCTACACTTGAACTGAATTACAAAACAGAACAGAGTCACACGTTTAGAAAACACACTATGGTTGCTGAACGGGAAAGGTGAGGTGGTGTGATGCATAAATCAAGGGTTTCAAATTAGCTCAGATACCGTTCCATAAACCCAATATGTAGTAGACAAGACCTACTCCTTGTGAACTGGCCTCAACACCCCCTATTCACCGCACAAGAATATATCTGACTAGTAAGAATCTTCAAACCTATGTATTGATATCTCTCTGTAAGTGAGTCAATTGGGTGTAAAGCGGCCTAAACACAGCCGTGAAAAGCAGCTAAACCCAATTATAAAAATAAATTACTTTTCAAAACCCGTGAAACAAAGACAGTGAAAGAGAGAGAAATTCTTACAAAATTCGTTCAGGGGCTGTGATGCAACCTGGATTGACTATATCTAGACCCACAGCTGATTGAGACATAAGGGTGGACACTCTTGGGGCTGAGAGTTTTGGTGAGGTTGCGTGAGCCAACGCAGACCCTTTAAAGTAATACTGCATGGTACCCATCCCATGGGTCCCAAATCTCCAGGTTCAAGGGCATCTTCCTACGTCGAAAACAGGCATGAGAAACCCAGAAGATGGTACACCGTGTGATCGGGAAAGGTTTCTAAAACGCCCCTCATTTCTCATCTCCTTGTGCTCGGGTTCGCCATTCCAGCCACTTTACTAGGCATCTCCCTCCTTGGAGAATCAGCACCTTTAATCTCCTGTTCCGTACAGGTTGCAATTTGTCCTGAGGATGAACGGCAAGAGGGGAACCAATGAGAGACTAGCTCTAGGGGTTGGGACAGGCACAGGTCACTCTATTTTCCCATCAGGAAGAAGAATTAACCACAAGCTCAGCCTGCCCCCCAGAACCAGAAGAGGGCCTGAAGCAATCCTGCACTTTTGCGGCCAGCTCCCAAAAAAGTGACTGGAAAAATGGAGCTCAGGGGCACTGCAATAAACAAACCTGCAGTTATAAACGATAACTCTCGTCCACAAATATATTGAGGGAAGACAACGAAGAGGCTTTGAAAGCAAGGCAGAATTGCAGGAAACAGATTTCAGGAGGTAGATTCGAATCGCCTTGAAAGCACATGAAAAGCGGCAAAACGTGGACAATGATGCCCTTGGCCAAAAAGGGCGTATGCGTTTTTTCCTGAATATATTCAGGAAAAAACGCATACGCCCTTTTTGGCCAACCAAGCAACCGGGAAAGGCAAATCAGCGCTCCAAAGAAGTCTCGCTTCCCAGCGGGCAAAAGGGCCATGCGGAAAAAAGTGTCCAAACCAGAAATGCAGGACCGGCCATGGAGAAATGGGAGCCTTGCTACGCTGATGGGCGGGATGTAAATTGCCAACAGCCACTCTGGAGAAGTGTACGGTGTGTCCTGAAACATCTAAAAAACACAGCTTGGAGAGCATAGGGCACTTCCACTCATGGGCGTATAAATTGGGAAAACTAAAAATCAGCAAGACACACGCACCCCAAAATTTAGGGCTGCTCTGTTGACAAGAACCCCCACTTCATTACACCTTAAATATCCTAGGAAAGAGAAAAGTGGATAAAGAACTTGTGGTCCTCATGTACAATGGAATATCACTCAGCCATGAAATCCACGTCATAAGGCTAGTAGCAGCACGATGAGTGGATTTAGGTACAACGATTCTAAATGAAATAAGTCACACAGAAAAAGACATTTATCATAAGATATCACTTATAGAGGGAATGTAAAAACCGCTACACTTGAACTGAATTACAAAACAGAACAGAGTCACACGTTTAGAAAACACACTATGGTTGCTGAACGGGAAAGGTGAGGTGGTGTGATGCATAAATCAAGGGTTTCAAATTAGCTCAGATACCGTTCCATAAACCCAATATGTAGTAGAAAAGACCTACTCCTTGCTCAGTGAACTGGCCTCAACACCCCCTATTCACCGCACAAGAATATATCTGACTAGTAAGAATCTTCAAACCTATGTATTGATATCTCTCTGTAAGTGAGTCAATTGGGTGTAAAGCGGCCTAAACACAGCCGTGAAAAGCAGCTAAACCCCATTATAAAAATAAATTACTTTTCAAAACCCGTGAAACAAAGACAGTGAAAGAGAGAGAAATTCTTACAAAATTCGTTCAGGGGCTGTGATGCAACCTGGATTGACCATATCTAGACCCACAGCTGATTGAGACATAAGGGTGGACACTCTTGGGGCTGAGAGTTTTGGTGAGGTTGCGTGAGCCAACGCAGACCCTTTAAAGTAATACTGCATGGTACCCATCCCATGGGTCCCAAATCTCCAGGTTCAAGGGCATCTTCCTACGTCGAAAACATGCATGAGAAACCCAGAAGATGGTACACCGTGTGATCGGGAAAGGTTTCTAAAACGCCCCTCATTTCTCATCTCCTTGTGCTCGCGTTCGCCATTCCAGCCGCTTTACTAGCCATCTCCCTCCTTGGAGAATCAGCACCTTTAATCTCCTGTTCCGTACAGGTTGCAATTTGTCCTGAGGATGAACGGCAAGAGGGGAACCAATGAGAGACTAGCTCTAGGGGTTGGGACAGGCACAGGTCACTCTATTTTCCCATCAGGAAGAAGAATTAACCACAAGCTCAGCCTGCCCCCCAGAAACAGAAGAGGGCCTGAAGCAATCCTGCACTTTTGCGGCCAGCTCCCAAAAAAGTGACTGGAAAAATGGAGCTCAGGGGCACTGCAATAAACAAACCTGCAGTTATAAACGATAACTCTCGTCCACAAATATATTGAGGGAAGGCAACGAAGAGGCTTTGAAAGCAAGGCAGAATTGCAGGAAACAGATTTCAGGAGGTAGATTCGAATCGCCTTGAAAGCACATGAAAAGCGGCAAAACGTGGACAATGATGCCCATGGCCAAAAAGGGCGTATGCGTTTTTTCCTGAATATATTCAGGAAAAAACGCATACGCCCTTTTTGGCCAACCAAGCAACCGGGAAAGGCAAATCAGCGCTCCAAAGAAGTCTCGCTTCCCAGCGGGCAAAAGAGCCATGCGGAAAAAAGTGTCCAAACCAGAAATGCAGGACCGGCCATGGAGAAATGGGAGCCTTGCTACGCTGATGGGCGGGATGTAAATTGCCAACAGCCACTCTGGAGAAGTGTACGGTGTGTCCTGAAACATCTAAAAAACACAGCTTGGAGAGCATAGGGCACTTCCACTCATGGGCGTATAAATTGGGAAAACTAAAAATCAGCAAGACACAGGCACCCCAAAGTTTAGGGCTGCTCTGTTGACAAGAACCCCCACTTCATTACACCTTAAATATCCTAGGAAAGAGAAAAGTGGATAAAGAACTTGTGGTCCTCATGTACAATGGAATATCACTCAGCCATGAAATCCACGTCATAAGGCTAGTAGCAGCACGATGAGTGGATTTAGGTACGACGATTCTAAATGAAATAAGTCACACAGTAAAAGACATTTATCATAAGATATCACTTATAGAGGGAATGTAAAAACCGCTACACTTGAACTGAATTACAAAACAGAACAGAGTCACACGTTTAGAAAACACACTATGGTTGCTGAACGGGAAAGGTGAGGTGGGGTGATGCATAAATCAAGGGTTTCAAATTAGCTCAGATACCGTTCCATAAACCCAATATCTAGTAGACAAGACCTACTCCTTGCTCAGTGAAATGGCCTCAACACCCCCTATTCACCGCACAAGAATATATCTGACTAGTAAGAATCTTTAAACCTATGTATTGATATCTCTCTGTAAGTGAGTCAATTGGGTGTAAAGCGGCCTAAACACAGCCGTGAAAAGCAGCTAAACCCCATTATAAAAATAAATTACTTTTCAAAACCCGTGAAACAAAGACAGTGAAAGAGAGAGAAATTCTTACAAAATTCGTTCAGGGGCTGTGATGCAACCTGGATTGACCATATCTAGACCCACAGCTGATTGAGACATAAGGGTGGACACTCTTGGGGCTGAGAGTTTTGGTGAGGTTGCGTGAGCCAACGCAGACCCTTTAAAGTAATACTGCATGGTACCCATCCCATGGGTCCCAAATCTCCAGGTTCAAGGGCATCTTCCTACGTCGAAAACATGCATGAGAAACCCAGAAGATGGTACACCGTGTGATCGGGAAAGGTTTCTAAAACGCCCCTCATTTCTCATCTCCTTGTGCTCGCGTTCGCCATTCCAGCCGCTTTACTAGCCATCTCCCTCATTGGAGAATCAGCACCTTTAATCTCCTGTTCCGTACAGGTTGCAATTTGTCCTGAGGATGAACGGCAAGAGGGGAACCAATGAGAGACTAGCTCTAGGGGTTGGGACAGGCACAGGTCACACTATTTTCCCATCAGGAAGAATAATTAACCACAAGCTCAGCCTGCCCCCCAGAACCAGAAGAGGGCCTGAAGCAATCCTGCACTTTTGCGGCTGGCTCCCAAAAAAGCGACTGGAAAAATGGAGCTCAGGGGCACTGCAATTCACAAACCTGCAGAGTTATAAATGATAACTCTCGTCCACAAATATATTGAGAGAAGGCAACGAAGAGGCTTTGAAAGCAAGGCAGAATTGCAGGAAACAGATTTCAGGAGGTAGATTCGAATCACATTGAAAGCACATGAAAAGCGGCAAAACGTGGACAATGATGCCCTTGGCCAAAAAGGGCGTATGCGTTTTTTCCTGAATATATTCAGGAAAAAACGCATACGCCCTTTTTGGCCTACCAAGCAACCTGGAAAGGCAAATCAGCGCTCCAAAGAAGTCTCGCTTCCCAGCGGGCAAAAGGGCCATGCGGAAAAAAGTGTCCAAACCAGAAATGCAGGACCGGCCATGGAGAAATGGGAGCCTTGCTACGCTGATGGGCGGGATGTAAATTGCCAACAGCCACTCTGGAGAAGTGTACGGTGTGTCCTGAAACATCTAAAAAACACAGCTTGGAGAGCATAGGGCACTTCCACTCATGGGCGTATAAATTGGGAAAACTAAAAATCAGCAAGACACAGGCACCCCAAAGTTTAGGGCTGCTCTGTTGACAAGAACCCCCACTTCATTACACCTTAAATATCCTAGGAAAGAGAAAAGTGGATAAAGAACTTGTGGTCCTCATGTACAATGGAATATCACTCAGCCATGAAATCCACGTCATAAGGCTAGTAGCAGCACGATGAGTGGATTTAGGTACGACGATTCTAAATGAAATATGTCACACAGAAAAAGACATTTATCATAAGATATCACTTATAGAGGGAATGTAAAAACCGCTACACTTGAACTGAATTACAAAACAGAACAGAGTCACACGTTTAGAAAACACACTATGGTTGCTGAATGGGAAAGGTGAGGTGGGGTGATGCATAAATCAAGGGTTTCAAATTAGCTCAGATACCGTTCCATAAACCCAATATCTAGTAGACAAGACCTACTCCTTGCTCAGTGAACTGGCCTCAACACCCCCTATTCACCGCACAAGAATATATCTGACTAGTAAGAATCTTCAAACCTATGTATTGATATCTCTCTGTAAGTGAGTCAATTGGGTGTAAAGCGGCCTAAACACAGCCGTGAAAAACAGCTAAACCCCATTATAAAAATAAATTACTTTTCAAAACCCGTGAAACAAAGACAGTGAAAGAGAGAGAAATTCTTACAAAATTCGTTCAGGGGCTGTGATGCAACCTGGATTGACCATATCTAGACCCACAGCTGATTGAGACATAAGGGTGGACACTCTTGGGGCTGAGAGGTTTGGTGAGGTTGCGTGAGCCAACGCAGACCCTTTAAAGTAATACTGCATGGTACCCATCCCATGGGTCCCAAATCTCCAGGTTCAAGGGCATCTTCCTACGTCGAAAACAGGCATGAGAAACCCAGAAGATGGTACACCGTGTGATCGGGAAAGGTTTCTAAAACGCCCCTCATTTCTCATCTCCTTGTGCTCGGGTTCGCCATTCCAGCCACTTTACTAGCCATCTCCCTCCTTGGAGAATCAGCACCTTTAATCTCCTGTTCCGTACAGGTTGCAATTTGTCCTGAGGATGAACGGCAAGAGGGGAACCAATGAGAGACTAGCTCTAGGGGTTGGGACAGGCACAGGTCACTCTATTTTCCCATCAGGAAGAAGAATTAACCACAAGCTCAGCCTGCCCCCCAGAACCAGAAGAGGGCCTGAAGCAATCCTGCACTTTTGCGGCCAGCTCCCAAAAAAGTGACTGGAAAAATGGAGCTCAGGGGCACTGCAATAAACAAACCTGCAGTTATAAACGATAACTCTCGTCCACAAATATATTGAGGGAAGGCAACGAAGAGGCTTTGAAAGCAAGGCAGAATTGCAGGAAACAGATTTCAGGAGGTAGATTCGAATCGCCTTGAAAGCACATGAAAAGCGGCAAAACGTGGACAATGATGCCCTTGGCCAAAAAGGGCGTATGCGTTTTTTCCTGAATATATTCAGGAAAAAACGCATACGCCCTTTTTGGCCAACCAAGCAACCGGGAAAGGCAAATCAGCGCTCCAAAGAAGTCTCGCGTCCCAGCGGGCAAAAGGGCCATGCGGAAAAAAGTGTCCAAACCAGAAATGCAGGACCGGCCATGGAGAAATGGGAGCCTTGCTACGCTGATGGGCGGGATGTAAATTGCCAACAGCCACTCTGGAGAAGTGTACGGTGTGTCCTGAAACATCTAAAAAACACAGCTTGGAGAGCATAGGGCACTTCCACTCATGGGCGTATAAATTGGGAAAACTAAAAATCAGCAAGACACAGGCACCCCAAAGTTTAGGGCTGCTCTGTTGACAAGAACCCCCACTTCATTACACCTTAAATATCCTAGGAAAGAGAAAAGTGGATAAAGAACTTGTGGTCCTCATGTACAATGGAATATCACTCAGCCATGAAATCCACGTCATAAGGCTAGTAGCAGCACGATGAGTGGATTTAGGTACAACGATTCTAAATGAAATAAGTCACACAGAAAAAGACATTTATCATAAGATATCACTTATAGAGGGAATGTAAAAACCGCTACACTTGAACTGAATTACAAAACAGAACAGAGTCACACGTTTAGAAAACACACTATGGTTGCTGAACGGGAAAGGTGAGGTGGTGTGATGCATAAATCAAGGGTTTCAAATTAGCTCAGATACCGTTCCATAAACCCAATATGTAGTAGAAAAGACCTACTCCTTGCTCAGTGAACTGGCCTCAACACCCCCTATTCACCGCACAAGAATATATCTGACTAGTAAGAATCTTCAAACCTATGTATTGATATCTCTCTGTAAGTGAGTCAATTGGGTGTAAAGCGGCCTAAACACAGCCGTGAAAAGCAGCTAAACCCCATTATAAAAATAAATTACTTTTCAAAACCCGTGAAACAAAGACAGTGAAAGAGAGAGAAATTCTTACAAAATTCGTTCAGGGGCTGTGATGCAACCTGGATTGACCATATCTAGACCCACAGCTGATTGAGACATAAGGGTGGACACTCTTGGGGCTGAGAGTTTTGGTGAGGTTGCGTGAGCCAACGCAGACCCTTTAAAGTAATACTGCATGGTACCCATCCCATGGGTCCCAAATCTCCAGGTTCAAGGGCATCTTCCTACGTCGAAAACAGGCATGAGAAACCCAGAAGATGGTACACCGTGTGATCGGGAAAGGTTTCTAAAACGCCCCTCATTTCTCATCTCCTTGTGCTCGGGTTCGCCATTCCAGCCGCTTTACTAGCCATCTCCCTCCTTGGAGAATCAGCACCTTTAATCTCCTGTTCCGTACAGGTTGCAATTTGTCCTGAGGATGAACGGCAAGAGGGGAACCAATGAGAGACTAGCTCTAGGGGTTGGGACAGGCACAGGTCACTCTATTTTCCCATCAGGAAGAAGAATTAACCACAAGCTCATCCTGCCCCCCAGAACCAGAAGAGGGCCTGAAGCAATCCTGCACTTTTGCGGCCAGCTCCCAAAAAGTGACTGGAAAAATGGAGCTCAGGGGCACTGCAATAAACAAACCTGCAGTTATAAACGATAACTCTCGTCCACAAATATATTGAGGGAAGGCAACGAAGAGGCTTTGAAAGCAAGGCAGAATTGCAGGAAACAGATTTCAGGAGGTAGATTCGAATCGCCTTGAAAGCACATGAAAAGCGGCAAAACGTGGACAATGATGCCCTTGGCCAAAAAGGGCGTATGCGTTTTTTCCTGAATATATTCAGGAAAAAACGCATACGCCCTTTTTGGCCAACCAAGCAACCGGGAAAGGCAAATCAGCGCTCCAAAGAAGTCTCGCTTCCCAGCGGGCAAAAGAGCCATGCGGAAAAAAGTGTCCAAACCAGAAATGCAGGACCGGCCATGGAGAAATGGGAGCCTTGCTACGCTGATGGGCAGGATGTAAATTGCCAACAGCCACTCTGGAGAAGTATACGGTGTGTCCTGAAACATCTAAAAAACACAGCTTGGAGAGCATAGGACACTTCCACTCATGGGCGTATAAATTGGGAAAACCAAAAATCAGCAAGACACAGGCACCCCAAAGTTTAGGGCTGCTCTGTTGACAAGAACCCCCACTTCATTACACCTTAAATATCCTAGGAAAGAGAAAAGTGGATAAAGAACTTGTGGTCCTCATGTACAATGGAATATCACTCAGCCATGAAATCCACGTCATAAGGCTAGTAGCAGCACGATGAGTGGATTTAGGTACGACGATTCTAAATGAAATAAGTCACACAGAAAAAGACACTTATCATAAGATATCACTTATAGACGGAATGTAAAAACCGCTACACTTGAACTGAATTACAAAACAGAACAGAGTCACACGTTTAGAAAACACACTATGGTTGCTGAACGGGAAAGGTGAGGTGGTGTGATGCATAAATCAAGGGTTTCAAATTAGCTCAGATACCGTTCCATAAACCCAATATCTAGTAGACAAGACCTACTCCTTGCTCAGTGAACTGGCCTCAACACCCCCTATTCACCGCACAAGAATATATCTGACTAGTAAGAATCTTCAAACCTATGTATTGATATCTCTCTGTAAGTGAGTCAATTGGGTGTAAAGCGGCCTAAACACAGCCGTGAAAAGCAGCTAAACCCCATTATAAAAATAAATTACTTTTCAAAACCCGTGAAACAAAGACAGTGAAAGAGAGAGAAATTCTTACAAAATTCGTTCAGGGGCTGTGATGCAACCTGGATTGACCATATCTAGACCCACAGCTGATTGAGACATAAGGGTGGACACTCTTGGGGCTGAGAGGATTGGTGTGGTTGCGTGAGCCAACGCAGACCCTTTAAAGTAATACTGCATGGTACCCATCCTATGGGTCCCAAATCTCCAGGTTCAAGGGCATCTTCCTACGTCGAAAACATGCATGAGAAACCCAGAAGATGGTACACCGTGTGATAGGGAAAGGTTTCTAAAACGCCCCTCATTTCTCATCTCCTTGTGCTCGCGTTCGCCATTCCAGCCGCTTTACTAGCCATCTCCCTCATTGGAGAATCAGCACCTTTAATCTCCTGTTCCGTACAGGTTGCAATTTGTCCTGAGGATGAACGGCAAGAGGGGAACCAATGAGAGACTAGCTCTAGGGGTTGGGACAGGCACAGGTCACTCTATTTTCCCATCAGGAAGAAGAATTAACCACAAGCTCAGCCTGCCCCCCAGAACCAGAAGAGGGCCTGAAGCAATCCTGCACTTTTGCGGCCAGCTCCCAAAAAAGCGACTGGAAAAATGGAGCTCAGGGGCACTGCAATATACAAACCTGCAGAGTTATAAACGATAACTCTCGTCCACAAATATATTGAGGGAAGGCAACGAAGAGGCTTTGAAAGCAAGGCAGAATTGCAGGAAACAGATTTCAGGAGGTAGATTCGAATCGCCTTGAAAGCACATGAAAAGCGGCAAAACGTGGACAATGATGCCCTTGGCCAAAAAGGGCGTATGCGTTTTTTCCTGAATATATTCAGGAAAAAACGCATACGCCCTTTTTGGCCAACCAAGCAACCTGGAAAGGCAAATCAGCGCTCCAAAGAAGTCTCGCTTCCCAGCGGGCAAAAGGGCCATGCGGAAAAAAGTGTCCAAACCAGAAATGCAGGACCGGCCATGGAGAAATGGGAGCCTTGCTACGCTGATGGGCGGGATGTAAATTGCCAACAGCCACTCTGGAGAAGTGTACGGTGTGTCCTGAAACATCTAAAAAACACAGCTTGGAGAGCATAGGGCACTTCCACTCATGGGCGTATAAATTGGGAAAACTAAAAATCAGCAAGACACAGGCACCCCAAAGTTTAGGGCTGCTCTGTTGACAAGAACCCCCACTTCATTACACCTTAAATATCCTAGGAAAGAGAAAAGTGGATAAAGAACTTGTGGTCCTCATGTACAATGGAATATCACTCAGCCATGAAATCCACGTCATAAGGCTAGTAGCAGCACGATGAGTGGATTTAGGTACAACGATTCTAAATGAAATAAGTCACACAGAAAAAGACATTTATCATAAGATATCACTTATAGAGGGAATGTAAAAACCGCTACACTTGAACTGAATTACAAAACAGAACAGAGTCACACGTTTAGAAAACACACTATGGTTGCTGAACGGGAAAGGTGAGGTGGGGTGATGCATAAATCAAGGGTTTCAAATTAGCTCAGATACCGTTCCATAAACCCAATATGTAGTAGACAAGACCTACTCCTTGCTCAGTGAACTGGCCTCAACACCCCCTATTCACCGCACAAGAATATATCTGACTAGTAAGAATCTTCAAACCTATGTATTGATATCTCTCTGTAAGTGAGTCAATTGGGTGTAAAGCGGCCTAAACACAGCCGTGAAAAGCAGCTAAACCCCATTATAAAAATAAATTACTTTTCAAAACCCGTGAAACAAAGACAGTGAAAGAGAGAGAAATTCTTACAAAATTCGTTCAGGGGCTGTGATGCAACCTGGATTGACCATATCTAGACCCACAGCTGATTGAGACATAAGGGTGGACACTCTTGGGGCTGAGAGTTTTGGTGAGGTTGCGTGAGCCAACGCAGACCCTTTAAAGTAATACTGCATGGTACCCATCCCATGGGTCCCAAATCTCCAGGTTCAAGGGCATCTTCCTACGTCGAAAACAGGCATGAGAAACCCAGAAGATGGTACACCGTGTGATCGGGAAAGGTTTCTAAAACGCCCCTCATTTCTCATCTCCTTGTGCTCGGGTTCGCCATTCCAGCCGCTTTACTAGCCATCTCCCTCCTTGGAGAATCAGCACCTTTAATCTCCTGTTCCGTACAGGTTGCAATTTGTCCTGAGGATGAACGGCAAGAGGGGAACCAATGAGAGACTAGCTCTAGGGGTTGGGACAGGCACAGGTCACTCTATTTTCCCATCAGGAAGAAGAATTAACCACAAGCTCAGCCTGCCCCCCAGAACCAGAAGAGGGCCTGAAGCAATCCTGCACTTTTGCGGCCAGCTCCCAAAAAAGTGACTGGAAAAATGGAGCTCAGGGGCACTGCAATAAACAAACCTGCAGTTATAAACGATAACTCTCGTCCACAAATATATTGAGGGAAGGCAACGAAGAGGCTTTGAAAGCAAGGCAGAATTGCAGGAAACAGATTTCAGGAGGTAGATTCGAATCGCCTTGAAAGCACATGAAAAGCGGCAAAACGTGGACAATGATGCCCTTGGCCAAAAAGGGCGTATGCGTTTTTTCCTGAATATATTCAGGAAAAAACGCATACGCCCTTTTTGGCCAACCAAGCAACCTGGAAAGGCAAATCAGCGCTCCAAAGAAGTCTCGCTTCCCAGCGGGCAAAAGGGCCATGCGGAAAAAAGTGTCCAAACCAGAAATGCAGGACCGGCCATGGAGAAATGGGAGCCTTGCTACGCTGATGGTCGGGATGTAAATTGCCAACAGCCACTCTGGAGAAGTGTACGGTGTGTCCTGAAACATCTAAAAAACACAGCTTGGAGAGCATAGGGCACTTCCACTCATGGGCGTATAAATTGGGAAAACTAAAAATCAGCAAGACACAGGCACCCCAAAGTTTAGGGCTGCTCTGTTGACAAGAACCCCCACTTCATTACACCTTAAATATCCTAGGAAAGAGAAAAGTGGATAAAGAACTTGTGGTCCTCATGTACAATGGAATATCACTCAGCCATGAAATCCACGTCATAAGGCTAGTAGCAGCACGATGAGTGGATTTAGGTACAACGATTCTAAATGAAATAAGTCACACAGAAAAAGACATTTATCATAAGATATCACTTATAGAGGGAATGTAAAAACCGCTACACTTGAACTGAATTACAAAACAGAACAGAGTCACACGTTTAGAAAACACACTATGGTTGCTGAACGGGAAAGGTGAGGTGGGGTGATGCATAAATCAAGGGTTTCAAATTAGCTCAGATACCGTTCCATAAACCCAATATGTAGTAGACAAGACCTACTCCTTGCTCAGTGAACTGGCCTCAACACCCCCTATTCACCGCACAAGAATATATCTGACTAGTAAGAATCTTCAAACCTATGTATTGATATATCTCTGTAAGTGAGTCAATTGGGTGTAAAGCGGCCTAAACACAGCCGTGAAAAGCAGCTAAACCCCATTATAAAAATAAATTACTTTTCAAAACCCGTGAAACAAAGACAGTGAAAGAGAGAGAAATTCTTACAAAATTCGTTCAGGGGCTGTGATGTAACCTGGATTGACCATATCTAGACCCACAGCTGATTGAGACATAAGGGTGGACACTCTTGGGGCTGAGAGTTTTGGTGAGGTTGCGTGAGCCAACGCAGACCCTTTAAAGTAATACTGCATGGTACCCATCCCATGGGTCCCAAATCTCCAGGTTCAAGGGCATCTTCCTACGTCGAAAACAGGCATGAGAAACCCAGAAGATGGTACACCGTGTGATCGGGAAAGGTTTCTAAAACGCCCCTCATTTCTCATCTCCTTGTGCTCGGGTTCGCCATTCCAGCCGCTTTACTAGCCATCTCCCTCCTTGGAGAATCAGCACCTTTAATCTCCTGTTCCGTACAGGTTGCAATTTGTCCTGAGGATGAACGGCAAGAGGGGAACCAATGAGAGACTAGCTCTAGGGGTTGGGACAGGCACAGGTCACTCTATTTTCCCATCAGGAAGAAGAATTAACCACAAGCTCAGCCTGCCCCCCAGAACCAGAAGAGGGCCTGAAGCAATCCTGCACTTTTGCGGCCAGCTCCCAAAAAAGTGACTGGAAAAATGGAGCTCAGGGGCACTGCAATAAACAAACCTGCAGTTATAAACGATAACTCTCGTCCACAAATATATTGAGGGAAGGCAACGAAGAGGCTTTGAAAGCAAGGCAGAATTGCAGGAAACAGATTTCAGGAGGTAGATTCGAATCGCCTTGAAAGCACATGAAAAGCGGCAAAACGTGGACAATGATGCCCTTGGCCAAAAAGGGCGTATGCGTTTTTTCCTGAATATATTCAGGAAAAAACGCATACGCCCTTTTTGGCCAACCAAGCAACCGGGAAAGGCAAATCAGCGCTCCAAAGAAGTCTCGCTTCCCAGCGGGCAAAAGAGCCATGCGGAAAAAAGTGTCCAAACCAGAAATGCAGGACCGGCCATGGAGAAATGGGAGCCTTGCTACGCTGATGGGCAGGATGTAAATTGCCAACAGCCACTCTGGAGAAGTATACGGTGTGTCCTGAAACATCTAAAAAACACAGCTTGGAGAGCATAGGGCACTTCCACTCATGGGCGTATAAATTGGGAAAACTAAAAATCAGCAAGACACAGGCACCCCAAAGTTTAGGGCTGCTCTGTTGACAAGAACCCGCACTTCATTACACCTTAAATATCCTAGGAAAGAGAAAAGTGGATAAAGAACTTGTGGTCCTCATGTACAATGGAATATCACTCAGCCATGAAATCCACGTCATAAGGCTAGTAGCAGCACGATGAGTGGATTTAGGTACGACGATTCTAAATGAAATAAGTCACACAGAAAAAGACACTTATCATAAGATATCACTTATAGAGGGAATGTAAAAACCGCTACACTTGAACTGAATTACAAAACAGAACAGAGTCACACGTTTAGAAAACACACTATGGTTGCTGAACGGGAAAGGTGAGGTGGGGTGATGCATAAATCAAGGGTTTCAAATTAGCTCAGATACCGTTCCATAAACTCAATATCTAGTAGACAAGACCTACTCCTTGCTCAGTGAACTGGCCTCAACACCCCCTATTCACCGCACAAGAATATATCTGACTAGTAAGAATCTTCAAACCTATGTATTGATATCTCTCTGTAAGTGAGTCAATTGGGTGTAAAGCGGCCTAAACACAGCCGTGAAAAGCAGCTAAACCCCATTATAAAAATAAATTACTTTTCAAAACCCGTGAAACAAAGACAGTGAAAGAGAGAGAAATTCTTACAAAATTCGTTCAGGGGCTGTGATGCAACCTGGATTGACCATATCTAGACCCACAGCTGATTGAGACATAAGGGTGGACACTCTTGGGGCTGAGAGTTTTGGTGAGGTTGCGTGAGCCAACGCAGACCCTTTAAAGTAATACTGCATGGTACCCATCCCATGGGTCCCAAATCTCCAGGTTCAAGGGCATCTTCCTACGTCGAAAACAGGCATGAGAAACCCAGAAGATGGTACACCGTGTGATCGGGAAAGGTTTCTAAAACGCCCCTCATTTCTCATCTCCTTGTGCTCGGGTTCGCCATTCCAGCCGCTTTACTAGCCATCTCCCTCCTTGGAGAATCAGCACCTTTAATCTCCTGTTCCGTACAGGTTGCAATTTGTCCTGAGGATGAACGGCAAGAGGGGAACCAATGAGAGACTAGCTCTAGGGGTTGGGACAGGCACAGGTCACTCTATTTTCCCATCAGGAAGAAGAATTAACCACAAGCTCAGCCTGCCCCCCAGAACCAGAAGAGGGCCTGAAGCAATCCTGCACTTTTGCGGCCAGCTCCCAAAAAAGTGACTGGAAAAATGGAGCTCAGGGGCACTGCAATAAACAAACCTGCAGTTATAAACGATAACTCTCGTCCACAAATATATTGAGGGAAGGCAACGAAGAGGCTTTGAAAGCAAGGCAGAATTGCAGGAAACAGATTTCAGGAGGTAGATTCGAATCGCCTTGAAAGCACATGAAAAGCGGCAAAACGTGGACAATGATGCCCTTGGCCAAAAAGGGCGTATGCGTTTTTTCCTGAATATATTCAGGAAAAAACGCATACGCCCTTTTTGGCCAACCAAGCAACCGGGAAAGGCAAATCAGCGCTCCAAAGAAGTCTCGCTTCCCAGCGGGCAAAAGAGCCATGCGGAAAAAAGTGTCCAAACCAGAAATGCAGGACCGGCCATGGAGAAATGGGAGCCTTGCTACGCTGATGGGCAGGATGTAAATTGCCAACAGCCACTCTGGAGAAGTATACGGTGTGTCCTGAAACATCTAAAAAACACAGCTTGGAGAGCATAGGGCACTTCCACTCATGGGCGTATAAATTGGGAAAACTAAAAATCAGCAAGACACAGGCACCCCAAAGTTTAGGGCTGCTCTGTTGACAAGAACCCGCACTTCATTACACCTTAAATATCCTAGGAAAGAGAAAAGTGGATAAAGAACTTGTGGTCCTCATGTACAATGGAATATCACTCAGCCATGAAATCCACGTCATAAGGCTAGTAGCAGCACGATGAGTGGATTTAGGTACGACGATTCTAAATGAAATAAGTCACACAGAAAAAGACACTTATCATAAGATATCACTTATAGAGGGAATGTAAAAACCGCTACACTTGAACTGAATTACAAAACAGAAGAGAGTCACACGTTTAGAAAACACACTATGGTTGCTGAACGGGAAAGGTGAGGTGGGGTGATGCATAAATCAAGGGTTTCAAATTAGCTCAGATACCGTTCCATAAACTCAATATCTAGTAGACAAGACCTACTCCTTGCTCAGTGAACTGGCCTCAACACCCCCTATTCACCGCACAAGAATATATCTGACTAGTAAGAATCTTCAAACCTATGTATTGATATCTCTCTGTAAGTGAGTCAATTGGGTGTAAAGCGGCCTAAACACAGCCGTGAAAAGCAGCTAAACCCCATTATAAAAATAAATTACTTTTCAAAACCCGTGAAACAAAGACAGTGAAAGAGAGAGAAATTCTTACAAAATTCGTTCAGGGGCTGTGATGCAACCTGGATTGACCATATCTAGACCCACAGATGATTGAGACATAAGGGTGGACACTCTTGGGGCTGAAAGGATTGGTGAGGTTGCGTGAGCCAACGCAGACCCTTTAAAGTAATACTGCATGGTTCCCATCCTATGGGTCCCAAATCTCCAGGTTCAAGGGCATCTTCCTACGTCGAAAACATGCATGAGAAACCCAGAAGATGGTACACCGTGTGATCGGGAAAGGTTTCTAAAACGCCCCTCATTTCTCATCTCCTTGTGCTCGCGTTCGCCATTCCAGCCGCTTTACTAGCCATCTCCCTCATTGGAGAATCAGCACCTTTAATCTCCTGTTCCGTACAGGTTGCAATTTGTCCTGAGGATGAACGGCAAGAGGGGAACCAATGAGAGACTAGCTCTAGGGGTTGGGACAGGCACAGGTCACACTATTTTCCCATCAGGAAGAATAATTAACCACAAGCTCAGCCTGCCCCCCAGAACCAGAAGAGGGCCTGAAGCAATCCTGCACTTTTGCGGCTAGCTCCCAAAAAAGCGACTGGAAAAATGGAGCTCAGGGGCACTGCAATTCACAAACCTGCAGAGTTATAAATGATAACTCTCGTCCACAAATATATTGAGAGAAGGCAACGAAGAGGCTTTGAAAGCAAGGCAGAATTACAGGAAACAGATTTCAGGAGGTAGATTCGAATCACATTGAAAGCACATGAAATGCGGCAAAACGTGGACAATGATGCCCTTGGCCAAAAAGGGCGTATGCGTTTTTTCCTGAATATATTCAGGAAAAAACGCATACGCCCTTTTTGGCCAACCAAGCAACCTGGAAAGGCAAATCAGCGCTCCAAAGAAGTCTCGCTTCCCAGCGGGCAAAAGGGCCATGCGGAAAAAAGTGTCCAAACCAGAAATGCAGGACCGGCCATGGAGAAATGGGAGCCTTGCTACGCTGATGGTCGGGATGTAAATTGCCAACAGCCACTCTGGAGAAGTGTACGGTGTGTCCTGAAACATCTAAAAAACACAGCTTGGAGAGCATAGGGCACTTCCACTCATGGGCGTATAAATTGGGAAAACTAAAAATCAGCAAGACACAGGCACCCCAAAGTTTAGGGCTGCTCTGTTGACAAGAACCCCCACTTCATTACACCTTAAATATCCTAGGAAAGAGAAAAGTGGATAAAGAACTTGTGGTCCTCATGTACAATGGAATATCACTCAGCCATGAAATCCACGTCATAAGGCTAGTAGCAGCACGATGAGTGGATTTAGGTACAACGATTCTAAATGAAATAAGTCACACAGAAAAAGACATTTATCATAAGATATCACTTATAGAGGGAATGTAAAAACCGCTACACTTGAACTGAATTACAAAACAGAACAGAGTCACACGTTTAGAAAACACACTATGGTTGCTGAACGGGAAAGGTGAGGTGGGGTGATGCATAAATCAAGGGTTTCAAATTAGCTCAGATACCGTTCCATAAACTCAATATCTAGTAGACAAGACCTACTCCTTGCTCAGTGAACTGGCCTCAACACCCCCTATTCACCGCACAAGAATATATCTGACTAGTAAGAATCTTCAAACCTATGTATTGATATCTCTCTGTAAGTGAGTCAATTGGGTGTAAAGCGGCCTAAACACAGCCGTGAAAAGCAGCTAAACCCCATTATAAAAATAAATTACTTTTCAAAACCCGTGAAACAAAGACAGTGAAAGAGAGAGAAATTCTTACAAAATTCGTTCAGGGGCTGTGATGCAACCTGGATTGACCATATCTAGACCCACAGCTGATTGAGACATAAGGGTGGACACTCTTGGGGCTGAGAGTTTTGGTGAGGTTGCGTGAGCCAACGCAGACCCTTTAAAGTAATACTGCATGGTACCCATCCCATGGGTCCCAAATCTCCAGGTTCAAGGGCATCTTCCTACGTCGAAAACAGGCATGAGAAACCCAGAAGATGGTACACCGTGTGATCGGGAAAGGTTTCTAAAACGCCCCTCATTTCTCATCTCCTTGTGCTCGGGTTCGCCATTCCAGCCGCTTTACTAGCCATCTCCCTCCTTGGAGAATCAGCACCTTTAATCTCCTGTTCCGTACAGGTTGCAATTTGTCCTGAGGATGAACGGCAAGAGGGGAACCAATGAGAGACTAGCTCTAGGGGTTGGGACAGGCACAGGTCACTCTATTTTCCCATCAGGAAGAAGAATTAACCACAAGCTCAGCCTGCCCCCCAGAACCAGAAGAGGGCCTGAAGCAATCCTGCACTTTTGCGGCCAGCTCCCAAAAAAGTGACTGGAAAAATGGAGCTCAGGGGCACTGCAATAAACAAACCTGCAGTTATAAACGATAACTCTCGTCCACAAATATATTGAGGGAAGGCAACGAAGAGGCTTTGAAAGCAAGGCAGAATTGCAGGAAACAGATTTCAGGAGGTAGATTCGAATCGCCTTGAAAGCACATGAAAAGCGGCAAAACGTGGACAATGATGCCCTTGGCCAAAAAGGGCGTATGCGTTTTTTCCTGAATATATTCAGGAAAAAACGCATACGCCCTTTTTGGCCAACCAAGCAACCGGGAAAGGCAAATCAGCGCTCCAAAGAAGTCTCGCTTCCCAGCGGGCAAAAGAGCCATGCGGAAAAAAGTGTCCAAACCAGAAATGCAGGACCGGCCATGGAGAAATGGGAGCCTTGCTACGCTGATGGGCAGGATGTAAATTGCCAACAGCCACTCTGGAGAAGTATACGGTGTGTCCTGAAACATCTAAAAAACACAGCTTGGCGAGCATAGGGCACTTCCACTCATGGGCGTATAAATTGGGAAAACTAAAAATCAGCAAGACACAGGCACCCCAAAGTTTAGGGCTGCTCTGTTGACAAGAACCCGCACTTCATTACACCTTAAATATCCTAGGAAAGAGAAAAGTGGATAAAGAACTTGTGGTCCTCATGTACAATGGAATATCACTCAGCCATGAAATCCACGTCATAAGGCTAGTAGCAGCACGATGAGTGGATTTAGGTACGACGATTCTAAATGAAATAAGTCACACAGAAAAAGACACTTATCATAAGATATCACTTATAGAGGGAATGTAAAAACCGCTACACTTGAACTGAATTACAAAACAGAACAGAGTCACACGTTTAGAAAACACACTATGGTTGCTGAACGGGAAAGGTGAGGTGGGGTGATGCATAAATCAAGGGTTTCAAATTAGCTCAGATACCGTTCCATAAACTCAATATCTAGTAGACAAGACCTACTCCTTGCTCAGTGAACTGGCCTCAACACCCCCTATTCACCGCACAAGAATATATCTGACTAGTAAGAATCTTCAAACCTATGTATTGATATCTCTCTGTAAGTGAGTCAATTGGGTGTAAAGCGGCCTAAACACAGCCGTGAAAAGCAGCTAAACCCCATTATAAAAATAAATTACTTTTCAAAACCCGTGAAACAAAGACAGTGAAAGAGAGAGAAATTCTTACAAAATTCGTTCAGGGGCTGTGATGCAA
The DNA here is from genome assembly GCF_949987535.1 of Balaenoptera acutorostrata. Taxonomy (NCBI): domain Eukaryota; kingdom Metazoa; phylum Chordata; class Mammalia; order Artiodactyla; family Balaenopteridae; genus Balaenoptera; species Balaenoptera acutorostrata. The sequence continues at coordinate 115,322,494 of NC_080072.1, forward strand.
CCTGGATTGACCATATCTAGACCCACAGCTGATTGAGACATAAGGGTGGACACTCTTGGGGCTGAGAGTTTTGGTGAGGTTGCGTGAGCCAACGCAGACCCTTTAAAGTAATACTGCATGGTACCCATCCCATGGGTCCCAAATCTCCAGGTTCAAGGGCATCTTCCTACGTCGAAAACAGGCATGAGAAACCCAGAAGATGGTACACCGTGTGATCGGGAAAGGTTTCTAAAACGCCCCTCATTTCTCATCTCCTTGTGCTCGGGTTCGCCATTCCAGCCGCTTTACTAGCCATCTCCCTCCTTGGAGAATCAGCACCTTTAATCTCCTGTTCCGTACAGGTTGCAATTTGTCCTGAGGATGAACGGCAAGAGGGGAACCAATGAGAGACTAGCTCTAGGGGTTGGGACAGGCACAGGTCACTCTATTTTCCCATCAGGAAGAAGAATTAACCACAAGCTCAGCCTGCCCCCCAGAACCAGAAGAGGGCCTGAAGCAATCCTGCACTTTTGCGGCCAGCTCCCAAAAAAGTGACTGGAAAAATGGAGCTCAGGGGCACTGCAATAAACAAACCTGCAGTTATAAACGATAACTCTCGTCCACAAATATATTGAGGGAAGGCAACGAAGAGGCTTTGAAAGCAAGGCAGAATTGCAGGAAACAGATTTCAGGAGGTAGATTCGAATCGCCTTGAAAGCACATGAAAAGCGGCAAAACGTGGACAATGATGCCCTTGGCCAAAAAGGGCGTATGCGTTTTTTCCTGAATATATTCAGGAAAAAACGCATACGCCCTTTTTGGCCAACCAAGCAACCGGGAAAGGCAAATCAGCGCTCCAAAGAAGTCTCGCTTCCCAGCGGGCAAAAGAGCCATGCGGAAAAAAGTGTCCAAACCAGAAATGCAGGACCGGCCATGGAGAAATGGGAGCCTTGCTACGCTGATGGGCAGGATGTAAATTGCCAACAGCCACTCTGGAGAAGTATACGGTGTGTCCTGAAACATCTAAAAAACACAGCTTGGAGAGCATAGGGCACTTCCACTCATGGGCGTATAAATTGGGAAAACTAAAAATCAGCAAGACACAGGCACCCCAAAGTTTAGGGCTGCTCTGTTGACAAGAACCCGCACTTCATTACACCTTAAATATCCTAGGAAAGAGAAAAGTGGATAAAGAACTTGTGGTCCTCATGTACAATGGAATATCACTCAGCCATGAAATCCACGTCATAAGGCTAGTAGCAGCACGATGAGTGGATTTAGGTACGACGATTCTAAATGAAATAAGTCACACAGAAAAAGACACTTATCATAAGATATCACTTATAGAGGGAATGTAAAAACCGCTACACTTGAACTGAATTACAAAACAGAACAGAGTCACACGTTTAGAAAACACACTATGGTTGCTGAACGGGAAAGGTGAGGTGGGGTGATGCATAAATCAAGGGTTTCAAATTAGCTCAGATACCGTTCCATAAACTCAATATCTAGTAGACAAGACCTACTCCTTGCTCAGTGAACTGGCCTCAACACCCCCTATTCACCGCACAAGAATATATCTGACTAGTAAGAATCTTCAAACCTATGTATTGATATCTCTCTGTAAGTGAGTCAATTGGGTGTAAAGCGGCCTAAACACAGCCGTGAAAAGCAGCTAAACCCCATTATAAAAATAAATTACTTTTCAAAACCCGTGAAACAAAGACAGTGAAAGAGAGAGAAATTCTTACAAAATTCGTTCAGGGGCTGTGATGCAACCTGGATTGACCATATCTAGACCCACAGATGATTGAGACATAAGGGTGGACACTCTTGGGGCTGAAAGGATTGGTGAGGTTGCGTGAGCCAACGCAGACCCTTTAAAGTAATACTGCATGGTTCCCATCCTATGGGTCCCAAATCTCCAGGTTCAAGGGCATCTTCCTACGTCGAAAACATGCATGAGAAACCCAGAAGATGGTACACCGTGTGATCGGGAAAGGTTTCTAAAACGCCCCTCATTTCTCATCTCCTTGTGCTCGCGTTCGCCATTCCAGCCGCTTTACTAGCCATCTCCCTCATTGGAGAATCAGCACCTTTAATCTCCTGTTCCGTACAGGTTGCAATTTGTCCTGAGGATGAACGGCAAGAGGGGAACCAATGAGAGACTAGCTCTAGGGGTTGGGACAGGCACAGGTCACACTATTTTCCCATCAGGAAGAATAATTAACCACAAGCTCAGCCTGCCCCCCAGAACCAGAAGAGGGCCTGAAGCAATCCTGCACTTTTGCGGCTAGCTCCCAAAAAAGCGACTGGAAAAATGGAGCTCAGGGGCACTGCAATTCACAAACCTGCAGAGTTATAAATGATAACTCTCGTCCACAAATATATTGAGAGAAGGCAACGAAGAGGCTTTGAAAGCAAGGCAGAATTACAGGAAACAGATTTCAGGAGGTAGATTCGAATCACATTGAAAGCACATGAAATGCGGCAAAACGTGGACAATGATGCCCTTGGCCAAAAAGGGCGTATGCGTTTTTTCCTGAATATATTCAGGAAAAAACGCATACGCCCTTTTTGGCCAACTAAGCAACCTGGAAAGGCAAATCAGCGCTCCAAAGAAGTCTCGCTTCCCAGCGGGCAAAAGGGCCATGCGGAAAAAAGTGTCCAAACCAGAAATGCAGGACCGGCCATGGAGAAATGGGAGCCTTGCTATGCTGATGGGCGGGATGTAAATTGCCAACAGCCACTCTGGAGAAGTGTACGGTGTGTCCTGAAACATCTAAAAAACACAGCTTGGAGAGCATAGGGCACTTCCACTCATGGGCGTATAAATTGGGAAAACTAAAAATCAGCAAGACACAGGCACCCCAAAGTTTAGGGCTGCTCTGTTGACAAGAACCCCCACTTCATTACACCTTAAATATCCTAGGAAAGAGAAAAGTGGATAAAGAACTTGTGGTCCTCATGTACAATGGAATATCACTCAGCCATGAAATCCACGTCATAAGGCTAGTAGCAGCACGATGAGTGAATTTAGGTACGACGATTCTAAATGAAATAAGTCACACAGAAAAAGACATTTATCATAAGATATCACTTATAGAGGGAATGTAAAAACCGCTACACTTGAACTGATTTACAAAACAGAACAGAGTCACACGTTTAGAAAACACACTATGGTTGCTGAACGGGAAAGGTGAGGTGGGGTGATGCATAAATCAAGGGTTTCAAATTAGCTCAGATACCGTTCCATAAACCCAATATCTAGTAGACAAGACCTACTCCTTGCTCAGTGAAATGGCCTCAACACCCCCTATTCACCGCACAAGAATATATCTGACTAGTAAGAATCTTTAAACCTATGTATTGATATCTCTCTGTAAGTGAGTCAATTGTGTGTAAAGCGGCCTAAACACAGCCGTGAAAAGCAGCTAAACCCCATTATAAAAATAAATTACTTTTCAAAACCCGTGAAACAAAGACAGTGAAAGAGAGAGAAATTCTTACAAAATTCGTTCAGGGGCTGTGATGCAACCTGGATTGACCATATCTAGACCCACAGCTGATTGAGACATAAGGGTGGACACTCTTGGGGCTGAGAGTTTTGGTGAGGTTGCGTGAGCCCACGCAGACCCTTTCAAGTAATACTGCATGGTACCCATCCCATGGGTCCCAAATCTCCAGGTTCAAGGGCATCTTCCTACGTCGAAAACAGGCATGAGAAACCCAGAAGATGGTACACCGTGTGATCGGGAAAGGTTTCTAAAACGCCCCTCATTTCTCATCTCCTTGTGCTCGGGTTCGCCATTCCAGCCGCTTTACTAGCCATCTCCCTCCTTGGAGAATCAGCACCTTTAATCTCCTGTTCCGTACAGGTTGCAATTTGTCCTGAGGATGAACGGCAAGAGGGGAACCAATGAGAGACTAGCTCTAGGGGTTGGGACAGGCACAGGTCACTCTATTTTCCCATCAGGAAGAAGAATTAACCACAAGCTCAGCCTGCCCCCCAGAACCAGAAGAGGGCCTGAAGCAATCCTGCACTTTTGCGGCCAGCTCCCAAAAAAGTGACTGGAAAAATGGAGCTCAGGGGCACTGCAATAAACAAACCTGCAGTTATAAACGATAACTCTCGTCCACAAATATATTGAGGGAAAGCAACGAAGAGGCTTTGAAAGCAAGGCAGAATTGCAGGAAACAGATTTCAGGAGGTAGATTCGAATCGCCTTGAAAGCACATGAAAAGCGGCAAAACGTGGACAATGATGCCCTTGGCCAAAAAGGGCATATGCGTTTTTTCCTGAATATATTCAGGAAAAAACGCATACGCCCTTTTTGGCCAACCAAGCAACCGGGAAAGGCAAATCAGCGCTCCAAAGAAGTCTCGCTTCCCAGCGGGCAAAAGAGCCATGCGGAAAAAAGTGTCCAAACCAGAAATGCAGGACCGGCCATGGAGAAATGGGAGCCTTGCTACGCTGATGGGCAGGATGTAAATTGCCAACAGCCACTCTGGAGAAGTATACGGTGTGTCCTGAAACATCTAAAAAACACAGCTTGGAGAGCATAGGGCACTTCCACTCATGGGCGTATAAATTGGGAAAACTAAAAATCAGCAAGACACAGGCACCCCAAAGTTTAGGGCTGCTCTGTTGACAAGAACCCCCACTTCATTACACCTTAAATATCCTAGGAAAGAGAAAAGTGGATAAAGAACTTGTGGTCCTCATGTACAATGGAATATCACTCAGCCATGAAATCCACGTCATAAGGCTAGTAGCAGCACGATGAGTGGATTTAGGTACGACGATTCTAAATGAAATAAGTCACACAGAAAAAGACATTTATCATAAGATATCACTTATAGAGGGAATGTAAAAACCGCTACAATTGAACTGAATTACAAAACAGAACAGAGTCACACGTTTAGAAAACACACTATGGTTGCTGAACGGGAAAGGTGAGGTGGGGTGATGCATAAATCAAGGGTTTCAAATTAGCTCAGATACCGTTCCATAAACCCAATATCTAGTAGACAAGACCTACTCCTTGCTCAGTGAACTGGCCTCAACACCCCCTATTCACCGCACAAGAATATATCTGACTAGTAAGAATCTTCAAACCTATGTATTGATATCTCTCTGTAAGTGAGTCAATTGGGTGTAAAGCGGCCTAAACACAGCCGTGAAAAGCAGCTAAACCCCATTATAAAAATAAATTACTTTTCAAAACCCGTGAAACAAAGACAGTGAAAGAGAGAGAAATTCTTACAAAATTCGTTCAGGGGCTGTGATGCAACCTGGATTGACCATATCTAGACCCACAGCTGATTGAGACATAAGGGTGGACACTCTTGGGGCTGAGAGGTTTGGTGAGGTTGCGTGAGCCAACGCAGACCCTTTAAAGTAATACTGCATGGTACCCATCCCATGGGTCCCAAATCTCCAGGTTCAAGGGCATCTTCCTACGTCGAAAACATGCATGAGAAACCCAGAAGATGGTACACCGTGTGATCGGGAAAGGTTTCTAAAACGCCCCTCATTTCTCATCTCCTTGTGCTCGGGTTCGCCATTCCAGCCGCTTTACTAGCCATCTCCCTCCTTGGAGAATCAGCACCTTTAATCTCCTGTTCCGTACAGGTTGCAATTTGTCCTGAGGATGAACGGCAAGAGGGGAACCAATGAGAGACTAGCTCTAGGGGTTGGGACAGGCACAGGTCTCTCTATTTTCCCATCAGGAAGAAGAATTAACCACAAGCTCAGCCTGCCCCCCAGAACCAGAAGAGGGCCTGAAGCAATCCTGCACTTTTGCGGCCAGCTCCCAAAAAAGCGACTGGAAAAATGGAGCTCAGGGGCACTGCAATAAACAAACCTGCAGAGTTATAAACGATAACTCTCGTCCACAAATATATTGAGAGAAGGCAACGAAGAGGCTTTGAAAGCAAGGCAGAATTGCAGGAAACAGATTTCAGGAGGTAGATTCGAATCGCCTTGAAAGCACATGAAAAGCGGCAAAACGTGGACAATGATGCCCTTGGCCAAAAAGGGCGTATGCGTTTTTTCCTGAATATATTCAGGAAAAAACGCATACGCCCTTTTTGGCCAACCAAGCAACCTGGAAAGGCAAATCAGCGCTCAAAAGAAGTCTCGCTTCCCAGCGGGCAAAAGGGCCATGCGGAAAAAAGTGTCCAAACCAGAAATGCAGGACCGGCCATGGAGAAATGGGAGCCTTGCTATGCTGATGGGCGGGATGTAAATTGCCAACAGCCACTCTGGAGAAGTGTACGGTGTGTCCTGAAACATCTAAAAAACACAGCTTGGAGAGCATAGGGCACTTCCACTCATGGGCGTATAAATTGGGAAAACTAAAAATCAGCAAGACACAGGCACCCCAAAGTTTAGGGCTGCTCTGTTGACAAGAACCCCCACTTCATTACACCTTAAATATCCTAGGAAAGAGAAAAGTGGATAAAGAACTTGTGGTCCTCATGTACAATGGAATATCACTCAGCCATGAAATCCACGTCATAAGGCTAGTAGCAGCACGATGAGTGGATTTAGGTACGACGATTCTAAATGAAATAAGTCACACAGAAAAAGACATTTATCATAAGATATCACTTATAGAGGGAATGTAAAAACCGCTACACTTGAACTGAATTACAAAACAGAACAGAGTCACACGTTTAGAAAACACACTATGGTTGCTGAACGGGAAAGGTGAGGTGGGGTGATGCATAAATCAAGGGTTTCAAATTAGCTCAGATACCGTTCCATAAACCCAATATGTAGTAGACAAGACCTACTCCTTGCTCAGTGAACTGGCCTCAACACCCCCTATTCACCGCACAAGAATATATCTGACTAGTAAGAATCTTCAAACCTATGTATTGATATCTCTCTGTAAGTGAGTCAATTGGGTGTAAAGCGGCCTAAACACAGCCGTGAAAAGCAGCTAAACCCCATTATAAAAATAAATTACTTTTCAAAACCCGTGAAACAAAGACAGTGAAAGAGAGAGAAATTCTTACAAAATTCGTTCAGGGGCTGTGATGCAACCTGGATTGACCATATCTAGACCCACAGCTGATTGAGACATAAGGGTGGACACTCTTGGGGCTGAGAGTTTTGGTGAGGTTGCGTGAGCCAACGCAGACCCTTTAAAGTAATACTGCATGGTACCCATCCCATGGGTCCCAAATCTCCAGGTTCAAGGGCATCTTCCTACGTCGAAAACATGCATGAGAAACCCAGAAGATGGTACACCGTGTGAACGGGAAAGGTTTCTAAAACGCCCCTCATTTCTCATCTCCTTGTGCTCGGGTTCGCCATTCCAGCCGCTTTACTAGCCATCTCCCTCCTTGGAGAATCAGCACCTTTAATCTCCTGTTCCGTACAGGTTGCAATTTGTCCTGAGGATGAACGGCAAGAGGGGAACCAATGAGAGACTAGCTCTAGGGGTTGGGACAGGCACAGGTCACTCTATTTTCCCATCAGGAAGAAGAATTAACCACAAGCTCAGCCTGCCCCCCAGAACCAGAAGAGGGCCTGAAGCAATCCTGCACTTTTGCGGCCAGCTCCCAAAAAAGTGACTGGAAAAATGGAGCTCAGGGGCACTGCAATAAACAAACCTGCAGTTATAAACGATAACTCTCGTCCACAAATATATTGAGGGAAGGCAACGAAGAGGCTTTGAAAGCAAGGCAGAATTGCAGGAAACAGATTTCAAGAGGTAGATTCGAATCGCCTTGAAAGCACATGAAAAGCGGCAAAACGTGGACAATGATGCCCTTGGCCAAAAAGGGCGTATGTGTTTTTTCCTGAATATATTCAGGAAAAAACGCATACGCCCTTTTTGGCCAACCAAGCAACCTGGAAAGGCAAATCAGCGCTCCAAAGAAGTCTCGCTTCCCAGCGGGCAAAAGGGCCATGCGGAAAAAAGTGTCCAAACCAGAAATGCAGGACCAGCCATGGAGAAATGGGAGCCTTGCTACGCTGATGGGCGGGATGTAAATTGCCAACAGCCACTCTGGAGAAGTATACGGTGTGTCCTGAAACATCTAAAAAACACAGCTTGGAGAGCATAGGGCACTTCCACTCATGGGCGTATAAATTGGGAAAACTAAAAATCAGCAAGACACAGGCACCCCAAAGTTTAGGGCTGCTCTGTTGACAAGAACCCCCACTTCATTACACCTTAAATATCCTAGGAAAGAGAAAAGTGGATAAAGAACTTGTGGTCCTCATGTACAATGGAATATCACTCAGCCATGAAATCCACGTCATAAGGCTAGTAGCAGCACGATGAGTGGATTTAGGTACGACGATTCTAAATGAAATAAGTCACACAGAAAAAGACACTTATCATAAGATATCACTTATAGAGGGAATGTAAAAACCGCTACACTTGAACTGAATTACAAAACAGAACAGAGTCACACGTTTAGAAAACACACTATGGTTGCTGAACGGGAAAGGTGAGGTGGGGTGATGCATAAATCAAGGGTTTCAAATTAGCTCAGATACCGTTCCATAAACCCAATATCTAGTAGACAAGACCTACTCCTTGCTCAGTGAACTGGCCTCAACACCCCCTATTCACCGCACAAGAATATATCTGACTAGTAAGAATCTTCAAACCTATGTATTGATATCTCTCTGTAAGTGAGTCAATTGGGTGTAAAGCGGCCTAAACACAGCCGTGAAAAGCAGCTAAACCCCATTATAAAAATAAATTACTTTTCAAAACCCGTGAAACAAAGACAGTGAAAGAGAGAGAAATTCTTCCAAAATTCGTTCAGGGGCTGTGATGCAACCTGGATTGACCATATCTAGACCCACAGCTGATTGAGACATAAGGGTGGACACTCTTGGGGCTGAGAGTTTTGGTGAGGTTGCGTGAGCCAACGCAGACCCTTTAAAGTAATACTGCATGGTACCCATCCCATGGGTCCCAAATCTCCAGGTTCAAGGGCATCTTCCTACGTCGAAAACAGGCATGAGAAACCCAGAAGATGGTACACCGTGTGATCGGGAAAGGTTTCTAAAACGCCCCTCATTTCTCATCTCCTTGTGCTCGGGTTCGCCATTCCAGCCGCTTTACTAGCCATCTCCCTCCTTGGAGAATCAGCACCTTTAATCTCCTGTTCCGTACAGGTTGCAATTTGTCCTGAGGATGAACGGCAAGAGGGGAACCAATGAGAGACTAGCTCTAGGGGTTGGGACAGGCACAGGTCACTCTATTTTCCCATCAGGAAGAAGAATTAACCACAAGCTCAGCCTGCCCCCCAGAACCAGAAGAGGGCCTGAAGCAATCCTGCACTTTTGCGGCCAGCTCCCAAAAAAGTGACTGGAAAAATGGAGCTCAGGGGCACTGCAATAAACAAACCTGCAGTTATAAACGATAACTCTCGTCCACAAATATATTGAGGGAAGGCAACGAAGAGGCTTTGAAAGCAAGGCAGAATTGCAGGAAACAGATTTCAGGAGGTAGATTCGAATCGCCTTGAAAGCACATGAAAAGCGGCAAAACGTGGACAATGATGCCCTTGGCCAAAAAGGGCGTATGCGTTTTTTCCTGAATATATTCAGGAAAAAACGCATACGCCCTTTTTGGCCAACCAAGCAACCGGGAAAGGCAAATCAGCGCTCCAAAGAAGTCTCGCTTCCCAGCGGGCAAAAGAGCCATGCGGAAAAAAGTGTCCAAACCAGAAATGCAGGACCGGCCATGGAGAAATGGGAGCCTTGCTACGCTGATGGGCAGGATGTAAATTGCCAACAGCCACTCTGGAGAAGTATACGGTGTGTCCTGAAACATCTAAAAAACACAGCTTGGAGAGCATAGGGCACTTCCACTCATGGGCGTATAAATTGGGAAAACTAAAAATCAGCAAGACACAGGCACCCCAAAGTTTAGGGCTGCTCTGTTGACAAGAACCCGCACTTCATTACACCTTAAATATCCTAGGAAAGAGAAAAGTGGATAAAGAACTTGTGGTCCTCATGTACAATGGAATATCACTCAGCCATGAAATCCACGTCATAAGGCTAGTAGCAGCACGATGAGTGGATTTAGGTACGACGATTCTAAATGAAATAAGTCACACAGAAAAAGACACTTATCATAAGATATCACTTATAGAGGGAATGTAAAAACCGCTACACTTGAACTGAATTACAAAACAGAACAGAGTCACACGTTTAGAAAACACACTATGGTTGCTGAACGGGAAAGGTGAGGTGGGGTGATGCATAAATCAAGGGTTTCAAATTAGCTCAGATACCGTTCCATAAACTCAATATCTAGTAGACAAGACCTACTCCTTGCTCAGTGAACTGGCCTCAACACCCCCTATTCACCGCACAAGAATATATCTGACTAGTAAGAATCTTCAAACCTATGTATTGATATCTCTCTGTAAGTGAGTCAATTGGGTGTAAAGCGGCCTAAACACAGCCGTGAAAAGCAGCTAAACCCCATTATAAAAATAAATTACTTTTCAAAACCCGTGAAACAAAGACAGTGAAAGAGAGAGAAATTCTTACAAAATTCGTTCAGGGGCTGTGATGCAACCTGGATTGACCATATCTAGACCCACAGCTGATTGAGACATAAGGGTGGACACTCTTGGGGCTGAGAGTTTTGGTGAGGTTGCGTGAGCCAACGCAGACCCTTTAAAGTAATACTGCATGGTACCCATCCCATGGGTCCCAAATCTCCAGGTTCAAGGGCATCTTCCTACGTCGAAAACAGGCATGAGAAACCCAGAAGATGGTACACCGTGTGATCGGGAAAGGTTTCTAAAACGCCCCTCATTTCTCATCTCCTTGTGCTCGGGTTCGCCATTCCAGCCGCTTTACTAGCCATCTCCCTCCTTGGAGAATCAGCACCTTTAATCTCCTGTTCCGTACAGGTTGCAATTTGTCCTGAGGATGAACGGCAAGAGGGGAACCAATGAGAGACTAGCTCTAGGGGTTGGGACAGGCACAGGTCACTCTATTTTCCCATCAGGAAGAAGAATTAACCACAAGCTCAGCCTGCCCCCCAGAACCAGAAGAGGGCCTGAAGCAATCCTGCACTTTTGCGGCCAGCTCCCAAAAAAGTGACTGGAAAAATGGAGCTCAGGGGCACTGCAATAAACAAACCTGCAGTTATAAACGATAACTCTCGTCCACAAATATATTGAGGGAAGGCAACGAAGAGGCTTTGAAAGCAAGGCAGAATTGCAGGAAACAGATTTCAGGAGGTAGATTCGAATCGCCTTGAAAGCACATGAAAAGCGGCAAAACGTGGACAATGATGCCCTTGGCCAAAAAGGGCGTATGCGTTTTTTCCTGAATATATTCAGGAAAAAACGCATACGCCCTTTTTGGCCAACCAAGCAACCGGGAAAGGCAAATCAGCGCTCCAAAGAAGTCTCGCTTCCCAGCGGGCAAAAGAGCCATGCGGAAAAAAGTGTCCAAACCAGAAATGCAGGACCGGCCATGGAGAAATGGGAGCCTTGCTACGCTGATGGGCAGGATGTAAATTGCCAACAGCCACTCTGGAGAAGTATACGGTGTGTCCTGAAACATCTAAAAAACACAGCTTGGAGAGCATAGGGCACTTCCACTCATGGGCGTATAAATTGGGAAAACTAAAAATCAGCAAGACACAGGCACCCCAAAGTTTAGGGCTGCTCTGTTGACAAGAACCCGCACTTCATTACACCTTAAATATCCTAGGAAAGAGAAAAGTGGATAAAGAACTTGTGGTCCTCATGTACAATGGAATATCACTCAGCCATGAAATCCACGTCATAAGGCTAGTAGCAGCACGATGAGTGGATTTAGGTACGACGATTCTAAATGAAATAAGTCACACAGAAAAAGACACTTATCATAAGATATCACTTATAGAGGGAATGTAAAAACCGCTACACTTGAACTGAATTACAAAACAGAACAGAGTCACACGTTTAGAAAACACACTATGGTTGCTGAACGGGAAAGGTGAGGTGGGGTGATGCATAAATCAAGGGTTTCAAATTAGCTCAGATACCGTTCCATAAACTCAATATCTAGTAGACAAGACCTACTCCTTGCTCAGTGAACTGGCCTCAACACCCCCTATTCACCGCACAAGAATATATCTGACTAGTAAGAATCTTCAAACCTATGTATTGATATCTCTCTGTAAGTGAGTCAATTGGGTGTAAAGCGGCCTAAACACAGCCGTGAAAAGCAGCTAAACCCCATTATAAAAATAAATTACTTTTCAAAACCCGTGAAACAAAGACAGTGAAAGAGAGAGAAATTCTTACAAAATTCGTTCAGGGGCTGTGATGCAACCTGGATTGACCATATCTAGACCCACAGATGATTGAGACATAAGGGTGGACACTCTTGGGGCTGAAAGGATTGGTGAGGTTGCGTGAGCCAACGCAGACCCTTTAAAGTAATACTGCATGGTTCCCATCCTATGGGTCCCAAATCTCCAGGTTCAAGGGCATCTTCCTACGTCGAAAACATGCATGAGAAACCCAGAAGATGGTACACCGTGTGATCGGGAAAGGTTTCTAAAACGCCCCTCATTTCTCATCTCCTTGTGCTCGCGTTCGCCATTCCAGCCGCTTTACTAGCCATCTCCCTCATTGGAGAATCAGCACCTTTAATCTCCTGTTCCGTACAGGTTGCAATTTGTCCTGAGGATGAACGGCAAGAGGGGAACCAATGAGAGACTAGCTCTAGGGGTTGGGACAGGCACAGGTCACACTATTTTCCCATCAGGAAGAATAATTAACCACAAGCTCAGCCTGCCCCCCAGAACCAGAAGAGGGCCTGAAGCAATCCTGCACTTTTGCGGCTAGCTCCCAAAAAAGCGACTGGAAAAATGGAGCTCAGGGGCACTGCAATTCACAAACCTGCAGAGTTATAAATGATAACTCTCGTCCACAAATATATTGAGAGAAGGCAACGAAGAGGCTTTGAAAGCAAGGCAGAATTACAGGAAACAGATTTCAGGAGGTAGATTCGAATCACATTGAAAGCACATGAAATGCGGCAAAACGTGGACAATGATGCCCTTGGCCAAAAAGGGCGTATGCGTTTTTTCCTGAATATATTCAGGAAAAAACGCATACGCCCTTTTTGGCCAACTAAGCAACCTGGAAAGGCAAATCAGCGCTCCAAAGAAGTCTCGCTTCCCAGCGGGCAAAAGGGCCATGCGGAAAAAAGTGTCCAAACCAGAAATGCAGGACCGGCCATGGAGAAATGGGAGCCTTGCTATGCTGATGGGCGGGATGTAAATTGCCAACAGCCACTCTGGAGAAGTGTACGGTGTGTCCTGAAACATCTAAAAAACACAGCTTGGAGAGCATAGGGCACTTCCACTCATGGGCGTATAAATTGGGAAAACTAAAAATCAGCAAGACACAGGCACCCCAAAGTTTAGGGCTGCTCTGTTGACAAGAACCCCCACTTCATTACACCTTAAATATCCTAGGAAAGAGAAAAGTGGATAAAGAACTTGTGGTCCTCATGTACAATGGAATATCACTCAGCCATGAAATCCACGTCATAAGGCTAGTAGCAGCACGATGAGTGAATTTAGGTACGACGATTCTAAATGAAATAAGTCACACAGAAAAAGACATTTATCATAAGATATCACTTATAGAGGGAATGTAAAAACCGCTACACTTGAACTGATTTACAAAACAGAACAGAGTCACACGTTTAGAAAACACACTATGGTTGCTGAACGGGAAAGGTGAGGTGGGGTGATGCATAAATCAAGGGTTTCAAATTAGCTCAGATACCGTTCCATAAACCCAATATCTAGTAGACAAGACCTACTCCTTGCTCAGTGAAATGGCCTCAACACCCCCTATTCACCGCACAAGAATATATCTGACTAGTAAGAATCTTTAAACCTATGTATTGATATCTCTCTGTAAGTGAGTCAATTGTGTGTAAAGCGGCCTAAACACAGCCGTGAAAAGCAGCTAAACCCCATTATAAAAATAAATTACTTTTCAAAACCCGTGAAACAAAGACAGTGAAAGAGAGAGAAATTCTTACAAAATTCGTTCAGGGGCTGTGATGCAACCTGGATTGACCATATCTAGACCCACAGCTGATTGAGACATAAGGGTGGACACTCTTGGGGCTGAGAGTTTTGGTGAGGTTGCGTGAGCCCACGCAGACCCTTTCAAGTAATACTGCATGGTACCCATCCCATGGGTCCCAAATCTCCAGGTTCAAGGGCATCTTCCTACGTCGAAAACAGGCATGAGAAACCCAGAAGATGGTACACCGTGTGATCGGGAAAGGTTTCTAAAACGCCCCTCATTTCTCATCTCCTTGTGCTCGGGTTCGCCATTCCAGCCGCTTTACTAGCCATCTCCCTCCTTGGAGAATCAGCACCTTTAATCTCCTGTTCCGTACAGGTTGCAATTTGTCCTGAGGATGAACGGCAAGAGGGGAACCAATGAGAGACTAGCTCTAGGGGTTGGGACAGGCACAGGTCACTCTATTTTCCCATCAGGAAGAAGAATTAACCACAAGCTCAGCCTGCCCCCCAGAACCAGAAGAGGGCCTGAAGCAATCCTGCACTTTTGCGGCCAGCTCCCAAAAAAGTGACTGGAAAAATGGAGCTCAGGGGCACTGCAATAAACAAACCTGCAGTTATAAACGATAACTCTCGTCCACAAATATATTGAGGGAAAGCAACGAAGAGGCTTTGAAAGCAAGGCAGAATTGCAGGAAACAGATTTCAGGAGGTAGATTCGAATCGCCTTGAAAGCACATGAAAAGCGGCAAAACGTGGACAATGATGCCCTTGGCCAAAAAGGGCATATGCGTTTTTTCCTGAATATATTCAGGAAAAAACGCATACGCCCTTTTTGGCCAACCAAGCAACCGGGAAAGGCAAATCAGCGCTCCAAAGAAGTCTCGCTTCCCAGCGGGCAAAAGAGCCATGCGGAAAAAAGTGTCCAAACCAGAAATGCAGGACCGGCCATGGAGAAATGGGAGCCTTGCTACGCTGATGGGCAGGATGTAAATTGCCAACAGCCACTCTGGAGAAGTATACGGTGTGTCCTGAAACATCTAAAAAACACAGCTTGGAGAGCATAGGGCACTTCCACTCATGGGCGTATAAATTGGGAAAACTAAAAATCAGCAAGACACAGGCACCCCAAAGTTTAGGGCTGCTCTGTTGACAAGAACCCCCACTTCATTACACCTTAAATATCCTAGGAAAGAGAAAAGTGGATAAAGAACTTGTGGTCCTCATGTACAATGGAATATCACTCAGCCATGAAATCCACGTCATAAGGCTAGTAGCAGCACGATGAGTGGATTTAGGTACGACGATTCTAAATGAAATAAGTCACACAGAAAAAGACATTTATCATAAGATATCACTTATAGAGGGAATGTAAAAACCGCTACAATTGAACTGAATTACAAAACAGAACAGAGTCACACGTTTAGAAAACACACTATGGTTGCTGAACGGGAAAGGTGAGGTGGGGTGATGCATAAATCAAGGGTTTCAAATTAGCTCAGATACCGTTCCATAAACCCAATATCTAGTAGACAAGACCTACTCCTTGCTCAGTGAACTGGCCTCAACACCCCCTATTCACCGCACAAGAATATATCTGACTAGTAAGAATCTTCAAACCTATGTATTGATATCTCTCTGTAAGTGAGTCAATTGGGTGTAAAGCGGCCTAAACACAGCCGTGAAAAGCAGCTAAACCCCATTATAAAAATAAATTACTTTTCAAAACCCGTGAAACAAAGACAGTGAAAGAGAGAGAAATTCTTACAAAATTCGTTCAGGGGCTGTGATGCAACCTGGATTGACCATATCTAGACCCACAGCTGATTGAGACATAAGGGTGGACACTCTTGGGGCTGAGAGGTTTGGTGAGGTTGCGTGAGCCAACGCAGACCCTTTAAAGTAATACTGCATGGTACCCATCCCATGGGTCCCAAATCTCCAGGTTCAAGGGCATCTTCCTACGTCGAAAACATGCATGAGAAACCCAGAAGATGGTACACCGTGTGATCGGGAAAGGTTTCTAAAACGCCCCTCATTTCTCATCTCCTTGTGCTCGGGTTCGCCATTCCAGCCGCTTTACTAGCCATCTCCCTCCTTGGAGAATCAGCACCTTTAATCTCCTGTTCCGTACAGGTTGCAATTTGTCCTGAGGATGAACGGCAAGAGGGGAACCAATGAGAGACTAGCTCTAGGGGTTGGGACAGGCACAGGTCTCTCTATTTTCCCATCAGGAAGAAGAATTAACCACAAGCTCAGCCTGCCCCCCAGAACCAGAAGAGGGCCTGAAGCAATCCTGCACTTTTGCGGCCAGCTCCCAAAAAAGCGACTGGAAAAATGGAGCTCAGGGGCACTGCAATAAACAAACCTGCAGAGTTATAAACGATAACTCTCGTCCACAAATATATTGAGAGAAGGCAACGAAGAGGCTTTGAAAGCAAGGCAGAATTGCAGGAAACAGATTTCAGGAGG
The DNA here is from genome assembly GCF_949987535.1 of Balaenoptera acutorostrata. Taxonomy (NCBI): domain Eukaryota; kingdom Metazoa; phylum Chordata; class Mammalia; order Artiodactyla; family Balaenopteridae; genus Balaenoptera; species Balaenoptera acutorostrata. The sequence goes on from NC_080072.1 coordinate 115,338,990, forward strand.
TAGATTCGAATCGCCTTGAAAGCACATGAAAAGCGGCAAAACGTGGACAATGATGCCCTTGGCCAAAAAGGGCGTATGCGTTTTTTCCTGAATATATTCAGGAAAAAACGCATACGCCCTTTTTGGCCAACCAAGCAACCTGGAAAGGCAAATCAGCGCTCAAAAGAAGTCTCGCTTCCCAGCGGGCAAAAGGGCCATGCGGAAAAAAGTGTCCAAACCAGAAATGCAGGACCGGCCATGGAGAAATGGGAGCCTTGCTATGCTGATGGGCGGGATGTAAATTGCCAACAGCCACTCTGGAGAAGTGTACGGTGTGTCCTGAAACATCTAAAAAACACAGCTTGGAGAGCATAGGGCACTTCCACTCATGGGCGTATAAATTGGGAAAACTAAAAATCAGCAAGACACAGGCACCCCAAAGTTTAGGGCTGCTCTGTTGACAAGAACCCCCACTTCATTACACCTTAAATATCCTAGGAAAGAGAAAAGTGGATAAAGAACTTGTGGTCCTCATGTACAATGGAATATCACTCAGCCATGAAATCCACGTCATAAGGCTAGTAGCAGCACGATGAGTGGATTTAGGTACGACGATTCTAAATGAAATAAGTCACACAGAAAAAGACATTTATCATAAGATATCACTTATAGAGGGAATGTAAAAACCGCTACACTTGAACTGAATTACAAAACAGAACAGAGTCACACGTTTAGAAAACACACTATGGTTGCTGAACGGGAAAGGTGAGGTGGGGTGATGCATAAATCAAGGGTTTCAAATTAGCTCAGATACCGTTCCATAAACCCAATATGTAGTAGACAAGACCTACTCCTTGCTCAGTGAACTGGCCTCAACACCCCCTATTCACCGCACAAGAATATATCTGACTAGTAAGAATCTTCAAACCTATGTATTGATATCTCTCTGTAAGTGAGTCAATTGGGTGTAAAGCGGCCTAAACACAGCCGTGAAAAGCAGCTAAACCCCATTATAAAAATAAATTACTTTTCAAAACCCGTGAAACAAAGACAGTGAAAGAGAGAGAAATTCTTACAAAATTCGTTCAGGGGCTGTGATGCAACCTGGATTGACCATATCTAGACCCACAGCTGATTGAGACATAAGGGTGGACACTCTTGGGGCTGAGAGTTTTGGTGAGGTTGCGTGAGCCAACGCAGACCCTTTAAAGTAATACTGCATGGTACCCATCCCATGGGTCCCAAATCTCCAGGTTCAAGGGCATCTTCCTACGTCGAAAACATGCATGAGAAACCCAGAAGATGGTACACCGTGTGAACGGGAAAGGTTTCTAAAACGCCCCTCATTTCTCATCTCCTTGTGCTCGGGTTCGCCATTCCAGCCGCTTTACTAGCCATCTCCCTCCTTGGAGAATCAGCACCTTTAATCTCCTGTTCCGTACAGGTTGCAATTTGTCCTGAGGATGAACGGCAAGAGGGGAACCAATGAGAGACTAGCTCTAGGGGTTGGGACAGGCACAGGTCACTCTATTTTCCCATCAGGAAGAAGAATTTACCACAAGCTCAGCCTGCCCCCCAGAACCAGAAGAGGGCCTGAAGCAATCCTGCACTTTTGCGGCCAGCTCCCAAAAAAGTGACTGGAAAAATGGAGCTCAGGGGCACTGCAATAAACAAACCTGCAGTTATAAACGATAACTCTCGTCCACAAATATATTGAGGGAAGGCAACGAAGAGGCTTTGAAAGCAAGGCAGAATTGCAGGAAACAGATTTCAAGAGGTAGATTCGAATCGCCTTGAAAGCACATGAAAAGCGGCAAAACGTGGACAATGATGCCCTTGGCCAAAAAGGGCGTATGTGTTTTTTCCTGAATATATTCAGGAAAAAACGCATACGCCCTTTTTGGCCAACCAAGCAACCTGGAAAGGCAAATCAGCGCTCCAAAGAAGTCTCGCTTCCCAGCGGGCAAAAGGGCCATGCGGAAAAAAGTGTCCAAACCAGAAATGCAGGACCAGCCATGGAGAAATGGGAGCCTTGCTACGCTGATGGGCGGGATGTAAATTGCCAACAGCCACTCTGGAGAAGTATACGGTGTGTCCTGAAACATCTAAAAAACACAGCTTGGAGAGCATAGGGCACTTCCACTCATGGGCGTATAAATTGGGAAAACTAAAAATCAGCAAGACACAGGCACCCCAAAGTTTAGGGCTGCTCTGTTGACAAGAACCCCCACTTCATTACACCTTAAATATCCTAGGAAAGAGAAAAGTGGATAAAGAACTTGTGGTCCTCATGTACAATGGAATATCACTCAGCCATGAAATCCACGTCATAAGGCTAGTAGCAGCACGATGAGTGGATTTAGGTACGACGATTCTAAATGAAATAAGTCACACAGAAAAAGACACTTATCATAAGATATCACTTATAGAGGGAATGTAAAAACCGCTACACTTGAACTGAATTACAAAACAGAACAGAGTCACACGTTTAGAAAACACACTATGGTTGCTGAACGGGAAAGGTGAGGTGGGGTGATGCATAAATCAAGGGTTTCAAATTAGCTCAGATACCGTTCCATAAACCCAATATCTAGTAGACAAGACCTACTCCTTGCTCAGTGAACTGGCCTCAACACCCCCTATTCACCGCACAAGAATATATCTGACTAGTAAGAATCTTCAAACCTATGTATTGATATCTCTCTGTAAGTGAGTCAATTGGGTGTAAAGCGGCCTAAACACAGCCGTGAAAAGCAGCTAAACCCCATTATAAAAATAAATTACTTTTCAAAACCCGTGAAACAAAGACAGTGAAAGAGAGAGAAATTCTTCCAAAATTCGTTCAGGGGCTGTGATGCAACCTGGATTGACCATATCTAGACCCACAGCTGATTGAGACATAAGGGTGGACACTCTTGGGGCTGAGAGTTTTGGTGAGGTTGCGTGAGCCAACGCAGACCCTTTAAAGTAATACTGCATGGTACCCATCCCATGGGTCCCAAATCTCCAGGTTCAAGGGCATCTTCCTACGTCGAAAACATGCATGAGAAACCCAGAAGATGGTACACCGTGTGAACGGGAAAGGTTTCTAAAACGCCCCTCATTTCTCATCTCCTTGTGCTCGGGTTCGCCATTCCAGCCGCTTTACTAGCCATCTCCCTCCTTGGAGAATCAGCACCTTTAATCTCCTGTTCCGTACAGGTTGCAATTTGTCCTGAGGATGAACGGCAAGAGGGGAACCAATGAGAGACTAGCTCTAGGGGTTGGGACAGGCACAGGTCACTCTATTTTCCCATCAGGAAGAAGAATTAACCACAAGCTCAGCCTGCCCCCCAGAACCAGAAGAGGGCCTGAAGCAATCCTGCACTTTTGCGGCCAGCTCCCAAAAAAGTGACTGGAAAAATGGAGCTCAGGGGCACTGCAATAAACAAACCTGCAGTTATAAACGATAACTCTCGTCCACAAATATATTGAGGGAAGGCAACGAAGAGGCTTTGAAAGCAAGGCAGAATTGCAGGAAACAGATTTCAAGAGGTAGATTCGAATCGCCTTGAAAGCACATGAAAAGCGGCAAAACGTGGACAATGATGCCCTTGGCCAAAAAGGGCGTATGTGTTTTTTCCTGAATATATTCAGGAAAAAACGCATACGCCCTTTTTGGCCAACCAAGCAACCTGGAAAGGCAAATCAGCGCTCCAAAGAAGTCTCGCTTCCCAGCGGGCAAAAGGGCCATGCGGAAAAAAGTGTCCAAACCAGAAATGCAGGACCGGCCATGGAGAAATGGGAGCCTTGCTACGCTGATGGGCGGGATGTAAATTGCCAACAGCCACTCTGGAGAAGTGTACGGTGTGTTCTGAAACATCTAAAAAACACAGCTTGGAGAGCATAGGGCACTTCCACTCATGGGCGTATAAATTGGGAAAACTAAAAATCAGCAAGACAAGGCACCCCAAAGTTTAGGGCTGCTCTGTTGACAAGAACCCCCACTTCATTACACCTTAAATATCCTAGGAAAGAGAAAAGTGGATAAAGAACTTGTGGTCCTCATGTACAATGGAATATCACTCAGCCATGAAATCCACGTCATAAGGCTAGTAGCAGCACGATGAGTGGATTTAGGTACGACGATTCTAAATGAAATAAGTCACACAGAAAAAGACACTTATCATAAGATATCACTTATAGAGGGAATGTAAAAACCGCTACACTTGAACTGAATTACAAAACAGAACAGAGTCACACGTTTAGAAAACACACTATGGTTGCTGAACGGGAAAGGTGAGGTGGGGTGATGCATAAATCAAGGGTTTCAAATTAGCTCAGATACCGTTCCATAAACCCAATATCTAGTAGACAAGACCTACTCCTTGCTCAGTGAACTGGCCTCAACACCCCCTATTCACCGCACAAGAATATATCTGACTAGTAAGAATCTTCAAACCTATGTATTGATATCTCTCTGTAAGTGAGTCAATTGGGTGTAAAGCGGCCTAAACACAGCCGTGAAAAGCAGCTAAACCCCAATATAAAAATAAATTACTTTTCAAAACCCGTGAAACAAAGACAGTGAAAGAGAGAGAAATTCTTCCAAAATTCGTTCAGGGGCTGTGATGCAACCTGGATTGACCATATCTAGACCCACAGCTGATTGAGACATAAGGGTGGACACTCTTGGGGCTGAGAGTTTTGGTGAGGTTGCGTGAGCCAACGCAGACCCTTTAAAGTAATACTGCATGGTACCCATCCCATGGGTCCCAAATCTCCAGGTTCAAGGGCATCTTCCTACGTCGAAAACATGCATGAGAAACCCAGAAGATGGTACACCGTGTGATCGGGAAAGGTTTCTAAAACGCCCCTCATTTCTCATCTCCTTGTGCTCGCGTTCGCCATTCCAGCCGCTTTACTAGCCATCTCCCTCATTGGAGAATCAGCACCTTTAATCTCCTGTTCCGTACAGGTTGCAATTTGTCCTGAGGATGAACGGCAAGAGGGGAACCAATGAGAGACTAGCTCTAGGGGTTGGGACAGGCACAGGTCACACTATTTTCCCATCAGGAAGAATAATTAACCACAAGCTCAGCCTGCCCCCCAGAACCAGAAGAGGGCCTGAAGCAATCCTGCACTTTTGCGGCTAGCTCCCAAAAAAGCGACTGGAAAAATGGAGCTCAGGGGCACTGCAATTCACAAACCTGCAGAGTTATAAATGATAACTCTCGTCCACAAATATATTGAGAGAAGGCAACGAAGAGGCTTTGAAAGCAAGGCAGAATTGCAGGAAACAGATTTCAGGAGGTAGATTCGAATCACATTGAAAGCACATGAAAAGCGGCAAAACGCGGACAATGATGCCCTTGGCCAAAAAGGGCGTATGCGTTTTTTCCTGAATATATTCAGGAAAAAACGCATACGCCCTTTTTGGCCAACCAAGCAACCTGGAAAGGCAAATCAGCGCTCCAAAGAAGTCTCGCTTCCCAGCGGGCAAAAGGGCCATGCGGAAAAAAGTGTCCAAACCAGAAATGCAGGACCGGCCATGGAGAAATGGGTGCCTTGCTACGCTGATGGGCGGGATGTAAATTGCCAACAGCCACTCTGGAGAAGTGTACGGTGTGTCCTGAAACATCTAAAAAACACAGCTTGGAGAGCATAGGGCACTTCCACTCATGGGCGTATAAATTGGGAAAACTAAAAATCAGCAAGACACAGGCACCCCAAAGTTTAGGGCTGCTCTGTTGACAAGAACCCCCACTTCATTACACCTTAAATATCCTAGGAAAGAGAAAAGTGGATAAAGAACTTGTGGTCCTCATGTACAATGGAATATCACTCAGCCATGAAATCCACGTCATAAGGCTAGTAGCAGCACGATGAGTGGATTTAGGTACGACGATTCTAAATGAAATAAGTCACACAGAAAAAGACATTTATCATAAGATATCACTTATAGAGGGAATGTAAAAACCGCTACACTTGAACTGAATTACAAAACAGAACAGAGTCACACGTTTAGAAAACACACTATGGTTGCTGAACGGGAAAGGTGAGGTGGGGTGATGCATAAATCAAGGGTTTCAAATTAGCTCAGATACCGTTCCATAAACCCAATATCTAGTAGACAAGACCTACTCCTTGCTCAGTGAACTGGCCTCAACACCCCCTATTCACCGCACAAGAATATATCTGACTAGTAAGAATCTTCAAACCTATGTATTGATATCTCTCTGTAAGTGAGTCAATTGGGTGTAAAGCGGCCTAAACACAGCCGTGAAAAGCAGCTAAACCCCATTATAAAAATAAATTACTTTTCAAAACCCGTGAAACAAAGACAGTGAAAGAGAGAGAAATTCTTACAAAATTCGTTCAGGGGCTGTGATGCAACCTGGATTGACCATATCTAGACCCACAGCTGATTGAGACATAAGGGTGGACACTCTTGGGGCTGAGAGGTTTGGTGAGGTTGCGTGAGCCAACGCAGACCCTTTAAAGTAATACTGCATGGTACCCATCCCATGGGTCCCAAATCTCCAGGTTCAAGGGCATCTTCCTACGTCGAAAACATGCATGAGAAACCCAGAAGATGGTACACCGTGTGATCGGGAAAGGTTTCTAAAACGCCCCTCATTTCTCATCTCCTTGTGCTCGGGTTCGCCATTCCAGCCGCTTTACTAGCCATCTCCCTCCTTGGAGAATCAGCACCTTTAATCTCCTGTTCCGTACAGGTTGCAATTTGTCCTGAGGATGAACGGCAAGAGGGGAACCAATGAGAGACTAGCTCTAGGGGTTGGGACAGGCACAGGTCACTCTATTTTCCCATCAGGAAGAAGAATTAACCACAAGCTCAGCCTGCCCCCCAGAACCAGAAGAGGGCCTGAAGCAATCCTGCACTTTTGCGGCCAGCTCCCAAAAAAGTGACTGGAAAAATGGAGCTCAGGGGCACTGCAATAAACAAACCTGCAGTTATAAACGATAACTCTCGTCCACAAATATATTGAGGGAAGGCAACGAAGAGGCTTTGAAAGCAAGGCAGAATTGCAGGAAACAGATTTCAGGAGGTAGATTCGAATCGCCTTGAAAGCACATGAAAAGCGGCAAAACGTGGACAATGATGCCCTTGGCCAAAAAGGGCGTATGCGTTTTTTCCTGAATATATTCAGGAAAAAACGCATACGCCCTTTTTGGCCAACCAAGCAACCGGGAAAGGCAAATCAGCGCTCCAAAGAAGTCTCGCTTCCCAGCGGGCAAAAGAGCCATGCGGAAAAAAGTGTCCAAACCAGAAATGCAGGACCGGCCATGGAGAAATGGGAGCCTTGCTACGCTGATGGGCAGGATGTAAATTGCCAACAGCCACTCTGGAGAAGTATACGGTGTGTCCTGAAACATCTAAAAAACACAGCTTGGAGAGCATAGGGCACTTCCACTCATGGGCGTATAAATTGGGAAAACTAAAAATCAGCAAGACACAGGCACCCCAAAGTTTAGGGCTGCTCTGTTGACAAGAACCCCCACTTCATTACACCTTAAATATCCTAGGAAAGAGAAAAGTGGATAAAGAACTAGTGGTCCTCATGTACAATGGAATATCACTCAGCCATGAAATCCACGTCATAAGGCTAGTAGCAGCACGATGAGTGGATTTAGGTACGACGATTCTAAATGAAATAAGTCACACAGAAAAAGACACTTATCATAAGATATCACTTATAGAGGGAATGTAAAAACCGCTACACTTGAACTGAATTACAAAACAGAACAGAGTAACACGTTTAGAAAACACACTATGGTTGCTGAACGGGAAAGGTGAGGTGGGGTGATGCATAAATCAAGGGTTTCAAATTAGCTCAGATACCGTTCCATAAACCCAATATCTAGTAGACAAGACCTACTCCTTGCTCAGTGAACTGGCCTCAACACCCCCTATTCACCGCACAAGAATATATCTGACTAGTAAGAATCTTCAAACCTATGTATTGATATCTCTCTGTAAGTGAGTCAATTGGGTGTAAGCGTCCTAAACACAGCCGTGAAAAGCAGCTAAACCCCATTATAAAAATAAATTACTTTTCAAAACCCGTGAAACAAAGACAGTGAAAGAGAGAGAAATTCTTACAAAATTCGTTCAGGGGCTGTGATGCAACCTGGATTGACCATATCTAGACTCACAGCTGATTGAGACATAAGGGTGGACACTCTTGGGGCTGAGAGTTTTGGTGAGGTTGCGTGAGCCAACGCAGACCCTTTAAAGTAATACTGCATGGTACCCATCCCATGGGTCCCAAATCTCCAGGTTCAAGGGCATCTTCCTACGTCGAAAACATGCATGAGAAACCCAGAAGATGGTACACCGTGTGATCGGGAAAGGTTTCTAAAACGCCCCTCATTTCTCATCTCCTTGTGCTCGCGTTCGCCATTCCAGCCGCTTTACTAGCCATCTCCCTCATTGGAGAATCAGCACCTTTAATCTCCTGTTCCGTACAGGATGCAATTTGTCCTGAGGATGAACGGCAAGAGGGGAACCAATGAGAGACTAGCTCTAGGGGTTGGGACAGGCACAGGTCACACTATTTTCCCATCAGGAAGAATAATTAACCACAAGCTCAGCCTGCCCCACAGAACCAGAAGAGGGCCTGAAGCAATCCTGCACTTTTGCGGCTAGCTCCCAAAAAAGCGACTGGAAAAATGGAGCTCAGGGGCACTGCAATTCACAAACCTGCAGAGTTATAAATGATAACTCTCGTCCACAAATATATTGAGAGAAGGCAACGAAGAGGCTTTGAAAGCAAGGCAGAATTGCAGGAAACAGATTTCAGGAGGTAGATTCGAATCACATTGAAAGCACATGAAAAGCGGCAAAACGTGGACAATGATGCCCTTGGCCAAAAAGGGCGTATGCGTTTTTTCCTGAATATATTCAGGAAAAAACGCATACGCCCTTTTTGGCCAACCAAGCAACCTGGAAAGGCAAATCAGCGCTCCAAAGAAGTATCGCTTCCCAGAGGGCAAAAGGGCCATGCGGAAAAAAGTGTCCAAACCAGAAATGCAGGACCGGCCATGGAGAAATGGGAGCCTTGCTACGCTGATGGGCGGGATGTAAATTGCCAACAGCCACTCTGGAGAAGTGTACGGTGTGTCCTGAAACATCTAAAAAACACAGCTTGGAGAGCATAGGGCACTTCCACTCATGGGCGTATAAATTGGGAAAACTAAAAATCAGCAAGACACAGGCACCCCAAAGTTTAGGGCTGCTCTGTTGACAAGAACCCCCAGTTCATTACACCTTAAATATCCTAGGAAAGAGAAAAGTGGATAAAGAACTTGTGGTCCTCATGTACAATGGAATATCACTCAGCCATGAAATCCACGTCATAAGGCTAGTAGCAGCACGATGAGTGGATTTAGGTACGACGATTCTAAATGAAATAAGTCACACAGAAAAAGACATTTATCATGAGATATCACTTATAGAGGGAATGTAAAAACCGCTACACTTGAACTGAATTACAAAACAGAACAGAGTCACACGTTTAGAAAACACACTATGGTTGCTGAACGGGAAAGGTGAGGTGGGGTGTTGCATAAATCAAGGGTTTCAAACTAGCTCAGATACCGTTCCATAAACCCAATATCTAGTAGACAAAACCTACTCCTTGCTCAGTGAACTGGCCTCAACACCCCCTATTCACCGCACAAGAATATATCTGACTAGTAAGAATCTTCAAACCTATGTATTGATATCTCTCTGTAAGTGAGTCAATTGGGTGTAAAGCGGCCTAAACACAGCCGTGAAAAGCAGCTAAACCCCATTATAAAAATAAATTACTTTTCAAAACCCGTGAAACAAAGACAGTGAAAGAGAGAGAAATTCTTACAAAATTCGTTCAGGGGCTGTGATGCAACCTGGATTGACCATATCTAGACCCACAGCTGATTGAGACATAAGGGTGGACACTCTTGGGGCTGAGAGGTTTGGTGAGGTTGCGTGAGCCAATGCAGACCCTTTAAAGTAATACTGCATGGTACCCATCCCATGGGTCCCAAATCTCCAGGTTCAAGGGCATCTTCCTACGTCGAAAACATGCATGAGAAACCCAGAAGATGGTACACCGTGTGATCGGGAAAGGTTTCTAAAACGCCCCTCATTTCTCATCTCCTTGTGCTCGGGTTCGCCATTCCAGCCGCTTTACTAGCCATCTCCCTCCTTGGAGAAACAGCACCTTTAATCTCCTGTTCCGTACAGGTTGCAATTTGTCCTGAGGATGAACGGCAAGAGGGGAACCAATGAGAGACTAGCTCTAGGGGTTGGGACAGGCACAGGTCACTCTATTTTCCCATCAGGAAGAAGAATTAACCACAAGCTCAGCCTGACCCCCAGAACCAGAAGAGGGCCTGAAGCAATCCTGCACTTTTGCGGCCAGCTCCCAAAAAAGTGACTGGAAAAATGGAGCTCAGGGGCACTGCAATAAACAAACCTGCAGTTATAAACGATAACTCTCGTCCACAAATATATTGAGGGAAGGCAACGAAGAGGCTTTGAAAGCAAGGCAGAATTGCAGGAAACAGATTTCAGGAGGTAGATTCGAATCGCCTTGAAAGCACATGAAAAGCGGCAAAACGTGGACAATGATGCCCTTGGCCAAAAAGGGCGTATGCGTTTTTTCCTGAATATATTCAGGAAAAAACGCATACGCCCTTTTTGGCCAACCAAGCAACCTGGAAAGGCCAATCAGCGCTCCAAAGAAGTCTCGCTTCCCAGCGTGCATAAGGGCCATGCGGAAAAAAGTGTCCAAACCAGAAATGCAGGACCGGCCATGGAGAAATGGGAGCCTTGCTACGCTGATGGGCGGGATGTAAATTGCCAACAGCCACTCTGGAGAAGTGTACGGTGTGTCCTGAAACATCTAAAAAACACAGCTTGGAGAGCATAGGGCACTTCCACTCATGGGCGTATAAATTGGGAAAACTAAAAATCAGCAAGACACAGGCACCCCAAAGTTTAGGGCTGCTCTGTTGACAAGAACCCCCACTTCATTACACCTTAAATATCCTAGGAAAGAGAAAAATGGATAAAGAAGTTGTGGTCCTCATGTACAATGGAATATCAGTCAGCCATGAAATCAACGTCATAAGGCTAGTAGCAGCACGATGAGTGGATTTAGGTACGACGATTCTAAGTGAAATAAGTCACACAGAAAAAGACACTTATCATAAGATATCACTTCTAGAGGGAATGTAAAAACCGCTACACTTGAACTGAATTACAAAACAGAACAGAGTCACACGTTTAGGAAACACACTATGGCTGCTGAACGGGAAAGGTGAGGTGGGGTGATGCATAAAACAAGGGTTTCAAATTAGCTCAGATACCGTTCCATAAACCCAATATGTAAGAGACAAGACCTATTCCTTTTTCAGTGAACTGGACTCAACACCCCCTATTCACCGCACAAGAATATATCTGACTAGTAAGAATCTTCAAACCTATGTATTGATATCTCTCTGTAAGTGAGTCAAGGGGGTGTAAAGCGGCATAAACACAGCCGTGAAAAGCAGCTAAACCCCATTATAAAAATAAATTACTTTTCAAAACCCGTGAAACAAAGACAGTGAAAGAGAGAGAAATTCTTACAAAATTCGTTCAGGGGCTGTGATGCAACCTGGATTGACCATATCTAGACCCACAGCTGATTGAGACATAAGGGTGGACACTCTTGGGGCTGAGAGGTTCGGTGAGGTTGGGTGAGCCAACGCAGACCCTTTCAAGTAATACTGCATGGTACCCATCCCATGGGTCCCAAATCTCCAGGTTCAAGGCCATCTTCCTACATGGAAAACAGGCATGAGAAACCCAGAAGATGGTACACCGTGTGATCGGGAAAGGTTTCTAAAACGCACCTCATTTCTCATCTCCTTGGCTCGGGTTCGCCATTCCAGCCGATTTACTAGCCATCTCCCTCCTTGGAGAATCAGCACCTTTAACCTCCTGTTCCGTACAGGTTGCAATTTGTCCTGAGGATGAACGGGAAGAGGGGGAACCAATGAGAGACTAGCTCTAGGTGTTGGGACAGGCACAGGTCACTCTATTTTCCCATCAGGAAGAAGAATTAAGCACAAGCTCAGCCTGCCCCCCAGAACCAGAAGAGGGCCTGAAGCAATCCTGCGCTTTTGCGGCCAGCTCCCAAAAAAGCGAGTTGAAAAATGGAGCTCAGGGGCACTGCAATTCACAAACCTGCAGAGTTTTAAATGATACCTCTCGTCCACAAATATATTAAGGGAAGGCAACGAAGAGGCTTTGAAAGCAAGGCAGAATTGCAGGAAACAGATTTCAGGAGGTAGATTCGAATCGCCTTGAAAGCACATGAAAAGCGGCAAAACGTGGACAATGATGCCCTTGGCCAAAAAGGGCGTATGCGTTTTTTCCTGAATATATTCAGGAAAAAACGCATACGCCCTTTTTGGCCAACCAAGTAACCTGGAAAAGCCAATCAGCGCTCCAAAGAAGCCTCACTTCCCAGCGGGCAAAAGGGCCATGCGGAAAAAAGTGTCCAAACCAGAAATGCAGGACCGGCCATGGAGAAATGGGAGCCTTGCTACGCTGATGGGTGGGATGTAAATTGCCAACAGCCACTTTGGAGAAGTGTACGGTGTGTTCTGAAACATCTAAAAAACACAGCTTGGAGAGCATAGGGCACTTCCACTCATGGGCGTATAAATTGGGAAAACTAAAAATCAGCAAGACACAGGCACCCCAAAGTTTAGGGCTGCTCTGTTGACAAGAACCCCCACTTCATTACACCTTAAATATCCTAGGAAAGAGAAAAATGGATAAAGAAGTTGTGGTCCTCATGTACAATGGAATATCACTCAGCCATGAAATCAACGTCATAAGGCTAGTAGCAGCACGATGAGTGGATTTAGGTACGACGATTCTAAGTGAAATAAGTCACACAGAAAAAGACACTTATCATAAGATATCACTTCTAGAGGGAATGTAAAAACCGCTACACTTGAACTGAATTACAAAACAGAACAGAGTCACAAGTTTAGGAAACACACTATGGCTGCTGAAAGGGAAAGGTGAGGTGGGGTGATGCATAAAACAAGGGTTTCAAATTAGCTCAGATACCGTTCCATAAACCCAATATGTAAGAGACAAGACCTATTCCTTTTTCAGTGAACTGGACTCAACACCCCCTATTCACCGCACAAGAATATATCTGACTAGTAAGAATCTTCAAACCTATGTATTGATATCTCTCTGTAAGTGAGTCAAGGGGGTGTAAAGCGGCATAAACACAGCCGTGAAAAGCAGCTAAACCCCATTATAAAAATAAATTACTTTTCAAAACCCGTGAAACAAAGACAGTGAAAGAGAGAGAAATTCTTACAAAATTCTTTCAGGGGCTGTGATGCAACCTGGATTGACCATATCTAGACCCACAGCTGATTGAGACATAAGGGTGGACACTCTTGGGGCTGAGAGGTTCGGTGAGGTTGGGTGAGCCAACGCAGACCCTTTCAAGTAATACTGCATGGTACCCATCCCATGGGTCCCAAATCTCCAGGTTCAAGGGCATCTTCCTACGTCGAAAACAGGCATGAGAAACCCAGAAGATGGTACACCGTGTGATCGGGAAAGGTTTCTAAAACGCACCTCATTTCTCATCTCCTTGGCTCGGGTTCGCCATTCCAGCCGATTTACTAGCCATCTCCCTCCTTGGAGAATCAGCACCTTTAACCTCCTGTTCCGTACAGGTTGCAATTTGTCCTGAGGATGAACGGGAAGAGGGGGAACCAATGAGAGACTAGCTCTAGGTGTTGGGACAGGCACAGGTCACTCTATTTTCCCATCAGGAAGAAGAATTAAGCACAAGCTCAGCCTGCCCCCCAGAACCAGAAGAGGGCCTGAAGCAATCCTGCGCTTTTGCGGCCAGCTCCCAAAAAAGCGAGTTGAAAAATGGAGCTCAGGGGCACTGCAATTCACAAACCTGCAGAGTTTTAAATGATACCTCTCGTCCACAAATATATTAAGGGAAGGCAACGAAGAGCCTTTGAAAGCAAGGCAGAATTGCAGGAAACAGATTTCAGGAGGTAGATTCGAATCGCCTTGAAAGCACATGAAAAGCGGCAAAACGTGGACAATGATGCCCTTGGCCAAAAAGGGCGTATGCGTTTTTTCCTGAATATATTCAGGAAAAAACGCATACGCCCTTTTTGGCCAACCAAGCAACCTGGAAAGGCAAATCAGCGCTCCAAAGAAGTCTCGCTTCCCAGCGGGCAAAAGGGCCATGCGGAAAAAAGTGTCCAAACCAGAAATGCAGGACCGGCCATGGAGAAATGGGAGCCTTGCTACGCTGATGGGTGGGATGTACATTGCCAACAGCCACTCTGGAGAAGTGTACGGTGTGTTCTGAAACATCTAAAAAACACAGCTTGGAGAGCATAGGGCACTTCCACTCATGGGCGTATAAATTGGGAAAACTAAAAATCAGCAAGACACAGGCACCCCAAAGTTTAGGGCTGCTCTGTTGACAAGAACCCCCACTTCATTACACCTTAAATATCCTAGGAAAGAGAAAAATGGATAAAGAAGTTGTGGTCCTCATGTACAATGGAATATCAGTCAGCCATGAAATCAACGTCATAAGGCTAGTAGCAGCACGATGAGTGGATTTAGGTACGACGATTCTAAGTGAAATAAGTCACACAGAAAAAGACACTTATCATAAGAAATCACTTAGAGAGGGAATGTAAAAACCGCTACACTTGAACTGAATTACAAAACAGAACAGAGTCACACGTTTAGGAAACACACTATGGCTGCTGAACGGGAAAGGTGAGGTGGGGTGATGCATAAAACAAGGGTTTCAAATTAGCTCAGATACCGTTCCATAAACCCAGTATGTAAGAGACAAGACCTATTCCTTTTTCAGTGAACTGGACTCAACACCCCCTATTCACCGCACAAGAATATATCTGACTAGTAAGAATCTTCAAACCTATGTATTGATATCTCTCTGTAAGTGAGTCAAGGGGGTGTAAAGCGGCATAAACACAGCCGTGAAAAGCAGCTAAACCCCATTATAAAAATAAATTACTTTTCAAAACCCGTGAAACAAAGACAGTGAAAGAGAGAGAAATTCTTACAAAATTCGTTCAGGGGCTGTGATGCAACCTGGATTGACCATATCTAGACCCACAGCTGATTGAGACATAAGGGTGGACACTCTTGGGGCTGAGAGGTTCGGTGAGGTTGGGTGAGCCAACGCAGACCCTTTCAAGTAATACTGCATGGTACCCATCCCATGGGTCCCAAATCTCCAGGTTCAAGGGCATCTTCCTACGTCGAAAACAGGCATGAGAAACCCAGAAGATGGTACACCGTGTGATCGGGAAAGGTTTCTAAAACGCACCTCATTTCTCATCTCCTTGGCTCGGGTTCGCCATTCCAGCCGATTTACTAGCCATCTCCCTCCTTGGAGAATCAGCACCTTTAACCTCCTGTTCCGTACAGGTTGCAATTTGTCCTGAGGATGAACGGGAAGAGGGGGAACCAATGAGAGACTAGCTCTAGGTGTTGGGACAGGCACAGGTCACTCTATTTTCCCATCAGGAAGAAGAATTAAGCACAAGCTCAGCCTGCCCCCCAGAACCAGAAGAGGGCCTGAAGCAATCCTGCGCTTTTGCGGCCAGCTCCCAAAAAAGCGAGTTGAAAAATGGAGCTCAGGGGCACTGCAATTCACAAACCTGCAGAGTTTTAAATGATAACTCTCGTCCACAAATATATTAAGGGAAGGCAACGAAGAGGCTTTGAAAGCAAGGCAGAATTGCAGGAAACAGATTTCAGGAGGTAGATTCGAATCGCCTTGAAAGCACATGAAAAGCGGCAAAACGTGGACAATGATGCCCTTGGCCAAAAAGGGCGTATGCGTTTTTTCCTGAATATATTCAGGAAAAAACGCATACGCCCTTTTTGGCCAACCAAGTAACCTGGAAAAGCCAATCAGCGCTCCAAAGAAGCCTCACTTCCCAGCGGGCAAAAGGGCCATGCGGAAAAAAGTGTCCAAACCAGAAATGCAGGACCGGCCATGGAGAAATGGGAGCCTTGCTACGCTGATGGGTGGGATGTAAATTGCCAACAGCCACTTTGGAGAAGTGTACGGTGTGTTCTGAAACATCTAAAAAACACAGCTTGGAGAACATAGGGCACTTCCACTCATGGGCGTATAAATTGGGAAAACTAAAAATCAGCAAGACACAGGCACCCCAAAGTTTAGGGCTGCTCTGTTGACAAGAACCCCCACTTCATTACACCTTAAATATCCTAGGAAAGAGAAAAATGGATAAAGAAGTTGTGGTCCTCATGTACAATGGAATATCACTCAGCCATGAAATCAACGTCATAAGGCTAGTAGCAGCACGATGAGTGGATTTAGGTACGACGATTCTAAGTGAAATAAGTCACACAGAAAAAGACACTTATCATAAGATATCACTTCTAGAGGGAATGTAAAAACCGCTACACTTGAACTGAATTACAAAACAGAACAGAGTCACAAGTTTAGGAAACACACTATGGCTGCTGAAAGGGAAAGGTGAGGTGGGGTGATGCATAAAACAAGGGTTTCAAATTAGCTCAGATACCGTTCCATAAACCCAATATGTAAGAGACAAGACCTATTCCTTTTTCAGTGAACTGGACTCAACACCCCCTATTCACCGCACAAGAATATATCTGACTAGTAAGAATCTTCAAACCTATGTATTGATATCTCTCTGTAAGTGAGTCAAGGGGGTGTAAAGCGGCATAAACACAGCCGTGAAAAGCAGCTAAACCCCATTATAAAAATAAATTACTTTTCAAAACCCGTGAAACAAAGACAGTGAAAGAGAGAGAAATTCTTACAAAATTCTTTCAGGGGCTGTGATGCAACCTGGATTGACCATATCTAGACCCACAGCTGATTGAGACATAAGGGTGGACACTCTTGGGGCTGAGAGGTTCGGTGAGGTTGGGTGAGCCAACGCAGACCCTTTCAAGTAATACTGCATGGTACCCATCCCATGGGTCCCAAATCTCCAGGTTCAAGGGCATCTTCCTACGTCGAAAACAGGCATGAGAAACCCAGAAGATGGTACACCGTGTGATCGGGAAAGGTTTCTAAAACGCACCTCATTTCTCATCTCCTTGGCTCGGGTTCGCCATTCCAGCCGATTTACTAGCCATCTCCCTCCTTGGAGAATCAGCACCTTTAACCTCCTGTTCCGTACAGGTTGCAATTTGTCCTGAGGATGAACGGGAAGAGGGGGAACCAATGAGAGACTAGCTCTAGGTGTTGGGACAGGCACAGGTCACTCTATTTTCCCATCAGGAAGAAGAATTAAGCACAAGCTCAGCCTGCCCCCCAGAACCAGAAGAGGGCCTGAAGCAATCCTGCGCTTTTGCGGCCAGCTCCCAAAAAAGCGAGTTGAAAAATGGAGCTCAGGGGCACTGCAATTCACAAACCTGCAGAGTTTTAAATGATACCTCTCGTCCACAAATATATTAAGGGAAGGCAACGAAGAGCCTTTGAAAGCAAGGCAGAATTGCAGGAAACAGATTTCAGGAGGTAGATTCGAATCGCCTTGAAAGCACATGAAAAGCGGCAAAACGTGGACAATGATGCCCTTGGCCAAAAAGGGCGTATGCGTTTTTTCCTGAATATATTCAGGAAAAAACGCATACGCCCTTTTTGGCCAACCAAGCAACCTGGAAAGGCAAATCAGCGCTCCAAAGAAGTCTCGCTTCCCAGCGGGCAAAAGGGCCATGCGGAAAAAAGTGTCCAAACCAGAAATGCAGGACCGGCCATGGAGAAATGGGAGCCTTGCTACGCTGATGGGTGGGATGTACATTGCCAACAGCCACTCTGGAGAAGTGTACGGTGTGTTCTGAAACATCTAAAAAACACAGCTTGGAGAGCATAGGGCACTTCCACTCATGGGCGTATAAATTGGGAAAACTAAAAATCAGCAAGACACAGGCACCCCAAAGTTTAGGGCTGCTCTGTTGACAAGAACCCCCACTTCATTACACCTTAAATATCCTAGGAAACAGAAAAATGGATAAAGAAGTTGTGGTCCTCATGTACAATGGAATATCAGTCAGCCATGAAATCAACGTCATAAGGCTAGTAGCAGCACGATGAGTGGATTTAGGTACGACGATTCTAAGTGAAATAAGTCACACAGAAAAAGACACTTATCATAAGAAATCACTTAGAGAGGGAATGTAAAAACCGCTACACTTGAACTGAATTACAAAACAGAACAGAGTCACACGTTTAGGAAACACACTATGGCTGCTGAACGGGAAAGGTGAGGTGGGGTGATGCATAAAACAAGGGTTTCAAATTAGCTCAGATACCGTTCCATAAACCCAGTATGTAAGAGACAAGACCTATTCCTTTTTCAGTGAACTGGACTCAACACCCCCTATTCACCGCACAAGAATATATCTGACTAGTAAGAATCTTCAAACCTATGTATTGATATCTCTCTGTAAGTGAGTCAAGGGGGTGTAAAGCGGCATAAACACAGCCGTGAAAAGCAGCTAAACCCCATTATAAAAATAAATTACTTTTCAAAACCCGTGAAACAAAGACAGTGAAAGAGAGAGAAATTCTTACAAAATTCGTTCAGGGGCTGTGATGCAACCTGGATTGACCATATCTAGACCCACAGCTGATTGAGACATAAGGGTGGACACTCTTGGGGCTGAGAGGTTCGGTGAGGTTGGGTGAGCCAACGCAGACCCTTTCAAGTAATACTGCATGGTACCCATCCCATGGGTCCCAAATCTCCAGGTTCAAGGGCATCTTCCTACGTCGAAAACAGGCATGAGAAACCCAGAAGATGGTACACCGTGTGATCGGGAAAGGTTTCTAAAACGCACCTCATTTCTCATCTCCTTGGCTCGGGTTCGCCATTCCAGCCGATTTACTAGCCATCTCCCTCCTTGGAGAATCAGCACCTTTAACCTCCTGTTCCGTACAGGTTGCAATTTGTCCTGAGGATGAACGGGAAGAGGGGGAACCAATGAGAGACTAGCTCTAGGTGTTGGGACAGGCACAGGTCACTCTATTTTCCCATCAGGAAGAAGAATTAAGCACAAGCTCAGCCTGCCCCCCAGAACCAGAAGAGGGCCTGAAGCAATCCTGCGCTTTTGCGGCCAGCTCCCAAAAAAGCGAGTTGAAAAATGGAGCTCAGGGGCACTGCAATTCACAAACCTGCAGAGTTTTAAATGATAACTCTCGTCCACAAATATATTAAGGGAAGGCAACGAAGAGGCTTTGAAAGCAAGGCAGAATTGCAGGAAACAGATTTCAGGAGGTAGATTCGAATCGCCTTGAAAGCACATGAAAAGCGGCAAAACGTGGACAATGATGCCCTTGGCCAAAAAGGGCGTATGCGTTTTTTCCTGAATATATTCAGGAAAAAACGCATACGCCCTTTTTGGCCAACCAAGTAACCTGGAAAAGCCAATCAGCGCTCCAAAGAAGCCTCACTTCCCAGCGGGCAAAAGGGCCATGCGGAAAAAAGTGTCCAAACCAGAAATGCAGGACCGGCCATGGAGAAATGGGAGCCTTGCTACGCTGATGGGTGGGATGTAAATTGCCAACAGCCACTTTGGAGAAGTGTACGGTGTGTTCTGAAACATCTAAAAAACACAGCTTGGAGAACATAGGGCACTTCCACTCATGGGCGTATAAATTGGGAAAACTAAAAATCAGCAAGACACAGGCACCCCAAAGTTTAGGGCTGCTCTGTTGACAAGAACCCCCACTTCATTACACCTTAAATATCCTAGGAAAGAGAAAAATGGATAAAGAAGTTGTGGTCCTCATGTACAATGGAATATCACTCAGCCATGAAATCAACGTCATAAGGCTAGTAGCAGCACGATGAGTGGATTTAGGTACGAGGATTCTAAGTGAAATAAGTCACACAGAAAAAGACACTTATCATAAGATATCACTTCTAGAGGGAATGTAAAAACCGCTACACTTGAACTGAATTACAAAACAGAACAGAGTCACACGTTTAGGAAACACACTATGGCTGCTGAACGGGAAAGGTGAGGTGGGGTGATGCATAAAACAAGGGTTTCAAATTAGCTCAGATACCGTTCCATAAACCCAATATGTAAGAGACAAGACCTATTCCTTTTTCAGTGAACTGGACTCAACACCCCCTATTCACCGCACAAGAATATATCTGACTAGTAAGAATCTTCAAACCTATGTATTGATATCTCTCTGTAAGTGAGTCAAGGGGGTGTAAAGCGGCATAAACACAGCCGTGAAAAGCAGCTAAACCCCATTATAAAAATAAATTACTTTTCAAAACCCGTGAAACAAAGACAGTGAAAGAGAGAGAAATTCTTACAAAATTCGTTCAGGGGCTGTGATGCAACCTGGATTGACCATATCTAGACCCACAGCTGATTGAGACATAAGGGTGGACACTCTTGGGGCTGAGAGGTTCGGTGAGGTTGGGTGAGCCAACGCAGACCCTTTCAAGTAATACTGCATGGTACCCATCCCATGGGTCCCAAATCTCCAGGTTCAAGGGCATCTTCCTACGTCGAAAACAGGCATGAGAAACCCAGAAGATGGTACACCGTGTGATCGGGAAAGGTTTCTAAAACGCACCTCATTTCTCATCTCCTTGGCTCGGGTTCGCCATTCCAGCCGATTTACTAGCCATCTCCCTCCTTGGAGAATCAGCACCTTTAACCTCCTGTTCCGTACAGGTTGCAATTTGTCCTGAGGATGAACGGGAAGAGGGGGAACCAATGAGAGACTAGCTCTAGGTGTTGGGACAGGCACAGGTCACTCTATTTTCCCATCAGGAAGAAGAATTAAGCACAAGCTCAGCCTGCCCCCCAGAACCAGAAGAGGGCCTGAAGCAATCCTGCGCTTTTGCGGCCAGCTCCCAAAAAAGCGAGTTGAAAAATGGAGCTCAGGGGCACTGCAATTCACAAACCTGCAGAGTTTTAAATGATACCTCTCGTCCACAAATATATTAAGGGAAGGCAACGAAGAGGCTTTGAAAGCAAGGCAGAATTGCAGGAAACAGATTTCAGGAGGTAGATTCGAATCGCCTTGAAAGCACATGAAAAGCGGCAAAACGTGGACAATGATGCCCTTGGCCAAAAAGGGCGTATGTGTTTTTTCCTGAATATATTCAGGAAAAAACGCATACGCCCTTTTTGGCCAACCAAGTAACCTGGAAAAGCCAATCAGCGCTCCAAAGAAGCCTCACTTCCCAGCGGGCAAAAGGGCCATGCGGAAAAAAGTGTCCAAACAAGAAATGCAGGACCGGCCATGGAGAAATGGGAGCCTTGCTACGCTGATGGGTGGGATGTAAATTGCCAACAGCCACTTTGGAGAAGTGTACGGTGTGTTCTGAAACATCTAAAAAACACAGCTTGGAGAGCATAGGGCACTTCCACTCATGGGCGTATAAATTGGGAAAACTAAAAATCAGCAAGACACAGGCACCCCAAAGTTTAGGGCTGCTCTGTTGACAAGAACCCCCACTTCATTACACCTTAAATATCCTAGGAAAGAGAAAAATGGATAAAGAATTTGTGGTCCTCATGTACAATGGAATATCAGTCAGCCATGAAATCAACGTCATAAGGCTAGTAGCAGCACGATGAGTGGATTTAGGTACGACGATTCTAAGTGAAATAAGTCACACAGAAAAAGACACTTATCATAAGATATCACTTCTAGAGGGAATGTAAAAACCGCTACACTTGAACTGAATTACAAAACAGAACAGAGTCACAAGTTTAGGAAACACACTATGGCTGCTGAAAGGGAAAGGTGAGGTGGGGTGATGCATAAAACAAGGGTTTCAAATTAGCTCAGATACCGTTCCATAAACCCAATATGTAAGAGACAAGACCTATTCCTTTTTCAGTGAACTGGACTCAACACCCCCTATTCACCGCACAAGAATATATCTGACTAGTAAGAATCTTCAAACCTATGTATTGATATCTCTCTGTAAGTGAGTCAAGGGGGTGTAAAGCGGCATAAACACAGCCGTGAAAAGCAGCTAAACCCCATTATAAAAATAAATTACTTTTCAAAACCCGTGAAACAAAGACAGTGAAAGAGAGAGAAATTCTTACAAAATTCTTTCAGGGGCTGTGATGCAACCTGGATTGACCATATCTAGACCCACAGCTGATTGAGACATAAGGGTGGACACTCTTGGGGCTGAGAGGTTCGGTGAGGTTGGGTGAGCCAACGCAGACCCTTTCAAGTAATACTGCATGGTACCCATCCCATGGGTCCCAAATCTCCAGGTTCAAGGGCATCTTCCTACGTCGAATACAGGCATGAGAAACCCAGAAGATGGTACACCGTGTGATCGGGAAAGGTTTCTAAAACGCACCTCATTTCTCATCTCCTTGGCTCGGGTTCGCCATTCCAGCCGATTTACTAGCCATCTCCCTCCTTGGAGAATCAGCACCTTTAACCTCCTGTTCCGTACAGGTTGCAATTTGTCCTGAGGATGAACGGGAAGAGGGGGAACCAATGAGAGACTAGCTCTAGGTGTTGGGACAGGCACAGGTCACTCTATTTTCCCATCAGGAAGAAGAATTAAGCACAAGCTCAGCCTGCCCCCCAGAACCAGAAGAGGGCCTGAAGCAATCCTGCGCTTTTGCGGCCAGCTCCCAATAAAGCGAGTTGAAAAATGGAGCTCAGGGGCACTGCAATTCACAAACCTGCAGAGTTTTAAATGATACCTCTCGTCCACAAATATATTAAAGGAAGGCAACGAAGAGGCTTTGAAAGCAAGGCAGAATTGCAGGAAACAGATTTCAGGAGGTAGATTCGAATCACCTTGAAAGCACATGAAAAGCGGCAAAACGTGGACAATGATGCCCTTGGCCAAAAAGGGCGTATGCGTTTTTTCCTGATTATATTCAGGAAAAAACGCATACGCCCTTTTTGGCCAACCAAGTAACCTGGAAAAGCCAATCAGCGCTCCAAAGAAGCCTCACTTCCCAGCGGGCAAAAGGGCCATGCGGAAAAAAGTGTCCAAACCAGAAATGCAGGACCGGCCATGGAGAAATGGGAGCCTTGCTACGCTGATGGGTGGGATGTACATTGCCAACAGCCACTCTGGAGAAGTGTACGGTGTGTTCTGAAACATCTAAAAAACACAGCTTGGAGAGCATAGGGCACTTCCACTCATGGGCGTATAAATTGGGAAAACTAAAAATCAGCAAGACACAGGCACCCCAAAGTTTAGGGCTGCTCTGTTGACAAGAACCCCCACTTCATTACACCTTAAATATCCTAGGAAAGAGAAAAATGGATAAAGAAGTTGTGGTCCTCATGTACAATGGAATATCACTCAGCCATGAAATCAACGTCATAAGGCTAGTAGCAGCACGATGAGTGGATTTAGGTACGAGGATTCTAAGTGAAATAAGTCACACAGAAAAAGACACTTATCATAAGATATCACTTCTAGAGGGAATGTAAAAACCGCTACACTTGAACTGAATTACAAAACAGAACAGAGTCACACGTTTAGGAAACACACTATGGCTGCTGAACGGGAAAGGTGAGGTGGGGTGATGCATAAAACAAGGGTTTCAAATTAGCTCAGATACCGTTCCATAAACCCAATATGTAAGAGACAAGACCTATTCCTTTTTCAGTGAACTGGACTCAACACCCCCTATTCACCGCACAAGAATATATCTGACTAGTAAGAATCTTCAAACCTATGTATTGATATCTCTCTGTAAGTGAGTCAAGGGGGTGTAAAGCGGCATAAACACAGCCGTGAAAAGCAGCTAAACCCCATTATAAAAATAAATTACTTTTCAAAACCCGTGAAACAAAGACAGTGAAAGAGAGAGAAATTCTTACAAAATTCGTTCAGGGGCTGTGATGCAACCTGGATTGACCATATCTAGACCCACAGCTGATTGAGACATAAGGGTGGACACTCTTGGGGCTGAGAGGTTCGGTGAGGTTGGGTGAGCCAACGCAGACCCTTTCAAGTAATACTGCATGGTACCCATCCCATGGGTCCCAAATCTCCAGGTTCAAGGGCATCTTCCTACGTCGAAAACAGGCATGAGAAACCCAGAAGATGGTACACCGTGTGATCGGGAAAGGTTTCTAAAACGCACCTCATTTCTCATCTCCTTGGCTCGGGTTCGCCATTCCAGCCGATTTACTAGCCATCTCCCTCCTTGGAGAATCAGCACCTTTAACCTCCTGTTCCGTACAGGTTGCAATTTGTCCTGAGGATGAACGGGAAGAGGGGGAACCAATGAGAGACTAGCTCTAGGTGTTGGGACAGGCACAGGTCACTCTATTTTCCCATCAGGAAGAAGAATTAAGCACAAGCTCAGCCTGCCCCCCAGAACCAGAAGAGGGCCTGAAGCAATCCTGCGCTTTTGCGGCCAGCTCCCAAAAAAGCGAGTTGAAAAATGGAGCTCAGGGGCACTGCAATTCACAAACCTGCAGAGTTTTAAATGATACCTCTCGTCCACAAATATATTAAGGGAAGGCAACGAAGAGGCTTTGAAAGCAAGGCAGAATTGCAGGAAACAGATTTCAGGAGGTAGATTCGAATCGCCTTGAAAGCACATGAAAAGCGGCAAAACGTGGACAATGATGCCCTTGGCCAAAAAGGGCGTATGTGTTTTTTCCTGAATATATTCAGGAAAAAACGCATACGCCCTTTTTGGCCAACCAAGTAACCTGGAAAAGCCAATCAGCGCTCCAAAGAAGCCTCACTTCCCAGCGGGCAAAAGGGCCATGCGGAAAAAAGTGTCCAAACAAGAAATGCAGGACCGGCCATGGAGAAATGGGAGCCTTGCTACGCTGATGGGTGGGATGTAAATTGCCAACAGCCACTTTGGAGAAGTGTACGGTGTGTTCTGAAACATCTAAAAAACACAGCTTGGAGAGCATAGGGCACTTCCACTCATGGGCGTATAAATTGGGAAAACTAAAAATCAGCAAGACACAGGCACCCCAAAGTTTAGGGCTGCTCTGTTGACAAGAACCCCCACTTCATTACACCTTAAATATCCTAGGAAAGAGAAAAATGGATAAAGAAGTTGTGGTCCTCATGTACAATGGAATATCAGTCAGCCATGAAATCAACGTCATAAGGCTAGTAGCAGCACGATGAGTGGATTTAGGTACGACGATTCTAAGTGAAATAAGTCACACAGAAAAAGACACTTATCATAAGATATCACTTCTAGAGGGAATGTAAAAACCGCTACACTTGAACTGAATTACAAAACAGAACAGAGTCACAAGTTTAGGAAACACACTATGGCTGCTGAAAGGGAAAGGTGAGGTGGGGTGATGCATAAAACAAGGGTTTCAAATTAGCTCAGATACCGTTCCATAAACCCAATATGTAAGAGACAAGACCTATTCCTTTTTCAGTGAACTGGACTCAACACCCCCTATTCACCGCACAAGAATATATCTGACTAGTAAGAATCTTCAAACCTATGTATTGATATCTCTCTGTAAGTGAGTCAAGGGGGTGTAAAGCGGCATAAACACAGCCGTGAAAAGCAGCTAAACCCCATTATAAAAATAAATTACTTTTCAAAACCCGTGAAACAAAGACAGTGAAAGAGAGAGAAATTCTTACAAAATTCTTTCAGGGGCTGTGATGCAACCTGGATTGACCATATCTAGACCCACAGCTGATTGAGACATAAGGGTGGACACTCTTGGGGCTGAGAGGTTCGGTGAGGTTGGGTGAGCCAACGCAGACCCTTTCAAGTAATACTGCATGGTACCCATCCCATGGGTCCCAAATCTCCAGGTTCAAGGGCATCTTCCTACGTCGAATACAG
Organism: Balaenoptera acutorostrata; assembly: GCF_949987535.1. Lineage (NCBI taxonomy): Eukaryota > Metazoa > Chordata > Mammalia > Artiodactyla > Balaenopteridae > Balaenoptera > Balaenoptera acutorostrata. The sequence continues at coordinate 115,364,869 of NC_080072.1, forward strand.
GCATGAGAAACCCAGAAGATGGTACACCGTGTGATCGGGAAAGGTTTCTAAAACGCACCTCATTTCTCATCTCCTTGGCTCGGGTTCGCCATTCCAGCCGATTTACTAGCCATCTCCCTCCTTGGAGAATCAGCACCTTTAACCTCCTGTTCCGTACAGGTTGCAATTTGTCCTGAGGATGAACGGGAAGAGGGGGAACCAATGAGAGACTAGCTCTAGGTGTTGGGACAGGCACAGGTCACTCTATTTTCCCATCAGGAAGAAGAATTAAGCAGAAGCTCAGCCTGCCCCCCAGAACCAGAAGAGGGCCTGAAGCAATCCTGCGCTTTTGCGGCCAGCTCCCAATAAAGCGAGTTGAAAAATGGAGCTCAGGGGCACTGCAATTCACAAACCTGCAGAGTTTTAAATGATACCTCTCGTCCACAAATATATTAAAGGAAGGCAACGAAGAGGCTTTGAAAGCAAGGCAGAATTGCAGGAAACAGATTTCAGGAGGTAGATTCGAATCACCTTGAAAGCACATGAAAAGCGGCAAAACGTGGACAATGATGCCCTTGGCCAAAAAGGGCGTATGCGTTTTTTCCTGATTATATTCAGGAAAAAACGCATACGCCCTTTTTGGCCAACCAAGTAACCTGGAAAAGCCAATCAGCGCTCCAAAGAAGCCTCACTTCCCAGCGGGCAAAAGGGCCATGCGGAAAAAAGTGTCCAAACCAGAAATGCAGGACCGGCCATGGAGAAATGGGAGCCTTGCTACGCTGATGGGTGGGATGTACATTGCCAACAGCCACTCTGGAGAAGTGTACGGTGTGTTCTGAAACATCTAAAAAACACAGCTTGGAGAGCATAGGGCACTTCCACTCATGGGCGTATAAATTGGGAAAACTAAAAATCAGCAAGACACAGGCACCCCAAAGTTTAGGGCTGCTCTGTTGACAAGAACCCCCACTTCATTACACCTTAAATATCCTAGGAAAGAGAAAAATGGATAAAGAAGTTGTGGTCCTCATGTACAATGGAATATCACTCAGCCATGAAATCAACGTCATAAGGCTAGTAGCAGCACGATGAGTGGATTTAGGTACGAGGATTCTAAGTGAAATAAGTCACACAGAAAAAGACACTTATCATAAGATATCACTTCTAGAGGGAATGTAAAAACCGCTACACTTGAACTGAATTACAAAACAGAACAGAGTCACACGTTTAGGAAACACACTATGGCTGCTGAACGGGAAAGGTGAGGTGGGGTGATGCATAAAACAAGGGTTTCAAATTAGCTCAGATACCGTTCCATAAACCCAATATGTAAGAGACAAGACCTATTCCTTTTTCAGTGAACTGGACTCAACACCCCCTATTCACCGCACAAGAATATATCTGACTAGTAAGAATCTTCAAACCTATGTATTGATATCTCTCTGTAAGTGAGTCAAGGGGGTGTAAAGCGGCATAAACACAGCCGTGAAAAGCAGCTAAACCCCATTATAAAAATAAATTACTTTTCAAAACCCGTGAAACAAAGACAGTGAAAGAGAGAGAAATTCTTACAAAATTCGTTCAGGGGCTGTGATGCAACCTGGATTGACCATATCTAGACCCACAGCTGATTGAGACATAAGGGTGGACACTCTTGGGGCTGAGAGGTTCGGTGAGGTTGGGTGAGCCAACGCAGACCCTTTCAAGTAATACTGCATGGTACCCATCCCATGGGTCCCAAATCTCCAGGTTCAAGGGCATCTTCCTACGTCGAAAACAGGCATGAGAAACCCAGAAGATGGTACACCGTGTGATCGGGAAAGGTTTCTAAAACGCACCTCATTTCTCATCTCCTTGGCTCGGGTTCGCCATTCCAGCCGATTTACTAGCCATCTCCCTCCTTGGAGAATCAGCACCTTTAACCTCCTGTTCCGTACAGGTTGCAATTTGTCCTGAGGATGAACGGGAAGAGGGGGAACCAATGAGAGACTAGCTCTAGGTGTTGGGACAGGCACAGGTCACTCTATTTTCCCATCAGGAAGAAGAATTAAGCACAAGCTCAGCCTGCCCCCCAGAACCAGAAGAGGGCCTGAAGCAATCCTGCGCTTTTGCGGCCAGCTCCCAAAAAAGCGAGTTGAAAAATGGAGCTCAGGGGCACTGCAATTCACAAACCTGCAGAGTTTTAAATGATACCTCTCGTCCACAAATATATTAAGGGAAGGCAACGAAGAGGCTTTGAAAGCAAGGCAGAATTGCAGGAAACAGATTTCAGGAGGTAGATTCGAATCGCCTTGAAAGCACATGAAAAGCGGCAAAACGTGGACAATGATGCCCTTGGCCAAAAAGGGCGTATGTGTTTTTTCCTGAATATATTCAGGAAAAAACGCATACGCCCTTTTTGGCCAACCAAGTAACCTGGAAAAGCCAATCAGCGCTCCAAAGAAGCCTCACTTCCCAGCGGGCAAAAGGGCCATGCGGAAAAAAGTGTCCAAACAAGAAATGCAGGACCGGCCATGGAGAAATGGGAGCCTTGCTACGCTGATGGGTGGGATGTAAATTGCCAACAGCCACTTTGGAGAAGTGTACGGTGTGTTCTGAAACATCTAAAAAACACAGCTTGGAGAGCATAGGGCACTTCCACTCATGGGCGTATAAATTGGGAAAACTAAAAATCAGCAAGACACAGGCACCCCAAAGTTTAGGGCTGCTCTGTTGACAAGAACCCCCACTTCATTACACCTTAAATATCCTAGGAAAGAGAAAAATGGATAAAGAAGTTGTGGTCCTCATGTACAATGGAATATCAGTCAGCCATGAAATCAACGTCATAAGGCTAGTAGCAGCAGGATGAGTGGATTTAGGTACGACGATTCTAAGTGAAATAAGTCACACAGAAAAAGACACTTATCATAAGATATCACTTCTAGAGGGAATGTAAAAACCGCTACACTTGAACTGAATTACAAAACAGAACAGAGTCACAAGTTTAGGAAACACACTATGGCTGCTGAACGGGAAAGGTGAGGTGGGGTGATGCATAAAACAAGGGTTTCAAATTAGCTCAGATACCGTTCCATAAACCCAATATTTAAGAGACAAGACCTATTCCTTTTTCAGTGAACTGGACTCAACACCCCCTATTCACCGCACAAGAATATATCTGACTAGTAAGAATCTTCAAACCTATGTATTGATATCTCTCTGTAAGTGAGTCAAGGGGGTGTAAAGCGGCATAAACACAGCCGTGAAAAGCAGCTAAACCCCATTATAAAAATAAATTACTTTTCAAAACCCGTGAAACAAAGACAGTGAAAGAGAGAGAAATTCTTACAAAATTCTTTCAGGGGCTGTGATGCAACCTGGATTGACTATATCTAGACCCACAGCTGATTGAGACATAAGGGTGGACACTCTTGGGGCTGAGAGGTTCGGTGAGGTTGGGTGAGCCAACGCAGACCCTTTCAAGTAATACTGCATGGTACCCATCCCATGGGTCCCAAATCTCCAAGTTCAAGGGCATCTTCCTACGTCGAAAACAGGCATGAGAAACCCAGAAGATGGTACACCGTGTGATCGGGAAAGGTTTCTAAAACGCACCTCATTTCTCATCTCCTTGGCTCGGGTTCGCCATTCCAGCCGATTTACTAGCCATCTCCCTCCTTGGAGAATCAGCACCTTTAACCTCCTGTTCCGTACAGGTTGCAATTTGTCCTGAGGATGAACGGGAAGAGGGGGAACCAATGAGAGACTAGCTCTAGGTGTTGGGACAGGCACAGGTCACTCTATTTTCCCATCAGGAAGAAGAATTAAGCACAAGCTCAGCCTGCCCCCCAGAACCAGAAGAGGGCCTGAAGCAATCCTGCGCTTTTGCGGCCAGCTTCCAAAAAAGCGAGTTGAAAAATGGAGCTCAGAGGCACTGCAATTCACAAACCTGCAGAGTTTTAAATGATACCTCTCGTCCACAAATATATTAAGGGAAGGCAACGAAGAGGCTTTGAAAGCAAGGCAGAATTGCAGGAAACAGATTTCAGGAGGTAGATTCGAATCGCCTTGAAAGCACATGAAAAGCGGCAAAACGTGGACAATGATGCCCTTGGCCAAAAAGGGCGTATGCGTTTTTTCCTGAATATATTCAGGAAAAAACGCATACGCCCTTTTTGGCCAACCAAGTAACCTGGAAAAGCCAATCAGCGCTCCAAAGAAGCCTCACTTCCCAGCGGGCAAAAGGGCCATGCGGAAAAAAGTGTCCAAACCAGAAATGCAGGACCGGCCATGGAGAAATGGGAGCCTTGCTACGCTGATGGGTGGGATGTACATTGCCAACAGCCACTCTGGAGAAGTGTACGGTGTGTTCTGAAACATCTAAAAAACACAGCTTGGAGAGCATAGGGCACTTCCACTCATGGGCGTATAAATTGGGAAAACTAAAAATCAGCAAGACACAGGCACCCCAAAGTTTAGGGCTGCTCTGTTGACAAGAACCCCCACTTCATTACACCTTAAATATCCTAGGAAAGAGAAAAATGGATAAAGAAGTTGTGGTCCTCATGTACAATGGAATATCAGTCAGCCATGAAATCAACGTCATAAGGCTAGTAGCAGGACGATGAGTGGATTTAGGTACGACGATTCTAAGTGAAATAAGTCACACAGAAAAAGACACTTATCATAAGATATCACTTCTAGAGGGAATGTAAAAACCGCTACACTTGAACTGAATTACAAAACAGAAAAGAGTCACACGTTTAGAAAACACACTATGGCTGCTGAACGGGAAAGGTGAGGTGGGGTGATGCATAAAACAAGGGTTTCAAATTAGCTCAGATACCGTTCCATAAACCCAATATGTAAGAGACAAGACCTATTCCTTTTTCAGTGAACTGGACTCAACACCCCCTATTCACCGAACAAGAATATATCTGACTAGTAAGAATCTTCAAACCTATGTATTGATATCTCTCTGTAAGTGAGTCAAGGGGGTGTAAAGCGGCATAAACACAGCCGTGATAAGCAGCTAAACCCCATTATAAAAATAAATTACTTTTCAAAACCCGTGAAAAAAAGACAGTGAAAGAGAGAGAAATTCTTACAAAATTCGTTCAGGGGCTGTGATGCAACCTGGATTGACCATATCTAGACCCACAGCTGATTGAGACATAAGGGTGGACACTCTTGGGGCTGAGAGGTTCGGTGAGGTTGGGTGAGCTAACGCAGACCCTTTCAAGTAATACTGCATGGTACACATCCCATGGGTCCCAAATCTCCAGGTTCAAGGGCATCTTCCTACGTCGAAAACAAGCATGAGAAACCCAGAAGATGGTACACCGTGTGATCGGGAAAGGTTTCTAAAACGCACCTCATTTCTCATCTCCTTTGCTCGGGTTCGCCATTCCAGCCGATTTACTAGCCATCTCCCTCCTTGGAGAATCAGCACCTTTAACCTCCTGTTCCGTACAGGTTGCAATTTGTCCTGAGGATGAACGGGAAGAGGGGGAACCAATGAGAGACTAGCTCTAGGTGTTGGGACAGGCACAGGTCACTCTATTTTCCCATCAGGAAGAAGAATTAAGCAGAATCTAAGCCTGCCCCCCAGAACCAGAAGAGGGCCTGAAGCAATCCTGCGCTTTTGCGGACATCTCCCAAAAAAGCGAGTTGAAAAATGGAGCTCAGGGGCACTGCAATTCACAAACCTGCAGAGTTTTAAATGATACCTCTCGTCCACAAATATATTAAGGGAAGGCAACGAAGAGGCTTTGAAAGCAAGGCAGAATTGCAGGAAACAGATTTCAGGAGGTAGATTCGAATCGCCTTGAAAGCACATGAAAAGCGGCAAAACGTGGACAATGATGCCCTTGGCCAAAAAGGGCGTATGCGTTTTTTCCTGAATATATTCAGGAAAAAACGCATACGCCCTTTTTGGCCAACCAAGCAACCTGGAAAGGCAAATCAGCGCTCCAAAGAAGTCTCGCTTCCCAGCGGGCAAAAGGGCCATGCGGAAAAAAGTGTCCAAACCAGAAATGCAGGACCGGCCATGGAGAAATGGGAGCCTTGCTACGCTGATGGGTGGGATGTAAATTGCCAACAGCCACTCTGGAGAAGTGTACGGTGTGTTCTGAAACATCTAAAAAACACAGCTTGGAGAGCATAGGGCACTTCCACTCATGGGCGTATAAACTGGGAAAACTAAAAATCAGCAAGATACAGGCACCCCAAAGTTTAGGGCTGCTCTGTTGACAAGAACCCCCACTTCATTACACCTTAAATATCCTAGGAAAGAGAAAAATGGATAAAGAAGTTGTGGTCCTCATGTACAATGGAATATCACTCAGCCATGAAATCCACGTCATAAGGCTAGTAGCAGCACGATGAGTGGATTTAGGTACGACGATTCTAAGTGAAATAAGTCACACAGAAAAAGACACTTATCATAAGATATCACTTCTAGAGGGAATGTAAAAACCGCTACACTTGAACTGAATTACAAAACAGAACAGAGTCACAAGTTTAGGAAACACACCATGGCTGCTGAAAGGGAAAGGTGAGGTGGGGTGATGCATAAAACAAGGGTTTCAAATTAGCTCAGATACCGTTCCATAAACCCAATATGTAAGAGACAAGACCTATTCCTTTTTCAGTGAACTGGACTCAACACCCCCTATTCACCGCACAAGAATATATCTGACTAGTAAGAATCTTCAAACCTATGTATTGATATCTCTCTGTAAGTGAGTCAAGGGGGTGTAAAGCGGCATAAACACAGCCGTGAAAAGCAGCTAAACCCCATTATAAAAATAAATTACTTTTCAAAACCCGTGAAACAAAGACAGTGAAAGAGAGAGAAATTCTTACAAAATTCGTTCAGGGGCTGTGATGCAACCTGGATTGACCATATCTAGACCCACAGCTGATTGAGACATAAGGGTGGACACTCTTGGGGCTGAGAGGTTCGGTGAGGTTGGGTGAGCCAACGCAGACCCTTTCAAGTAATACTGCATGGGACCCATCCCATGGGTCCCAATCTCCAGGTTCAAGGGCATCTTCCTACGTCGAAAACAGGCATGAGAAACCCAGAAGATGGTACACCGTGTGATCGGGAAAGGTTTCTAAAACGCACCTCATTTCTCATCTCCTTGGCTCGGGATCGCCATTCCAGCCGATTTACTAGCCATCTCCCTCCTTGGAGAATCAGCACCTTTAACCTCCTGTTCCGTACAGGTTGCAATTTGTCCTGAGGATGAACGGGAAGAGGGGGAACCAATGAGAGACTAGCTCTAGGTGTTGGGACAGGCACAGGTCACTCTATTTTCCCATCAGGAAGAAGAATTAAGCACAAGCTCAGCCTGCCCCCCAGAACCAGAAGAGGGCCTGAAGCAATCCTGCGCTTTTGCGGCCAGCTCCCAAAAAAGCGAGTTGAAAAATGGAGCTCAGGGGCACTGCAATTCACAAACCTGCAGAGTTTTAAATGATACCTCTCGTCCACAAATATATTAAGGGAAGGCAACGAAGAGGCTTTGAAAGCAAGGCAGAATTGCAGGAAACAGATTTCAGGAGGTAGATTCGAATCGCCTTGAAAGCACATGAAAAGCGGCAAAACGTGGACAATGATGCCCTTGGCCAAAAAGGGCGTATGCGTTTTTTCCTGAATATATTCAGGAAAAAACGCATACGCCCTTTTTGGCCAACCAAGCAACCTGGAAAGGCCAATCAGCGCTCCAAAGAACTCTCGCTTCCCAGCGGGCAAAAGGGCCATGCGGAAAAAAGTGTACAAACCAGAAATGCAGGACCGGCCATGGAGAAATGGGAGCCTTGCTACGCTGATGGGTGGGATATAAATTGCCAACAGCCACTCTGGAGAAGTGTACGGTGTGTTCTGAAACATCTAAAAAACACAGCTTGGAGAGCATAGGGCACTTCCACTCATGGGCGTATAAATTGGGAAAACTAAAAATCAGCAAGACACAGGCACCCCAAAGTTTAGGGCTGCTCTGTTGACAAGAACCCCCACTTCATTACACCTTAAATATCCTAGGAAAGAGAAAAATGGATAAAGAAGTTGTGGTCCTCATGTACAATGGAATATCACTCAGCCATGAAATCAACGTCATAAGGCTAGTAGCAGCACGATGAGTGGATTTAGGTACGACGATTCTAAGTGAAATAAGTCACACAGAAAAAGACACTTATCATAAGATATCACTTCTAGAGGGAATGTAAAAACCGCTACACTTGAACTGAATTACAAAACAGAACAGAGTCACACGTTTAGGAAACACACTATGGCTGCTGAACGGGAAAGGTGAGGTGGGGTGATGCATAAAACAAGGGTTTCAAATTAGCTCAGATACCGTTCCATAAACCCAATATGTAAGAGACAAGACCTATTCCTTTTTCAGTGAACTGGACTCAACACCCCCTATTCACCGCACAAGAATATATCTGACTAGTAAGAATCTTCAAACCTATGTATTGATATCTCTCTGTAAGTGAGTCAAGGGGGTGTAAAGCGGCATAAACACAGCCGTGAAAAGCAGCTAAACCCCATTATAAAAATAAATTACTTCTCAAAACCCGTGAAACAAAGACAGTGAAAGAGAGAGAAATTCTTACAAAATTCGTTCAGGGGCTGTGATGAAACCTGGATTGACCATATCTAGACCCACAGCTGATTGAGACATAAGGGTGGACACTCTTGGGGCTGAGAGGTTCGGTGAGGTTGGGTGAGCCAACGCAGACCCTTTCAAGTAATACTGCATGGTACCCATCCCATGGGTCCCAAATCTCCAGGTTCAAGGGCATCTTCCTACGTCGAAAACAGGCATGAGAAACCCAGAAGATGGTACACCGTGTGATCGGGAAAGGTTTCTAAAATGCACCTCATTTCTCATCTCCTTGGCTCGGGTTCGCCATTCCAGCCGATTTACTAGCCATCTCCCTCCTTGGAGAATCAGCACCTTTAACCTCCTGTTCCGTACAGGTTGCAATTTGTCCTGAGGATGAACGGGAAGAGGGGGAACCAATGAGAGACTAGCTCTAGGTGTTGGGACAGGCACAGGTCACTCTATTTTCCCATCAGGAAGAAGAATTAAGCACAAGCTCAGCCTGCCCCCCAGAACCAGAAGAGGGCCTGAAGCAATCCTGCGCTTTTGCGGCCAGCTCCCAAAAAAGCGAGTTGAAAAATGGAGCTCAGGGGCACTGCAATTCACAAACCTGCAGAGTTTTAAATGATACCTCTCGTCCACAAATATATTAAGGGAAGGCAAGGAAGAGGCTTTGAAAGCAAGGCAGAATTGCAGGAAACAGATTTCAGGAGGTAGATTCGAATCGCCTTGAAAGCACATGAAAAGCGGCAAAACGTGGACAATGATGCCCTTGGCCAAAAAGGGCGTATGCGTTTTTTCCTGAATATATTCAGGAAAAAACGCATACGCCCTTTTTGGCCAACCAAGCAACCTGGAAAGGCCAATCAGCGCTCCAATGAAGCCTCACTTCCCAGCGGGCAAAAGGGCCATGCGGAAAAAAGTGTCCAAACCAGAAATGCAGGACCGGCCATGGAGAAATGGGAGCCTTGCTACGCTGATGGGTGGGATGTACATTGCCAACAGCCACTCTGGAGAAGTGTACGGTATGTTCTGAAACATCTAAAAAACACAGCTTGGAGAGCATAGGGCACTTCCACTCATGGGCGTATAAATTGGGAAAACTAAAAATCAGCAAGACATAGGCACCCCAAAGTTTAGGGCTGCTCTGTTGACAAGAACCCCCACTTCATTACACCTTAAATATCCTAGGAAAGAGAAAAATGGATAAAGAAGTTGTGGTCCTCATGTACAATGGAATATCACTCAGCCATGAAATCAACGTCATAAGGCTAGTAGCAGGACGATGAGTGGATTTAGGTACGACGATTCTAAGTGAAATAAGTCACACAGAAAAAGACACTTATCATAAGATATCACTTCTAGAGGGAATGTAAAAACCGCTACACTTGAACTGAATTACAAAACAGAACAGAGTCACACGTTTAGGAAACACACTATGGCTGCTGAAAGGGAAAGGTGAGGTGGGGTGATGCATAAAACAAGGGTTTCAAATTAGCTCCGATACCGTTCCATAAACCCAATATGTAAGAGACAAGACCTTTTCCTTTTTCAGTGAACTGGACTCAACACCCCCTATTCACCGCACAAGAATATATCTGACTAGTAAGAATCTTCAAACCTATGTATTGATATCTCTCTGTAAGTGAGTCAAGGGGGTGTAAAGCGGCATAAACACAGCCGTGAAAAGCAGCTAAACCCCATTATAAAAATAAATTACTTTTCAAAACCCGTGAAACAAAGACAGTGAAAGAGAGAGAAATTCTTACAAAATTCTTTCAGGGGCTGTGATGCAACCTGGATTGACCATATCTAGACCCACAGCTGATTGAGACCTAAGGGTGGACACTCTTGGGGCTGAGAGGTTCGGTGAGGTTGGGTGAGCCAACGCAGACCCTTTCAAGTAATACTGCATGGTACCCATCCCATGGGTCCCAAATCTCCAGGTTCAAGGGCATCTTCCTACGTCGAAAACAGGCATGAGAAACCCAGAAGATGGTACACCGTGTGATCGGGAAAGGTTTCTAAAACGCACCTCATTTCTCATCTCCTTGGCTCGGGTTCGCCATTCCAGCCGATTTACTAGCCATCTCCCTCCTTGGAGAATCAGCACCTTTAACCTCCTGTTCCGTACAGGTTGCAATTTGTCCTGAGGATGAACGGGAAGAGGGGGAACCAATGAGAGACTAGCTCTAGGTGTTGGGACAGGCACAGGTCACTCTATTTTCCCATCAGGAAGAAGAATTAAGCACAAGCTCAGCCTGCCCCCCAGAACCAGAAGAGGGCCTGAAGCAATCCTGCGCTTTTGCGGCCAGCTCCCAAAAAAGCGAGTTGAAAAATGGAGCTCAGGGGCACTGCAATTCACAAACCTGCAGAGTTTTAAATGATACCTCTCGTCCACAAATATATTAAGGGAAGGCAACGAAGAGGCTTTGAAAGCAAGGCAGAATTGCAGGAAACAGATTTCAGGAGGTAGATTCGAATCGCCTTGAAAGCACATGAAAAGCGGCAAAACGTGGACAATGATGCCCTTGGCCAAAAAGGGCGTATGCGTTTTTTCCTGAATATATTCAGGAAAAAACGCATACGCCCTTTTTGGCCAACCAAGTAACCTGGAAAAGCCAATCAGCGCTCCAAAGAAGCCTCACTTCCCAGCGGGCAAAAGGGCCATGCGGAAAAAAGTGTCCAAACCAGAAATGCAGAACCGGCCATGGAGAAATGGGAGCCTTGCTACGCTGATGGGTGGGATGTAAATTGCCAACAGCCACTCTGGAGAAGTGTACGGTGTGTTCTGAAACATCTAAAAAACACAGCTTGGAGAGCATAGGGCACTTCCACTCATGGGCGTATAAATTGGGAAAACTAAAAATCAGCAAGACACAGGCACCCCAAAGTTTAGGGCTGCTCTGTTGACAAGAACCCCCACTTCATTACACCTTAAATATCCTAGGAAAGAGAAAAATGGATAAAGAAGTTGTGGTCCTCATGTAGAATGGAATATCACTCAGCCATGAAATCAACGTCATAAGGCTAGTAGCAGCACGATGAGTGGATTTAGGTACGACGATTCTAAGTGAAATAAGTCACACAGAAAAAGACACTTATCATAAGATATCACTTCTAGAGGGAATGTAAAAACCGCTACACTTGAACTGAATTACAAAACAGAACAGAGTCACAATTTTAGGAAACACACCATGGCTGCTGAAAGGGAAAGGTGAGGTGGGGTGATGCATAAAACAAGGGTTTCAAATTAGCTCAGATACCGTTCCATAAACCCAATATGTAAGAGACAAGACCTATTCCTTTTTCAGTGAACTGGACTCAACACCCCCTATTCACCGCACAAGAATATATCTGACTAGTAAGAATCTTCAAACCTATGTATTGATATCTCTCTGTAAGTGAGTCAAGGGGGTGTAAAGCGGCATAAACACAGCCGTGAAAAGCAGCTAAACCCCATTATAAAAATAAATTACTTCTCAAAACCCGTGAAACAAAGACAGTGAAAGAGAGAGAAATTCTTACAAAATTCGTTCAGGGGCTGTGATGCAACCTGGATTGACCATATCTAGACCCACAGCTGATTGAGACATAAGGGTGGACACTCTTGGGGCTGAGAGGTTCGGTGAGGTTGGGTGAGCCAACGCAGACCCTTTCAAGTAATACTGCATGGTACCCATCCCATGGGTCCCAAATCTCCAGGTTCAAGGGCATCTTCCTACGTCGAAAACAGGCATGAGAAACCCAGAAGATGGTACACCGTGTGATCGGGAAAGGTTTCTAAAACGCACCTCATTTCTCATCTCCTTGGCTCGGGTTCGCCATTCCAGCCGATTTACTAGCCATCTCCCTCCTTGGAGAATCAGCACCTTTAACCTCCTGTTCCGTACAGGTTGCAATTTGTCCTGAGGATGAACGGGAAGAGGGGGAACCAATGAGAGACTAGCTCTAGGTGTTGGGACAGGCACAGGTCACTCTATTTTCCCATCAGGAAGAAGAATTAAGCACAAGCTCAGCCTGCCCCCCAGAACCAGAAGAGGGCCTGAAGCAATCCTGCGCTTTTGCGGCCAGCTCCCAAAAAAGCGACTTGAAAAATGGAGCTCAGGGGCACTGCAATTCACAAACCTGCAGAGTTTTAAATGATACCTCTCGTCCACAAATATATTAAGGGAAGGCAAGGAAGAGGCTTTGAAAGCAAGGCAGAATTGCAGGAAACAGATTTCAGGAGGTAGATTCGAATCGCCTTGAAAGCACATGAAAAGCGGCAAAACGTGGACAATGATGCCCTTGGCCAAAAAGGGCGTATGCGTTTTTTCCTGAATATATTCAGGAAAAAACGCATACGCCCTTTTTGGCCAACCAAGCAACCTGGAAAGGCCAATCAGCGCTCCAAAGAAGCCTCACTTCCCAGCGGGCAAAAGGGCCATGCGGAAAAAAGTGTCCAAACCAGAAATGCAGGACCGGCCATGGAGAAATGGGAGCCTTGCTACGCTGATGGGTGGGATGTACATTGCCAACAGCCACTCTGGAGAAGTGTACGGTATGTTCTGAAACATCTAAAAAACACAGCTTGGAGAGCATAGGGCACTTCCACTCATGGGCGTATAAATTGGGAAAACTAAAAATCAGCAAGACATAGGCACCCCAAAGTTTAGGGCTGCTCTGTTGACAAGAACCCCCACTTCATTACACCTTAAATATCCTAGGAAAGAGAAAAATGGATAAAGAAGTTGTGGTCCTCATGTACAATGGAATATCACTCAGCCATGAAATCAACGTCATAAGGCTAGTAGCAGCACGATGAGTGGATTTAGGTACGACGATTCTAAGTGAAATAAGTCACACAGAAAAAGACAGTTATCATAAGATATCACTTCTAGAGGGAATGTAAAAACCGCTACACTTGAACTGAATTACAAAACAGAACAGAGTCACACGTTTAGGAAACACACTATGGCTGCTGAAAGGGAAAGGTGAGGTGGGGTGATGCATAAAACAAGGGTTTCAAATTAGCTCCGATACCGTTCCATAAACCCAATATGTAAGAGACAAGACCTTTTCCTTTTTCAGTGAACTGGACTCAACACCCCCTATTCACCGCACAAGAATATATCTGACTAGTAAGAATCTTCAAACCTATGTATTGATATCTCTCTGTAAGTGAGTCAAGGGGGTGTAAAGCGGCATAAACACAGCCGTGAAAAGCAGCTAAACCCCATTATAAAAATAAATTACTTTTCAAAACCCGTGAAACAAAGACAGTGAAAGAGAGAGAAATTCTTACAAAATTCTTTCAGGGGCTGTGATGCAACCTGGATTGACCATATCTAGACCCACAGCTGATTGAGACCTAAGGGTGGACACTCTTGGGGCTGAGAGGTTCGGTGAGGTTGGGTGAGCCAACGCAGACCCTTTCAAGTAATACTGCATGGTACCCATCCCATGGGTCCCAAATCTCCAGGTTCAAGGGCATCTTCCTACGTCGAAAACAGGCATGAGAAACCCAGAAGATGGTACACCGTGTGATCGGGAAAGGTTTCTAAAACGCACCTCATTTCTCATCTCCTTGGCTCGGGTTCGCCATTCCAGCCGATTTACTAGCCATCTCCCTCCTTGGAGAATCAGCACCTTTAACCTCCTGTTCCGTACAGGTTGCAATTTGTCCTGAGGATGAACGGGAAGAGGGGGAACCAATGAGAGACTAGCTCTAGGTGTTGGGACAGGCACAGGTCACTCTATTTTCCCATCAGGAAGAAGAATTAAGCACAAGCTCAGCCTGCCCCCCAGAACCAGAAGAGGGCCTGAAGCAATCCTGCGCTTTTGCGGCCAGCTCCCAAAAAAGCGAGTTGAAAAATGGAGCTCAGGGGCACTGCAATTCACAAACCTGCAGAGTTTTAAATGATACCTCTCGTCCACAAATATATTAAGGGAAGGCAAGGAAGAGGCTTTGAAAGCAAGGCAGAATTGCAGGAAACAGATTTCAGGAGGTAGATTCGAATCGCCTTGAAAGCACATGAAAAGCGGCAAAACGTGGACAATGATGCCCTTGGCCAAAAAGGGCGTATGCGTTTTTTCCTGAATATATTCAGGAAAAAACGCATACGCCCTTTTTGGCCAACCAAGCAACCTGGAAAGGCCAATCAGCGCTCCAAAGAAGCCTCACTTCCCAGCGGGCAAAAGGGCCATGCGGAAAAAAGTGTCCAAACCAGAAATGCAGGACCGGCCATGGAGAAATGGGAGCCTTGCTACGCTGATGGGTGGGATGTACATTGCCAACAGCCACTCTGGAGAAGTGTACGGTATGTTCTGAAACATCTAAAAAACACAGCTTGGAGAGCATAGGGCACTTCCACTCATGGGCGTATAAATTGGGAAAACTAAAAATCAGCAAGACATAGGCACCCCAAAGTTTAGGGCTGCTCTGTTGACAAGAACCCCCACTTCATTACACCTTAAATATCCTAGGAAAGAGAAAAATGGATAAAGAAGTTGTGGTCCTCATGTACAATGGAATATCACTCAGCCATGAAATCAACGTCATAAGGCTAGTAGCAGCACGATGAGTGGATTTAGGTACGACGATTCTAAGTGAAATAAGTCACACAGAAAAAGACAGTTATCATAAGATATCACTTCTAGAGGGAATGTAAAAACCGCTACACTTGAACTGAATTACAAAACAGAACAGAGTCACACGTTTAGGAAACACACTATGGCTGCTGAAAGGGAAAGGTGAGGTGGGGTGATGCATAAAACAAGGGTTTCAAATTAGCTCCGATACCGTTCCATAAACCCAATATGTAAGAGACAAGACCTTTTCCTTTTTCAGTGAACTGGACTCAACACCCCCTATTCACCGCACAAGAATATATCTGACTAGTAAGAATCTTCAAACCTATGTATTGATATCTCTCTGTAAGTGAGTCAAGGGGGTGTAAAGCGGCATAAACACAGCCGTGAAAAGCAGCTAAACCCCATTATAAAAATAAATTACTTTTCAAAACCCGTGAAACAAAGACAGTGAAAGAGAGAGAAATTCTTACAAAATTCTTTCAGGGGCTGTGATGCAACCTGGATTGACCATATCTAGACCCACAGCTGATTGAGACCTAAGGGTGGACACTCTTGGGGCTGAGAGGTTCGGTGAGGTTGGGTGAGCCAACGCAGACCCTTTCAAGTAATACTGCATGGTACCCATCCCATGGGTCCCAAATCTCCAGGTTCAAGGGCATCTTCCTACGTCGAAAACAGGCATGAGAAACCCAGAAGATGGTACACCGTGTGATCGGGAAAGGTTTCTAAAACGCACCTCATTTCTCATCTCCTTGGCTCGGGTTCGCCATTCCAGCCGATTTACTAGCCATCTCCCTCCTTGGAGAATCAGCACCTTTAACCTCCTGTTCCGTACAGGTTGCAATTTGTCCTGAGGATGAACGGGAAGAGGGGGAACCAATGAGAGACTAGCTCTAGGTGTTGGGACAGGCACAGGTCACTCTATTTTCCCATCAGGAAGAAGAATTAAGCACAAGCTCAGCCTGCCCCCCAGAACCAGAAGAGGGCCTGAAGCAATCCTGCGCTTTTGCGGCCAGCTCCCAAAAAAGCGAGTTGAAAAATGGAGCTCAGGGGCACTGCAATTCACAAACCTGCAGAGTTTTAAATGATACCTCTCGTCCACAAATATATTAAGGGAAGGCAACGAAGAGGCTTTGAAAGCAAGGCAGAATTGCAGGAAACAGATTTCAGGAGGTAGATTCGAATCGCCTTGAAAGCACATGAAAAGCGGCAAAACGTGGACAATGATGCCCTTGGCCAAAAAGGGCGTATGCGTTTTTTCCTGAATATATTCAGGAAAAAACGCATACGCCCTTTTTGGCCAACCAAGTAACCTGGAAAAGCCAATCAGCGCTCCAAAGAAGCCTCGCTTCCCAGCGGGCAAAAGGGCCATGCGGAAAAAAGTGTGCAAACCAGAAATGCAGGACCGGCCATGGAGAAATGGGAGCCTTGCTACGCTGATGGGTGGGATGTAAATTGCCAACAGCCACTCTGGAGAAGTGTACGGTGTGTTCTGAAACATCTAAAAAACACAGCTTGGAGAGCATAGGGCACTTCCACTCATGGGCGTATAAATTGGGAAAACTAAAAATCAGCAAGACACAGGCACCCCAAAGTTTAGGGCTGCTCTGTTGACAAGAACCCCCACTTCATTACACCTTAAATATCCTAGGAAAGAGAAAAATGGATAAAGAAGTTGTGGTCCTCATGTACAATGGAATATCACTCAGCCATGAAATCAACGTCATAAGGCTAGTAGCAGCACGATGAGTGGATTTAGGTACGACGATTCTAAGTGAAATAAGTCACACAGAAAAAGACACTTATCATAAGATATCACTTCTAGAGGGAATGTAAAAACCGCTACACTTGAACTGAATTACAAAACAGAACAGAGTCACAAGTTTAGGAAACACACCATGGCTGCTGAAAGGGAAAGGTGAGGTGGGGTGATGCATAAAACAAGGGTTTCAAATTAGCTCCGATACCGTTCCATAAACCCAATATGTAAGAGACAAGACCTATTCCTTTTTCAGTGAACTGGACTCAACACCCCCTATTCACCGCACAAGAATATATCTGACTAGTAAGAATCTTCAAACCTATGTATTGATATCTCTCTGTAAGTGAGTCAAGGGGGTGTAAAGCGGCATAAACACAGCCGTGAAAAGCAGCTAAACCCCATTATAAAAATAAATTACTTTTCAAAACCCGTGAAACAAAGACAGTGAAAGAGAGAGAAATTCTTACAAAATTCTTTCAGGGGCTGTGATGCAACCTGGATTGACCATATCTAGACCCACAGCTGATTGAGACATAAGGGTGGACACTCTTGGGGCTGAGAGGTTCGGTGAGGTTGGGTGAGCCAACGCAGACCCTTTCAAGTAATACTGCATGGTACCCATCCCATGGGTCCCAAATCTCCAGGTTCAAGGGCATCTTCCTACGTCGAAAACAGGCATGAGAAACCCAGAAGATGGTACACCGTGTGATCGGGAAAGGTTTCTAAAACGCACCTCATTTCTCATCTCCTTGGCTCGGGTTCGCCATTCCAGCCGATTTACTAGCCATCTCCCTCCTTGGAGAATCAGCACCTTTAACCTCCTGTTCCGTACAGGTTGCAATTTGTCCTGAGGATGAACGGGAAGAGGGGGAACCAATGAGAGACTAGCTCTAGGTGTTGGGACAGGCACAGGTCACTCTATTTTCCCATCAGGAAGAAGAATTAAGCACAAGCTCAGCCTGCCCCCCAGAACCAGAAGAGGGCCTGAAGCAATCCTGCGCTTTTGCGGCCAGCTCCCAAAAAAGCGAGTTGAAAAATGGAGCTCAGGGGCACTGCAATTCACAAACCTGCAGAGTTTTAAATGATACCTCTCGTCCACAAATATATTAAAGGAAGGCAACGAAGAGGCTTTGAAAGCAAGGCAGAATTGCAGGAAACAGATTTCAGGAGGTAGATTCGAATTGCCTTGAAAGCACATGAAAAGCGGCAAAACGTGGACAATGATGCCCTTGGCCAAAAAGGGCGTATGCGTTTTTTCCTGAATATATTCAGGAAAAAACGCATACGCCCTTTTTGGCCAACCAAGCAACCTGGAAAGGCAAATCAGCGCTCCAAAGAAGTCTCGCTTCCCAGCGGGCAAAAGGGCCATGCGGAAAAAAGTGTCCAAACCAGAAATGCAGGACCGGCCATGGAGAAATGGGAGCCTTGCTACGCTGATGGGTGGGATGTAAATTGCCAACAGCCACTCTGGAGAAGTGTACGGTGTGTTCTGAAACATCTAAAAAACACAGCTTGGAGAGCATAGGGCACTTCCACTCATGGGCGTATAAACTGGGAAAACTAAAAATCAGCAAGACACAGGCACCCCAAAGTTTAGGGCTGCTCTGTTGACAAGAACCCCCACTTCATTACACCTTAAATATCCTAGGAAAGAGAAAAATGGATAAAGAAGTTGTGGTCCTCATGTACAATGGAATATCACTCAGCCATGAAATCCACGTCATAAGGCTAGTAGCAGCACGATGAGTGGATTTAGGTACGACGATTCTAAGTGAAATAAGTCACACAGAAAAAGACACTTATCATAAGATATCACTTCTAGAGGGAATGTAAAAACCGCTACACTTGAACTGAATTACAAAACAGAACAGAGTCACACGTTTAGGAAACACACTATGGCTGCTGAACGGGAAAGGTGAGGTGGGGTGATGCATAAAACAAGGGTTTCAAATTAGCTCAGATACCGTTCCATAAACCCAATATGTAAGAGACAAGACCTATTCCTTTTTCAGTGAACTGGACTCAACACCCCCTATTCACCGCACAAGAATATATCTGACTAGTAAGAATCTTCAAACCTATGTATTGATATCTCTCTGTAAGTGAGTCAAGGGGGTGTAAAGCGGCATAAACACAGCCGTGAAAAGCAGCTAAACCCCATTATAAAAATAAATTACTTTTCAAAACCCGTGAAACAAAGACAGTGAAAGAGAGAGAAATTCTTACAAAATTCGTTCAGGGGCTGTGATGCAACCTGGATTGACCATATCTAGACCCACAGCTGATTGAGACATAAGGGTGGACACTCTTGGGGCTGAGAGGTTCGGTGAGGTTGGGTGAGCCAACGCAGACCCTTTCAAGTAATACTGCATGGGACCCATCCCATGGGTCCCAAATCTCCAGGTTCAAGGGCATCTTCCTACGTCGAAAACAGGCATGAGAAACCCAGAAGATGGTACACCGTGTGATCGGGAAAGGTTTCTAAAACGCACCTCATTTCTCATCTCCTTGGCTCGGGTTCGCCATTCCAGCCGATTTACTAGCCATCTCCCTCCTTGGAGAATCAGCACCTTTAACCTCCTGTTCCGTACAGGTTGCAATTTGTCCTGAGGATGAACGGGAAGAGGGGGAACCAATGAGAGACTAGCTCTAGGTGCTGGGACAGGCACAGGTCACTCTATTTTCCCATCAGGAAGAAGAATTAAGCACAAGCTCAGCCTGCCCCCCAGAACCAGAAGAGGGCCTGAAGCAATCCTGCGCTTTTGCGGCCAGCTCCCAAAAAAGCGAGTTGAAAAATGGAGCTCAGGGGCACTGCAATTCACAAACCTGCAGAGTTTTAAATGATTCCTCTCGTCCACAAATATATTAAGGGAAGGCAACGAAGAGGCTTTGAAAGCAAGGCAGAATTGCAGGAAACAGATTTCAGGAGGTAGATTCGAATCGCCTTGAAAGCACATGAAAAGCGGCAAAACGTGGACAATGATGCCCTTGGCCAAAAAGGGCGTATGCGTTTTTTCCTGAATATATTCAGGAAAAAACGCATACGACCTTTTTGGCCAACCAAGCAACCTGGAAAGGCCAATCAGCGCTCCAAAGAAGCCTCACTTCCCAGCGGGCAAAAGGGCCATGCGGAAAAAAGTGTCCAAACCAGAAATGCAGGACCGGCCATGGAGAAATGGGAGCCTTGCTACGCTGATGGGTGGGATGTACATTGCCAACAGCCACTCTGGAGAAGTGTACGGTGTGTTCTGAAACATCTAAAAAACACAGCTTGGAGAGCATAGGGCACTTCCACTCATGGGCGTATAAATTGGGAAAACTAAAAATCAGCAAGACACAGGCACCCCAAAGTTTAGGGCTGCTCTGTTGACAAGAACCCCCACTTCATTACACCTTAAATATCCTAGGAAAGAGAAAAATGGATAAAGAAGTTGTGGTCCTCATGTACAATGGAATATCAGTCAGCCATGAAATCAACGTCATAAGGCTAGTAGCAGCACGATGAGTGGATTTAGGTACGACGATTCTAAGTGAAATAAGTCACACAGAAAAAGACACTTATCATAAGATATCACTTAGAGAGGGAATGTAAAAACCGCTACACTTGAACTGAATTACAAAACAGAACAGAGTCACACGTTTAGGAAACACACTATGGCTGCTGAACGGGAAAGGTGAGGTGGGGTGATGCATAAAACAAGGGTTTCAAATTAGCTCAGATACCGTTCCATAAACCCAATATGTAAGAGACAAGACCTATTCCTTTTTCAGTGAACTGGACTCAACACCCCCTATTCACCGCACAAGAATATATCTGACTAGTAAGAATCTTCAAACCTATGTATTGATATCTCTCTGTAAGTGAGTCAAGGGGGTGTAAAGTGGCATAAACACAGCCGTGAAAAGCAGCTAAACCCCATTATAAAAATAAATTACTTTTCAAAACCCGTGAAACAAAGACAGTGAAAGAGAGAGAAATTCTTACAAAATTCGTTCAGGGGCTGTGATGCAACCTGGATTGACCATATCTAGACCCACAGCTGATTGAGACATAAGGGTGGACACTCTTGGGGCTGAGAGGTTCGGTGAGGTTGGGTGAGCCAACGCAGACCCTTTCAAGTAATACTGCATGGTACCCATCCCATGGGTCCCAAATCTCCAGGTTCAAGGGCATCTTCCTACGTCGAAAACAGGCATGAGAAACCCAGAAGATGGTACACCGTGTGATCGGGAAAGGTTTCTAAAACGCACCTCATTTCTCATCTCCTTGGCTCGGGTTCGCCATTCCAGCCGATTTACTAGCCATCTCCCTCCTTGGAGAATCAGCACCTTTAACCTCCTGTTCCGTACAGGTTGCAATTTGTCCTGAGGATGAACGGGAAGAGGGAGAACCAATGAGAGACTAGCTCTAGGTGTTGGGACAGGCACAGGTCACTCTATTTTCCCATCAGGAAGAAGAATTAAGCACAAGCTCAGCCTGCCCCCCAGAACCAGAAGAGGGCCTGAAGCAATCCTGCGCTTTTGCGGCCAGCTCCCAAAAAAGCGAGTTGAAAAATGGAGCTCAGGGGCACTGCAATTCACAAACCTGCAGAGTTTTAAATGATACCTCTCGTCCACAAATATATTAAGGGAAGGCAACGAAGAGGCTTTGAAAGCAAGGCAGAATTGCAGGAAACAGATTTCAGGAGGTAGATTCGAATCGCCTTGAAAGCACATGAAAAGCGGCAAAACGTGGACAATGATGCCCTTGGCCAAAAAGGGCGTATGCGTTTTTTCCTGAATATATTCAGGAAAAAACGCATACGCCCTTTTTGGCCAACCAAGCAACCTGGAAAGGCCAATCAGCGCTCCAAAGAAGCCTCACTTCCCAGCGGGCAAAAGGGCCATGCGGAAAAAAGTGTCCAAACCAGAAATGCAGGACCGGCCATGGAGAAATGGGAGCGTTGCTACGCTGATGGGTGGGATGTACATTGCCAACAGCCACTCTGGAGAAGTGTACGGTGTGTTCTGAAACATCTAAAAAACACAGCTTGTAGAGCATAGGGCACTTCCACTCATGGGCGTATAAATTGGGAAAACTAAAAATCAGCAAGACACAGGCACCCCAAAGTTTAGGGCTGCTCTGTTGACAAGAACCCCCACTTCATTACACCTTAAATATCCTAGGAAAGAGAAAAATGGATAAAGAAGTTGTGGTCCTCATGTACAATGGAATATCAGTCAGCCATGAAATCAACGTCATAAGGCTAGTAGCAGCACGATGAGTGGATTTAGGTACGACGATTCTAAGTGAAATAAGTCACACAGAAAAAGACAGTTATCATAAGATATCACTTCTAGAGGGAATGTAAAAACCGCTACACTTGAACTGAATTACAAAACAGAACAGAGTCACACGTTTAGGAAACACACTATGGCTGCTGAAAGGGAAAGGTGAGGTGGGGTGATGCATAAAACAAGGGTTTCAAATTAGCTCAGATACCGTTCCATAAACCCAATATGTAAGAGACAAGACCTTTTCCTTTTTCAGTGAACTGGACTCAACACCCCCTATTCACCGCACAAGAATATATCTGACTAGTAAGAATCTTCAAACCTATGTATTGATATCTCTCTGTAAGTGAGTCAAGGGGGTGTAAAGCGGCATAAACACAGCCGTGAAAAGCAGCTAAACCCCATTATAAAAATAAATTACTTTTCAAAACCCGTGAAACAAAGACAGTGAAAGAGAGAGAAATTCTTACAAAATTCTTTCAGGGGCTGTGATGCAACCTGGATTGACCATATCTAGACCCACAGCTGATTGAGACCTAAGGGTGGACACTCTTGGGGCTGAGAGGTTCGGTGAGGTTGGGTGAGCCAACGCAGACCCTTTCAAGTAATACTGCATGGTACCCATCCCATGGGTCCCAAATCTCCAGGTTCAAGGGCATCTTCCTACGTCGAAAACAGGCATGAGAAACCCAGAAGATGGTACACCGTGTGATCGGGAAAGGTTTCTAAAACGCACCTCATTTCTCATCTCCTTGGCTCGGGTTCGCCATTCCAGCCGATTTACTAGCCATCTCCCTCCTTGGAGAATCAGCACCTTTAACCTCCTGTTCCGTACAGGTTGCAATTTGTCCTGAGGATGAACGGGAAGAGGGGGAACCAATGAGAGACTAGCTCTAGGTGTTGGGACAGGCACAGGTCACTCTATTTTCCCATCAGGAAGAAGAATTAAGCACAAGCTCAGCCTGCCCCCCAGAACCAGAAGAGGGCCTGAAGCAATCCTGCGCTTTTGCGGCCAGCTCCCAAAAAAGCGAGTTGAAAAATGGAGCTCAGGGGCACTGCAATTCACAAACCTGCAGAGTTTTAAATGATACCTCTCGTCCACAAATATATTAAGGGAAGGCAACGAAGAGGCTTTGAAAGCAAGGCAGAATTGCAGGAAACAGATTTCAGGAGGTAGATTCGAATCGCCTTGAAAGCACATGAAAAGCGGCAAAACGTGGACAATGATGCCCTTGGCCAAAAAGGGCGTATGCGTTTTTTCCTGAATATATTCAGGAAAAAACGCATACGCCCTTTTTGGCCAACCAAGTAACCTGGAAAAGCCAATCAGCGCTCCAAAGAAGCCTCACTTCCCAGCGGGCAAAAGGGCCATGCGGAAAAAAGTGTGCAAACCAGAAATGCAGGACCGGCCATGGAGAAATGGGAGCCTTGCTACGCTGATGGGTGGGATGTAAATTGCCAACAGCCACTCTGGAGAAGTGTACGGTGTGTTCTGAAACATCTAAAAAACACAGCTTGGAGAGCATAGGGCACTTCCACTCATGGGCGTATAAATTGGGAAAACTAAAAATCAGCAAGACACAGGCACCCCAAAGTTTAGGGCTGCTCTGTTGACAAGAACCCCCACTTCATTACACCTTAAATATCCTAGGAAAGAGAAAAATGGATAAAGAAGTTGTGGTCCTCATGTACAATGGAATATCACTCAGCCATGAAATCAACGTCATAAGGCTAGTAGCAGCACGATGAGTGGATTTAGGTACGACGATTCTAAGTGAAATAAGTCACACAGAAAAAGACACTTATCATAAGATATCACTTCTAGAGGGAATGTAAAAACCGCTACACTTGAACTGAATTACAAAACAGAACAGAGTCACAAGTTTAGGAAACACACCATGGCTGCTGAAAGGGAAAGGTGAGGTGGGGTGATGCATAAAACAAGGGTTTCAAATTAGCTCAGATACCGTTCCATAAACCCAATATGTAAGAGACAAGACCTATTCCTTTTTCAGTGAACTGGACTCAACACCCCCTATTCACCGCACAAGAATATATCTGACTAGTAAGAATCTTCAAACCTATGTATTGATATCTCTCTGTAAGTGAGTCAAGGGGGTGTAAAGCGGCATAAACACAGCCGTGAAAAGCAGCTAAACCCCATTATAAAAATAAATTACTTTTCAAAACCCGTGAAACAAAGACAGTGAAAGAGAGAGAAATTCTTACAAAATTCTTTCAGGGGCTGTGATGCAACCTGGATTGACCATATCTAGACCCACAGCTGATTGAGACATAAGGGTGGACACTCTTGGGGCTGAGAGGTTCGGTGAGGTTGGGTGAGCCAACGCAGACCCTTTCAAGTAATACTGCATGGTACCCATCCCATGGGTCCCAAATCTCCAGGTTCAAGGGCATCTTCCTACGTCGAAAACAGGCATGAGAAACCCAGAAGATGGTACACCGTGTGATCGGGAAAGGTTTCTAAAACGCACCTCATTTCTCATCTCCTTGGCTCGGGTTCGCCATTCCAGCCGATTTACTAGCCATCTCCCTCCTTGGAGAATCAGCACCTTTAACCTCCTGTTCCGTACAGGTTGCAATTTGTCCTGAGGATGAACGGGAAGAGGGGGAACCAATGAGAGACTAGCTCTAGGTGTTGGGACAGGCACAGGTCACTCTATTTTCCCATCAGGAAGAAGAATTAAGCACAAGCTCAGCCTGCCCCCCAGAACCAGAAGAGGGCCTGAAGCAATCCTGCGCTTTTGCGGCCAGCTCCCAAAAAAGCGAGTTGAAAAATGGAGCTCAGGGGCACTGCAATTCACAAACCTGCAGAGTTTTAAATGATACCTCTCGTCCACAAATATATTAAAGGAAGGCAACGAAGAGGCTTTGAAAGCAAGGCAGAATTGCAGGAAACAGATTTCAGGAGGTAGATTCGAATTGCCTTGAAAGCACATGAAAAGCGGCAAAACGTGGACAATGATGCCCTTGGCCAAAAAGGGCGTATGCGTTTTTTCCTGAATATATTCAGGAAAAAACGCATACGCCCTTTTTGGCCAACCAAGCAACCTGGAAAGGCAAATCAGCGCTCCAAAGAAGTCTCGCTTCCCAGCGGGCAAAAGGGCCATGCGGAAAAAAGTGTCCAAACCAGAAATGCAGGACCGGCCATGGAGAAATGGGAGCCTTGCTACGCTGATGGGTGGGATGTAAATTGCCAACAGCCACTCTGGAGAAGTGTACGGTGTGTTCTGAAACATCTAAAAAACACAGCTTGGAGAGCATAGGGCACTTCCACTCATGGGCGTATAAACTGGGAAAACTAAAAATCAGCAAGACACAGGCACCCCAAAGTTTAGGGCTGCTCTGTTGACAAGAACCCCCACTTCATTACACCTTAAATATCCTAGGAAAGAGAAAAATGGATAAAGAAGTTGTGGTCCTCATGTACAATGGAATATCACTCAGCCATGAAATCCACGTCATAAGGCTAGTAGCAGCACGATGAGTGGATTTAGGTACGACGATTCTAAGTGAAATAAGTCACACAGAAAAAGACACTTATCATAAGATATCACTTCTAGAGGGAATGTAAAAACCGCTACACTTGAACTGAATTACAAAACAGAACAGAGTCACACGTTTAGGAAACACACTATGGCTGCTGAACGGGAAAGGTGAGGTGGGGTGATGCATAAAACAAGGGTTTCAAATTAGCTCAGATACCGTTCCATAAACCCAATATGTAAGAGACAAGACCTATTCCTTTTTCAGTGAACTGGACTCAACACCCCCTATTCACCGCACAAGAATATATCTGACTAGTAAGAATCTTCAAACCTATGTATTGATATCTCTCTGTAAGTGAGTCAAGGGGGTGTAAAGCGGCATAAACACAGCCGTGAAAAGCAGCTAAACCCCATTATAAAAATAAATTACTTTTCAAAACCCGTGAAACAAAGACAGTGAAAGAGAGAGAAATTCTTACAAAATTCGTTCAGGGGCTGTGATGCAACCTGGATTGACCATATCTAGACCCACAGCTGATTGAGACATAAGGGTGGACACTCTTGGGGCTGAGAGGTTCGGTGAGGTTGGGTGAGCCAACGCAGACCCTTTCAAGTAATACTGCATGGGACCCATCCCATGGGTCCCAAATCTCCAGGTTCAAGGGCATCTTCCTACGTCGAAAACAGGCATGAGAAACCCAGAAGATGGTACACCGTGTGATCGGGAAAGGTTTCTAAAACGCACCTCATTTCTCATCTCCTTGGCTCGGGTTCGCCATTCCAGCCGATTTACTAGCCATCTCCCTCCTTGGAGAATCAGCACCTTTAACCTCCTGTTCCGTACAGGTTGCAATTTGTCCTGAGGATGAACGGGAAGAGGGGGAACCAATGAGAGACTAGCTCTAGGTGTTGGGACAGGCACAGGTCACTCTATTTTCCCATCAGGAAGAAGAATTAAGCACAAGCTCAGCCTGCCCCCCAGAACCAGAAGAGGGCCTGAAGCAATCCTGCGCTTTTGCGGCCAGCTCCCAAAAAAGCGAGTTGAAAAATGGAGCTCAGGGGCACTGCAATTCACAAACCTGCAGAGTTTTAAATGATTCCTCTCGTCCACAAATATATTAAGGGAAGGCAACGAAGAGGCTTTGAAAGCAAGGCAGAATTGCAGGAAACAGATTTCAGGAGGTAGATTCGAATCGCCTTGAAAGCACATGAAAAGCGGCAAAACGTGGACAATGATGCCCTTGGCCAAAAAGGGCGTATGCGTTTTTTCCTGAATATATTCAGGAAAAAACGCATACGACCTTTTTGGCCAACCAAGCAACCTGGAAAGGCCAATCAGCGCTCCAAAGAAGCCTCACTTCCCAGCGGGCAAAAGGGCCATGCGGAAAAAAGTGTCCAAACCAGAAATGCAGGACCGGCCATGGAGAAATGGGAGCCTTGCTACGCTGATGGGTGGGATGTACATTGCCAACAGCCACTCTGGAGAAGTGTACGGTGTGTTCTGAAACATCTAAAAAACACAGCTTGGAGAGCATAGGGCACTTCCACTCATGGGCGTATAAATTGGGAAAACTAAAAATCAGCAAGACACAGGCACCCCAAAGTTTAGGGCTGCTCTGTTGACAAGAACCCCCACTTCATTACACCTTAAATATCCTAGGAAAGAGAAAAATGGATAAAGAAGTTGTGGTCCTCATGTACAATGGAATATCAGTCAGCCATGAAATCAACGTCATAAGGCTAGTAGCAGCACGATGAGTGGATTTAGGTACGACGATTCTAAGTGAAATAAGTCACACAGAAAAAGACACTTATCATAAGATATCACTTAGAGAGGGAATGTAAAAACCGCTACACTTGAACTGAATTACAAAACAGAACAGAGTCACACGTTTAGGAAACACACTATGGCTGCTGAACGGGAAAGGTGAGGTGGGGTGATGCATAAAACAAGGGTTTCAAATTAGCTCAGATACCGTTCCATAAACCCAATATGTAAGAGACAAGACCTATTCCTTTTTCAGTGAACTGGACTCAACACCCCCTATTCACCGCACAAGAATATATCTGACTAGTAAGAATCTTCAAACCTATGTATTGATATCTCTCTGTAAGTGAGTCAAGGGGGTGTAAAGTGGCATAAACACAGCCGTGAAAAGCAGCTAAACCCCATTATAAAAATAAATTACTTTTCAAAACCCGTGAAACAAAGACAGTGAAAGAGAGAGAAATTCTTACAAAATTCGTTCAGGGGCTGTGATGCAACCTGGATTGACCATATCTAGACCCACAGCTGATTGAGACATAAGGGTGGACACTCTTGGGGCTGAGAGGTTCGGTGAGGTTGGGTGAGCCAACGCAGACCCTTTCAAGTAATACTGCATGGTACCCATCCCATGGGTCCCAAATCTCCAGGTTCAAGGGCATCTTCCTACGTCGAAAACAGGCATGAGAAACCCAGAAGATGGTACACCGTGTGATCGGGAAAGGTTTCTAAAACGCACCTCATTTCTCATCTCCTTGGCTCGGGTTCGCCATTCCAGCCGATTTACTAGCCATCTCCCTCCTTGGAGAATCAGCACCTTTAACCTCCTGTTCCGTACAGGTTGCAATTTGTCCTGAGGATGAACGGGAAGAGGGAGAACCAATGAGAGACTAGCTCTAGGTGTTGGGACAGGCACAGGTCACTCTATTTTCCCATCAGGAAGAAGAATTAAGCACAAGCTCAGCCTGCCCCCCAGAACCAGAAGAGGGCCTGAAGCAATCCTGCGCTTTTGCGGCCAGCTCCCAAAAAAGCGAGTTGAAAAATGGAGCTCAGGGGCACTGCAATTCACAAACCTGCAGAGTTTTAAATGATACCTCTCGTCCACAAATATATTAAGGGAAGGCAACGAAGAGGCTTTGAAAGCAAGGCAGAATTGCAGGAAACAGATTTCAGGAGGTAGATTCGAATCGCCTTGAAAGCACATGAAAAGCGGCAAAACGTGGACAATGATGCCCTTGGCCAAAAAGGGCGTATGCGTTTTTTCCTGAATATATTCAGGAAAAAACGCATACGCCCTTTTTGGCCAACCAAGCAACCTGGAAAGGCCAATCAGCGCTCCAAAGAAGCCTCACTTCCCAGCGGGCAAAAGGGCCATGCGGAAAAAAGTGTCCAAACCAGAAATGCAGGACCGGCCATGGAGAAATGGGAGCGTTGCTACGCTGATGGGTGGGATGTACATTGCCAACAGCCACTCTGGAGAAGTGTACGGTGTGTTCTGAAACATCTAAAAAACACAGCTTGTAGAGCATAGGGCACTTCCACTCATGGGCGTATAAATTGGGAAAACTAAAAATCAGCAAGACACAGGCACCCCAAAGTTTAGGGCTGCTCTGTTGACAAGAACCCCCACTTCATTACACCTTAAATATCCTAGGAAAGAGAAAAATGGATAAAGAAGTTGTGGTCCTCATGTACAATGGAATATCAGTCAGCCATGAAATCAACGTCATAAGGCTAGTAGCAGCACGATGAGTGGATTTAGGTACGACGATTCTAAGTGAAATAAGTCACACAGAAAAAGACAGTTATCATAAGATATCACTTCTAGAGGGAATGTAAAAACCGCTACACTTGAACTGAATTACAAAACAGAACAGAGTCACACGTTTAGGAAACACACTATGGCTGCTGAAAGGGAAAGGTGAGGTGGGGTGATGCATAAAACAAGGGTTTCAAATTAGCTCAGATACCGTTCCATAAACCCAATATGTAAGAGACAAGACCTTTTCCTTTTTCAGTGAACTGGACTCAACACCCCCTATTCACCGCACAAGAATATATCTGACTAGTAAGAATCTTCAAACCTATGTATTGATATCTCTCTGTAAGTGAGTCAAGGGGGTGTAAAGCGGCATAAACACAGCCGTGAAAAGCAGCTAAACCCCATTATAAAAATAAATTACTTTTCAAAACCCGTGAAACAAAGACAGTGAAAGAGAGAGAAATTCTTACAAAATTCGTTCAGGGGCTGTGATGCAACCTGGATTGACCATATCTAGACCCACAGCTGATTGAGACCTAAGGGTGGACACTCTTGGGGCTGAGAGGTTCGGTGAGGTTGGGTGAGCCAACGCAGACCCTTTCAAGTAATACTGCATGGTACCCATCCCATGGGTCCCAAATCTCCAGGTTCAAGGGCATCTTCCTACGTCGAAAACAGGCATGAGAAACCCAGAAGATGGTACACCGTGTGATCGGGAAAGGTTTCTAAAACGCACCTCATTTCTCATCTCCTTTGCTCGGTTCGCCATTCCAGCCGATTTACTAGCCATCTCCCTCCTTGGAGAATCAGCACCTTTAACCTCCTGTTCCGTACAGGTTGCAATTTGTCCTGAGGATGAACGGGAAGAGGGGGAACCAATGAGAGACTAGCTCTAGGTGTTGGGACAGGCACAGGTCACTCTATTTTCCCATCAGGAAGAAGAATTAAGCACAAGCTCAGCCTGCCCCCCAGAACCAGAAGAGGGCCTGAAGCAATCCTGCGCTTTTGCGGCCAGCTCCCAAAAAAGCGAGTTGAAAAATGGAGCTCAGGGGCACTGCAATTCACAAACCTGCCTCGTTTTAAATGATACCTCTCGTCCACAAATATATTAAGGGAAGGCAACGAAGAGGCTTTGAAAGCAAGGCAGAATTGCAGGAAACAGATTTCAGGAGGTAGATTCGAATCGCCTTGAAAGCACATGAAAAGCGGCAAAACGTGGACAATGATGCCCTTGGCCAAAAAGGGCGTATGCGTTTTTTCCTGAATATATTCAGGAAAAAACGCATACGCCCTTTTTGGCCAACCAAGCAACCTGGAAAGGCCAATCAGCGCTCCAAAGAAGTCTCGCTTCCCAGCGTGCATAAGGGCCATGCGGAAAAAAGTGTCCAAACCAGAAATGCAGGACCGGCCATGGAGAAATGGGAGCCTTGCTACGCTGATGGGTGGGATGTAAATTGCCAACAGCCACTCTGGAGAAGTGTACGGTGTGTTCTGAAACATCTAAAAAACACAGCTTGGAGCGCATAGGGCACTTCCACTCATGGGCGTATAAATTGGGAAAACTAAAAATCAGCAAGACACAGGCACCCCAAAGTTTAGGGCTGCTCTGTTGACAAGAACCCCCACTTCATTACACCTTAAATATCCTAGGAAAGAGAAAAATGGATAAAGAAGTTGTGGTCCTCATGTACAATGGAATATCACTCAGCCATGAAATCAACGTCATAAGGCTAGTAGCAGCACGATGAGTGGATTTAGGTACGACGATTCTAAGTGAAATAAGTCACACAGAAAAAGACAGTTATCATAAGATATCACTTCTAGAGGGAATGTAAAAACCGCTACACTTGAACTGAATTACAAAACAGAACAGAGTCACACGTTTAGGAAACACACTATGGCTGCTGAAAGAGAAAGGTGAGGTGGGGTGATGCATAAAACAAGGGTTTCAAATTAGCTCAGATACCGTTCCATAAACCCAATATGTAAGAGACAAGACCTATTCCTTTTTCAGTGAACTGGACTCAACACCCCCTATTCACCGCACAAGAATATATCTGACTAGTTAGAATCTTCAAACCAATGTATTGATATCTCTCTGTAAGTGAGTCAAGGGGGTGTAAAGCGGCATAAACACAGCCGTGAAAAGCAGCTAAACCCCATTATAAAAATAAATTACTTTTCAAAACCCGTGAAACAAAGACAGTGAAAGAGAGAGAAATTCTTACAAAATTCGTTCAGGGGCTGTGATGCAACCTGGATTGACCATATCTAGACCCACAGCTGATTGAGACATAAGGGTGGACACTCTTGGGGCTGAGAGGTTCGGTGAGGTTGGGTGAGCCAACGCAGACGCTTTCAAGTAATACTGCATGGTACCCATCCCATGGGTCCCAAATCTCCAGGTTCAAGGGCATCTTCCTACGTCGAAAACAGGCATGAGAAACCCAGAAGATGGTACACCGTGTGATCGGGAAAGGTTTCTAAAACGCACCTCATTTCTCATCTCCTTTGCTCGGGTTCGCCATTCCAGCCGATTTACTAGCCATCTCCCTCCTTGGAGAATCAGCACCTTTAACCTCCTGTTCCGTACAGGTTGCAATTTGTCCTGAGGATGAACTGGAAGAGGGGGAACCAATGAGAGACTAGCTCTAGGTGTTGGGACAGGCACAGGTCACTCTATTTTCCCATCAGGAAGAAGAATTAAGCACAAGCTCAGCCTGCCCCCCAGAACCAGAAGAGGGCCTGAAGCAATCCTGCGCTTTTGCGGCCAGCTCCCAAAAAAGCGAGTTGAAAAATGGAGCTCAGGGGCACTACAATTCACAAACCTGCCTCGTTTTAAATGATACCTCTCGTCCACAAATATATTAAGGGAAGGCAACGAAGAGGCTTTGAAAGCAAGGCAGAATTGCAGGAAACAGATTTCAGGAGGTAGATTCGAATCGCCTTGAAAGCACATGAAAAGCGGCAAAACGTGGACAATGATGCCCTTGGCCAAAAAGGGCATATGCGTTTTTTCCTGAATATATTCAGGAAAAAACGCATATGCCCTTTTTGGCCAACCAAGCAACCTGGAAAGGCCAATCAGCGCTCCAAAGAAGTCTCGCTTCCCAACGTGCATAAGGGCCATGCGGAAAAAAGTGTCCAAACCAGAAATGCAGGACCGGCCATGGAGAAATGGGAGCCTTGCTACGCTGATGGGTGGGATGTAAATTGCCAACAGCCACTCTGGAGAAGTGTACGGTGTGTTCTGAAACATCTAAAAAACACAGCTTGGAGAGCATAGGGACTTCCACTCATGGGCGTATAAATTGGGAAAACTAAAAATCAGCAAGACACAGGCACCCCAAAGTTTAGGGCTGCTCTGTTGACAAGAACCCCCACTTCATTACACCTTAAATATCCTAGGAAAGAGAAAAATGGATAAAGAAGTTGTGGTCCTCATGTACAATGGAATATCAGTCAGCCATGAAATCAACGTCATAAGGCTAGTAGCAGGACGATGAGTGGATTTAGGTACGACGATTCTAAGTGAAATAAGTCACACAGAAAAAGACAGTTATCATAAGATATCACTTCTAGAGGGAATGTAAAAACCGCTACACTTGAACTGAATTACAAAACAGAACAGAGTCACACGTTTAGGAAACACACTATGGCTGCTGAAAGGGAAAGGTGAGGTGGGGTGATGCATAAAACAAGGGTTTCAAATTAGCTCAGATACCGTTCCATAAACCCAATATGTAAGAGACAAGACCTATTCCTTTTTCAGTGAACTGGACTCAACACCCCCTATTCACCGCACAAGAATATATCTGACTAGTAAGAATCTTCAAACCAATGTATTGATATCTCTCTGTAAGTGAGTCAAGGGGGTGTAAAGCGGCATAAACACAGCCGTGAAAAGCAGCTAAACCCCATTATAAAAATAAATTACTTTTCAAAACCCGTGAAACAAAGACAGTGAAAGAGAGAGAAATTCTTACAAAATTCGTTCAGGGGCTGTGATGCAACCTGGATTGACCATATCTAGACCCACAGCTGATTGAGACATAAGGGTGGACACTCTTGGGGCTGAGAGGTTCGGTGAGGTTGGGTGAGCCAACGCAGACCCTTTCAAGTAATACTGCATGGTACCCATCCCATGGGTCCCAAATCTCCAGGTTCAAGGCCATCTTCCTACATGGAAAACAGGCATGAGAAACCCAGAAGATGGTACACCGTGTGATCGGGAAAGGTTTCTAAAACGCACCTCATTTCTCATCTCCTTGGCTCGGGTTCGCCATTCCAGCCGATTTACTAGCCATCTCCCTCCTTGGAGAATCAGCACCTTTAACCTCCTGTTCCGTACAGGTTGCAATTTGTCCTGAGGATGAACGGGAAGAGGGGGAACCAATGAGAGACTAGCTCTAGGTGTTGGGACAGGCACAGGTCACTCTATTTTCCCATCAGGAAGAAGAATTAAGCACAAGCTCAGCCTGCCCCCCAGAACCAGAAGAGGGCCTGAAGCAATCCTGCGCTTTTGCGGCCAGCTCCCAAAAAGCGAGTTGAAAAATGGAGCTCAGGGGCACTGCAATTCACAAACCTGCCTCGTTTTAAATGATACCTCTCGTCCACAAATATATTAAGGGAAGGCAACGAAGAGGCTTTGAAAGCAAGGCAGAATTGCAGGAAACAGATTTCAGGAGGTAGATTCGAATCGCCTTGAAAGCACATGAAAAGCGGCAAAACGTGGACAATGATGCCCTTGGCCAAAAAGGGCGTATGCGTTTTTTCCTGAATATATTCAGGAAAAAACGCATACGCCCTTTTTGGCCAACCAAGCAACCTGGAAAGGCCAATCAGCGCTCCAAAGAAGTCTCGCTTCCCAGCGTGCATAAGGGCCATGCGGAAAAAAGTGTCCAAACCAGAAATGCAGGACCGGCCATGGAGAAATGGGAGCCTTGCTACGCTGATGGGTGGGATGTAAATTGCCAACAGCCACTCTGGAGAAGTGTACGCTGTGTTCTGAAACATCTAAAAAACACAGCTTGGAGAGCATAGGGCACTTCCACTCATGGGCGTATAAATTGGGAAAACTAAAAATCAGCAAGACACAGGCACCCCAAAGTTTAGGGCTGCTCTGTTGACAAGAACCCCCACTTCATTACACCTTAAATATCCTAGGAAAGAGCAAAATGGATAAAGAAGTTGTGGTCCTCATGTACAATGGAATATCACTCAGCCATGAAATCAACGTCATAAGGCTAGTAGCAGCACGATGAGTGGATTTAGGTACGACGATTCTAAGTGAAATAAGTCACACAGAAAAAGACAGTTATCATAAGATATCACTTCTAGAGGGAATGTAAAAACCGCTACACTTGAACTGAATTACAAAACAGAACAGAGTCACACGTTTAGGAAACACACTATGGCTGCTGAAAGGGAAAGGTGAGGTGGGGTGATGCATAAATCAAGGGTTTCAAATTAGCTCAGATACCGTTCCATAAACCCAATATGTAAGAGACAAGACCTATTCCTTTTTCAGTGAACTGGACTCAACACCCCCTATTCACCGCACAAGAATATATCTGACTAGTAAGAATCTTCAAACCTATGTATTGATATCTCTCTGTAAGTGAGTCAAGGGGGTGTAAAGCGGCATAAACACAGCCGTGAAAAGCAGCTAAACCCCATTATAAAAATAAATTACTTCTCAAAACCCGTGAAACAAAGACAGTGAAAGAGAGAGAAATTCTTACAAAATTCGTTCAGGGGCTGTGATGCAACCTGGATTGACCATATCTAGACCCACAGCTGATTGAGACATAAGGGTGGACACTCTTGGGGCTGAGAGGTTCGGTGAGGTTGGGTGAGCCAACGCAGACCCTTTCAAGTAATACTGCATGGTACCCATCCCATGGGTTCCAAATCTCCAGGTTCAAGGACATCTTCCTACGTCGAAAACAGGCATGAGAAACCCAGAAGATGGTACACCGTGTGATCGAGAAAGGTTTCTAAAACGCACCTCATTTCTCATCTCCTTGGCTCGGGTTCGCCATTCCAGCCGATTTACTAGCCATCTCCCTCCTTGGAGAATCAGCACCTTTAACCTCCTGTTCCGTACAGGTTGCAATTTGTCCTGAGGATGAACGGGAAGAGGGGGAACCAATGAGAGACTAGCTCTAGGTGTTGGGACAGGCACAGGTCACTCTATTTTCCCATCAGGAAGAAGAATTAAGCACAAGCTCAGCCTGCCCCCCAGAACCAGAAGAGGGCCTGAAGCAATCCTGCGCTTTTGCGGCCAGCTCCCAAAAAAGCGACTTGAAAAATGGAGCTCAGGGGCACTGCAATTCACAAACCTGCAGAGTTTTAAATGATACCTCTCGTCCACAAATATATTAAGGGAAGGCAAGGAAGAGGCTTTGAAAGCAAGGCAGAATTGCAGGAAACAGATTTCAGGAGGTAGATTCGAATCGCCTTGAAAGCACATGAAAAGCGGCAAAACGTGGACAATGATGCCCTTGGCCAAAAAGGGCGTATGCGTTTTTTCCTGAATATATTCAGGAAAAAACGCATACGCCCTTTTTGGCCAACCAAGCAACCTGGAAAGGCCAATCAGCGCTCCAAAGAAGCCTCACTTCCCAGCGGGCAAAAGGGCCATGCGGAAAAAAGTGTCCAAACCAGAAATGCAGGACCGGCCATGGAGAAATGGGAGCCTTGCTACGCTGATGGGTGGGATGTACATTGCCAACAGCCACTCTGGAGAAGTGTACGGTATGTTCTGAAACATCTAAAAAACACAGCTTGGAGAGCATAGGGCACTTCCACTCATGGGCGTATAAATTGGGAAAACTAAAAATCAGCAAGACATAGGCACCCCAAAGTTTAGGGCTGCTCTGTTGACAAGAACCCCCACTTCATTACACCTTAAATATCCTAGGAAAGAGAAAAATGGATAAAGAAGTTGTGGTCCTCATGTACAATGGAATATCACTCAGCCATGAAATCAACGTCATAAGGCTAGTAGCAGCACGATGAGTGGATTTAGGTACGACGATTCTAAGTGAAATAAGTCACACAGAAAAAGACAGTTATCATAAGATATCACTTCTAGAGGGAATGTAAAAACCGCTACACTTGAACTGAATTACAAAACAGAACAGAGTCACACGTTTAGGAAACACACTATGGCTGCTGAAAGGGAAAGGTGAGGTGGGGTGATGCATAAAACAAGGGTTTCAAATTAGCTCAGATACCGTTCCATAAACCCAATATGTAAGAGACAAGACCTTTTCCTTTTTCAGTGAACTGGACTCAACACCCCCTATTCACCGCACAAGAATATATCTGACTAGTAAGAATCTTCAAACCTATGTATTGATATCTCTCTGTAAGTGAGTCAAGGGGGTGTAAAGCGGCATAAACACAGCCGTGAAAAGCAGCTAAACCCCATTATAAAAATAAATTACTTTTCAAAACCCGTGAAACAAAGACAGTGAAAGAGAGAGAAATTCTTACAAAATTCGTTCAGGGGCTGTGATGCAACCTGGATTGACCATATCTAGACCCACAGCTGATTGAGACATAAGGGTGGACACTCTTGGGGCTGAGAGGTTCGGTGAGGTTGGGTGAGCCAACGCAGACCCTTTCAAGTAATACTGCATGGTACCCATCCCATGGGTCCCAAATCTCCAGGTTCAAGGGCATCTTCCTACGTCGAAAACAGGCATGAGAAACCCAGAAGATGGTACACCGTGTGATCGGGAAAGGTTTCTAAAACGCACCTCATTTCTCATCTCCTTTGCTCGGTTCGCCATTCCAGCCGATTTACTAGCCATCTCCCTCCTTGGAGAATCAGCACCTTTAACCTCCTGTTCCGTACAGGTTGCAATTTGTCCTGAGGATGAACGGGAAGAGGGGGAACCAATGAGAGACTAGCTCTAGGTGTTGGGACAGGCACAGGTCACTCTATTTTCCCATCAGGAAGAAGAATTAAGCACAAGCTCAGCCTGCCCCCCAGAACCAGAAGAGGGCCTGAAGCAATCCTGCGCTTTTGCGGCCAGCTCCCAAAAAAGCGAGTTGAAAAATGGAGCTCAGGGGCACTGCAATTCACAAACCTGCCTCGTTTTAAATGATACCTCTCGTCCACAAATATATTAAGGGAAGGCAACGAAGAGGCTTTGAAAGCAAGGCAGAATTGCAGGAAACAGATTTCAGGAGGTAGATTCGAATCGCCTTGAAAGCACATGAAAAGCGGCAAAACGTGGACAATGATGCCCTTGGCCAAAAAGGGCGTATGCGTTTTTTCCTGAATATATTCAGGAAAAAACGCATACGCCCTTTTTGGCCAACCAAGCAACCTGGAAAGGCCAATCAGCGCTCCAAAGAAGTCTCGCTTCCCAGCGTGCATAAGGGCCATGCGGAAAAAAGTGTCCAAACCAGAAATGCAGGACCGGCCATGGAGAAATGGGAGCCTTGCTACGCTGATGGGTGGGATGTAAATTGCCAACAGCCACTCTGGAGAAGTGTACGGTGTGTTCTGAAACATCTAAAAAACACAGCTTGGAGCGCATAGGGCACTTCCACTCATGGGCGTATAAATTGGGAAAACTAAAAATCAGCAAGACACAGGCACCCCAAAGTTTAGGGCTGCTCTGTTGACAAGAACCCCCACTTCATTACACCTTAAATATCCTAGGAAAGAGAAAAATGGATAAAGAAGTTGTGGTCCTCATGTACAATGGAATATCACTCAGCCATGAAATCAACGTCATAAGGCTAGTAGCAGCACGATGAGTGGATTTAGGTACGACGATTCTAAGTGAAATAAGTCACACAGAAAAAGACAGTTATCATAAGATATCACTTCTAGAGGGAATGTAAAAACCGCTACACTTGAACTGAATTACAAAACAGAACAGAGTCACACGTTTAGGAAACACACTATGGCTGCTGAAAGAGAAAGGTGAGGTGGGGTGATGCATAAAACAAGGTTTTCAAATTAGCTCAGATACCGTTCCATAAACCCAATATGTAAGAGACAAGACCTATTCCTTTTTCAGTGAACTGGACTCAACACCCCCTATTCACCGCACAAGAATATATCTGACTAGTAAGAATCTTCAAACCAATGTATTGATATCTCTCTGTAAGTGAGTCAAGGGGGTGTAAAGCGGCATAAACACAGCCGTGAAAAGCAGCTAAACCCCATTATAAAAATAAATTACTTTTCAAAACCCGTGAAACAAAGACAGTGAAAGAGAGAGAAATTCTTACAAAATTCGTTCAGGGGCTGTGATGCAACCTGGATTGACCATATCTAGACCCACAGCTGATTGAGACATAAGGGTGGACACTCTTGGGGCTGAGAGGTTCGGTGAGGTTGGGTGAGCCAACGCAGAAGCTTTCAAGTAATACTGCATGGTACCCATCCCATGGGTCCCAAATCTCCAGGTTCAAGGGCATCTTCCTACGTCGAAAACAGGCATGAGAAACCCAGAAGATGGTACACCGTGTGATCGGGAAAGGTTTCTAAAACGCACCTCATTTCTCATCTCCTTTGCTCGGGTTCGCCATTCCAGCCGATTTACTAGCCATCTCCCTCCTTGGAGAATCAGCACCTTTAACCTCCTGTTCCGTACAGGTTGCAATTTGTCCTGAGGATGAACTGGAAGAGGGGGAACCAATGAGAGACTAGCTCTAGGTGTTGGGACAGGCACAGGTCACTCTATTTTCCCATCAGGAAGAAGAATTAAGCACAAGCTCAGCCTGCCCCCCAGAACCAGAAGAGGGCCTGAAGCAATCCTGCGCTTTTGCGGCCAGCTCCCAAAAAAGCGAGTTGAAAAATGGAGCTCAGGGGCACTACAATTCACAAACCTGCCTCGTTTTAAATGATACCTCTCGTCCACAAATATATTAAGGGAAGGCAACGAAGAGGCTTTGAAAGCAAGGCAGAATTGCAGGAAACAGATTTCAGGAGGTAGATTCGAATCGCCTTGAAAGCACATGAAAAGCGGCAAAACGTGGACAATGATGCCCTTGGCCAAAAAGGGCATATGCGTTTTTTCCTGAATATATTCAGGAAAAAACGCATATGGCCTTTTTGGCCAACCAAGCAACCTGGAAAGGCCAATCAGCGCTCCAAAGAAGTCTCGCTTCCCAACGTGCATAAGGGCCATGCGGAAAAAAGTGTCCAAACCAGAAATGCAGGACCGGCCATGGAGAAATGGGAGCCTTGCTACGCTGATGGGTGGGATGTAAATTGCCAACAGCCACTCTGGAGAAGTGTACGGTGTGTTCTGAAACATCTAAAAAACACAGCTTGGAGAGCATAGGGACTTCCACTCATGGGCGTATAAATTGGGAAAACTAAAAATCAGCAAGACACAGGCACCCCAAAGTTTAGGGCTGCTCTGTTGACAAGAACCCCCACTTCATTACACCTTAAATATCCTAGGAAAGAGAAAAATGGATAAAGAAGTTGTGGTCCTCATGTACAATGGAATATCAGTCAGCCATGAAATCAACGTCATAAGGCTAGTAGCAGGACGATGAGTGGATTTAGGTACGACGATTCTAAGTGAAATAAGTCACACAGAAAAAGACAGTTATCATAAGATATCACTTCTAGAGGGAATGTAAAAACCGCTACACTTGAACTGAATTACAAAACAGAACAGAGTCACACGTTTAGGAAACACACTATGGCTGCTGAAAGGGAAAGGTGAGGTGGGGTGATGCATAAAACAAGGGTTTCAAATTAGCTCAGATACCGTTCCATAAACCCAATATGTAAGAGACAAGACCTATTCCTTTTTCAGTGAACTGGACTCAACACCCCCTATTCACCGCACAAGAATATATCTGACTAGTAAGAATCTTCAAACCAATGTATTGATATCTCTCTGTAAGTGAGTCAAGGGGGTGTAAAGCGGCATAAACACAGCCGTGAAAAGCAGCTAAACCCCATTATAAAAATAAATTACTTTTCAAAACCCGTGAAACAAAGACAGTGAAAGAGAGAGAAATTCTTACAAAATTCGTTCAGGGGCTGTGATGCAACCTGGATTGACCATATCTAGACCCACAGCTGATTGAGACATAAGGGTGGACACTCTTGGGGCTGAGAGGTTCGGTGAGGTTGGGTGAGCCAACGCAGACCCTTTCAAGTAATACTGCATGGTACCCATCCCATGGGTCCCAAATCTCCAGGTTCAAGGCCATCTTCCTACATGGAAAACAGGCATGAGAAACCCAGAAGATGGTACACCGTGTGATCGGGAAAGGTTTCTAAAACGCACCTCATTTCTCATCTCCTTGGCTCGGGTTCGCCATTCCAGCCGATTTACTAGCCATCTCCCTCCTTGGAGAATCAGCACCTTTAACCTCCTGTTCCGTACAGGTTGCAATTTGTCCTGAGGATGAACGGGAAGAGGGGGAACCAATGAGAGACTAGCTCTAGGTGTTGGGACAGGCACAGGTCACTCTATTTTCCCATCAGGAAGAAGAATTAAGCACAAGCTCAGCCTGCCCCCCAGAACCAGAAGAGGGCCTGAAGCAATCCTGCGCTTTTGCGGCCAGCTCCCAAAAAGCGAGTTGAAAAATGGAGCTCAGGGGCACTGCAATTCACAAACCTGCCTCGTTTTAAATGATACCTCTCGTCCACAAATATATTAAGGGAAGGCAACGAAGAGGCTTTGAAAGCAAGGCAGAATTGCAGGAAACAGATTTCAGGAGGTAGATTCGAATCGCCTTGAAAGCACATGAAAAGCGGCAAAACGTGGACAATGATGCCCTTGGCCAAAAAGGGCGTATGCGTTTTTTCCTGAATATATTCAGGAAAAAACGCATACGCCCTTTTTGGCCAACCAAGCAACCTGGAAAGGCCAATCAGCGCTCCAAAGAAGTCTCGCTTCCCAGCGTGCATAAGGGCCATGCGGAAAAAAGTGTCCAAACCAGAAATGCAGGACCGGCCATGGAGAAATGGGAGCCTTGCTACGCTGATGGGTGGGATGTAAATTGCCAACAGCCACTCTGGAGAAGTGTACGCTGTGTTCTGAAACATCTAAAAAACACAGCTTGGAGAGCATAGGGCACTTCCACTCATGGGCGTATAAATTGGGAAAACTAAAAATCAGCAAGACACAGGCACCCCAAAGTTTAGGGCTGCTCTGTTGACAAGAACCCCCACTTCATTACACCTTAAATATCCTAGGAAAGAGCAAAATGGATAAAGAAGTTGTGGTCCTCATGTACAATGGAATATCACTCAGCCATGAAATCAACGTCATAAGGCTAGTAGCAGCACGATGAGTGGATTTAGGTACGACGATTCTAAGTGAAATAAGTCACACAGAAAAAGACAGTTATCATAAGATATCACTTCTAGAGGGAATGTAAAAACCGCTACACTTGAACTGAATTACAAAACAGAACAGAGTCACACGTTTAGGAAACACACTATGGCTGCTGAAAGGGAAAGGTGAGGTGGGGTGATGCATAAATCAAGGGTTTCAAATTAGCTCAGATACCGTTCCATAAACCCAATATGTAAGAGACAAGACCTATTCCTTTTTCAGTGAACTGGACTCAACACCCCCTATTCACCGCACAAGAATATATCTGACTAGTAAGAATCTTCAAACCTATGTATTGATATCTCTCTGTAAGTGAGTCAAGGGGGTGTAAAGCGGCATAAACACAGCCGTGAAAAGCAGCTAAACCCCATTATAAAAATAAATTACTTCTCAAAACCCGTGAAACAAAGACAGTGAAAGAGAGAGAAATTCTTACAAAATTCGTTCAGGGGCTGTGATGCAACCTGGATTGACCATATCTAGACCCACAGCTGATTGAGACATAAGGGTGGACACTCTTGGGGCTGAGAGGTTCGGTGAGGTTGGGTGAGCCAACGCAGACCCTTTCAAGTAATACTGCATGGTACCCATCCCATGGGTTCCAAATCTCCAGGTTCAAGGACATCTTCCTACGTCGAAAACAGGCATGAGAAACCCAGAAGATGGTACACCGTGTGATCGAGAAAGGTTTCTAAAACGCACCTCATTTCTCATCTCCTTGGCTCGGGTTCGCCATTCCAGCCGATTTACTAGCCATCTCCCTCCTTGGAGAATCAGCACCTTTAACCTCCTGTTCCGTACAGGTTGCAATTTGTCCTGAGGATGAACGGGAAGAGGGGGAACCAATGAGAGACTAGCTCTAGGTGTTGGGACAGGCACAGGTCACTCTATTTTCCCATCAGGAAGAAGAATTAAGCACAAGCTCAGCCTGCCCCCCAGAACCAGAAGAGGGCCTGAAGCAATCCTGCGCTTTTGCGGCCAGCTCCCAAAAAAGCGACTTGAAAAATGGAGCTCAGGGGCACTGCAATTCACAAACCTGCAGAGTTTTAAATGATACCTCTCGTCCACAAATATATTAAGGGAAGGCAAGGAAGAGGCTTTGAAAGCAAGGCAGAATTGCAGGAAACAGATTTCAGGAGGTAGATTCGAATCGCCTTGAAAGCACATGAAAAGCGGCAAAACGTGGACAATGATGCCCTTGGCCAAAAAGGGCGTATGCGTTTTTTCCTGAATATATTCAGGAAAAAACGCATACGCCCTTTTTGGCCAACCAAGCAACCTGGAAAGGCCAATCAGCGCTCCAAAGAAGCCTCACTTCCCAGCGGGCAAAAGGGCCATGCGGAAAAAAGTGTCCAAACCAGAAATGCAGGACCGGCCATGGAGAAATGGGAGCCTTGCTACGCTGATGGGTGGGATGTACATTGCCAACAGCCACTCTGGAGAAGTGTACGGTATGTTCTGAAACATCTAAAAAACACAGCTTGGAGAGCATAGGGCACTTCCACTCATGGGCGTATAAATTGGGAAAACTAAAAATCAGCAAGACATAGGCACCCCAAAGTTTAGGGCTGCTCTGTTGACAAGAACCCCCACTTCATTACACCTTAAATATCCTAGGAAAGAGAAAAATGGATAAAGAAGTTGTGGTCCTCATGTACAATGGAATATCACTCAGCCATGAAATCAACGTCATAAGGCTAGTAGCAGCACGATGAGTGGATTTAGGTACGACGATTCTAAGTGAAATAAGTCACACAGAAAAAGACAGTTATCATAAGATATCACTTCTAGAGGGAATGTAAAAACCGCTACACTTGAACTGAATTACAAAACAGAACAGAGTCACACGTTTAGGAAACACACTATGGCTGCTGAAAGGGAAAGGTGAGGTGGGGTGATGCATAAAACAAGGGTTTCAAATTAGCTCAGATACCGTTCCATAAACCCAATATGTAAGAGACAAGACCTTTTCCTTTTTCAGTGAACTGGACTCAACACCCCCTATTCACCGCACAAGAATATATCTGACTAGTAAGAATCTTCAAACCTATGTATTGATATCTCTCTGTAAGTGAGTCAAGGGGGTGTAAAGCGGCATAAACACAGCCGTGAAAAGCAGCTAAACCCCATTATAAAAATAAATTACTTTTCAAAACCCGTGAAACAAAGACAGTGAAAGAGAGAGAAATTCTTACAAAATTCGTTCAGGGGCTGTGATGCAACCTGGATTGACCATATCTAGACCCACAGCTGATTGAGACATAAGGGTGGACACTCTTGGGGCTGAGAGGTTCGGTGAGGTTGGGTGAGCCAACGCAGACCCTTTCAAGTAATACTGCATGGTACCCATCCCATGGGTCCCAAATCTCCAGGTTCAAGGGCATCTTCCTACGTCGAAAACAGGCATGAGAAACCCAGAAGATGGTACACCGTGTGATCGGGAAAGGTTTCTAAAACGCACCTCATTTCTCATCTCCTTTGCTCGGTTCGCCATTCCAGCCGATTTACTAGCCATCTCCCTCCTTGGAGAATCAGCACCTTTAACCTCCTGTTCCGTACAGGTTGCAATTTGTCCTGAGGATGAACGGGAAGAGGGGGAACCAATGAGAGACTAGCTCTAGGTGTTGGGACAGGCACAGGTCACTCTATTTTCCCATCAGGAAGAAGAATTAAGCACAAGCTCAGCCTGCCCCCCAGAACCAGAAGAGGGCCTGAAGCAATCCTGCGCTTTTGCGGCCAGCTCCCAAAAAAGCGAGTTGAAAAATGGAGCTCAGGGGCACTGCAATTCACAAACCTGCCTCGTTTTAAATGATACCTCTCGTCCACAAATATATTAAGGGAAGGCAACGAAGAGGCTTTGAAAGCAAGGCAGAATTGCAGGAAACAGATTTCAGGAGGTAGATTCGAATCGCCTTGAAAGCACATGAAAAGCGGCAAAACGTGGACAATGATGCCCTTGGCCAAAAAGGGCGTATGCGTTTTTTCCTGAATATATTCAGGAAAAAACGCATACGCCCTTTTTGGCCAACCAAGCAACCTGGAAAGGCCAATCAGCGCTCCAAAGAAGTCTCGCTTCCCAGCGTGCATAAG
Organism: Balaenoptera acutorostrata; assembly: GCF_949987535.1. Lineage (NCBI taxonomy): Eukaryota > Metazoa > Chordata > Mammalia > Artiodactyla > Balaenopteridae > Balaenoptera > Balaenoptera acutorostrata. Next base: position 115,409,524 of record NC_080072.1, read on the forward strand.
GGCCATGCGGAAAAAAGTGTCCAAACCAGAAATGCAGGACCGGCCATGGAGAAATGGGAGCCTTGCTACGCTGATGGGTGGGATGTAAATTGCCAACAGCCACTCTGGAGAAGTGTACGGTGTGTTCTGAAACATCTAAAAAACACAGCTTGGAGCGCATAGGGCACTTCCACTCATGGGCGTATAAATTGGGAAAACTAAAAATCAGCAAGACACAGGCACCCCAAAGTTTAGGGCTGCTCTGTTGACAAGAACCCCCACTTCATTACACCTTAAATATCCTAGGAAAGAGAAAAATGGATAAAGAAGTTGTGGTCCTCATGTACAATGGAATATCACTCAGCCATGAAATCAACGTCATAAGGCTAGTAGCAGCACGATGAGTGGATTTAGGTACGACGATTCTAAGTGAAATAAGTCACACAGAAAAAGACAGTTATCATAAGATATCACTTCTAGAGGGAATGTAAAAACCGCTACACTTGAACTGAATTACAAAACAGAACAGAGTCACACGTTTAGGAAACACACTATGGCTGCTGAAAGAGAAAGGTGAGGTGGGGTGATGCATAAAACAAGGTTTTCAAATTAGCTCAGATACCGTTCCATAAACCCAATATGTAAGAGACAAGACCTATTCCTTTTTCAGTGAACTGGACTCAACACCCCCTATTCACCGCACAAGAATATATCTGACTAGTAAGAATCTTCAAACCAATGTATTGATATCTCTCTGTAAGTGAGTCAAGGGGGTGTAAAGCGGCATAAACACAGCCGTGAAAAGCAGCTAAACCCCATTATAAAAATAAATTACTTTTCAAAACCCGTGAAACAAAGACAGTGAAAGAGAGAGAAATTCTTACAAAATTCGTTCAGGGGCTGTGATGCAACCTGGATTGACCATATCTAGACCCACAGCTGATTGAGACATAAGGGTGGACACTCTTGGGGCTGAGAGGTTCGGTGAGGTTGGGTGAGCCAACGCAGAAGCTTTCAAGTAATACTGCATGGTACCCATCCCATGGGTCCCAAATCTCCAGGTTCAAGGGCATCTTCCTACGTCGAAAACAGGCATGAGAAACCCAGAAGATGGTACACCGTGTGATCGGGAAAGGTTTCTAAAACGCACCTCATTTCTCATCTCCTTTGCTCGGGTTCGCCATTCCAGCCGATTTACTAGCCATCTCCCTCCTTGGAGAATCAGCACCTTTAACCTCCTGTTCCGTACAGGTTGCAATTTGTCCTGAGGATGAACTGGAAGAGGGGGAACCAATGAGAGACTAGCTCTAGGTGTTGGGACAGGCACAGGTCACTCTATTTTCCCATCAGGAAGAAGAATTAAGCACAAGCTCAGCCTGCCCCCCAGAACCAGAAGAGGGCCTGAAGCAATCCTGCGCTTTTGCGGCCAGCTCCCAAAAAAGCGAGTTGAAAAATGGAGCTCAGGGGCACTACAATTCACAAACCTGCCTCGTTTTAAATGATACCTCTCGTCCACAAATATATTAAGGGAAGGCAACGAAGAGGCTTTGAAAGCAAGGCAGAATTGCAGGAAACAGATTTCAGGAGGTAGATTCGAATCGCCTTGAAAGCACATGAAAAGCGGCAAAACGTGGACAATGATGCCCTTGGCCAAAAAGGGCATATGCGTTTTTTCCTGAATATATTCAGGAAAAAACGCATATGCCCTTTTTGGCCAACCAAGCAACCTGGAAAGGCCAATCAGCGCTCCAAAGAAGTCTCGCTTCCCAACGTGCATAAGGGCCATGCGGAAAAAAGTGTCCAAACCAGAAATGCAGGACCGGCCATGGAGAAATGGGAGCCTTGCTACGCTGATGGGTGGGATGTAAATTGCCAACAGCCACTCTGGAGAAGTGTACGGTGTGTTCTGAAACATCTAAAAAACACAGCTTGGAGAGCATAGGGACTTCCACTCATGGGCGTATAAATTGGGAAAACTAAAAATCAGCAAGACACAGGCACCCCAAAGTTTAGGGCTGCTCTGTTGACAAGAACCCCCACTTCATTACACCTTAAATATCCTAGGAAAGAGAAAAATGGATAAAGAAGTTGTGGTCCTCATGTACAATGGAATATCAGTCAGCCATGAAATCAACGTCATAAGGCTAGTAGCAGGACGATGAGTGGATTTAGGTACGACGATTCTAAGTGAAATAAGTCACACAGAAAAAGACAGTTATCATAAGATATCACTTCTACAGGGAATGTAAAAACCGCTACACTTGAACTGAATTACAAAACAGAACAGAGTCACACGTTTAGGAAACACACTATGGCTGCTGAAAGGGAAAGGTGAGGTGGGGTGATGCATAAAACAAGGGTTTCAAATTAGCTCAGATACCGTTCCATAAACCCAATATGTAAGAGACAAGACCTATTCCTTTTTCAGTGAACTGGACTCAACACCCCCTATTCACCGCACAAGAATATATCTGACTAGTAAGAATCTTCAAACCAATGTATTGATATCTCTCTGTAAGTGAGTCAAGGGGGTGTAAAGCGGCATAAACACAGCCGTGAAAAGCAGCTAAACCCCATTATAAAAATAAATTACTTTTCAAAACCCGTGAAACAAAGACAGTGAAAGAGAGAGAAATTCTTACAAAATTCGTTCAGGGGCTGTGATGCAACCTGGATTGACCATATCTAGACCCACAGCTGATTGAGACATAAGGGTGGACACTCTTGGGGCTGAGAGGTTCGGTGAGGTTGGGTGAGCCAACGCAGACCCTTTCAAGTAATACTGCATGGTACCCATCCCATGGGTCCCAAATCTCCAGGTTCAAGGCCATCTTCCTACATGGAAAACAGGCATGAGAAACCCAGAAGATGGTACACCGTGTGATCGGGAAAGGTTTCTAAAACGCACCTCATTTCTCATCTCCTTGGCTCGGGTTCGCCATTCCAGCCGATTTACTAGCCATCTCCCTCCTTGGAGAATCAGCACCTTTAACCTCCTGTTCCGTACAGGTTGCAATTTGTCCTGAGGATGAACGGGAAGAGGGGGAACCAATGAGAGACTAGCTCTAGGTGTTGGGACAGGCACAGGTCACTCTATTTTCCCATCAGGAAGAAGAATTAAGCACAAGCTCAGCCTGCCCCCCAGAACCAGAAGAGGGCCTGAAGCAATCCTGCGCTTTTGCGGCCAGCTCCCAAAAAGCGAGTTGAAAAATGGAGCTCAGGGGCACTGCAATTCACAAACCTGCCTCGTTTTAAATGATACCTCTCGTCCACAAATATATTAAGGGAAGGCAACGAAGAGGCTTTGAAAGCAAGGCAGAATTGCAGGAAACAGATTTCAGGAGGTAGATTCGAATCGCCTTGAAAGCACATGAAAAGCGGCAAAACGTGGACAATGATGCCCTTGGCCAAAAAGGGCGTATGCGTTTTTTCCTGAATATATTCAGGAAAAAACGCATACGCCCTTTTTGGCCAACCAAGCAACCTGGAAAGGCCAATCAGCGCTCCAAAGAAGTCTCGCTTCCCAGCGTGCATAAGGGCCATGCGGAAAAAAGTGTGCAAACCAGAAATGCAGGACCGGCCATGGAGAAATGGGAGCCTTGCTACGCTGATGGGTGGGATGTAAATTGCCAACAGCCACTCTGGAGAAGTGTACGCTGTGTTCTGAAACATCTAAAAAACACAGCTTGGAGAGCATAGGGCACTTCCACTCATGGGCGTATAAATTGGGAAAACTAAAAATCAGCAAGACACAGGCACCCCAAAGTTTAGGGCTGCTCTGTTGACAAGAACCCCCACTTCATTACACCTTAAATATCCTAGGAAAGAGCAAAATGGATAAAGAAGTTGTGGTCCTCATGTACAATGGAATATCACTCAGCCATGAAATCAACGTCATAAGGCTAGTAGCAGCACGATGAGTGGATTTAGGTACGACGATTCTAAGTGAAATAAGTCACACAGAAAAAGACAGTTATCATAAGATATCACTTCTAGAGGGAATGTAAAAACCGCTACACTTGAACTGAATTACAAAACAGAACAGAGTCACACGTTTAGGAAACACACTATGGCTGCTGAAAGGGAAAGGTGAGGTGGGGTGATGCATAAAACAAGGGTTTCAAATTAGCTCCGATACCGTTCCATAAACCCAATATGTAAGAGACAAGACCTATTCCTTTTTCAGTGAACTGGACTCAACACCCCCTATTCACCGCACAAGAATATATCTGACTAGTAAGAATCTTCAAACCAATGTATTGATATCTCTCTGTAAGTGAGTCAAGGGGGTGTAAAGCGGCATAAACACAGCCGTGAAAAGCAGCTAAACCCCATTATAAAAATAAATTACTTTTCAAAACCCGTGAAACAAAGACAGTGAAAGAGAGAGAAATTCTTACAAAATTCGTTCAGGGGCTGTGATGCAACCTGGATTGACCATATCTAGACCCACAGCTGATTGAGACATAAGGGTGGACACTCTTGGGGCTGAGAGGTTCGGTGAGGTTGGGTGAGCCAACGCAGACCCTTTCAAGTAATACTGCATGGTACCCATCCCATGGGTCCCAAATCTCCAGGTTCAAGGCCATCTTCCTACATGGAAAACAGGCATGAGAAACCCAGAAGATGGTACACCGTGTGATCGGGAAAGGTTTCTAAAACGCACCTCATTTCTCATCTCCTTTGCTCGGGTTCGCCATTCCAGCCGATTTACTAGCCATCTCCCTCCTTGGAGAATCAGCACCTTTAACCTCCTGTTCCGTACAGGTTGCAATTTGTCCTGAGGATGAACGGGAAGAGGGGGAACCAATGAGAGACTAGCTCTAGGTGTTGGGACAGGCACAGGTCACTCTATTTTCCCATCAGGAAGAAGAATTAAGCACAAGCTCAGCCTGCCCCCCAGAACCAGAAGAGGGCCTGAAGCAATCCTGCGCTTTTGCGGCCAGCTCCCAAAAAAGCGAGTTGAAAAATGGAGCTCAGGGGCACTGCAATTCACAAACCTGCCTCGTTTTAAATGATACCTCTCGTCCACAAATATATTAAGGGAAGGCAACGAAGAGGCTTTGAAAGCAAGGCAGAATTGCAGGAAACAGATTTCAGGAGGTAGATTCGAATCGCCTTGAAAGCACATGAAAAGCGGCAAAACGTGGACAATGATGCCCTTGGCCAAAAAGGGCGTATGCGTTTTTTCCTGAATATATTCAGGAAAAAACGCATACGCCCTTTTTGGCCAACCAAGCAACCTGGAAAGGCCAATCAGCGCTCCAAAGAAGTCTCGCTTCCCAGCGTGCATAAGGGCCATGCAGAAAAAAGTGTCCAAACCAGAAATGCAGGACCGGCCATGGAGAAATGGGAGCCTTGCTACGCTGATGGGTGGGATGTAAATTGCCAACAGCCACTCTGGAGAAGTGTACGGTGTGTTCTGAAACATCTAAAAAACACAGCTTGGAGAGCATAGGGCACTTCCACTCATGGGCGTATAAATTGGGAAAACTAAAAATCAGCAAGACACAGGCACCCCAAAGTTTAGGGCTGCTCTGTTGACAAGAACCCCCACTTCATTACACCTTAAATATCCTAGGAAAGAGCAAAATGGATAAAGAAGTTGTGGTCCTCATGTACAATGGAATATCACTCAGCCATGAAATCAACGTCATAAGGCTAGTAGCAGCACGATGAGTGGATTTAGGTACGACGATTCTAAGTGAAATAAGTCACACAGAAAAAGACAGTTATCATAAGATATCACTTCTAGAGGGAATGTAAAAACCGCTACACTTGAACTGAATTACAAAACAGAACAGAGTCACACGTTTAGGAAACACACTATGGCTGCTGAAAGGGAAAGGTGAGGTGGGGTGATGCATAAAACAAGGGTTTCAAATTAGCTCAGATACCGTTCCATAAACCCAATATGTAAGAGACAAGACCTATTCCTTTTTCAGTGAACTGGACTCAACACCCCCTATTCACCGCACAAGAATATATCTGACTAGTAAGAATCTTCAAACCAATGTATTGATATCTCTCTGTAAGTGAGTCAAGGGGGTGTAAAGCGGCATAAACACAGCCGTGAAAAGCAGCTAAACCCCATTATAAAAATAAATTACTTTTCAAAACCCGTGAAACAAAGACAGTGAAAGAGAGAGAAATTCTTACAAAATTCTTTCAGGGGCTGTGATGCAACCTGGATTGACCATATCTAGACCCACAGCTGATTGAGACCTAAGGGTGGACACTCTTGGGGCTGAGAGTTTTGGTGAGGTTGCATGAGCCAACGCAGACCCTTTCAAGTAATACTGCATGGTACCCATCCCATGGGTCCCAAATCTCCAGGTTCAAGGGCATCTTCCTACGTCGAAAACAGGCATGAGAAACCCAGAAGATGGTACACCGTGTGATCGGGAAAGGTTTCTAAAACGCACCTCATTTCTCATCTCCTTGGCTCGGGTTCGCCATTCCAGCCGATTTACTAGCCATCTCCCTCCTTGGAGAATCAGCACCTTTAACCTCCTGTTCCGTACAGGTTGCAATTTGTCCTGAGGATGAAGGGGAAGAGTGGGAAGCAATGAGAGACTAGCTCTAGGTGTTGGGACAGGCACAGGTCACTCTATTTTCCCATCAGGAAGAAGAATTAAGCACAAGCTCAGCCTGCCCCCCAGAACCAGAAGAGGGCCTGAAGCAATCCTGCGCTTTTGCGGCCAGCTCCCAAAAAAGCGAGTTGAAAAATGGAGCTCAGGGGCACTGCAATTCACAAACCTGCAGAGTTTTAAATGATACCTCTCGTCCACAAATATATTAAAGGAAGGCAACGAAGAGGCTTTGAAAGCAAGGCAGAATTGCAGGAAACAGATTTCAGGAGGTAGATTCGAATCGCCTTGAAAGCACATGAAAAGCGGCAAAACGTGGACAATGATGCCCTTGGCCAAAAAGGGCGTATGCGTTTTTTCCTGAATATATTCAGGAAAAAACGCATACGCCCTTTTTGGCCAACCAAGCAACCTGGAAAGGCCAATCAGCGCTCCAAAGAAGTCTCGCTTCCCAGCGTGCATAAGGGCCATGCGGAAAAAAGTGTCCAAACCAGAAATGCAGGACCGGCCATGGAGAAATGGGAGCCTTGCTACGCTGATGGGTGGGATGTAAATTGCCAACAGCCACTCTGGAGAAGTGTACGGTGTGTTCTGAAACATCTAAAAAACACAGCTTGGAGAGCATAGGGCACTTCCACTCATGGGCGTATAAATTGGGAAAACTAAAAATCAGCAAGACACAGGCACCCCAAAGTTTAGGGCTGCTCTGTTGACAAGAACCCCCACTTCATTACACCTTAAATATCCTAGGAAAGAGCAAAATGGATAAAGAAGTTGTGGTCCTCATGTACAATGGAATATCACTCAGCCATGAAATCAACGTCATAAGGCTAGTAGCAGCACGATGAGTGGATTTAGGTACGACGATTCTAAGTGAAATAAGTCACACAGAAAAAGACAGTTATCATAAGATATCACTTCTAGAGGGAATGTAAAAACCGCTACACTTGAACTGAATTACAAAACAGAACAGAGTCACACGTTTAGGAAACACACTATGGCTGCTGAAAGGGAAAGGTGAGGTGGGGTGATGCATAAAACAAGGGTTTCAAATTAGCTCAGATACCGTTCCATAAACCCAATATGTAAGAGACAAGACCTATTCCTTTTTCAGTGAACTGGACTCAACACCCCCTATTCACCGCACAAGAATATATCTGACTAGTAAGAATCTTCAAACCAATGTATTGATATCTCTCTGTAAGTGAGTCAAGGGGGTGTAAAGCGGCATAAACACAGCCGTGAAAAGCAGCTAAACCCCATTATAAAAATAAATTACTTTTCAAAACCCGTGAAACAAAGACAGTGAAAGAGAGAGAAATTCTTACAAAATTCGTTCAGGGGCTGTGATGCAACCTGGATTGACCATATCTAGACCCACAGCTGATTGAGACATAAGGGTGGACACTCTTGGGGCTGAGAGGTTCGGTGAGGTTGGGTGAGCCAACGCAGACCCTTTCAAGTAATACTGCATGGTACCCATCCCATGGGTCCCAAATCTCCAGGTTCAAGGCCATCTTCCTACATGGAAAACAGGCATGAGAAACCCAGAAGATGGTACACCGTGTGATCGGGAAAGGTTTCTAAAACGCACCTCATTTCTCATCTCCTTTGCTCGGGTTCGCCATTCCAGCCGATTTACTAGCCATCTCCCTCCTTGGAGAATCAGCACCTTTAACCTCCTGTTCCGTACAGGTTGCAATTTGTCCTGAGGATGAACGGGAAGAGGGGGAACCAATGAGAGACTAGCTCTAGGTGTTGGGACAGGCACAGGTCACTCTATTTTCCCATCAGGAAGAAGAATTAAGCACAAGCTCAGCCTGCCCCCCAGAACCAGAAGAGGGCCTGAGGCAATCCTGCGCTTTTGCGGACAGCTCCCAAAAAAGCGAGTTGAAAAATGGAGCTCAGGGGCACTGCAATTCACAAACCTGCCTCGTTTTAAATGATACCTCTCGTCCACAAATATATTAAGGGAAGGCAACGAAGAGGCTTTGAAAGCAAGGCAGAATTGCAGGAAACAGATTTCAGGAGGTAGATTCGAATCGCCTTGAAAGCACATGAAAAGCGGCAAAACGTGGACAATGATGCCCTTGGCCAAAAAGGGCGTATGCGTTTTTTCCTGAATATATTCAGGAAAAAACGCATACGCCCTTTTTGGCCAACCAAGCAACCTGGAAAGGCCAATCAGCGCTCCAAAGAAGTCTCGCTTCCCAGCGTGCATAAGGGCCATGCGGAAAAAAGTGTCCAAACCAGAAATGCAGGACCGGCCATGGAGAAATGGGAGCCTTGCTACGCTGATGGGTGGGATGTAAATTGCCAACAGCCACTCTGGAGAAGTGTACGGTGTGTTCTGAAACATCTAAAAAACACAGCTTGGAGAGCATAGGGCACTTCCACTCATGGGCGTATAAATTGGGAAAACTAAAAATCAGCAAGACACAGGCACCCCAAAGTTTAGGGCTGCTCTGTTGACAAGAACCCCCACTTCATTACACCTTAAATATCCTAGGAAAGAGCAAAATGGATAAAGAAGTTGTGGTCCTCATGTACAATGGAATATCACTCAGCCATGAAATCAACGTCATAAGGCTAGTAGCAGCACGATGAGTGGATTTAGGTACGACGATTCTAAGTGAAATAAGTCACACAGAAAAAGACAGTTATCATAAGATATCACTTCTAGAGGGAATGTAAAAACCGCTACACTTGAACTGAATTACAAAACAGAACAGAGTCACACGTTTAGGAAACACACTATGGCTGCTGAAAGGGAAAGGTGAGGTGGGGTGATGCATAAAACAAGGGTTTCAAATTAGCTCAGATACCGTTCCATAAACCCAATATGTAAGAGACAAGACCTATTCCTTTTTCAGTGAACTGGACTCAACACCCCCTATTCACCGCACAAGAATATATCTGACTAGTAAGAATCTTCAAACCAATGTATTGATATCTCTCTGTAAGTGAGTCAAGGGGGTGTAAAGCGGCATAAACACAGCCGTGAAAAGCAGCTAAACCCCATTATAAAAATAAATTACTTTTCAAAACCCGTGAAACAAAGACAGTGAAAGAGAGAGAAATTCTTACAAAATTCTTTCAGGGGCTGTGATGCAACCTGGATTGACCATATCTAGACCCACAGCTGATTGAGACCTAAGGGTGGACACTCTTGGGGCTGAGAGTTTTGGTGAGGTTGCGTGAGCCAACGCAGACCCTTTCAAGTAATACTGCATGGTACCCATCCCATGGGTCCCAAATCTCCAGGTTCAAGGGCATCTTCCTACGTCGAAAACAGGCATGAGAAACCCAGAAGATGGTACACCGTGTGATCGGGAAAGGTTTCTAAAACGCACCTCATTTCTCATCTCCTTGGCTCGGGTTCGCCATTCCAGCCGATTTACTAGCCATCTCCCTCCTTGGAGAATCAGCACCTTTAACCTCCTGTTCCGTACAGGTTGCAATTTGTCCTGAGGATGAAGGGGAAGAGGGGGAAGCAATGAGAGACTAGCTCTAGGTGTTGGGACAGGCACAGGTCACTCTATTTTCCCATCAGGAAGAAGAATTAAGCACAAGCTCAGCCTGCCCCCCAGAACCAGAAGAGGGCCTGAAGCAATCCTGCGCTTTTGCGGCCAGCTCCCAAAAAAGCGAGTTGAAAAATGGAGCTCAGGGGCACTGCAATTCACAAACCTGCAGAGTTTTAAATGATACCTCTCGTCCACAAATATATTAAAGGAAGGCAACGAAGAGGCTTTGAAAGCAAGGCAGAATTGCAGGAAACAGATTTCAGGAGGTAGATTCGAATCGCCTTGAAAGCACATGAAAAGCGGCAAAACGTGGACAATGATGCCCTTGGCCAAAAAGGGCGTATGCGTTTTTTCCTGAATATATTCAGGAAAAAACGCATACGCCCTTTTTGGCCAACCAAGCAACCTGGAAAGGCCAATCAGCGCTCCAAAGAAGTCTCGCTTCCCAGCGTGCATAAGGGCCATGCGGAAAAAAGTGTCCAAACCAGAAATGCAGGACCGGCCATGGAGAAATGGGAGCCTTGCTACGCTGATGGGTGGGATGTAAATTGCCAACAGCCACTCTGGAGAAGTGTACGCTGTGTTCTGAAACATCTAAAAAACACAGCTTGGAGAGCATAGGGCACTTCCACTCATGGGCGTATAAATTGGGAAAACTAAAAATCAGCAAGACACAGGCACCCCAAAGTTTAGGGCTGCTCTGTTGACAAGAACCCCCACTTCATTACACCTTAAATATCCTAGGAAAGAGCAAAATGGATAAAGAAGTTGTGGTCCTCATGTACAATGGAATATCACTCAGCCATGAAATCAACGTCATAAGGCTAGTAGCAGCACGATGAGTGGATTTAGGTACGACGATTCTAAGTGAAATAAGTCACACAGAAAAAGACAGTTATCATAAGATATCACTTCTAGAGGGAATGTAAAAACCGCTACACTTGAACTGAATTACAAAACAGAACAGAGTCACACGTTTAGGAAACACACTATGGCTGCTGAAAGGGAAAGGTGAGGTGGGGTGATGCATAAAACAAGGGTTTCAAATTAGCTCAGATACCGTTCCATAAACCCAATATGTAAGAGACAAGACCTATTCCTTTTTCAGTGAACTGGACTCAACACCCCCTATTCACCGCACAAGAATATATCTGACTAGTAAGAATCTTCAAACCAATGTATTGATATCTCTCTGTAAGTGAGTCAAGGGGGTGTAAAGCGGCATAAACACAGCCGTGAAAAGCAGCTAAACCCCATTATAAAAATAAATTACTTTTCAAAACCCGTGAAACAAAGACAGTGAAAGAGAGAGAAATTCTTACAAAATTCGTTCAGGGGCTGTGATGCAACCTGGATTGACCATATCTAGACCCACAGCTGATTGAGACATAAGGGTGGACACTCTTGGGGCTGAGAGGTTCGGTGAGGTTGGGTGAGCCAACGCAGACCCTTTCAAGTAATACTGCATGGTACCCATCCCATGGGTCCCAAATCTCCAGGTTCAAGGCCATCTTCCTACATGGAAAACAGGCATGAGAAACCCAGAAGATGGTACACCGTGTGATCGGGAAAGGTTTCTAAAACGCACCTCATTTCTCATCTCCTTGGCTCGGGTTCGCCATTCCAGCCGATTTACTAGCCATCTCCCTCCTTGGAGAATCAGCACCTTTAACCTCCTGTTCCGTACAGGTTGCAATTTGTCCTGAGGATGAACGGGAAGAGGGGGAACCAATGAGAGACTAGCTCTAGGTGTTGGGACAGGCACAGGTCACTCTATTTTCCCATCAGGAAGAAGAATTAAGCACAAGCTCAGCCTGCCCCCCAGAACCAGAAGAGGGCCTGAAGCAATCCTGCGCTTTTGCGGCCAGCTCCCAAAAAAGCGAGTTGAAAAATGGAGCTCAGGGGCACTGCAATTCACAAACCTGCAGAGTTTTAAATGATACCTCTCGTCCACAAATATATTAAAGGAAGGCAACGAAGAGGCTTTGAAAGCAAGGCAGAATTGCAGGAAACAGATTTCAGGAGGTAGATTCGAATCGCCTTGAAAGCACATGAAAAGCGGCAAAACGTGGACAATGATGCCCTTGGCCAAAAAGGGCGTATGCGTTTTTTCCTGAATATATTCAGGAAAAAACGCATACGCCCTTTTTGGCCAACCAAGCAACCTGGAAAGGCCAATCAGCGCTCCAAAGAAGTCTCGCTTCCCAGCGTGCATAAGGGCCATGCGGAAAAAAGTGTCCAAACCAGAAATGCAGGACCGGCCATGGAGAAATGGGAGCCTTGCTACGCTGATGGGTGGGATGTAAATTGCCAACAGCCACTCTGGAGAAGTGTACGGTGTGTTCTGAAACATCTAAAAAACACAGCTTGGAGAGCATAGGGCACTTCCACTCATGGGCGTATAAATTGGGAAAACTAAAAATCAGCAAGACACAGGCACCCCAAAGTTTAGGGCTGCTCTGTTGACAAGAACCCCCACTTCATTACACCTTAAATATCCTAGGAAAGAGCAAAATGGATAAAGAAGTTGTGGTCCTCATGTACAATGGAATATCACTCAGCCATGAAATCAACGTCATAAGGCTAGTAGCAGCACGATGAGTGGATTTAGGTACGACGATTCTAAGTGAAATAAGTCACACAGAAAAAGACAGTTATCATAAGATATCACTTCTAGAGGGAATGTAAAAACCGCTACACTTGAACTGAATTACAAAACAGAACAGAGTCACACGTTTAGGAAACACACTATGGCTGCTGAAAGGGAAAGGTGAGGTGGGGTGATGCATAAAACAAGGGTTTCAAATTAGCTCAGATACCGTTCCATAAACCCAATATGTAAGAGACAAGACCTATTCCTTTTTCAGTGAACTGGACTCAACACCCCCTATTCACCGCACAAGAATATATCTGACTAGTAAGAATCTTCAAACCAATGTATTGATATCTCTCTGTAAGTGAGTCAAGGGGGTGTAAAGCGGCATAAACACAGCCGTGAAAAGCAGCTAAACCCCATTATAAAAATAAATTACTTTTCAAAACCCGTGAAACAAAGACAGTGAAAGAGAGAGAAATTCTTACAAAATTCGTTCAGGGGCTGTGATGCAACCTGGATTGACCATATCTAGACCCACAGCTGATTGAGACATAAGGGTGGACACTCTTGGGGCTGAGAGGTTCGGTGAGGTTGGGTGAGCCAACGCAGACCCTTTCAAGTAATACTGCATGGTACCCATCCCATGGGTCCCAAATCTCCAGGTTCAAGGCCATCTTCCTACATGGAAAACAGGCATGAGAAACCCAGAAGATGGTACACCGTGTGATCGGGAAAGGTTTCTAAAACGCACCTCATTTCTCATCTCCTTTGCTCGGGTTCGCCATTCCAGCCGATTTACTAGCCATCTCCCTCCTTGGAGAATCAGCACCTTTAACCTCCTGTTCCGTACAGGTTGCAATTTGTCCTGAGGATGAACGGGAAGAGGGGGAACCAATGAGAGACTAGCTCTAGGTGTTGGGACAGGCACAGGTCACTCTATTTTCCCATCAGGAAGAAGAATTAAGCACAAGCTCAGCCTGCCCCCCAGAACCAGAAGAGGGCCTGAAGCAATCCTGCGCTTTTGCGGCCAGCTCCCAAAAAAGCGAGTTGAAAAATGGAGCTCAGGGGCACTGCAATTCACAAACCTGCCTCGTTTTAAATGATACCTCTCGTCCACAAATATATTAAGGGAAGGCAACGAAGAGGCTTTGAAAGCAAGGCAGAATTGCAGGAAACAGATTTCAGGAGGTAGATTCGAATCGCCTTGAAAGCACATGAAAAGCGGCAAAACGTGGACAATGATGCCCTTGGCCAAAAAGGGCGTATGCGTTTTTTCCTGAATATATTCAGGAAAAAACGCATACGCCCTTTTTGGCCAACCAAGCAACCTGGAAAGGCCAATCAGCGCTCCAAAGAAGTCTCGCTTCCCAGCGTGCATAAGGGCCATGCGGAAAAAAGTGTCCAAACCAGAAATGCAGGACCGGCCATGGAGAAATGGGAGCCTTGCTACGCTGATGGGTGGGATGTAAATTGCCAACAGCCACTCTGGAGAAGTGTACGGTGTGTTCTGAAACATCTAAAAAACACAGCTTGGAGAGCATAGGGCACTTCCACTCATGGGCGTATAAATTGGGAAAACTAAAAATCAGCAAGACACAGGCACCCCAAAGTTTAGGGCTGCTCTGTTGACAAGAACCCCCACTTCATTACACCTTAAATATCCTAGGAAAGAGAAAAATGGATAAAGAAGTTGTGGTCCTCATGTACAATGGAATATCACTCAGCCATGAAATCAACGTCATAAGGCTAGTAGCAGCACGATGAGTGGATTTAGGTACGACGATTCTAAGTGAAATAAGTCACACAGAAAAAGACAGTTATCATAAGATATCACTTCTAGAGGGAATGTAAAAACCGCTACACTTGAACTGAATTACAAAACAGAACAGAGTCACACGTTTAGGAAACACACTATGGCTGCTGAAAGGGAAAGGTGAGGTGGGGTGATGCATAAAACAAGGGTTTCAAATTAGCTCAGATACCGTTCCATAAACCCAATATGTAAGAGACAAGACCTATTCCTTTTTCAGTGAACTGGACTCAACACCCCCTATTCACCGCACAAGAATATATCTGACTAGTAAGAATCTTCAAACCAATGTATTGATATCTCTCTGTAAGTGAGTCAAGGGGGTGTAAAGCGGCATAAACACAGCCGTGAAAAGCAGCTAAACCCCATTATAAAAATAAATTACTTTTCAAAACCCGTGAAACAAAGACAGTGAAAGAGAGAGAAATTCTTACAAAATTCGTTCAGGGGCTGTGATGCAACCTGGATTGACCATATCTAGACCCACAGCTGATTGAGACATAAGGGTGGACACTCTTGGGGCTGAGAGGTTCGGTGAGGTTGGGTGAGCCAACGCAGACCCTTTCAAGTAATACTGCATGGTACCCATCCCATGGGTCCCAAATCTCCAGGTTCAAGGGCATCTTCCTACGTCGAAAACAGGCATGAGAAACCCAGAAGATGGTACACCGTGTGATCGGGAAAGGTTTCTAAAACGCACCTCATTTCTCATCTCCTTGGCTCGGGTTCGCCATTCCAGCCGATTTACTAGCCATCTCCCTCCTTGGAGAATCAGCACCTTTAACCTCCTGTTCCGTACAGGTTGCAATTTGTCCTGAGGATGAACGGGAAGAGGGGGAACCAATGAGAGACTAGCTCTAGGTGTTGGGACAGGCACAGGTCACTCTATTTTCCCATCAGGAAGAAGAATTAAGCACAAGCTCAGCCTGCCCCCCAGAACCAGAAGAGGGCCTGAAGCAATCCTGCGCTTTTGCGGCCAGCTCCCAAAAAATCGAGTTGAAAAATGGAGCTCAGGGGCACTGCAATTCACAAACCTGCAGAGTTTTAAATGATACCTCTCGTCCACAAATATATTAAAGGAAGGCAACGAAGAGGCTTTGAAAGCAAGGCAGAATTGCAGGAAACAGATTTCAGGAGGTAGATTCGAATCGCCTTGAAAGCACATGAAAAGCGGCAAAACGTGGACAATGATGCCCTTGGCCAAAAAGGGCGTATGCGTTTTTTCCTGAATATATTCAGGAAAAAACGCATACGCCCTTTTTGGCCAACCAAGCAACCTGGAAAGGCCAATCAGCGCTCCAAAGAAGTCTCGCTTCCCAGCGTGCATAAGGGCCATGCGGAAAAAAGTGTCCAAACCAGAAATGCAGGACCGGCCATGGAGAAATGGGAGCCTTGCTACGCTGATGGGTGGGATGTAAATTGCCAACAGCCACTCTGGAGAAGTGTACGCTGTGTTCTGAAACATCTAAAAAACACAGCTTGGAGAGCATAGGGCACTTCCACTCATGGGCGTATAAATTGGGAAAACTAAAAATCAGCAAGACACAGGCACCCCAAAGTTTAGGGCTGCTCTGTTGACAAGAACCCCCACTTCATTACACCTTAAATATCCTAGGAAAGAGCAAAATGGATAAAGAAGTTGTGGTCCTCATGTACAATGGAATATCACTCAGCCATGAAATCAACGTCATAAGGCTAGTAGCAGCACGATGAGTGGATTTAGGTACGACGATTCTAAGTGAAATAAGTCACACAGAAAAAGACAGTTATCATAAGATATCACTTCTAGAGGGAATGTAAAAACCGCTACACTTGAACTGAATTACAAAACAGAACAGAGTCACACGTTTAGGAAACACACTATGGCTGCTGAAAGGGAAAGGTGAGGTGGGGTGATGCATAAAACAAGGGTTTCAAATTAGCTCAGATACCGTTCCATAAACCCAATATGTAAGAGACAAGACCTATTCCTTTTTCAGTGAACTGGACTCAACACCCCCTATTCACCGCACAAGAATATATCTGACTAGTAAGAATCTTCAAACCAATGTATTGATATCTCTCTGTAAGTGAGTCAAGGGGGTGTAAAGCGGCATAAACACAGCCGTGAAAAGCAGCTAAACCCCATTATAAAAATAAATTACTTTTCAAAACCCGTGAAACAAAGACAGTGAAAGAGAGAGAAATTCTTACAAAATTCGTTCAGGGGCTGTGATGCAACCTGGATTGACCATATCTAGACCCACAGCTGATTGAGACATAAGGGTGGACACTCTTGGGGCTGAGAGGTTAGGTGAGGTTGGGTGAGCCAACGCAGACCCTTTCAAGTAATACTGCATGGTACCCATCCCATGGGTCCCAAATCTCCAGGTTCAAGGCCATCTTCCTACATGGAAAACAGGCATGAGAAACCCAGAAGATGGTACACCGTGTGATCGGGAAAGGTTTCTAAAACGCACCTCATTTCTCATCTCCTTGGCTCGGGTTCGCCATTCCAGCCGATTTACTAGCCATCTCCCTCCTTGGAGAATCAGCACCTTTAACCTCCTGTTCCGTACAGGTTGCAATTTGTCCTGAGGATGAACGGGAAGAGGGGGAACCAATGAGAGACTAGCTCTAGGTGTTGGGACAGGCACAGGTCACTCTATTTTCCCATCAGGAAGAAGAATTAAGCACAAGCTCAGCCTGCCCCCCAGAACCAGAAGAGGGCCTGAAGCAATCCTGCGCTTTTGCGGCCAGCTCCCAAAAAGCGAGTTGAAAAATGGAGCTCAGGGGCACTGCAATTCACAAACCTGCCTCGTTTTAAATGATACCTCTCGTCCACAAATATATTAAGGGAAGGCAACGAAGAGGCTTTGAAAGCAAGGCAGAATTGCAGGAAACAGATTTCAGGAGGTAGATTCGAATCGCCTTGAAAGCACATGAAAAGCGGCAAAACGTGGACAATGATGCCCTTGGCCAAAAAGGGCGTATGCGTTTTTTCCTGAATATATTCAGGAAAAAACGCATACGCCCTTTTTGGCCAACCAAGCAACCTGGAAAGGCCAATCAGCGCTCCAAAGAAGTCTCGCTTCCCAGCGTGCATAAGGGCCATGCGGAAAAAAGTGTCCAAACCAGAAATGCAGGACCGGCCATGGAGAAATGGGAGCCTTGCTACGCTGATGGGTGGGATGTAAATTGCCAACAGCCACTCTGGAGAAGTGTACGGTGTGTTCTGAAACATCTAAAAAACACAGCTTGGAGAGCATAGGGCACTTCCACTCATGGGCGTATAAATTGGGAAAACTAAAAATCAGCAAGACACAGGCACCCCAAAGTTTAGGGCTGCTCTGTTGACAAGAACCCCCACTTCATTACACCTTAAATATCCTAGGAAAGAGCAAAATGGATAAAGAAGTTGTGGTCCTCATGTACAATGGAATATCACTCAGCCATGAAATCAACGTCATAAGGCTAGTAGCAGCACGATGAGTGGATTTAGGTACGACGATTCTAAGTGAAATAAGTCACACAGAAAAAGACACTTATCATAAGATATCACTTCTAGAGGGAATGTAAAAACCGCTACACTTGAACTGAATTACAAAACAGAACAGAGTCACACGTTTAGGAAACACACTATGGCTGCTGAAAGGGAAAGGTGAGGTGGGGTGATGCATAAAACAAGGGTTTCAAATTAGCTCAGATACCGTTCCATAAACCCAATATGTAAGAGACAAGACCTATTCCTTTTTCAGTGAACTGGACTCAACACCCCCTATTCACCGCACAAGAATATATCTGACTAGTAAGAATCTTCAAACCAATGTATTGATATCTCTCTGTAAGTGAGTCAAGGGGGTGTAAAGCGGCATAAACACAGCCGTGAAAAGCAGCTAAACCCCATTATAAAAATAAATTACTTTTCAAAACCCGTGAAACAAAGACAGTGAAAGAGAGAGAAATTCTTACAAAATTCGTTCAGGGGCTGTGATGCAACCTGGATTGACCATATCTAGACCCACAGCTGATTGAGACATAAGGGTGGACACTCTTGGGGCTGAGAGGTTCGTTGAGGTTGGGTGAGCCAACGCAGACCCTTTCAAGTAATACTGCATGGTACCCATCCCATGGGTCCCAAATCTCCAGGTTCAAGGCCATCTTCCTACATGGAAAACAGGCATGAGAAACCCAGAAGATGGTACACCGTGTGATCGGGAAAGGTTTCTAAAACGCACCTCATTTCTCATCTCCTTTGCTCGGGTTCGCCATTCCAGCCGATTTACTAGCCATCTCCCTCCTTGGAGAATCAGCACCTTTAACCTCCTGTTCCGTACAGGTTGCAATTTGTCCTGAGGATGAACGGGAAGAGGGGGAACCAATGAGAGACTAGCTCTAGGTGTTGGGACAGGCACAGGTCACTCTATTTTCCCATCAGGAAGAAGAATTAAGCACAAGCTCAGCCTGCCCCCCAGATCCAGAAGAGGGCCTGAAGCAATCCTGCGCTTTTGCGGCCAGCTCCCAAAAAAGCGAGTTGAAAAATGGAGCTCAGGGGCACTGCAATTCACAAACCTGCCTCGTTTTAAATGATACCTCTCGTCCACAAATATATTAAGGGAAGGCAACGAAGAGGCTTTGAAAGCAAGGCAGAATTGCAGGAAACAGATTTCAGGAGGTAGATTCGAATCGCCTTGAAAGCACATGAAAAGCGGCAAAACGTGGACAATGATGCCCTTGGCCAAAAAGGGCGTATGCGTTTTTTCCTGAATATATTCAGGAAAAAACGCATACGCCCTTTTTGGCCAACCAAGCAACCTGGAAAGGCCAATCAGCGCTCCAAAGAAGTCTCGCTTCCCAGCGTGCATAAGGGCCATGCAGAAAAAAGTGTCCAAACCAGAAATGCAGGACCGGCCATGGAGAAATGGGAGCCTTGCTACGCTGATGGGTGGGATGTAAATTGCCAACAGCCACTCTGGAGAAGTGTACGGTGTGTTCTGAAACATCTAAAAAACACAGCTTGGAGCGCATAGGGCACTTCCACTCATGGGCGTATAAATTGGGAAAACTAAAAATCAGCAAGACACAGGCACCCCAAAGTTTAGGGCTGCTCTGTTGACAAGAACCCCCACTTCATTACACCTTAAATATCCTAGGAAAGAGAAAAATGGATAAAGAAGTTGTGGTCCTCATGTACAATGGAATATCACTCAGCCATGAAATCAACGTCATAAGGCTAGTAGCAGCACGATGAGTGGATTTAGGTACGACGATTCTAAGTGAAATAAGTCACACAGAAAAAGACAGTTATCATAAGATATCACTTCTAGAGGGAATGTAAAAACCGCTACACTTGAACTGAATTACAAAACAGAACAGAGTCACACGTTTAGGAAACACACTATGGCTGCTGAAAGGGAAAGGTGAGGTGGGGTGATGCATAAAACAAGGGTTTCAAATTAGCTCAGATACCGTTCCATAAACCCAATATGTAAGAGACAAGACCTATTCCTTTTTCAGTGAACTGGACTCAACACCCCCTATTCACCGCACAAGAATATATCTGACTAGTAAGAATCTTCAAACCAATGTATTGATATCTCTCTGTAAGTGAGTCAAGGGGGTGTAAAGCGGCATAAACACAGCCGTGAAAAGCAGCTAAACCCCATTATAAAAATAAATTACTTTTCAAAACCCGTGAAACAAAGACAGTGAAAGAGAGAGAAATTCTTACAAAATTCGTTCAGGGGCTGTGATGCAACCTGGATTGACCATATCTAGACCCACAGCTGATTGAGACATAAGGGTGGACACTCTTGGGGCTGAGAGGTTCGTTGAGGTTGGGTGAGCCAACGCAGACCCTTTCAAGTAATACTGCATGGTACCCATCCCATGGGTCCCAAATCTCCAGGTTCAAGGCCATCTTCCTACATGGAAAACAGGCATGAGAAACCCAGAAGATGGTACACCGTGTGATCGGGAAAGGTTTCTAAAACGCACCTCATTTCTCATCTCCTTTGCTCGGGTTCGCCATTCCAGCCGATTTACTAGCCATCTCCCTCCTTGGAGAATCAGCACCTTTAACCTCCTGTTCCGTACAGGTTGCAATTTGTCCTGAGGATGAACGGGAAGAGGGGGAACCAATGAGAGACTAGCTCTAGGTGTTGGGACAGGCACAGGTCACTCTATTTTCCCATCAGGAAGAAGAATTAAGCACAAGCTCAGCCTGCCCCCCAGATCCAGAAGAGGGCCTGAAGCAATCCTGCGCTTTTGCGGCCAGCTCCCAAAAAAGCGAGTTGAAAAATGGAGCTCAGGGGCACTGCAATTCACAAACCTGCCTCGTTTTAAATGATACCTCTCGTCCACAAATATATTAAGGGAAGGCAACGAAGAGGCTTTGAAAGCAAGGCAGAATTGCAGGAAACAGATTTCAGGAGGTAGATTCGAATCGCCTTGAAAGCACATGAAAAGCGGCAAAACGTGGACAATGATGCCCTTGGCCAAAAAGGGCGTATGCGTTTTTTCCTGAATATATTCAGGAAAAAACGCATACGCCCTTTTTGGCCAACCAAGCAACCTGGAAAGGCCAATCAGCGCTCCAAAGAAGTCTCGCTTCCCAGCGTGCATAAGGGCCATGCAGAAAAAAGTGTCCAAACCAGAAATGCAGGACCGGCCATGGAGAAATGGGAGCCTTGCTACGCTGATGGGTGGGATGTAAATTGCCAACAGCCACTCTGGAGAAGTGTACGGTGTGTTCTGAAACATCTAAAAAACACAGCTTGGAGCGCATAGGGCACTTCCACTCA
The DNA here is from genome assembly GCF_949987535.1 of Balaenoptera acutorostrata. Taxonomy (NCBI): domain Eukaryota; kingdom Metazoa; phylum Chordata; class Mammalia; order Artiodactyla; family Balaenopteridae; genus Balaenoptera; species Balaenoptera acutorostrata. The sequence goes on from NC_080072.1 coordinate 115,430,805, forward strand.
TGGGCGTATAAATTGGGAAAACTAAAAATCAGCAAGACACAGGCACCCCAAAGTTTAGGGCTGCTCTGTTGACAAGAACCCCCACTTCATTACACCTTAAATATCCTAGGAAAGAGAAAAATGGATAAAGAAGTTGTGGTCCTCATGTACAATGGAATATCACTCAGCCATGAAATCAACGTCATAAGGCTAGTAGCAGCACGATGAGTGGATTTAGGTACGACGATTCTAAGTGAAATAAGTCACACAGAAAAAGACAGTTATCATAAGATATCACTTCTAGAGGGAATGTAAAAACCGCTACACTTGAACTGAATTACAAAACAGAACAGAGTCACACGTTTAGGAAACACACTATGGCTGCTGAAAGGGAAAGGTGAGGTGGGGTGATGCATAAAACAAGGGTTTCAAATTAGCTCAGATACCGTTCCATAAACCCAATATGTAAGAGACAAGACCTATTCCTTTTTCAGTGAACTGGACTCAACACCCCCTATTCACCGCACAAGAATATATCTGACTAGTAAGAATCTTCAAACCAATGTATTGATATCTCTCTGTAAGTGAGTCAAGGGGGTGTAAAGCGGCATAAACACAGCCGTGAAAAGCAGCTAAACCCCATTATAAAAATAAATTACTTTTCAAAACCCGTGAAACAAAGACAGTGAAAGAGAGAGAAATTCTTACAAAATTCGTTCAGGGGCTGTGATGCAACCTGGATTGACCATATCTAGACCCACAGCTGATTGAGACATAAGGGTGGACACTCTTGCGGCTGAGAGGTTCGGTGAGGTTGGGTGAGCCAACGCAGACCCTTTCAAGTAATACTGCATGGTACCCATCCCATGGGTCCCAAATCTCCAGGTTCAAGGGCATCTTCCTACGTCGAAAACAGGCATGAGAAACCCAGAAGATGGTACACCGTGTGATCGGGAAAGGTTTCTAAAACGCACCTCATTTCTCATCTCCTTGGCTCGGGTTCGCCATTCCAGCCGATTTACTAGCCATCTCCCTCCTTGGAGAATCAGCACCTTTAACCTCCTGTTCCGTACAGGTTGCAATTTGTCCTGAGGATGAACGGGAAGAGGGGGAACCAATGAGAGACTAGCTCTAGGTGTTGGGACAGGCACAGGTCACTCTATTTTCCCATCAGGAAGAAGAATTAAGCACAAGCTCAGCCTGCCCCCCAGAACCAGAAGAGGGCCTGAAGCAATCCTGCGCTTTTGCGGCCAGCTCCCAAAAAAGCGAGTTGAAAAATGGAGCTCAGGGGCACTGCAATTCACAAACCTGCAGAGTTTTAAATGATACCTCTCGTCCACAAATATATTAAGGGAAGGCAACGAAGAGGCTTTGAAAGCAAGGCAGAATTGCAGGAAACAGATTTCAGGAGGTAGATTCGAATCGCCTTGAAAGCACATGAAAAGCGGCAAAACGTGGACAATGATGCCCTTGGCCAAAAAGGGCGTATGCGTTTTTTCCTGAATATATTCAGGAAAAAACGCATACGCCCTTTTTGGCCAACCAAGCAACCTGGAAAGGCCAATCAGCGCTCCAAAGAAGTCTCGCTTCCCAGCGTGCATAAGGGCCATGCGGAAAAAAGTGTCCAAACCAGAAATGCAGGACCGGCCATGGAGAAATGGGAGCCTTGCTACGCTGATGGGTGGGATGTAAATTGCCAACAGCCACTCTGGAGAAGTGTACGGTGTGTTCTGAAACATCTAAAAAACACAGCTTGGAGAGCATAGGGCACTTCCACTCCTGGGCGTATAAATTGGGAAAACTAAAAATCAGCAAGACACAGGCACCCCAAAGTTTAGGGCTGCTCTGTTGACAAGAACCCCCACTTCATTACACCTTAAATATCCTAGGAAAGAGCAAAATGCATAAAGAAGTTGTGGTCCTCATGTACAATGGAATATCACTCAGCCATGAAATCAACGTCATAAGGCTAGTAGCAGCACGATGAGTGGATTTAGGTACGACGATTCTAAGTGAAATAAGTCACACAGAAAAAGACAGTTATCATAAGATATCACTTCTAGAGGGAATGTAAAAACCGCTACACTTGAACTGAATTACAAAACAGAACAGAGTCACACGTTTAGGAAACACACTATGGCTGCTGAAAGGGAAAGGTGAGGTGGGGTGATGCATAAAACAAGGGTTTCAAATTAGCTCAGATACCGTTCCATAAACCCAATATGTAAGAGACAAGACCTATTCCTTTTTCAGTGAACTGGACTCAACACCCCCTATTCACCGCACAAGAATATATCTGACTAGTAAGAATCTTCAAACCAATGTATTGATATCTCTCTGTAAGTGAGTCAAGGGGGTGTAAAGCGGCATAAACACAGCCGTGAAAAGCAGCTAAACCCCATTATAAAAATAAATTACTTTTCAAAACCCGTGAAACAAAGACAGTGAAAGAGAGAGAAATTCTTACAAAATTCGTTCAGGGGCTGTGATGCAACCTGGATTGACCATATCTAGACTCACAGCTGATTGAGACATAAGGGTGGACACTCTTGGGGCTGAGAGGTTCGGTGAGGTTGGGTGAGCCAACGCAGACCCTTTCAAGTAATACTGCATGGTACCCATCCCATGGGTCCCAAATCTCCAGGTTCAAGGCCATCTTCCTACATGGAAAACAGGCATGAGAAACCCAGAAGATGGTACACCGTGTGATCGGGAAAGGTTTCTAAAACGCACCTCATTTCTCATCTCCTTTGCTCGGGTTCGCCATTCCAGCCGATTTACTAGCCATCTCCCTCCTTGGAGAATCAGCACCTTTAACCTCCTGTTCCGTACAGGTTGCAATTTGTCCTGAGGATGAACGGGAAGAGGGGGAACCAATGAGAGACTAGCTCTAGGTGTTGGGACAGGCACAGGTCACTCTATTTTCCCATCAGGAAGAAGAATTAAGCACAAGCTCAGCCTGCCCCCCAGATCCAGAAGAGGGCCTGAAGCAATCCTGCGCTTTTGCGGCCAGCTCCCAAAAAAGCGAGTTGAAAAATGGAGCTCAGGGGCACTGCAATTCACAAACCTGCCTCGTTTTAAATGATACCTCTCGTCCACAAATATATTAAGGGAAGGCAACGAAGAGGCTTTGAAAGCAAGGCAGAATTGCAGGAAACAGATTTCAGGAGGTAGATTCGAATCGCCTTGAAAGCACATGAAAAGCGGCAAAACGTGGACAATGATGCCCTTGGCCAAAAAGGGCGTATGCGTTTTTTCCTGAATATAGTCAGGAAAAAACGCATACGCCCTTTTTGGCCAACCAAGCAACCTGGAAAGGCCAATCAGCGCTCCAAAGAAGTCTCGCTTCCCAGCGTGCATAAGGGCCATGCGGAAAAAAGTGTCCAAACCAGAAATGCAGGACCGGCCATGGAGAAATGGGAGCCTTGCTACGCTGATGGGTGGGATGTAAATTGCCAACAGCCACTCTGGAGAAGTGTACGGTGTGTTCTGAAACATCTAAAAAACACAGCTTGGAGAGCATAGGGCACTTCCACTCATGGGCGTATAAATTGGGAAAACTAAAAATCAGCAAGACACAGGCACCCCAAAGTTTAGGGCTGCTCTGTTGACAAGAACCCCCACTTCATTACACCTTAAATATCCTAGGAAAGAGCAAAATGGATAAAGAAGTTGTGGTCCTCATGTACAATGGAATATCACTCAGCCATGAAATCAACGTCATAAGGCTAGTAGCAGCACGATGAGTGGATTTAGGTACGACGATTCTAAGTGAAATAAGTCACACAGAAAAAGACAGTTATCATAAGATATCACTTCTAGAGGGAATGTAAAAACCGCTACACTTGAACTGAATTACAAAACAGAACAGAGTCACACGTTTAGGAAACACACTATGGCTGCTGAAAGGGAAAGGTGAGGTGGGGTGATGCATAAAACAAGGGTTTCAAATTAGCTCAGATACCGTTCCATAAACCCAATATGTAAGAGACAAGACCTATTCCTTTTTCAGTGAACTGGACTCAACACCCCCTATTCACCGCACAAGAATATATCTGACTAGTAAGAATCTTCAAACCAATGTATTGATATCTCTCTGTAAGTGAGTCAAGGGGGTGTAAAGCGGCATAAACACAGCCGTGAAAAGCAGCTAAACCCCATTATAAAAATAAATTACTTTTCAAAACCCGTGAAACAAAGACAGTGAAAGAGAGAGAAATTCTTACAAAATTCGTTCAGGGGCTGTGATGCAACCTGGATTGACCATATCTAGACCCACAGCTGATTGAGACATAAGGGTGGACACTCTTGCGGCTGAGAGGTTCGGTGAGGTTGGGTGAGCCAACGCAGACCCTTTCAAGTAATACTGCATGGTACCCATCCCATGGGTCCCAAATCTCCAGGTTCAAGGGCATCTTCCTACGTCGAAAACAGGCATGAGAAACCCAGAAGATGGTACACCGTGTGATCGGGAAAGGTTTCTAAAACGCACCTCATTTCTCATCTCCTTGGCTCGGGTTCGCCATTCCAGCCGATTTACTAGCCATCTCCCTCCTTGGAGAATCAGCACCTTTAACCTCCTGTTCCGTACAGGTTGCAATTTGTCCTGAGGATGAACGGGAAGAGGGGGAACCAATGAGAGACTAGCTCTAGGTGTTGGGACAGGCACAGGTCACTCTATTTTCCCATCAGGAAGAAGAATTAAGCACAAGCTCAGCCTGCCCCCCAGAACCAGAAGAGGGCCTGAAGCAATCCTGCACTTTTGCGGCCAGCTCCCAAAAAAGCGAGTTGAAAAATGGAGCTCAGGGGCACTGCAATTCACAAACCTGCAGAGTTTTAAATGATACCTCTCGTCCACAAATATATTAAGGGAAGGCAACGAAGAGGCTTTGAAAGCAAGGCAGAATTGCAGGAAACAGATTTCAGGAGGTAGATTCGAATCGCCTTGAAAGCACATGAAAAGCGGCAAAACGTGGACAATGATGCCCTTGGCCAAAAAGGGCGTATGCGTTTTTTCCTGAATATATTCAGGAAAAAACGCATACGCCCTTTTTGGCCAACCAAGCAACCTGGAAAGGCCAATCAGCGCTCCAAAGAAGTCTCGCTTCCCAGCGTGCATAAGGGCCATGCGGAAAAAAGTGTCCAAACCAGAAATGCAGGACCGGCCATGGAGAAATGGGAGCCTTGCTACGCTGATGGGTGGGATGTAAATTGCCAACAGCCACTCTGGAGAAGTGTACGGTGTGTTCTGAAACATCTAAAAAACACAGCTTGGAGAGCATAGGGCACTTCCACTCCTGGGCGTATAAATTGGGAAAACTAAAAATCAGCAAGACACAGGCACCCCAAAGTTTAGGGCTGCTCTGTTGACAAGAACCCCCACTTCATTACACCTTAAATATCCTAGGAAAGAGCAAAATGCATAAAGAAGTTGTAGTCCTCATGTACAATGGAATATCACTCAGCCATGAAATCAACGTCATAAGGCTAGTAGCAGCACGATGAGTGGATTTAGGTACGACGATTCTAAGTGAAATAAGTCACACAGAAAAAGACAGTTATCATAAGATATCACTTCTAGAGGGGATGTAAAAACCGCTACACTTGAACTGAATTACAAAACAGAACAGAGTCACACGTTTAGGAAACACACTATGGCTGCTGAAAGGGAAAGGTGAGGTGGGGTGATGCATAAAACAAGGGTTTCAAATTAGCTCAGATACCGTTCCATAAACCCAATATGTAAGAGACAAGACCTATTCCTTTTTCAGTGAACTGGACTCAACACCCCCTATTCACCGCACAAGAATATATCTGACTAGTAAGAATCTTCAAACCTATGTATTGATATCTCTCTGTAAGTGAGTCAAGGGGGTGTAAAGCGGCATAAACACAGCCGTGAAAAGCAGCTACACCCCATTATAAAAATAAATTACTTTTCAAAACCCGTGAAACAAAGACAGTGAAAGAGAGAGAAATTCTTACAAAATTCGTTCAGGGGCTGTGATGCAACCTGGATTGACCATATCTAGACCCACAGCTGATTGAGACATAAGGGTGGACACTCTTGGGGCTGAGAGATTCGGTGAGGTTGGGTGAGCCAACGCAGACCCTTTCAAGTAATACTGCATGGTACCCATCCCATGGGTCCCAAATCTCCAGGTTCAAGGGCATCTTCCTACGTCGAAAACAGGCATGAGAAACCCAGAAGATGGTTCACCGTGTGATCGGGAAAGGTTTCTAAAACGCACCTCATTTCTCATCTCCTTGGCTCGGGTTCGCCATTCCAGCCGATTTACTAGCCATCTCCCTCCTTGGAGAATCAGCACCTTTAACCTCCTGTTCCGTAAAGGTTGCAATTTGTCCTGAGGATGAACGGGAAGAGGGGGAACCAATGAGAGACTAGCTCTAGGTGTTGGGACAGGCACAGGTCACTCTATTTTCCCATCAGGAAGAAGAATTAAGCACAAGCTCAGCCTGCCCCCCAGAACCAGAAGAGGGCCTGAAGCAATCCTGCGCTTTTGCGGCCAGCTCCCAAAAAAGCGAGTTGAAAAATGGAGCTCAGGGGCACTGCAATTCACAAACCTGCCGAGTTTTAAATGATACCTCTCGTCCACAAATATATTAAGGGAAGGCAACGAAGAGGCTTTGAAAGCAAGGCAGAATTGCAGGAAACAGATTTCAGGAGGTAGATTCGAATCGCCTTGAAAGCACATGAAAAGCGGCAAAACGTGGACAATGATGCCCTTGGCCAAAAAGGGCGTATGCGTTTTTTCCTGAATATAGTCAGGAAAAAACGCATACGCCCTTTTTGGCCAACCAAGCAACCTGGAAAGGCCAATCAGCGCTCCAAAGAAGTCTCGCTTCCCAGCGTGCATAAGGGCCATGCGGAAAAAAGTGTCCAAACCAGAAATGCAGGACCGGCCATGGAGAAATGGGAGCCTTGCTACGCTGATGGGTGGGATGTAAATTGCCAACAGCCACTCTGGAGAAGTGTACGGTGTGTTCTGAAACATCTAAAAAACACAGCTTGGAGAGCATAGGGCACTTCCACTCATGGGCGTATAAATTGGGAAAACTAAAAATCAGCAAGACACAGGCACCCCAAAGTTTAGGGCTGCTCTGTTGACAAGAACCCCCACTTCATTACACCTTAAATATCCTAGGAAAGAGCAAAATGGATAAAGAAGTTGTGGTCCTCATGTACAATGGAATATCACTCAGCCATGAAATCAACGTCATAAGGCTAGTAGCAGCACGATGAGTGGATTTAGGTACGACGATTCTAAGTGAAATAAGTCACACAGAAAAAGACAGTTATCATAAGATATCACTTCTAGAGGGAATGTAAAAACCGCTACACTTGAACTGAATTACAAAACAGAACAGAGTCACACGTTTAGGAAACACACTATGGCTGCTGAAAGGGAAAGGTGAGGTGGGGTGATGCATAAAACCAGGGTTTCAAATTAGCTCAGATACCGTTCCATAAACCCAATATGTAAGAGACAAGACCTATTCCTTTTTCAGTGAACTGGACTCAACACCCCCTATTCACCGCACAAGAATATATCTGACTAGTAAGAATCTTCAAACCAATGTATTGATATCTCTCTGTAAGTGAGTCAAGGGGGTGTAAAGCGGCATAAACACAGCCGTGAAAAGCAGCTAAACCCCATTATAAAAATAAATTACTTTTCAAAACCCGTGAAACAAAGACAGTGAAAGAGAGAGAAATTCTTACAAAATTCGTTCAGGGGCTGTGATGCAACCTGGATTGACCATATCTAGACCCACAGCTGATTGAGACATAAGGGTGGACACTCTTGGGGCTGAGAGGTTCGGTGAGGTTGGGTGAGCCAACGCAGACCCTTTCAAGTAATACTGCATGGTACCCATCCCATGGGTCCCAAATCTCCAGGTTCAAGGGCATCTTCCTACGTCGAAAACAGGCATGAGAAACCCAGAAGATGGTACACCGTGTGATCGGGAAAGGTTTCTAAAACGCACCTCATTTCTCATCTCCTTTGCTCGGGTTCGCCATTCCAGCCGATTTACTAGCCATCTCCCTCCTTGGAGAATCAGCACCTTTAACCTCCTGTTCCGTACAGGTTGCAATTTGTCCTGAGGATGAACGGGAAGAGGGGGAACCAATGAGAGACTAGCTCTAGGTGTTGGGACAGGCACAGGTCACTCTATTTTCCCATCAGGAAGAAGAATTAAGCACAAGCTCAGCCTGCCCCCCAGAACCAGAAGAGGGCCTGAAGCAATCCTGCGCTTTTGCGGCCAGCTCCCAAAAAAGCGAGTTGAAAAATGGAGCTCAGGGGCACTGCAATTCACAAACCTGCCGAGTTTTAAATGATACCTCTCGTCCACAAATATATTAAGGGAAGGCAACGAAGAGGCTTTGAAAGCAAGGCAGAATTGCAGGAAACAGATTTCAGGAGGTAGATTCGAATCGCCTTGAAAGCACATGAAAAGCGGCAAAACGTGGACAATGATGCCCTTGGCCAAAAAGGGCGTATGCGTTTTTTCCTGAATATATTCAGGAAAAAACGCATACGCCCTTTTTGGCCAACCAAGCAACCTGGAAAGGCCAATCAGCGCTCCAAAGAAGTCTCGCTTCCCAGCGTGCATAAGGGCCATGCGGAAAAAAGTGTCCAAACCAGAAATGCAGGACCGGCCATGGAGAAATGGGAGCCTTGCTACGCTGATGGGTGGGATGTAAATTGCCAACAGCCACTCTGGAGAAGTGTACGGTGTGTTCTGAAACATCTAAAAAACACAGCTTGGAGAGCATAGGGCACTTCCACTCATGGGCGTATAAACTGGGAAAACTAAAAATCAGCAAGACACAGGCACCCCAAAGTTTAGGGCTGCTCTGTTGACAAGAACCCCCACTTCATTACACCTTAAATATCCTAGGAAAGAGAAAAATGGATAAAGAAGTTGTGGTCCTCATGTACAATGGAATATCACTCAGCCATGAAATCAACGTCATAAGGCTAGTAGCAGCACGATGAGTGGATTTAGGTACGACGATTCTAAGTGAAATAAGTCACACAGAAAAAGACAGTTATCATAAGATATCACTTCTAGAGGGAATGTAAAAACCGCTACACTTGAACTGAATTACAAAACAGAACAGAGTCACACGTTTAGGAAACACACTATGGCTGCTGAAAGGGAAAGGTGAGGTGGGGTGATGCATAAAACAAGGGTTTCAAATTAGCTCAGATACCGTTCCATAAACCGAATATGTAAGAGACAAGACCTATTCCTTTTTCAGTGAACTGGACTCAACACCCCCTATTCACCGCACAAGAATATATCTGACTAGTAAGAATCTTCAAACCTATGTATTGATATCTCTCTGTAAGTGAGTCAAGGGGGTGTAAAGCGGCATAAACACAGCCGTGAAAAGCAGCTACACCCCATTATAAAAATAAATTACTTTTCAAAACCCGTGAAACAAAGACAGTGAAAGAGAGAGAAATTCTTACAAAATTCGTTCAGGGGCTGTGATGCAACCTGGATTGACCATATCTAGACCCACAGCTGATTGAGACATAAGGGTGGACACTCTTGGGGCTGAGAGGTTCGGTGAGGTTGGGTGAGCCAACGCAGACCCTTTCAAGTAATACTGCATGGTACCCATCCCATGGGTCCCAAATCTCCAGGTTCAAGGGCATCTTCCTACGTCGAAAACAGGCATGAGAAACCCAGAAGATGGTACACCGTGTGATCGGGAAAGGTTTCTAAAACGCACCTCATTTCTCATCTCCTTGGCTCGGGTTCGCCATTCCAGCCGATTTACTAGCCATCTCCCTCCTTGGAGAATCAGCACCTTTAACCTCCTGTTCCGTACAGGTTGCAATTTGTCCTGAGGATGAACGGGAAGAGGGGGAACCAATGAGAGACTAGCTCTAGGTGTTGGGACAGGCACAGGTCACTCTATTTTCCCATCAGGAAGAAGAATTAAGCACAAGCTCAGCCTGCCCCCCAGAACCAGAAGAGGGCCTGAAGCAATCCTGCGCTTTTGCGGCCAGCTCCCAAAAAAGCGAGTTGAAAAATGGAGCTCAGGGGCACTGCAATTCACAAACCTGCCGAGTTTTAAATGATACCTCTCGTCCACAAATATATTAAGGGAAGGCAACGAAGAGGCTTTGAAAGCAAGGCAGAATTGCAGGAAACAGATTTCAGGAGGTAGATTCGAATCGCCTTGAAAGCACATGAAAAGCGGCAAAACGTGGACAATGATGCCCTTGGCCAAAAAGGGCGTATGCGTTTTTTCCTGAATATATTCAGGAAAAAACGCATAAGCCCTTTTTGGCCAACCAAGCAACCTGGAAAGGCCAATCAGCGCTCCAAAGAAGTCTCGCTTCCCAGCGTGCATAAGGGCCATGCGGAAAAAAGTGTCCAAACCAGAAATGCAGGACCGGCCATGGAGAAATGGGAGCCTTGCTACGCTGATGGGTGGGATGTAAATTGCCAACAGCCACTCTGGAGAAGTGTACGGTGTGTTCTGAAACATCTAAAAAACACAGCTTGGAGAGCATAGGGCACTTCCACTCATGGGCGTATAAATTGGGAAAACTAAAAATCAGCAAGACACAGGCACCCCAAAGTTTAGGGCTGCTCTGTTGACAAGAACCCCCACTTCATTACACCTTAAATATCCTAGGAAAGAGAAAAATGGATAAAGAAGTTGTGGTCCTCATGTACAATGGAATATCACTCAGCCATGAAATCAACGTCATAAGGCTAGTAGCAGCACGATGAGTGGATTTAGGTACGACGATTCTAAGTGAAATAAGTCACACAGAAAAAGACAGTTATCATAAGATATCACTTCTAGAGGGAATGTAAAAACCGCTACACTTGAACTGAATTACAAAACAGAACAGAGTCACACGTTTAGGAAACACACTATGGCTGCTGAAAGGGAAAGGTGAGGTGGGGTGATGCATAAAACCAGGGTTTCAAATTAGCTCAGATACCGTTCCATAAACCCAATATGTAAGAGACAAGACCTATTCCTTTTTCAGTGAACTGGACTCAACACCCCCTATTCACCGCACAAGAATATATCTGACTAGTAAGAATCTTCAAACCAATGTATTGATATCTCTCTGTAAGTGAGTCAAGGGGGTGTAAAGCGGCATAAACACAGCCGTGAAAAGCAGCTAAACCCCATTATAAAAATAAATTACTTTTCAAAACCCGTGAAACAAAGACAGTGAAAGAGAGAGAAATTCTTACAAAATTCGTTCAGGGGCTGTGATGCAACCTGGATTGACCATATCTAGACCCACAGCTGATTGAGACATAAGGGTGGACACTCTTGGGGCTGAGAGGTTCGGTGAGGTTGGGTGAGCCAACGCAGACCCTTTCAAGTAATACTGCATGGTACCCATCCCATGGGTCCCAAATCTCCAGGTTCAAGGGCATCTTCCTACGTCGAAAACAGGCATGAGAAACCCAGAAGATGGTACACCGTGTGATCGGGAAAGGTTTCTAAAACGCACCTCATTTCTCATCTCCTTTGCTCGGGTTCGCCATTCCAGCCGATTTACTAGCCATCTCCCTCCTTGGAGAATCAGCACCTTTAACCTCCTGTTCCGTACAGGTTGCAATTTGTCCTGAGGATGAACGGGAAGAGGGGGAACCAATGAGAGACTAGCTCTAGGTGTTGGGACAGGCACAGGTCACTCTATTTTCCCATCAGGAAGAAGAATTAAGCACAAGCTCAGCCTGCCCCCCAGAACCAGAAGAGGGCCTGAAGCAATCCTGCGCTTTTGCGGCCAGCTCCCAAAAAAGCGAGTTGAAAAATGGAGCTCAGGGGCACTGCAATTCACAAACCTGCCGAGTTTTAAATGATACCTCTCGTCCACAAATATATTAAGGGAAGGCAACGAAGAGGCTTTGAAAGCAAGGCAGAATTGCAGGAAACAGATTTCAGGAGGTAGATTCGAATCGCCTTGAAAGCACATGAAAAGCGGCAAAACGTGGACAATGATGCCCTTGGCCAAAAAGGGCGTATGCGTTTTTTCCTGAATATATTCAGGAAAAAACGCATACGCCCTTTTTGGCCAACCAAGCAACCTGGAAAGGCCAATCAGCGCTCCAAAGAAGTCTCGCTTCCCAGCGTGCATAAGGGCCATGCGGAAAAAAGTGTCCAAACCAGAAATGCAGGACCGGCCATGGAGAAATGGGAGCCTTGCTACGCTGATGGGTGGGATGTAAATTGCCAACAGCCACTCTGGAGAAGTGTACGGTGTGTTCTGAAACATCTAAAAAACACAGCTTGGAGAGCATAGGGCACTTCCACTCATGGGCGTATAAACTGGGAAAACTAAAAATCAGCAAGACACAGGCACCCCAAAGTTTAGGGCTGCTCTGTTGACAAGAACCCCCACTTCATTACACCTTAAATATCCTAGGAAAGAGAAAAATGGATAAAGAAGTTGTGGTCCTCATGTACAATGGAATATCACTCAGCCATGAAATCAACGTCATAAGGCTAGTAGCAGCACGATGAGTGGATTTAGGTACGACGATTCTAAGTGAAATAAGTCACACAGAAAAAGACAGTTATCATAAGATATCACTTCTAGAGGGAATGTAAAAACCGCTACACTTGAACTGAATTACAAAACAGAACAGAGTCACACGTTTAGGAAACACACTATGGCTGCTGAAAGGGAAAGGTGAGGTGGGGTGATGCATAAAACAAGGGTTTCAAATTAGCTCAGATACCGTTCCATAAACCCAATATGTAAGAGACAAGACCTATTCCTTTTTCAGTGAACTGGACTCAACACCCCCTATTCACCGCACAAGAATATATCTGACTAGTAAGAATCTTCAAACCTATGTATTGATATCTCTCTGTAAGTGAGTCAAGGGGGTGTAAAGCGGCATAAACACAGCCGTGAAAAGCAGCTAAACCCCATTATAAAAATAAATTACTTTTCAAAACCCGTGAAACAAAGACAGTGAAAGAGAGAGAAATTCTTACAAAATTCGTTCAGGGGCTGTGATGCAACCTGGATTGACCATATCTAGACCCACAGCTGATTGAGACATAAGGGTGGACACTCTTGGGGCTGAGAGGTTCGGTGAGGTTGGGTGAGCCAACGCAGACCCTTTCAAGTAATACTGCATGGTACCCATCCCATGGGTCCCAAATCTCCAGGTTCAAGGGCATCTTCCTACGTCGAAAACAGGCATGAGAAACCCAGAAGATGGTACACCGTGTGATCGGGAAAGGTTTCTAAAACGCACCTCATTTCTCATCTCCTTGGCTCGGGTTCGCCATTCCAGCCGATTTACTAGCCATCTCCCTCCTTGGAGAATCAGCACCTTTAACCTCCTGTTCCGTACAGGTTGCAATTTGTCCTGAGGATGAACGGGAAGAGGGGGAACCAATGAGAGACTAGCTCTAGGTGTTGGGACAGGCACAGGTCACTCTATTTTCCCATCAGGAAGAAGAATTAAGCACAAGCTCAGCCTGCCCCCCAGAACCAGAAGAGGGCCTGAAGCAATCCTGCGCTTTTGCGGCCAGCTCCCAAAAAAGCGAGTTGAAAAATGGAGCTCAGGGGCACTGCAATTCACAAACCTGCCTCGTTTTAAATGATACCTCTCGTCCACAAATATATTAAGGGAAGGCAACGAAGAGGCTTTGAAAGCAAGGCAGAATTGCAGGAAACAGATTTCAGGAGGTAGATTCGAATCGCCTTGAAAGCACATGAAAAGCGGCAAAACGTGGACAATGATGCCCTTGGCCAAAAAGGGCGTATGCGTTTTTTCCTGAATATATTCAGGAAAAAACGCATACGCCCTTTTTGGCCAACCAAGCAACCTGGAAAGGCCAATCAGCGCTCCAAAGAAGTCTCGCTTCCCAGCGTGCATAAGGGCCATGCGGAAAAAAGTGTCCAAACCAGAAATGCAGGACCGGCCATGGAGAAATGGGAGCCTTGCTACGCTGATGGGTGGGATGTAAATTGCCAACAGCCACTCTGGAGAAGTGTACGGTGTGTTCTGAAACATCTAAAAAACACAGCTTGGAGAGCATAGGGCACTTCCACTCATGGGCGTATAAACTGGGAAAACTACAAATCAGCAAGACACAGGCACCCCAAAGTTTAGGGCTGCTCTGTTGACAAGAACCCCCACTTCATTACACCTTAAATATCCTAAGAAAGACAAAAATGGATAAAGAAGTTGTGGTCCTCATGTACAATGGAATATCACTCAGCCATGAAATCAACGTCATAAGGCTAGTAGCAGCACGATGAGTGGATTTAGGTACGACGATTCTAAGTGAAATAAGTCACACAGAAAAAGACACTTATCATAAGATATCACTTCTAGAGGGAATGTAAAAACCGCTACACTTGAACTGAATTACAAAACAGAACAGAGTCACACGTTTAGGAAACACACTATGGCTGCTGAACGGGAAAGGTGAGGTGGGGTGATGCATAAAACAAGGGTATCAAATTAGCTCAGATACGGTTCCATAAAGCCAATATGTAAGAGACAAGACCTATTCCTTGCTCAGTGAACTGGACTCAACACCCCCTATTCACCGCACAAGAATATATCTGACTAGTAAGAATCTTCAAACCTATGTATTGATATCTCTCTGTAAGTGAGTCAAGGGGATGTAAAGCGGCATAAACACAGCCGTGAAAAGCAGCTAAACCCCATTATAAGAATAAATTACTTTTCAAAACCCGTGAAACAAAGACAGTGAAAGAGAGAGAAATTCTTACAAAATTCGTTCAGGGGCTGTGATGCAACCTGGATTGACCATATCTAGACCCACAGCTGATTGAGACATAAGGGTGGACACTCTTGGGGCTGAGAGGTTCGGTGAGGTTGGGTGAGCCAACGCAGACCCTTTCAAGTAATACTGCATGGTACCCATCCCATGGGTCCCAAATCTCCAGGTTCAAGGCCATCTTCCTACATGGAAAACAGGCATGAGAAACCCAGAAGATGGTACACCGTGTGATCGGGAAAGGTTTCTAAAACGCACCTCATTTCTCATCTCCTTGGCTCGGGTTCGCCATTCCAGCCGATTTACTAGCCATCTCCCTCCTTGGAGAATCAGCACCTTTAACCTCCTGTTCCGTACAGGTTGCAATTTGTCCTGAGGATGAACGGGAAGAGGGGGAACCAATGAGAGACTAGCTCTAGGTGTTGGGACAGGCACAGGTCACTCTATTTTCCCATCAGGAAGAAGAATTAAGCACAAGCTCAGCCTGCCCCCCAGAACCAGAAGAGGGCCTGAAGCAATCCTGCGCTTTTGCGGCCAGCTCCCAAAAAGCGAGTTGAAAAATGGAGCTCAGGGGCACTGCAATTCACAAACCTGCCTCGTTTTAAATGATACCTCTCGTCCACAAATATATTAAGGGAAGGCAACGAAGAGGCTTTGAAAGCAAGGCAGAATTGCAGGAAACAGATTTCAGGAGGTAGATTCGAATCGCCTTGAAAGCACATGAAAAGCGGCAAAACGTGGACAATGATGCCCTTGGCCAAAAAGGGCGTATGCGTTTTTTCCTGAATATATTCAGGAAAAAACGCATACGCCCTTTTTGGCCAACCAAGCAACCTGGAAAGGCCAATCAGCGCTCCAAAGAAGTCTCGCTTCCCAGCGTGCATAAGGGCCATGCGGAAAAAAGTGTCCAAACCAGAAATGCAGGACCGGCCATGGAGAAATGGGAGCCTTGCTACGCTGATGGGTGGGATGTAAATTGCCAACAGCCACTCTGGAGAAGTGTACGCTGTGTTCTGAAACATCTAAAAAACACAGCTTGGAGAGCATAGGGCACTTCCACTCATGGGCGTATAAATTGGGAAAACTAAAAATCAGCAAGACACAGGCACCCCAAAGTTTAGGGCTGCTCTGTTGACAAGAACCCCCACTTCATTACACCTTAAATATCCTAGGAAAGAGCAAAATGGATAAAGAAGTTGTGGTCCTCATGTACAATGGAATATCACTCAGCCATGAAATCAACGTCATAAGGCTAGTAGCAGCACGATGAGTGGATTTAGGTACGACGATTCTAAGTGAAATAAGTCACACAGAAAAAGACAGTTATCATAAGATATCACTTCTAGAGGGAATGTAAAAACCGCTACACTTGAACTGAATTACAAAACAGAACAGAGTCACACGTTTAGGAAACACACTATGGCTGCTGAAAGGGAAAGGTGAGGTGGGGTGATGCATAAAACAAGGGTTTCAAATTAGCTCAGATACCGTTCCATAAACCCAATATGTAAGAGACAAGACCTATTCCTTTTTCAGTGAACTGGACTCAACACCCCCTATTCACCGCACAAGAATATATCTGACTAGTAAGAATCTTCAAACCAATGTATTGATATCTCTCTGTAAGTGAGTCAAGGGGGTGTAAAGCGGCATAAACACAGCCGTGAAAAGCAGCTAAACCCCATTATAAAAATAAATTACTTTTCAAAACCCGTGAAACAAAGACAGTGAAAGAGAGAGAAATTCTTACAAAATTCGTTCAGGGGCTGTGATGCAACCTGGATTGACCATATCTAGACCCACAGCTGATTGAGACATAAGGGTGGACACTCTTGCGGCTGAGAGGTTCGGTGAGGTTGGGTGAGCCAACGCAGACCCTTTCAAGTAATACTGCATGGTACCCATCCCATGGGTCCCAAATCTCCAGGTTCAAGGGCATCTTCCTACGTCGAAAACAGGCATGAGAAACCCAGAAGATGGTACACCGTGTGATCGGGAAAGGTTTCTAAAACGCACCTCATTTCTCATCTCCTTGGCTCGGGTTCGCCATTCCAGCCGATTTACTAGCCATCTCCCTCCTTGGAGAATCAGCACCTTTAACCTCCTGTTCCGTACAGGTTGCAATTTGTCCTGAGGATGAACGGGAAGAGGGGGAACCAATGAGAGACTAGCTCTAGGTGTTGGGACAGGCACAGGTCACTCTATTTTCCCATCAGGAAGAAGAATTAAGCACAAGCTCAGCCTGCCCCCCAGAACCAGAAGAGGGCCTGAAGCAATCCTGCGCTTTTGCGGCCAGCTCCCAAAAAAGCGAGTTGAAAAATGGAGCTCAGGGGCACTGCAATTCACAAACCTGCAGAGTTTTAAATGATACCTCTCGTCCACAAATATATTAAGGGAAGGCAACGAAGAGGCTTTGAAAGCAAGGCAGAATTGCAGGAAACAGATTTCAGGAGGTAGATTCGAATCGCCTTGAAAGCACATGAAAAGCGGCAAAACGTGGACAATGATGCCCTTGGCCAAAAAGGGCGTATGCGTTTTTTCCTGAATATATTCAGGAAAAAACGCATACGCCCTTTTTGGCCAACCAAGCAACCTGGAAAGGCCAATCAGCGCTCCAAAGAAGTCTCGCTTCCCAGCGTGCATAAGGGCCATGCGGAAAAAAGTGTCCAAACCAGAAATGCAGGACCGGCCATGGAGAAATGGGAGCCTTGCTACGCTGATGGGTGGGATGTAAATTGCCAACAGCCACTCTGGAGAAGTGTACGGTGTGTTCTGAAACATCTAAAAAACACAGCTTGGAGAGCATAGGGCACTTCCACTCATGGGCGTATAAACTGGGAAAACTACAAATCAGCAAGACACAGGCACCCCAAAGTTTAGGGCTGCTCTGTTGACAAGAACCCCCACTTCATTACACCTTAAATATCCTAAGAAAGACAAAAATGGATAAAGAAGTTGTGGTCCTCATGTACAATGGAATATCACTCAGCCATGAAATCAACGTCATAAGGCTAGTAGCAGCACGATGAGTGGATTTAGGTACGACGATTCTAAGTGAAATAAGTCACACAGAAAAAGACACTTATCATAAGATATCACTTCTAGAGGGAATGTAAAAACCGCTACACTTGAACTGAATTACAAAACAGAACAGAGTCACACGTTTAGGAAACACACTATGGCTGCTGAACGGGAAAGGTGAGGTGGGGTGATGCATAAAACAAGGGTATCAAATTAGCTCAGATACCGTTCCATAAAGCCAATATGTAAGAGACAAGACCTATTCCTTGCTCAGTGAACTGGACTCAACACCCCCTATTCACCGCACAAGAATATATCTGACTAGTAAGAATCTTCAAACCTATGTATTGATATCTCTCTGTAAGTGAGTCAAGGGGATGTAAAGCGGCATAAACACAGCCGTGAAAAGCAGCTAAACCCCATTATAAAAATAAATTACTTTTCAAAACCCGTGAAACAAAGACAGTGAAAGAGAGAGAAATTCTTACAAAATTCGTTCAGGGGCTGTGATGCAACCTGGATTGACCATATCTAGACCCACAGCTGATTGAGACATAAGGGTGGACACTCTTGGGGCTGAGAGGTTCGGTGAGGTTGGGTGAGCCAACGCAGACCCTTTCAAGTAATACTGCATGGTACCCATCCCATGGGTCCCAAATCTCCAGGTTCAAGGCCATCTTCCTACATGGAAAACAGGCATGAGAAACCCAGAAGATGGTACACCGTGTGATCGGTAAAGGTTTCTAAAACGCACCTCATTTCTCATCTCCTTGGCTCGGGTTCGCCATTCCAGCCGATTTACTAGCCATCTCCCTCCTTGGAGAATCAGCACCTTTAACCTCCTGTTCCGTACAGGTTGCAATTTGTCCTGAGGATGAACGGGAAGAGGGGGAACCAATGAGAGACTAGCTCTAGGTGTTGGGACAGGCACAGGTCACTCTATTTTCCCATCAGGAAGAAGAATTAAGCACAAGCTCAGCCTGCCCCCCAGAACCAGAAGAGGGCCTGAAGCAATCCTGCGCTTTTGCGGCCAGCTCCCAAAAAGCGAGTTGAAAAATGGAGCTCAGGGGCACTGCAATTCACAAACCTGCCTCGTTTTAAATGATACCTCTCGTCCACAAATATATTAAGGGAAGGCAACGAAGAGGCTTTGAAAGCAAGGCAGAATTGCAGGAAACAGATTTCAGGAGGTAGATTCGAATCGCCTTGAAAGCACATGAAAAGCGGCAAAACGTGGACAATGATGCCCTTGGCCAAAAAGGGCGTATGCGTTTTTTCCTGAATATATTCAGGAAAAAACGCATACGCCCTTTTTGGCCAACCAAGCAACCTGGAAAGGCCAATCAGCGCTCCAAAGAAGTCTCGCTTCCCAGCGTGCATAAGGGCCATGCGGAAAAAAGTGTCCAAACCAGAAATGCAGGACCGGCCATGGAGAAATGGGAGCCTTGCTACGCTGATGGGTGGGATGTAAATTGCCAACAGCCACTCTGGAGAAGTGTACGCTGTGTTCTGAAACATCTAAAAAACACAGCTTGGAGAGCATAGGGCACTTCCACTCATGGGCGTATAAATTGGGAAAACTAAAAATCAGCAAGACACAGGCACCCCAAAGTTTAGGGCTGCTCTGTTGACAAGAACCCCCACTTCATTACACCTTAAATATCCTAGGAAAGAGCAAAATGGATAAAGAAGTTGTGGTCCTCATGTACAATGGAATATCACTCAGCCATGAAATCAACGTCATAAGGCTAGTAGCAGCACGATGAGTGGATTTAGGTACGACGATTCTAAGTGAAATAAGTCACACAGAAAAAGACAGTTATCATAAGATATCACTTCTAGAGGGAATGTAAAAACCGCTACACTTGAACTGAATTACAAAACAGAACAGAGTCACACGTTTAGGAAACACACTATGGCTGCTGAAAGGGAAAGGTGAGGTGGGGTGATGCATAAAACAAGGGTTTCAAATTAGCTCAGATACCGTTCCATAAACCCAATATGTAAGAGACAAGACCTATTCCTTTTTCAGTGAACTGGACTCAACACCCCCTATTCACCGCACAAGAATATATCTGACTAGTAAGAATCTTCAAACCAATGTATTGATATCTCTCTGTAAGTGAGTCAAGGGGGTGTAAAGCGGCATAAACACAGCCGTGAAAAGCAGCTAAACCCCATTATAAAAATAAATTACTTTTCAAAACCCGTGAAACAAAGACAGTGAAAGAGAGAGAAATTCTTACAAAATTCGTTCAGGGCTGTGATGCAACCTGGATTGACCATATCTAGACCCACAGCTGATTGAGACATAAGGGTGGACACTCTTGCGGCTGAGAGGTTCGGTGAGGTTGGGTGAGCCAACGCAGACCCTTTCAAGTAATACTGCATGGTACCCATCCCATGGGTCCCAAATCTCCAGGTTCAAGGGCATCTTCCTACGTCGAAAACAGGCATGAGAAACCCAGAAGATGGTACACCGTGTGATCGGGAAAGGTTTCTAAAACGCACCTCATTTCTCATCTCCTTGGCTCGGGTTCGCCATTCCAGCCGATTTACTAGCCATCTCCCTCCTTGGAGAATCAGCACCTTTAACCTCCTGTTCCGTACAGGTTGCAATTTGTCCTGAGGATGAACGGGAAGAGGGGGAACCAATGAGAGACTAGCTCTAGGTGTTGGGACAGGCACAGGTCACTCTATTTTCCCATCAGGAAGAAGAATTAAGCACAAGCTCAGCCTGCCCCCCAGAACCAGAAGAGGGCCTGAAGCAATCCTGCGCTTTTGCGGCCAGCTCCCAAAAAAGCGAGTTGAAAAATGGAGCTCAGGGGCACTGCAATTCACAAACCTGCAGAGTTTTAAATGATACCTCTCGTCCACAAATATATTAAGGGAAGGCAACGAAGAGGCTTTGAAAGCAAGGCAGAATTGCAGGAAACAGATTTCAGGAGGTAGATTCGAATCGCCTTGAAAGCACATGAAAAGCGGCAAAACGTGGACAATGATGCCCTTGGCCAAAAAGGGCGTATGCGTTTTTTCCTGAATATATTCAGGAAAAAACGCATACGCCCTTTTTGGCCAACCAAGCAACCTGGAAAGGCCAATCAGCGCTCCAAAGAAGTCTCGCTTCCCAGCGTGCATAAGGGCCATGCGGAAAAAAGTGTCCAAACCAGAAATGCAGGACCGGCCATGGAGAAATGGGAGCCTTGCTACGCTGATGGGTGGGATGTAAATTGCCAACAGCCACTCTGGAGAAGTGTACGGTGTGTTCTGAAACATCTAAAAAACACAGCTTGGAGAGCATAGGGCACTTCCACTCATGGGCGTATAAACTGGGAAAACTACAAATCAGCAAGACACAGGCACCCCAAAGTTTAGGGCTGCTCTGTTGACAAGAACCCCCACTTCATTACACCTTAAATATCCTAAGAAAGACAAAAATGGATAAAGAAGTTGTGGTCCTCATGTACAATGGAATATCACTCAGCCATGAAATCAACGTCATAAGGCTAGTAGCAGCACGATGAGTGGATTTAGGTACGACGATTCTAAGTGAAATAAGTCACACAGAAAAAGACACTTATCATAAGATATCACTTCTAGAGGGAATGTAAAAACCGCTACACTTGAACTGAATTACAAAACAGAACAGAGTCACACGTTTAGGAAACACACTATGGCTGCTGAACGGGAAAGGTGAGGTGGGGTGATGCATAAAACAAGGGTATCAAATTAGCTCAGATACCGTTCCATAAAGCCAATATGTAAGAGACAAGACCTATTCCTTGCTCAGTGAACTGGACTCAACACCCCCTATTCACCGCACAAGAATATATCTGACTAGTAAGAATCTTCAAACCTATGTATTGATATCTCTCTGTAAGTGAGTCAAGGGGATGTAAAGCGGCATAAACACAGCCGTGAAAAGCAGCTAAACCCCATTATAAAAATAAATTACTTTTCAAAACCCGTGAAACAAAGACAGTGAAAGAGAGAGAAATTCTTACAAAATTCGTTCAGGGGCTGTGATGCAACCTGGATTGACCATATCTAGACCCACAGCTGATTGAGACATAAGGGTGGACACTCTTGGGGCTGAGAGGTTCGGTGAGGTTGGGTGAGCCAACGCAGACCCTTTCAAGTAATACTGCATGGTACCCATCCCATGGGTCCCAAATCTCCAGGTTCAAGGCCATCTTCCTACATGGAAAACAGGCATGAGAAACCCAGAAGATGGTACACCGTGTGATCGGGAAAGGTTTCTAAAACGCACCTCATTTCTCATCTCCTTGGCTCGGGTTCGCCATTCCAGCCGATTTACTAGCCATCTCCCTCCTTGGAGAATCAGCACCTTTAACCTCCTGTTCCGTACAGGTTGCAATTTGTCCTGAGGATGAACGGGAAGAGGGGGAACCAATGAGAGACTAGCTCTAGGTGTTGGGACAGGCACAGGTCACTCTATTTTCCCATCAGGAAGAAGAATTAAGCACAAGCTCAGCCTGCCCCCCAGAACCAGAAGAGGGCCTGAAGCAATCCTGCGCTTTTGCGGCCAGCTCCCAAAAAGCGAGTTGAAAAATGGAGCTCAGGGGCACTGCAATTCACAAACCTGCCTCGTTTTAAATGATACCTCTCGTCCACAAATATATTAAGGGAAGGCAACGAAGAGGCTTTGAAAGCAAGGCAGAATTGCAGGAAACAGATTTCAGGAGGTAGATTCGAATCGCCTTGAAAGCACATGAAAAGCGGCAAAACGTGGACAATGATGCCCTTGGCCAAAAAGGGCGTATGCGTTTTTTCCTGAATATAGTCAGGAAAAAACGCATACGCCCTTTTTGGCCAACCAAGCAACCTGGAAAGGCCAATCAGCGCTCCAAAGAAGTCTCGCTTCCCAGCGTGCATAAGGGCCATGCGGAAAAAAGTGTCCAAACCAGAAATGCAGGACCGGCCATGGAGAAATGGGAGCCTTGCTACGCTGATGGGTGGGATGTAAATTGCCAACAGCCACTCTGGAGAAGTGTACGCTGTGTTCTGAAACATCTAAAAAACACAGCTTGGAGAGCATAGGGCACTTCCACTCATGGGCGTATAAATTGGGAAAACTAAAAATCAGCAAGACACAGGCACCCCAAAGTTTAGGGCTGCTCTGTTGACAAGAACCCCCACTTCATTACACCTTAAATATCCTAGGAAAGAGCAAAATGGATAAAGAAGTTGTGGTCCTCATGTACAATGGAATATCACTCAGCCATGAAATCAACGTCATAAGGCTAGTAGCAGCACGATGAGTGGATTTAGGTACGACGATTCTAAGTGAAATAAGTCACACAGAAAAAGACAGTTATCATAAGATATCACTTCTAGAGGGAATGTAAAAACCGCTACACTTGAACTGAATTACAAAACAGAACAGAGTCACACGTTTAGGAAACACACTATGGCTGCTGAAAGGGAAAGGTGAGGTGGGGTGATGCATAAAACAAGGGTTTCAAATTAGCTCAGATACCGTTCCATAAACCCAATATGTAAGAGACAAGACCTATTCCTTTTTCAGTGAACTGGACTCAACACCCCCTATTCACCGCACAAGAATATATCTGACTAGTAAGAATCTTCAAACCAATGTATTGATATCTCTCTGTAAGTGAGTCAAGGGGGTGTAAAGCGGCATAAACACAGCCGTGAAAAGCAGCTAAACCCCATTATAAAAATAAATTACTTTTCAAAACCCGTGAAACAAAGACAGTGAAAGAGAGAGAAATTCTTACAAAATTCGTTCAGGGGCTGTGATGCAACCTGGATTGACCATATCTAGACCCACAGCTGATTGAGACATAAGGGTGGACACTCTTGCGGCTGAGAGGTTCGGTGAGGTTGGGTGAGCCAACGCAGACCCTTTCAAGTAATACTGCATGGTACCCATCCCATGGGTCCCAAATCTCCAGGTTCAAGGGCATCTTCCTACGTCGAAAACAGGCATGAGAAACCCAGAAGATGGTACACCGTGTGATCGGGAAAGGTTTCTAAAACGCACCTCATTTCTCATCTCCTTGGCTCGGGTTCGCCATTCCAGCCGATTTACTAGCCATCTCCCTCCTTGGAGAATCAGCACCTTTAACCTCCTGTTCCGTACAGGTTGCAATTTGTCCTGAGGATGAACGGGAAGAGGGGGAACCAATGAGAGACTAGCTCTAGGTGTTGGGACAGGCACAGGTCACTCTATTTTCCCATCAGGAAGAAGAATTAAGCACAAGCTCAGCCTGCCCCCCAGAACCAGAAGAGGGCCTGAAGCAATCCTGCACTTTTGCGGCCAGCTCCCAAAAAAGCGAGTTGAAAAATGGAGCTCAGGGGCACTGCAATTCACAAACCTGCCTCGTTTTAAATGATACCTCTCGTCCACAAATATATTAAGGGAAGGCAACGAAGAGGCTTTGAAAGCAAGGCAGAATTGCAGGAAACAGATTTCAGGAGGTAGATTCGAATCGCCTTGAAAGCACATGAAAAGCGGCAAAACGTGGACAATGATGCCCTTGGCCAAAAAGGGCGTATGCGTTTTTTCCTGAATATATTCAGGAAAAAACGCATACGCCCTTTTTGGCCAACCAAGCAACCTGGAAAGGCCAATCAGCGCTCCAAAGAAGTCTCGCTTCCCAGCGTGCATAAGGGCCATGCGGAAAAAAGTGTCCAAACCAGAAATGCAGGACCGGCCATGGAGAAATGGGAGCCTTGCTACGCTGATGGGTGGGATGTAAATTGCCAACAGCCACTCTGGAGAAGTGTACGGTGTGTTCTGAAACATCTAAAAAACACAGCTTGGAGAGCATAGGGCACTTCCACTCATGGGCGTATAAATTGGGAAAACTAAAAATCAGCAAGACACAGGCACCCCAAAGTTTAGGGCTGCTCTGTTGACAAGAACCCCCACTTCATTACACCTTAAATATCCTAGGAAAGAGCAAAATGCATAAAGAAGTTGTGGTCCTCATGTACAATGGAATATCACTCAGCCATGAAATCAACGTCATAAGGCTAGTAGCAGCACGATGAGTGGATTTAGGTACGACGATTCTAAGTGAAATAAGTCACACAGAAAAAGACAGTTATCATAAGATATCACTTCTAGAGGGAATGTAAAAACCGCTACACTTGAACTGAATTACAAAACAGAACAGAGTCACACGTTTAGGAAACACACTATGGCTGCTGAAAGGGAAAGGTGAGGTGGGGTGATGCATAAAACAAGGGTTTCAAATTAGCTCAGATACCGTTCCATAAACCCAATATGTAAGAGACAAGACCTATTCCTTTTTCAGTGAACTGGACTCAACACCCCCTATTCACCGCACAAGAATATATCTGACTAGTAAGAATCTTCAAACCTATGTATTGATATCTCTCTGTAAGTGAGTCAAGGGGGTGTAAAGCGGCATAAACACAGCCGTGAAAAGCAGCTACACCCCATTATAAAAATAAATTACTTTTCAAAACCCGTGAAACAAAGACAGTGAAAGAGAGAGAAATTCTTACAAAATTCGTTCAGGGGCTGTGATGCAACCTGGATTGACCATATCTAGACCCACAGCTGATTGAGACATAAGGGTGGACACTCTTGGGGCTGAGAGGTTCGGTGAGGTTGGGTGAGCCAACGCAGACCCTTTCAAGTAATACTGCATGGTACCCATCCCATGGGTCCCAAATCTCCAGGTTCAAGGGCATCTTCCTACGTCGAAAACAGGCATGAGAAACCCAGAAGATGGTTCACCGTGTGATCGGGAAAGGTTTCTAAAACGCACCTCATTTCTCATCTCCTTGGCTCGGGTTCGCCATTCCAGCCGATTTACTAGCCATCTCCCTCCTTGGAGAATCAGCACCTTTAACCTCCTGTTCCGTACAGGTTGCAATTTGTCCTGAGGATGAACGGGAAGAGGGGGAACCAATGAGAGACTAGCTCTAGGTGTTGGGACAGGCACAGGTCACTCTATTTTCCCATCAGGAAGAAGAATTAAGCACAAGCTCAGCCTGCCCCCCAGAACCAGAAGAGGGCCTGAAGCAATCCTGCGCTTTTGCGGCCAGCTCCCAAAAAAGCGAGTTGAAAAATGGAGCTCAGGGGCACTGCAATTCACAAACCTGCCGAGTTTTAAATGATACCTCTCGTCCACAAATATATTAAGGGAAGGCAACGAAGAGGCTTTGAAAGCAAGGCAGAATTGCAGGAAACAGATTTCAGGAGGTAGATTCGAATCGCCTTGAAAGCACATGAAAAGCGGCAAAACGTGGACAATGATGCCCTTGGCCAAAAAGGGCGTATGCGTTTTTTCCTGAATATAGTCAGGAAAAAACGCATACGCCCTTTTTGGCCAACCAAGCAACCTGGAAAGGCCAATCAGCGCTCCAAAGAAGTCTCGCTTCCCAGCGTGCATAAGGGCCATGCGGAAAAAAGTGTCCAAACCAGAAATGCAGGACCGGCCATGGAGAAATGGGAGCCTTGCTACGCTGATGGGTGGGATGTAAATTGCCAACAGCCACTCTGGAGAAGTGTACGGTGTGTTCTGAAACATCTAAAAAACACAGCTTGGAGAGCATAGGGCACTTCCACTCATGGGCGTATAAATTGGGAAAACTAAAAATCAGCAAGACACAGGCACCCCAAAGTTTAGGGCTGCTCTGTTGACAAGAACCCCCACTTCATTACACCTTAAATATCCTAGGAAAGAGCAAAATGGATAAAGAAGTTGTGGTCCTCATGTACAATGGAATATCACTCAGCCATGAAATCAACGTCATAAGGCTAGTAGCAGCACGATGAGTGGATTTAGGTACGACGATTCTAAGTGAAATAAGTCACACAGAAAAAGACAGTTATCATAAGATATCACTTACAGAGGGAATGTAAAAACCGCTACACTTGAACTGAATTACAAAACAGAACAGAGTCACACGTTTAGGAAACACACTATGGCTGCTGAAAGGGAAAGGTGAGGTGGGGTGATGCATAAAACCAGGGTTTCAAATTAGCTCAGATACCGTTCCATAAACCCAATATGTAAGAGACAAGACCTATTCCTTTTTCAGTGAACTGGACTCAACACCCCCTATTCACCGCACAAGAATATATCTGACTAGTAAGAATCTTCAAACCAATGTATTGATATCTCTCTGTAAGTGAGTCAAGGGGGTGTAAAGCGGCATAAACACAGCCGTGAAAAGCAGCTAAACCCCATTATAAAAATAAATTACTTTTCAAAACCCGTGAAACAAAGACAGTGAAAAAGAGAGAAATTCTTACAAAATTCGTTCAGGGGCTGTGATGCAACCTGGATTGACCATATCTAGACCCACAGCTGATTGAGACATAAGGGTGGACACTCTTGGGGCTGAGAGGTTCGGTGAGGTTGGGGGAGCCAACGCAGACCCTTTCAAGTAATACTGCATGGTACCCATCCCATGGGTCCCAAATCTCCAGGTTCAAGGGCATCTTCCTACGTCGAAAACAGGCATGAGAAACCCAGAAGATGGTACACCGTGTGATCGGGAAAGGTTTCTAAAACGCACCTCATTTCTCATCTCCTTTGCTCGGGTTCGCCATTCCAGCCGATTTACTAGCCATCTCCCTCCTTGGAGAAACAGCACCTTTAACCTCCTGTTCCGTACAGGTTGCAATTTGTCCTGAGGATGAACGGGAAGAGGGGGAACCAATGAGAGACTAGCTCTAGGTGTTGGGACAGGCACAGGTCACTCTATTTTCCCATCAGGAAGAAGAATTAAGCACAAGCTCAGCCTGCCCCCCAGAACCAGAAGAGGGCCTGAAGCAATCCTGCGCTTTTGCGGCCAGCTCCCAAAAAAGCGAGTTGAAAAATGGAGCTCAGGGGCACTGCAATTCACAAACCTGCCTCGTTTTAAATGATACCTCTCGTCCACAAATATATTAAGGGAAGGCAACGAAGAGGCTTTGAAAGCAAGGCAGAATTGCAGGAAACAGATTTCAGGAGGTAGATTCGAATCGCCTTGAAAGCACATGAAAAGCGGCAAAACGTGGACAATGATGCCCTTGGCCAAAAAGGGCGTATGCGTTTTTTCCTGAATATATTCAGGAAAAAACGCATACGCCCTTTTTGGCCAACCAAGCAACCTGGAAAGGCCAATCAGCGCTCCAAAGAAGTCTCGCTTCCCAGCGTGCATAAGGGCCATGCGGAAAAAAGTGTCCAAACCAGAAATGCAGGACCGGCCATGGAGAAATGGGAGCCTTGCTACGCTGATGGGTGGGATGTAAATTGCCAACAGCCACTCTGGAGAAGTGTACGGTGTGTTCTGAAACATCTAAAAAACACAGCTTGGAGAGCATAGGGCACTTCCACTCATGGGCGTATAAATTGGGAAAACTAAAAATCAGCAAGACACAGGCACCCCAAAGTTTAGGGCTGCTCTGTTGACAAGAACCCCCACTTCATTACACCTTAAATATCCTAGGAAAGAGCAAAATGGATAAAGAAGTTGTGGTCCTCATGTACAATGGAATATCACTCAGCCATGAAATCAACGTCATAAGGCTAGTAGCAGCACGATGAGTGGATTTAGGTACGACGATTCTAAGTGAAATAAGTCACACAGAAAAAGACAGTTATCATAAGATATCACTTACAGAGGGAATGTAAAAACCGCTACACTTGAACTGAATTACAAAACAGAACAGAGTCACACGTTTAGGAAACACACTATGGCTGCTGAAAGGGAAAGGTGAGGTGGGGTGATGCATAAAACCAGGGTTTCAAATTAGCTCAGATACCGTTCCATAAACCCAATATGTAAGAGACAAGACCTATTCCTTTTTCAGTGAACTGGACTCAACACCCCCTATTCACCGCACAAGAATATATCTGACTAGTAAGAATCTTCAAACCAATGTATTGATATCTCTCTGTAAGTGAGTCAAGGGGGTGTAAAGCGGCATAAACACAGCCGTGAAAAGCAGCTAAACCCCATTATAAAAATAAATTACTTTTCAAAACCCGTGAAACAAAGACAGTGAAAAAGAGAGAAATTCTTACAAAATTCGTTCAGGGGCTGTGATGCAACCTGGATTGACCATATCTAGACCCACAGCTGATTGAGACATAAGGGTGGACACTCTTGGGGCTGAGAGGTTCGGTGAGGTTGGGGGAGCCAACGCAGACCCTTTCAAGTAATACTGCATGGTACCCATCCCATGGGTCCCAAATCTCCAGGTTCAAGGGCATCTTCCTACGTCGAAAACAGGCATGAGAAACCCAGAAGATGGTACACCGTGTGATCGGGAAAGGTTTCTAAAACGCACCTCATTTCTCATCTCCTTTGCTCGGGTTCGCCATTCCAGCCGATTTACTAGCCATCTCCCTCCTTGGAGAAACAGCACCTTTAACCTCCTGTTCCGTACAGGTTGCAATTTGTCCTGAGGATGAACGGGAAGAGGGGGAACCAATGAGAGACTAGCTCTAGGTGTTGGGACAGGCACAGGTCACTCTATTTTCCCATCAGGAAGAAGAATTAAGCACAAGCTCAGCCTGCCCCCCAGAACCAGAAGAGGGCCTGAAGCAATCCTGCGCTTTTGCGGCCAGCTCCCAAAAAAGCGAGTTGAAAAATGGAGCTCAGGGGCACTGCAATTCACAAACCTGCCTCGTTTTAAATGATACCTCTCGTCCACAAATATATTAAGGGAAGGCAACGAAGAGGCTTTGAAAGCAAGGCAGAATTGCAGGAAACAGATTTCAGGAGGTAGATTCGAATCGCCTTGAAAGCACATGAAAAGCGGCAAAACGTGGACAATGATGCCCTTGGCCAAAAAGGGCGTATGCGTTTTTTCCTGAATATATTCAGGAAAAAACGCATACGCCCTTTTTGGCCAACCAAGCAACCTGGAAAGGCCAATCAGCGCTCCAAAGAAGTCTCGCTTCCCAGCGTGCATAAGGGCCATGCGGAAAAAAGTGTCCAAACCAGAAATGCAGGACCGGCCATGGAGAAATGGGAGCCTTGCTACGCTGATGGGTGGGATGTAAATTGCCAACAGCCACTCTGGAGAAGTGTACGGTGTGTTCTGAAACATCTAAAAAACACAGCTTGGAGAGCATAGGGCACTTCCACTCATGGGCGTATAAATTGGGAAAACTAAAAATCAGCAAGACACAGGCACCCCAAAGTTTAGGGCTGCTCTGTTGACAAGAACCCCCACTTCATTACACCTTAAATATCCTAGGAAAGAGAAAAATGGATAAAGAAGTTGTGGTCCTCATGTACAATGGAATATCACTCAGCCATGAAATCAACGTCATAAGGCTAGTAGCAGCACGATGAGTGGATTTAGGTACGACGATTCTAAGTGAAATAAGTCACACAGAAAAAGACAGTTATCATAAGATATCACTTCTAGAGGGAATGTAAAAACCGCTACACTTGAACTGAATTACAAAACAGAACAGAGTCACACGTTTAGGAAACACACTATGGCTGCTGAAAGGGAAAGGTGAGGTGGGGTGATGCATAAAACAAGGGTTTCAAATTAGCTCAGATACCGTTCCATAAACCCAATATGTAAGAGACAAGACCTATTCCTTTTTCAGTGAACTGGACTCAACACCCCCTATTCACCGCACAAGAATATATCTGACTAGTAAGAATCTTCAAACCAATGTATTGATATCTCTCTGTAAGTGAGTCAAGGGGGTGTAAAGCGGCATAAACACAGCCGTGAAAAGCAGCTACACCCCATTATAAAAATAAATTACTTTTCAAAACCCGTGAAACAAAGACAGTGAAAGAGAGAGAAATTCTTACAAAATTCGTTCAGGGGCTGTGATGCAACCTGGATTGACCATATCTAGACCCACAGCTGATTGAGACATAAGGGTGGACACTCTTGGGGCTGAGAGGTTCGGTGAGGTTGGGTGAGCCAACGCAGACCCTTTCAAGTAATACTGCATGGTACCCATCCCATGGGTCCCAAATCTCCAGGTTCAAGGGCATCTTCCTACGTCGAAAACAGGCATGAGAAACCCAGAAGATGGTACACCGTGTGATCGGGAAAGGTTTCTAAAACGCACCTCATTTCTCATCTCCTTGGCTCGGGTTCGCCATTCCAGCCGATTTACTAGCCATCTCCCTCCTTGGAGAATCAGCACCTTTAACCTCCTGTTCCGTACAGGTTGCAATTTGTCCTGAGGATGAACGGGAAGAGGGGGAACCAATGAGAGACTAGCTCTAGGTGTTGGGACAGGCACAGGTCACTCTATTTTCCCATCAGGAAGAAGAATTAAGCACAAGCTCAGCCTGCCCCCCAGAACCAGAAGAGGGCCTGAAGCAATCCTGCGCTTTTGCGGGCAGCTCCCAAAAAAGCGAGTTGAAAAATGGAGCTCAGGGGCACTGCAATTCACAAACCTGCCTCGTTTTAAATGATACCTCTCGTCCACAAATATATTAAGGGAAGGCAACGAAGAGGCTTTGAAAGCAAGGCAGAATTGCAGGAAACAGATTTCAGGAGGTAGATTCGAATCGCCTTGAAAGCACATGAAAAGCGGCAAAACGTGGACAATGATGCCCTTGGCCAAAAAGGGCGTATGCGTTTTTTCCTGAATATATTCAGGAAAAAACGCATACGCCCTTTTTGGCCAACCAAGCAACCTGGAAAGGCCAATCAGCGCTCCAAAGAAGTCTCGCTTCCCAGCGTGCATAAGGGCCATGCGGAAAAAAGTGTCCAAACCAGAAATGCAGGACCGGCCATGGAGAAATGGGAGCCTTGCTACGCTGATGGGTGGGATGTAAATTGCCAACAGCCACTCTGGAGAAGTGTACGGTGTGTTCTGAAACATCTAAAAAACACAGGTTGGAGAGCATAGGGCACTTCCATTCATGGGCGTATAAATTGGGAAAACTACAAATCAGCAAGACACAGGCACCCCAAAGTTTAGGGCTGCTCTGTTGACAAGAACCCCCACTTCATTACACCTTAAATATCCTAAGAAAGACAAAAATGGATAAAGAAGTTGTGGTCCTCATGTACAATGGAATATCACTCAGCCATGAAATCAACGTCATAAGGCTAGTAGCAGCACGATGAGTGGATTTAGGTACGACGATTCTAAGTGAAATAAGTCACACAGAAAAAGACACTTATCATAAGATATCACTTCTAGAGGGAATGTAAAAACCGCTACACTTGAACTGAATTACAAAACAGAACAGAGTCACACGTTTAGGAAACACACTATGGCTGCTGAACGGGAAAGGTGAGGTGGGGTGATGCATAAAACAAGGGTATCAAATTAGCTCAGATACCGTTCCATAAAGCCAATATGTAAGAGACAAGACCTATTCCTTGCTCAGTGAACTGGACTCAACACCCCCTATTCACCGCACAAGAATATATCTGACTAGTAAGAATCTTCAAACCTATGTATTGATATCTCTCTGTAAGTGAGTCAAGGGGATGTAAAGCGGCATAAACACAGCCGTGAAAAGCAGCTAAACCCCATTATAAAAATAAATTACTTTTCAAAATCCGTGAAACAAAGATAGTGAAAGAGAGAGAAATTCTTACAAAATTCGTTCAGGGGCTGTGATGCAACCTGGATTGACCATATCTAGACCCACAGCTGATTGAGTCATAAGGGTGGACACTCTTGGGGCTGAGAGGTTCGGTGAGGTTGGGTGAGCCAACGCAGACCCTTTCAAGTAATACTGCATGGTACCCATCCCATGGGTCCCAAATCTCCAGGTTCAAGGCCATCTTCCTACGTCGAAAACAGGCATGAGAAACCCAGAAGATGGTACACCGTGTGATCGGGAAAGGTTTCTAAAACGCACCTCATTTCTCATCTCCTTTGCTCGGGTTCGCCATTCCAGCCGATTTACTAGCCATCTCCCTCCTTGGAGAATCAGCACCTTTAACCTCCTGTTCCGAACAGGTTGCAATTTGTCCTGAGGATGAACGGGAAGAGGGGGAACCAATGAGAGACTAGCTCTAGGTGTTGGGACAGGCACAGGTCACTCTATTTTCCCATCAGGAAGAAGAATTAAGCACAAGCTCAGCCTGCCCCCCAGAACCAGAAGAGGGCCTGAAGCAATCCTGCGCTTTTGCAGCCAGCTCCCAAAAAAGCGAGTTGAAAAATGGAGCTCAGGGGCACTGCAATTCACAAACTTGCCTCGTTTTAAATGATACCTCTCGTCCACAAATATATTAAGGGAAGGCAACGAAGAGGCTTTGAAAGCAAGGCAGAATTGCAGGAAACAGATTTCAGGAGGTAGATTCGAATCGCCTTGAAAGCACATGAAAAGCGGCAAAACGTGGACAATGATGCCCTTGGCCAAAAAGGGCGTATGCGTTTTTTCCTGAATATATTCAGGAAAAAACGCATACGCCCTTTTTGGCCAACCAAGCAACCTGGAAAGGCCAATCAGCGCTCCAAAGAAGTCTCACTTCCCAGCGGGCAAAAGGGCCATGCGGAAAAAAGTGTCCAAACCAGAAATGCAGGACCGGCCATGGAGAAATGGGAGCCTTGCTACGCTGATGGGTGGGATATAAATTGCCAACAGCCACTCTGGAGAAGTGTACGGTGTGTTCTGAAACATCTAAAAACACAGCTTGGAGAGCATAGGGCACTTCTACTCATGGGCGTATAAACTGGGAAAACTAAAAATCAGCAAGACACCGGCACCCCAAAGTTTAGGGCTGCTCTGTTGACAAAAACCCCCACTTCATTACACCTTAAATATCCTAGGAAAGAGAAAAATGGATAAAGAAGTTGTGGTCCTCATGTACAATGGAATATCAGTCAGCCATGAAATCAACGTCATAAGTCTAGTAGCAGCACGATGAGTGGATTTAGGTACGACGATTCTAAGTGAAATAAGTCACACAGAAAAAGACACTTATCATAAGATATCACTTGTAGAGGGAATGTAAAAACCGCTACACTTGAACTGAATTACAAAACAGAACAGAGTCACACGTTTAGGAAACACACTATGGCTGCTGAAAGGGAAAGGTGAGGTGGGGTGATGCATAAAACAAGGGTTTCAAATTAGCTCAGATTCCGTTCCATAAACCCAATATGTAAGAGACAAGACCTATTCCTTTTTCAGTGAACTGGACTCAACACCCCCTATTCACCGCACAAGAATATATCTGACTAGTAAGAATCTTCAAACCTATGTATTGATATCTCTCTGTAAGTGAGTCAAAGGGGTGTAAAGCGGCATAAACACAGCCGTGAAAAGCAGCTAAACCCCATTATAAAAATAAATTACTTTTCAAAACCCGTGATACAAAGACAGTGAAAGAGAGAGAAATTCTTACAAAATTCGTTCAGGGGCTGTGATGCAACCTGGATTGACCATATCTAGACCCACAGCTGATTGAGACATAAGGGTGGACACTCTTGAGGCTGAGAGGTTCGGTGAGGTTGGGTGAGCCAACGCAGACCCTTTCAAGTAATACTGCATGGTACCCATCCCATGGGTCCCAAATGTCCAGGTTCAAGGGCATCTTCCTACGTCGAAAACAGGCATGAGAAACCCAGAAGATGGTACACCGTGTGATCGGGAAAGGTTTCTAAAACGCACCTCATTTCTCATCTCCTTTGCTCGGGTTCGCCATTCCAGCCGATTTACTAGCCATCTCCCTCCTTGGAGAATCAGCACCTTTAACCTCCTGTTCCGTACAGGTTGCAATTTGTCCTGAGGATGAACGGGAAGAGGGGGAACCAATGAGAGACTAGCTCTAGGTGTTGGGACAGGCACAGGTCACTCTATTTTCCCATCAGGAAGAAGAATTAAGCACAAGCTCAGCCTGCCCCCCAGAACCAGAAGAGGGCCTGAAGCAATCCTGCGCTTTTGCGGCCAGCTCCCAAAAAAGCGAGTTGAAAAATGGAGCTCAGGGGCACTGCAATTCACAAACCTGCCGAGTTTTAAATGATACCTCTCGTCCACAAATATATTAAGGGAAGGCAACGAAGAGGCTTTGAAAGCAAGGCAGAATTGCAGGAAACAGATTTCAGGAGGTAGATTCGAATCGCCTTGAAAGCACATGAAAAGCGGCAAAACGTGGACAATGATGCCCTTGGCCAAAAAGGGCGTATGCGTTTTTTCCTGAATATATTCAGGAAAAAACGCATACGCCCTTTTTGGCCAACCAAGCAACCTGGAAAGGCCAATCAGCGCTCCAAAGAAGTCTCGCTTCCCAGCGGGCAAAAGGGCCATGCGGAAAAAAGTGTCCAAACCAGAAATGCAGGACCGGCCATGGAGAAATGGGAGCCTTGCTACGCTGATGGGTGGGATGTAAATTGCCAACAGCCACTCTGGAGAAGTGTACGGTGTGTTCTGAAACATCTAAAAAACACAGCTTGGAGAGCATAGGGCACTTCCACTCATGGGCGTATAAATTGGGAAAACTAAAAATCAGCAAGACACAGGCACCCCAAAGTTTAGGGCTGTTCTGTTGACAAGAACCCCCACTTCATTACACCTTAAATATCCTAGGAAAGAGAAAAATGGATAAAGAAGTTGTGGTCCTCATGTACAATGGAATATCACTCAGCCATGAAATCCACGTCATAAGGCTAGTAGCAGCACGATGAGTGGATTTAGGTACGACGATTCTAAGTGAAATAAGTCACACAGAAAAAGACACTTATCATAAGATATCACTTCTAGAGGGAATGTAAAAACCGCTACACTTGAACTGAATTACAAAACAGAACAGAGTCACACGTTTAGGAAACACACTATGGCTGCTGAACGGGAAAGGTGAGGTGGGGTGATGCATAAAACAAGGGTTTCAAATTAGCTCAGATACCGTTCCATAAACCCAGTATGTAAGAGACAAGACCTATTCCTTTTTCAGTGAACTGGACTCAACACCCCCTATTCACCGCACAAGAATATATCTGACTAGTAAGAATCTTCAAACCTATGTATTGATATCTCTCTGTAAGTGAGTCAAGGGGGTGTAAAGCGGCATAAACACAGCCGTGAAAAGCAGCTAAACCCCATTATAAAAATAAATTACTTTTCAAAACCCGTGAAACAAAGACAGTGAAAGAGAGAGAAATTCTTACAAAATTCGTTCAGGGGCTGTGATGCAACCTGGATTGACCATATCTAGACCCACAGCTGATTGAGACATAAGGGTGGACACTCTTGGGGCTGAGAGGTTCGGTGAGGTTGGGTGAGCTAACGCAGACCCTTTCAAGTAATACTGCATGGTACCCATCCCATGGGTCCCAAATCTCCAGGTTCAAGGCCATCTTCCTACATCGAAAACAGGCATGAGAAACCCAGAAGATGGTACACCGTGTGATCGGGAAAGGTTTCTAAAACGCACCTCATTTCTCATCTCCTTTGCTCGGGTTCGCCATTCCAGCCGATTTACTAGCCATCTCCCTCCTTGGAGAATCAGCACCTTTAACCTCCTGTTCCGTACAGGTTGCAATTTGTCCTGAGGATGAACGGGAAGAGGGGGAACCAATGAGAGACTAGCTCTAGGTGTTGGGACAGGCACAGGTCACTCTATTTTCCCATCAGGAAGAAGAATTAAGCACAAGCTCAGCCTGCCCCCCAGAACCAGAAGAGGGCCTGAAGCAATCCTGCGCTTTTGCGGCCAGCTCCCAAAAAAGCGAGTTGAAAAATGGAGCTCAGGGGCACTGCAATTCACAAACCTGCAGAGTTTTAAATGATACCTCTCGTCCACAAATATATTAAGGGAAGGCAACGAAGAGGCTTTGAAAGCAAGGCAGAATTGCAGGCAACAGATTTCAGGAGGTAGATTCGAATCACCTTGAAAGCACATGAAAAGCGGCAAAACGTGGACAATGATGTCCTTGGCCAAAAGGGCGTATGCGTTTTTTCCTGAATATATTCAGGAAAAAACGCATACGCCCTTTTTGGCCAACCAAGCAACCTGGAAAGGCCAATCAGCGCTCCAAAGAAGTCTCGCTTCCCAGCGGGCAAAAGGGCCATGCGGAAAAAAGTGTCCAAACCAGAAATGCAGGACCGGCCATGGAGAAATGGGAGCCTTGCTACGCTGATGGGTGGGATGTAAATTGCCAACAGCCACTCTGGAGAAGTGTACGGTGTGTTCTGAAACATCTAAAAAACACAGCTTGGAGAGCATAGGGCACTTCCACTCATGGGCGTATAAATTGGGAAAACTAAAAATCAGCAAGACACAGGCACCCCAAAGTTTAGGGTTGCTCTGTTGACAAAAACCCCCACTTCATTACACCTTAAATATCCTAGGAAAGAGAAAAATGGATAAAGAAGTTGTGGTCCTCATGTACAATGGAATATCACTCAGCCCTGAAATCAACGTCATAAGGCTAGTAGCAGCACGATGAGTGGATTTAGGTACGACGATTCTAACTGAAATAAGTCACACAGAAAAAGACACTTATCCTAAGATATCACTTATAGAGGGAATGTAAAAAACGCTACACTTGAACTGAATTGCAAAACAGAACAGAGTCACACGTTTAGGAAACACACTATGGCTGCTGAACGGGAAAGGTGAGGTGGGGTGATGCATAAAACAAGGGTTTCAAATTAGCTCAGATACCGTTCCATAAACCCAATATGTAAGAGACAAGACCTATTCCTTTTTCAGTGAACTGGACTCAACACCCCCTATTCACCGCACAAGAATATATCTGACTAGTAAGAATCTTCAAACCTATGTATTGATATCTCTCTGTAAGTGAGTCAAGGGGGTGTAAAGCGGCATAAACACAGCCGTGAAAAGCAGCTAAACCCCATTATAAAAATAAATTACTTTTCAAAACCCGTGAAACAAAGACAGTGAAAGAGAGAGAAATTCTTACAAAATTCGTTCAGGGGCTGTGATGCAACCTGGATTGACCATATCTAGACCCACAGCTGATTGAGACATAAGGGTGGACACTCTTGGGGCTGAGAGGTTCGGTGAGGTTGGGTGAGCTAACGCAGACCCTTTCAAGTAATACTGCATGGTACCCATCCCATGGGTCCCAAATCTCCAGGTTCAAGGGCATCTTCCTACGTCGAAAACAGGCATGAGAAACCCAGAAGATGGTACACCGTGTGATCGGGAAAGGTTTCTAAAACGCACCTCATTTCTCATCTCCTTTGCTCGGGTTCGCCATTCCAGCCGATTTACTAGCCATCTCCCTCCTTGGAGAATCAGCACCTTTAACCTCCTGTTCCGTACAGGTTGCAATTTGTCCTGAGGATGAACGGGAAGAGGGGGAACCAATGAGAGACTAGCTCTAGGTGTTGGGACAGGCACAGGTCACTCTATTTTCCCATCAGGAAGAAGAATTAAGCACAAGCTCAGCCTGCCCCCCAGAACCAGAAGAGGGCCTGAAGCAATCCTGCGCTTTTGCGGACCGCTCCCAAAAAAGCGAGTTGAAAAATGGAGCTCAGGGGCACTGCAATTCACAAACCTGCAGAGTTTTAAATGATACCTCTCGTCCACAAATATATTAAGGGAAGGCAACGAAGAGGCTTTGAAAGCAAGGCAGAATTGCAGGCAACAGATTTCAGGAGGTAGATTCGAATCACCTTGAAAGCACATGAAAAGCGGCAAAACGTGGACAATGATGTCCTTGGCCAAAAAGGGCGTATGCGTTTTTTCCTGAATATATTCAGGAAAAAACGCATACGCCCTTTTTGGCCAACCAAGCAACCTGGAAAGGCCAATCAGCGCTCCAAAGAAGTCTCGCTTCCCAGCGGGCAAAAGGGCCATGCGGAAAAAAGTGTCCAAACCAGAAATGCAGGACCGGCCATGGAGAAATGGGAGCCTTGCTACGCTGATGGGTGGGATGTAAATTGCCAACAGCCACTCTGGAGAAGTGTACGGTGTGTTCTGAAACATCTAAAAAACACAGCTTGGAGAGCATAGGGCACTTCCACTCATGGGCGTATAAATTGGGAAAACTAAAAATCAGCAAGACACAGGCACCCCAAAGTTTAGGGCTGTTCTGTTGACAAGAACCCCCACTTCATTACACCTTAAATATCCTAGGAAAGAGAAAAATGGATAAAGAAGTTGTGGTCCTCATGTACAATGGAATATCACTCAGCCATGAAATCCACGTCATAAGGCTAGTAGCAGCACGATGAGTGGATTTAGGTACGACGATTCTAAGTGAAATAAGTCACACAGAAAAAGACACTTAT
The DNA here is from genome assembly GCF_949987535.1 of Balaenoptera acutorostrata. Taxonomy (NCBI): domain Eukaryota; kingdom Metazoa; phylum Chordata; class Mammalia; order Artiodactyla; family Balaenopteridae; genus Balaenoptera; species Balaenoptera acutorostrata. The sequence continues at coordinate 115,469,761 of NC_080072.1, forward strand.
CATAAGATATCACTTCTAGAGGGAATGTAAAAACCGCTACACTTGAACTGAATTACAAAACAGAACAGAGTCACACGTTTAGGAAACACACTATGGCTGCTGAACGGGAAAGGTGAGGTGGGGTGATGCATAAAACAAGGGTTTCAAATTAGCTCAGATACCGTTCCATAAACCCAGTATGTAAGAGACAAGACCTATTCCTTTTTCAGTGAACTGGACTCAACACCCCCTATTCACCGCACAAGAATATATCTGACTAGTAAGAATCTTCAAACCTATGTATTGATATCTCTCTGTAAGTGAGTCAAGGGGGTGTAAAGCGGCATAAACACAGCCGTGAAAAGCAGCTAAACCCCATTATAAAAATAAATTACTTTTCAAAACCCGTGAAACAAAGACAGTGAAAGAGAGAGAAATTCTTACAAAATTCGTTCAGGGGCTGTGATGCAACCTGGATTGACCATATCTAGACCCACAGCTGATTGAGACATAAGGGTGGACACTCTTGGGGCTGAGAGGTTCGGTGAGGTTGGGTGAGCTAACGCAGACCCTTTCAAGTAATACTGCATGGTACCCATCCCATGGGTCCCAAATCTCCAGGTTCAAGGGCATCTTCCTACGTCGAAAACAGGCATGAGAAACCCAGAAGATGGTACACCGTGTGATCGGGAAAGGTTTCTAAAACGCACCTCATTTCTCATCTCCTTTGCTCGGGTTCGCCATTCCAGCCGATTTACTAGCCATCTCCCTCCTTGGAGAATCAGCACCTTTAACCTCCTGTTCCGTACAGGTTGCAATTTGTCCTGAGGATGAACGGGAAGAGGGGGAACCAATGAGAGACTAGCTCTAGGTGTTGGGACAGGCACAGGTCACTCTATTTTCCCATCAGGAAGAAGAATTAAGCACAAGCTCAGCCTGCCCCCCAGAACCAGAAGAGGGCCTGAAGCAATCCTGCGCTTTTGCGGCCAGCTCCCAAAAAAGCGAGTTGAAAAATGGAGCTCAGGGGCACTGCAATTCACAAACCTGCAGAGTTTTAAATGATACCTCTCGTCCACAAATATATTAAGGGAAGGCAACGAAGAGGCTTTGAAAGCAAGGCAGAATTGCAGGCAACAGATTTCAGGAGGTAGATTCGAATCACCTTGAAAGCACATGAAAAGCGGCAAAACGTGGACAATGATGTCCTTGGCCAAAAGGGCGTATGCGTTTTTTCCTGAATATATTCAGGAAAAAACGCATACGCCCTTTTTGGCCAACCAAGCAACCTGGAAAGGCCAATCAGCGCTCCAAAGAAGTCTCGCTTCCCAGCGGGCAAAGGGGCCATGCGGAAAAAAGTGTCCAAACCAGAAATGCAGGACCGGCCATGGAGAAATGGGAGCCTTGCTACGCTGATGGGTGGGATGTAAATTGCCAACAGCCACTCTGGAGAAGTGTACGGTGTGTTCTGAAACATCTAAAAAACACAGCTTGGAGAGCATAGGGCACTTCCACTCATGGGCGTATAAATTGGGAAAACTAAAAATCAGCAAGACACAGGCACCCCAAAATTTAGGGCTGCTCTGTTGACAAGAACCCCCACTTCATTACACCTTAAATATCCTGGGAAAGAGAAAAATGGATAAAGAAGTTGTGGTCCTCATGTACAATGGAATATCACTCAGCCATGAAATCCACGTCATAAGGCTAGTAGCAGCACGATGAGTGGATTTAGGTACGACGATTTTAAGTGAAATAAGTCACACAGAAAAAGACACTTATCATAAGATATCACTTGTAGAGGGAATGTAAAAACCGCTACACTTGAACTGAATTACAAAACAGAACAGAGTCACACGTTTAGGAAACACACTATGGCTGCTGAACGGGAAAGGTGAGGTGGGCTGATGCATAAAACAAGGGTTTCAAATTAGCTCAGATACCGTTCCATAAACCCAATATGTAAGAGACAAGACCTATTCCTTTTTCAGTGAACTGGACTCAAAACCCCCTATTCACCGCACAAGAATATATCTGACTAGTAAGAATCTTCAAACCTATGTATTGATATCTCTCTGTAAGTGAGTCAAGGGGGTGTAAAGCGGCATAAACACAGCCGTGAAAAGCAGCTAAACCCCATTATAAAAATAAATTACTTTTCAAAACCCGTGAAACAAAGACAGTGAAAGAGAGAGAAATTCTTACAAAATTCTTTCAGGGGCTGTGATGCAACCTGGATTGACCATATCTAGACCCACAGCTGATTGAGACATAAGGGTGGACACTCTTGGGGCTGAGAGGTTCGGTGTGGTTGGGTGAGCCAACGCAGACCCTTTCAAGTAATACTGCATGGTACCCATCCCATGGGTCCCAAATCTCCAGGTTCAAGGGCATCTTCCTACATCGAAAACAGGCATGAGAAACCCAGAAGATGGTACACCGTGTGATCGGGAAAGGTTTCTAAAACGCACCTCATTTCTCATCTCCTTGGCTCGGGTTCGCCATTCCAGCCGATTTACTAGCCATCTCCCTCCTTGGAGAATCAGCACCTTTAACCTCCTGTTCCGTACAGGTTGCAATTTGTCCTGAGGATGAACGGGAAGAGGGGGAACCAATGAGAGACTAGCTCTAGGTGTTGGGACAGGCACAGGTCACTCTATTTTCCCATCAGGAAGAAGAATTAAGCACAAGCTCAGCCTGCCCCCCAGAACCAGAAGAGGGCCTGAAGCAATCCTGCGCTTTTGCGGCCAGCTCCCAAAAAAGCGAGTTGAAAAATGGAGCTCAGGGGCACTGAAATTCACAAACCTGCAGAGTTTTAAATGATACCTCTCGTCCACAAATATATTAAGGGAAGGCAACGAAGAGGCTTTGAAAGCAAGGCAGAATTGCAGGCAACAGATTTCAGGAGGTAGATTCGAATCGCCTTGAAAGCACATGAAAAGCGGCAAAACGTGGACAATGATGCCCTTGGCCAAAAAGGGCGTATGCGTTTTTTCCTGAATATATTCAGGAAAAAACGCATACGCCCTTTTTGGCCAACCAAGCAACCTGGAAATGCCAATCAGCGCTCCAAAGAAGTCTCGCTTCCCAGCGGGCAAAAGGGCCATGCGGAAAAAAGTGTCCAAACCAGAAATGCAGGACCGGCCATGGAGAAATGGGAGCCTTGCTACGCTGATGGGTGGGATGTAAATTGCCAACAGCCACTCTGGAGAAGTGTACGGTGTGTTCTGAAACATCTAAAACACACAGCTTGGAGAGCATAGGGCACTTCCACTCATGGGCGTATAAATTGGGAAAACTAAAAATCAGCAAGACACAGGCACCCCAAAATTTAGGGCTGCTCTGTTGACAAGAACCCCCACTTCATTACACCTTAAATATCCTAGGAAAGAGAAAAATGGATAAAGAAGTTGTGGTCCTCATGTACAATGGAATATCACTCAGCCATGAAATCCACGTCATAAAGCTAGTAGCAGCACGATGAGTGGATTTAGGTACGACGATTCTAAGTGAAATAAGTCACACAGAAAAAGACACTTATCGTAAGATATCACTTGTAGAGGGAATGTAAAAACCGCTACACTTGAACTGAATTACAAAACAGAACAGAGTCACACGTTTAGGAAACACACTATGGCTGCTGAATGGGAAAGGTGAGGTGGGGTGATGCATAAAACAAGGGTTTCAAATTAGCTCCGATTCCGTTCCATAAACCCAATATGTAAGAGACAAGACCTATTCCTTTTTCAGTGAACTGGACTCAACACCCCCTATTCACCGCACAAGAATATATCTGACTAGTAAGAATCTTCAAACCTATGTATTGATATCTCTCTGTAAGTGAGTCAAGGGGGTGTAAAGCGGCATAAACACAGCCGTGAAAAGCAGCTAAACCCCATTATAAAAATAAATTACTTTTCAAAACCCGTGAAACAAAGACAGTGAAAGAGAGAGAAATTCTTACAAAATTCGTTCAGGGGCTGTGATGCAACCTGGATTGACCATATCTAGACCCACAGCTGATTGAGACATAAGGGTGGACACTCTTGGGGCTGAGAGGTTCGGTGAGGTTGGGTGAGCCAACGCAGACCCTTTCAAGTAATACTGCATGGTACCCATCCCATGGGTCCCAATCTCCAGGTTCAAGGGCATCTTCCTACGTCGAAAACAGGCATGAGAAACCCAGAAGATGGTACACCGTGTGATCGGGAAAGGTTTCTAAAACGCACCTCATTTCTCATCTCCTTTGCTCGGGTTCGCCATTCCAGCCGATTTACTAGCCATCTCCCTCCTTGGAGAATCAGCATCTTTAACCTCCTGTTCCGTACAGGTTGCAATTTGTCCTGAGGATGAACGGGAAGAGGGGGAACCAATGAGAGACTAGCTCTAGGTGTTGGGACAGGCACAGGTCACTCTATTTTCCCATCAGGAAGAAGAATTAAGCACAAGCTCAGCCTGCCCCCCAGAACCAGAAGAGGGCCTGAAGCAATCCTGCGCTTTTGCGGCCAGCTCCCAAAAAAGCGAGTTGAAAAATGGAGCTCAGGGGCACTGCAATTCACAAACCTGCAGAGTTTTAAATGATACCTCTCATCCACAAATATATTAAGGGAAGGCAACGAAGAGGCTTTGAAAGCAAGGCAGAATTGCAGGCAACAGATTTCAGGAGGTAGATTCGAATCGCCTTGAAAGCACATGAAAAGCGGCAAAACGTGGACAATGATGCCCTTGGCCAAAAAGGGCGTATGCGTTTTTTCCTGAATATATTCAGGAAAAAACGCATACGCCCTTTTTGGCCAACCAAGCAACCTGGAAATGCCAATCAGCGCTCCAAAGAAGTCTCGCTTCCCAGCGGGCAAAAGGGCCATGCGGAAAAAAGTGTCCAAACCACAAATGCAGGACCGGCCATGGAGAAATGGGAGCCTTGCTACGCTGATGGGTGGGATGTAAATTGCCAACAGCCACTCTGGAGAAGTGTACGGTGTGTTCTGAAACATCTAAAACACACAGCTTGGAGAGCATAGGGCACTTCCACTCATGGGCGTATAAATTGGGAAAACTAAAAATCAGCAAGACACAGGCACCCCAAAGTTTAGGGCTGCTCTGTTGACAAGAACCCCCACTTCATTACACCTTAAATATCCTAGGAAAGAGAAAAATGGATAAAGAAGTTGTGGTCCTCATGTACAATGGAATATCACTCAGCCATGAAATCAACGTCATAAGGCTAGTAGTAGCACGATGAGTGGATTTAGGTACGACGATTCTAAGTGAAATAAGTCACACAGAAAAAGACACTTATCGTAAGATATCACTTGTAGAGGGAATGTAAAAACCGCTACACTTGAACTGAATTACAAAACAGAACAGAGTCACACGTTTAGGAAACACACTATGGCTGCTGAACGGGAAAGGTGAGGTGGGGTGATGCATAAAACAAGGGTTTCAAATTAGCTCAGATACCGTTCCATAAACCCAATATGTAAGAGAGAAGACCTATTCCTTTTTCAGTGAACTGGACTCAACACCCCCTATTCACCGCACAAGAATATATCTGACTAGTAAGAATCTTCAAACCTATGTATTGATATCTCTCTGTAAGTGAGTCAAGGGGGTGTAAAGCGGCATAAACACAGCCGTGAAAAGCAGCTAAACCCCATTATAAAAATAAATTACTTTTCAAAACCCGTGAAACAAAGACAGTGAAAGAGAGAGAAATTCTTACAAAATTCGTTCAGGGGCTGTGATGCAACCTGGATTGACCATATCTAGACCCACAGCTGATTGAGACATAAGGGTGGACACTCTTGGGGCTGAGAGGTTCGGTGAGGTTGGGTGAGCCAACGCAGACCCTTTCAAGTAATACTGCATGGTACCCATCCCATGGGTCCCAAATCTCCAGGTTCAAGGGCATCTTCCTACGTCGAAAACAGGCATGAGAAACCCAGAAGATGGTACACCGTGTGATCGGGAAAGGTTTCTAAAACGCACCTCATTTCTCATCTCCTTGGCTCGGGTTCGCCATTCCAGCCGATTTACTAGCCATCTCCCTCCTTGGAGAATCAGCACCTTTAACCTCCTGTTCCGTACAGGTTGCAATTTGTCCTGAGGATGAACGGGAAGAGGGGGAACCAATGAGAGACTAGCTCTAGGTGTAGGGACAGGCACAGGTCACTCTATTTTCCCATCAGGAAGAAGAATTAAGCACAAGCTCCGCCTGCCCCCCAGAACCAGAAGAGGGCCTGAAGCAATCCTGCGCTTTTGCGGCCAGCTCCCAAAAAAGCGAGTTGAAAAATGGAGCTCAGGGGCACTGCAATTCACAAACCTGCAGAGTTTTAAATGATACCTCTCGTCCACAAATATATTAAGGGAAGGCAACGAAGAGGCTTTGAAAGCAAGGCAGAATTGCAGGCAACAGATTTCAGGAGGTAGATTCGAATCGCCTTGAAAGCACATGAAAAGCGGCAAAACGTGGACAATGATGCCCTTGGCCAAAAAGGGCGTATGCGTTTTTTCCTGAATATATTCAGGAAAAAACGCATACGCCCTTTTTGGCCAACCAAGCAACCTGGAAATGCCAATCAGCGCTCCAAAGAAGTCTCGCCTCCCAGCGGGCAAAAGGGCCATGCGGAAAAAAGTGTCCAAACCAGAAATGCAGGACCGGCCATGGAGAAATGGGAGCCTTGCTACGCTGATGGGTGGGATGTAAATTGCCAACAGCCACTCTGGAGAAGTGTACGGTGTGTTCTGAAACATCTAAAACACACAGCTTGGAGAGCATAGGGCACTTCCACTCATGGGCGTATAAATTGGGAAAACTAAAAATCAGCAAGACACAGGCACCCCAAAATTTAGGGCTGCTCTGTTGACAAGAACCCCCACTTCATTACACCTTAAATATCCTAGGAAAGAGAAAAATGGATAAAGAAGTTGTGGTCCTCATGTACAATGGAATATCACTCAGCCATGAAATCCACGTCATAAGGCTAGTAGCAGCACGATGAGTGGATTTAGGTACGACGATTCTAAGTGAAATAAGTCACACAGAAAAGGACACTTATCGTAAGATATCACTTGTAGAGGGAATGTAAAAACCGCTACACTTGAACTGAATTACAAAACAGAACAGAGTCACACGTTTAGGAAACACACTATGGCTGCTGAACGGGAAAGGTGAGGTGGGGTGATGCCTAAAACAAGGGTTTCAAATTAGCTCAGATACCGTTCCATAAACCCAATATGTAAGAGAGAAGACCTATTCCTTTTTCAGTGAACTGGACTCAACACCCCCTATTCACCGCACAAGAATATATCTGACTAGTAAGAATCTTCAAACCTATGTATTGATATCTCTCTGTAAGTGAGTCAAGGGGGTGTAAAGCGGCATAAACACAGCCGTGAAAAGCAGCTAAACCCCATTATAAAAATAAATTACTTTTCAAAACCCGTGAAACAAAGACAGTGAAAGAGAGAGAAATTCTTACAAAATTCGTTCAGGGGCTGTGATGCAACCTGGATTGACCATATCTAGACCCACAGCTGATTGAGACATAAGGGTGGACACTCTTGGGGCTGAGAGGTTCGGTGAGGTTGGGTGAGCCAACGCAGACCCTTTCAAGTAATACTGCATGGTACCCATCCCATGGGTCCCAATCTCCAGGTTCAAGGGCATCTTCCTACGTCGAAAACAGGCATGAGAAACCCAGAAGATGGTACACCGTGTGATCGGGAAAGGTTTCTAAAACGCACCTCATTTCTCATCTCCTTTGCTCGGGTTCGCCATTCCAGCCGATTTACTAGCCATCTCCCTCCTTGGAGAATCAGCACCTTTAACCTCCTGTTCCGTACAGGTTGCAATTTGTCCTGAGGATGAACGGGAAGAGGGGGAACCAATGAGAGACTAGCTCTAGGTGTTGGGACAGGCACAGGTCACTCTATTTTCCCATCAGGAAGAAGAATTAAGCACAAGCTCAGCCTGCCCCCCAGAACCAGAAGAGGGCCTGAAGCAATCCTGCGCTTTTGCGGCCAGCTCCCAAAAAAGCGAGTTGAAAAATGGAGCTCAGGGGCACTGCAATTCACAAACCTGCAGAGTTTTAAATGATACCTCTCGTCCACAAATATATTAAGGGAAGGCAACGAAGAGGCTTTGAAAGCAAGGCAGAATTGCAGGCAACAGATTTCAGGAGGTAGATTCGAATCGCCTTGAAAGCACATGAAAAGCGGCAAAACGTGGACAATGATGCCCTTGGCCAAAAAGGGCGTATGCGTTTTTTCCTGAATATATTCAGGAAAAAACGCATACGCCCTTTTTGGCCAACCAAGCAACCTGGAAAGGCCAATCAGCGCTCCAAAGAAGTCTCGCTTCCCAGCGGGCAAAAGGGCCATGCGGAAAAAAGTGTCCAAACCAGAAATGCAGGACCGGCCATGGAGAAATGGGAGCCTTGCTACGCTGATGGGTGGGATGTAAATTGCCAACAGCCACTCTGGAGAAGTGTACGGTGTGTTCTGAAACATCTAAAACACACAGCTTGGAGAGCATAGGGCACTTCCACTCATGGGCGTATAAATTGGGAAAACTAAAAATCAGCAAGACACAGGCACCCCAAAATTTAGGGCTGCTCTGTTGACAAGAACCCCCACTTCATTACACCTTAAATATCCTAGGAAAGAGAAAAATGGATAAAGAAGTTGTGGTCCTCATGTACAATGGAATATCACTCAGCCATGAAATCCACGTCATAAGTCTAGTAGCAGCACGATGAGTGGATTTAGGTACGACGATTCTAAGTGAAATAAGTCACACAGAAAAAGACACTTATCATAAGATATCACTTCTAGAGGGAATGTAAAAACCGCTACACTTGAACTGAATTACAAAACAGAACAGAGTCACACGTTTAGGAAACACACTATGGCTGCTGAACGGGAAAGGTGAGGTGGGGTGATGCCTAAAACAAGGGTTTCAAATTAGCTCAGATACCGTTCCATAAACCCAATATGTAAGAGAGAAGACCTATTCCTTTTTCAGTGAACTGGACTCAACACCCCCTATTCACCGCACAAGAATATATCTGACTAGTAAAAATCTTCAAACCTATGTATTGATATCTCTCTGTAAGTGAGTCAAGGGGGTGTAAAGCGGCATAAACACAGCCGTGAAAAGCAGCTAAACCCCATTATAAAAATAAATTACTTTTCAAAACCCGTGAAACAAAGACAGTGAAAGAGAGAGAAATTCTTACAAAATTCGTTCAGGGGCTGTGATGCAACCTGGATTGACCATATCTAGACCCACAGCTGATTGAGACATAAGGGTGGACACTCTTGGGGCTGAGAGGTTCGGTGTGGTTGGGTGAGCCAACGCAGACCCTTTCAAGTAATACTGCATGGTACCCATCCCATGGGTCCCAAATCTCCAGGTTCAAGGGCATCTTCCTACGTCGAAAACAGGCATGAGAAACCCAGAAGATGGTACACCGTGTGATCGGGAAAGGTTTCTAAAACGCACCTCATTTCTCATCTCCTTGGCTCGGGTTCGCCATTCCAGCCGATTTACTAGCCATCTCCCTCCTTGGAGAATCAGCACCTTTAACCTCCTGTTCCGTACAGGTTGCAATTTGTCCTGAGGATGAACGGGAAGAGGGGGAACCAATGAGAGACTAGCTCTAGGTGTTGGGACAGGCACAGGTCACTCTATTTTCCCATCAGGAAGAAGAATTAAGCACAAGCTCAGCCTGCCCCCCAGAACCAGAAGAGGGCCTGAAGCAATCCTGCGCTTTTGCGGCCAGCTCCCAAAAAAGCGAGTTGAAAAATGGAGCTCAGGGGCACTGCAATTCACAAACCTGCAGAGTTTTAAATGATACCTCTCGTCCACAAATATATTAAGGGAAGGCAACGAAGAGGCTTTGAAAGCAAGGCAGAATTGCAGGCAACAGATTTCAGGAGGTAGATTCGAATCGCCTTGAAAGCACATGAAAAGCGGCAAAACGTGGACAATGATGCCCTTGGCCAAAAAGGGCGTATGCGTTTTTTCCTGAATATATTCAGGAAAAAACGCATACGCCCTTTTTGGCCAACCAAGCAACCTGGAAAGGCAAATCAGCGCTCCAAAGAAGTCTCGCTTCCCAGCGGGCAAAAGGGCCATGCGGAAAAAAGTGTCCAAACCAGAAATGCAGGACCGGCCATGGAGAAATGGGAGCCTTGCTACGCTGATGGGTGGGATGTAAATTGCCAACAGCCACTCTGGAGAAGTGTACGGTGTGTTCTGAAACATCTAAAAAACACAGCTTGGAGAGCATAGGGCACTTCCACTCATGGGCGTATAAATTGGGAAAACTAAAAATCAGCAAGACACAGGCACCCCAAAATTTAGGGCTGCTCTGTTGACAAGAACCCCCACTTCATTACACCTTAAATATCCTAGGAAAGAGAAAAATGGATAAAGAAGTTGTGGTCCTCATGTACAATGGAATATCACTCAGCCATGAAATCCACGTCATAAGTCTAGTAGCAGCACGATGAGTGGATTTAGGTACGACGATTCTAAGTGAAATAAGTCACACAGAAAAAGACACTTATCATAAGATATCACTTCTAGAGGGAATGTAAAAACCGCTACACTTGAACTGAATTACAAAACAGAACAGAGTCACACGTTTAGGAAACACACTATGGCTGCTGAACGGGAAAGGTGAGGTGGGGTGATGCATAAAACAAGGGTTTCAAATTAGCTCAGATACCGTTCCATAAACCCAATATGTAAGAGAGAAGACCTATTCCTTTTTCAGTGAACTGGACTCAACACCCCCTATTCACCGGACAAGAATATATCTGACTAGTAAGAATCTTCAAACCTATGTATTGATATCTCTCTGTAAGTGAGTCAAGGGGGTGTAAAGCGGCATAAACACAGCCGTGAAAAGCAGCTAAACCCCATTATAAAAATAAATTACTTTTCAAAACCCGTGAAACAAAGACAGTGAAAGAGAGAGAAATTCTTACAAAATTCGTTCAGGGGCTGTGATGCAACCTGGATTGACCATATCTAGACCCACAGCTGATTGAGACATAAGGGTGGACACTCTTGGGGCTGAGAGGTTCGGTGTGGTTGGGTGAGCCAACGCAGACCCTTTCAAGTAATACTGCATGGTACCCATCCCATGGGTCCCAAATCTCCAGGTTCAAGGGCATCTTCCTACGTCGAAAACAGGCATGAGAAACGCAGAAGATGGTACACCGTGTGATCGGGAAAGGTTTCTAAAACGCACCTCATTTCTCATCTCCTTGGCTCGGGTTCGCCATTCCAGCCGATTTACTAGCCATCTCCCTCCTTGGAGAATCAGCACCTTTAACCTCCTGTTCCGTACAGGTTGCAATTTGTCCTGAGGATGAACGGGAAGAGGGGGAACCAATGAGAGACTAGCTCTAGGTGTTGGGACAGGCACAGGTCACTCTATTTTCCCATCAGGAAGAAGAATTAAGCACAAGCTCAGCCTGCCCCCCAGAACCAGAAGAGGGCCTGAAGCAATCCTGCGCTTTTGCGGCCAGCTCCCAAAAAAGCGAGTTGAAAAATGGAGCTCAGGGGCACTGCAATTCACAAACCTGCAGAGTTTTAAATGATACCTCTCGTCCACAAATATATTAAGGGAAGGCAACGAAGAGGCTTTGAAAGCAAGGCAGAATTGCAGGAAACAGATTTCAGGAGGTAGATTCGAATCGCCTTGAAAGCACATGAAAAGCGGCAAAACGTGGACAATGATGCCCTTGGCCAAAAAGGGCGTATGCGTTTTTTCCTGAATATATTCAGGAAAAAACGCATACGCCCTTTTTGGCCAACCAAGCAACCTGGAAAGGCCAATCAGCGCTCCAAAGAAGTCTCGCTTCCCAGCGTGCATAAGGGCCATGCGGAAAAAAGTGTCCAAACCAGAAATGCAGGACCGGCCATGGAGAAATGGGAGCCTTGCTACGCTGATGGGTGGGATGTAAATTGCCAACAGCCACTCTGGAGAAGTGTACGGTGTGTTCTGAAACATCTAAAAAACACAGCTTGGAGAGCATAGGGCACTTCCACTCATGGGCGTATAAACTGGGAAAACTACAAATCAGCAAGACACAGGCACCCCAAAGTTTAGGGCTGCTCTGTTGACAAGAACCCCCACTTCATTACACCTTAAATATCCTAAGAAAGACAAAAATGGATAAAGAAGTTGTGGTCCTCATGTACAATGGAATATCACTCAGCCATGAAATCAACGTCATAAGGCTAGTAGCAGCACGATGAGTGGATTTAGGTACGACGATTCTAAGTGAAATAAGTCACACAGAAAAAGACACTTATCATAAGATATCACTTCTAGAGGGAATGTAAAAACCGCTACACTTGAACTGAATTACAAAACAGAACAGAGTCACACGTTTAGGAAACACACTATGGCTGCTGAACGGGAAAGGTGAGGTGGGGTGATGCATAAAACAAGGGTATCAAATTAGCTCAGATACCGTTCCATAAAGCCAATATGTAAGAGACAAGACCTATTCCTTGCTCAGTGAACTGGACTCAACACCCCCTATTCACCGCACAAGAATATATCTGACTAGTAAGAATCTTCAAACCTATGTATTGATATCTCTCTGTAAGTGAGTCAAGGGGATGTAAAGCGGCATAAACACAGCCGTGAAAAGCAGCTAAACCCCATTATAAAAATAAATTACTTTTCAAAACCCGTGAAACAAAGACAGTGAAAGAGAGAGAAATTCTTACAAAATTCGTTCAGGGGCTGTGATGCAACCTGGATTGACCATATCTAGACCCACAGCTGATTGAGACATAAGGGTGGACACTCTTGGGGCTGAGAGGTTCGGTGAGGTTGGGTGAGCCAACGCAGACCCTTTCAAGTAATACTGCATGGTACCCATCCCATGGGTCCCAAATCTCCAGGTTCAAGGCCATCTTCCTACATGGAAAACAGGCATGAGAAACCCAGAAGATGGTACACCGTGTGATCGGGAAAGGTTTCTAAAACGCACCTCATTTCTCATCTCCTTGGCTCGGGTTCGCCATTCCAGCCGATTTACTAGCCATCTCCCTCCTTGGAGAATCAGCACCTTTAACCTCCTGTTCCGTACAGGTTGCAATTTGTCCTGAGGATGAACGGGAAGAGGGGGAACCAATGAGAGACTAGCTCTAGGTGTTGGGACAGGCACAGGTCACTCTATTTTCCCATCAGGAAGAAGAATTAAGCACAAGCTCAGCCTGCCCCCCAGAACCAGAAGAGGGCCTGAAGCAATCCTGCGCTTTTGCGGCCAGCTCCCAAAAAAGCGAGTTGAAAAATGGAGCTCAGGGGCACTGCAATTCACAAACCTGCAGAGTTTTAAATGATACCTCTCGTCCACAAATATATTAAGGGAAGGCAACGAAGAGGCTTTGAAAGCAAGGCAGAATTGCAGGCAACAGATTTCAGGAGGTAGATTCGAATCGCCTTGAAAGCACATGAAAAGCGGCAAAACGTGGACAATGATGCCCTTGGCCACAAAGGGCGTATGCGTTTTTTCCTGAATATATTCAGGAAAAAACGCATACGCCCTTTTTGGCCAACCAAGCAACCTGGAAAGGCAAATCAGCGCTCCAAAGAAGTCTCGCTTCCCAGCGGGCAAAAGGGCCATGCGGAAAAAAGTGTCCAAACCAGAAATGCAGGACCGGCCATGGAGAAATGGGAGCCTTGCTACGCTGATGGGTGGGATGTAAATTGCCAACAGCCACTCTGGAGAAGTGTACGGTGTGTTCTGAAACATCTAAAACACACAGCTTGGAGAGCATAGGGCACTTCCACTCATGGGCGTATAAATTGGGAAAACTAAAAATCAGCAAGACACAGGCACCCCAAAATTTAGGGCTGCTCTGTTGACAAGAACCCCCACTTCATTACACCTTAAATATCCTAGGAAAGAGAAAAATGGATAAAGAAGTTGTGGTCCTCATGTACAATGGAATATCACTCAGCCATGAAATCCACGTCATAAGGCTAGTAGCAGCACGATGAGTGGATTTAGGTACGACGATTCTAAGTGAAATAAGTCACACAGAAAAAGACACTTATCGTAAGATATCACTTGTAGAGGGAATGTAAAAACCGCTACACTTGAACTGAATTACAAAACAGAACAGAGTGACACGTTTAGGAAACACACTATGGCTGCTGAACGGGAAAGGTGAGGTGGGGTGATGCATAAAACAAGGGTTTCAAATTAGCTCAGATACCGTTCCATAAACCCAATATGTAAGAGACAAGACCTATTCCTTTTTCAGTGAACTGGACTCAACACCCCCTATTCACCGCACAAGAATATATCTGACTAGTAAGAATCTTCAAACCTATGTATTGATATCTCTCTGTAAGTGAGTCAAGGGGGTGTAAAGCGGCATAAACACAGCCGTGAAAAGCAGCTAAACCCCATTATAAAAATAAATTACTTTTCAAAACCCGTGAAACAAAGACAGTGAAAGAGAGAGAAATTCTTACAAAATTCGTTCAGGGGCTGTGATGCAACCTGGATTGACCATATCTAGACCCACAGCTGATTGAGACATAAGGGTGGACACTCTTGGGGCTGAGAGGTTCGGTGAGGTTGGGTGAGCCAACGCAGACCCTTTCAAGTAATACTGCATGGTACCCATCCCATGGGTCCCAATCTCCAGGTTCAAGGGCATCTTTCTACGTCGAAAACAGGCATGAGAAACCCAGAAGATGGTACACCGTGTGATCGGGAAAGGTTTCTAAAACGCACCTCATTTCTCATCTCCTTTGCTCGGGTTCGCCATTCCAGCCGATTTACTAGCCATCTCCCTCCTTGGAGAATCAGCACCTTTAACCTCCTGTTCCGTACAGGTTGCAATTTGTCCTGAGGATGAACGGGAAGAGGGGGAACCAATGAGAGACTAGCTCTAGGTGTTGGGACAGGCACAGGTCACTCTATTTTCCCATCAGGAAGAAGAATTAAGCACAAGCTCAGCCTGCCCCCCAGAACCAGAAGAGGGCCTGAAGCAATCCTGCGCTTTTGCGGCCAGCTCCCAAAAAAGCGAGTTGAAAAATGGAGCTCAGGGGCACTGCAATTCACAAACCTGCAGAGTTTTAAATGATACCTCTCGTCCACAAATATATTAAGGGAAGGCAACGAAGAGGCTTTGAAAGCAAGGCAGAATTGCAGGCAACAGATTTCAGGAGGTAGATTCGAATCGCCTTGAAAGCACATGAAAAGCGGCAAAACGTGGACAATGATGCCCTTGGCCAAAAAGGGCGTATGCGTTTTTTCCTGAATATATTCAGGAAAAAACGCATACGCCCTTTTTGGCCAACCAAGCAACCTGGAAAGGCCAATCAGCGCTCCAAAGAAGTCTCGCTTCCCAGCGGGCAAAAGGGCCATGCGGAAAAAAGTGTCCAAACCAGAAATGCAGGACCGGCCATGGAGAAATGGGAGCCTTGCTACGCTGATGGGTGGGATGTAAATTGCCAACAGCCACTCTGGAGAAGTGTACGGTGTGTTCTGAAACATCTAAAACACACAGCTTGGAGAGCATAGGGCACTTCCACTCATGGGCGTATAAATTGGGAAAACTAAAAATCAGCAAGACACAGGCACCCCAAAATTTAGGGCTGCTCTGTTGACAAGAACCCCCACTTCATTACACCTTAAATATCCTAGGAAAGAGAAAAATGGATAAAGAAGTTGTGGTCCTCATGTACAATGGAATATCACTCAGCCATGAAATCCACGTCATAAGTCTAGTAGCAGCACGATGAGTGGATTTAGGTACGACGATTCTAAGTGAAATAAGTCACACAGAAAAAGACACTTATCATAAGATATCACTTCTAGAGGGAATGTAAAAACCGCTACACTTGAACTGAATTACAAAACAGAACAGAGTCACACGTTTAGGAAACACACTATGGCTGCTGAACGGGAAAGGTGAGGTGGGGTGATGCATAAAACAAGGGTTTCAAATTAGCTCAGATACCGTTCCATAAACCCAATATGTAAGAGACAAGACCTATTCCTTTTTCAGTGAACTGGACTCAACACCCCCTATTCACCGCACAAGAATATATCTGACTAGTAAGAATCTTCAAACCTATGTATTGATATCTCTCTGTAAGTGAGTCAAGGGGGTGTAAAGCGGCATAAACACAGCCGTGAAAAGCAGCTAAACCCCATTATAAAAATAAATTACTTTTCAAAACCCGTGAAACAAAGACAGTGAAAGAGAGAGAAATTCTTACAAAATTCGTTCAGGGGCTGTGATGCAACCTGGATTGACCATATCTAGACCCACAGCTGATTGAGACATAAGGGTGGACACTCTTGGGGCTGAGAGGTTCGGTGAGGTTGGGTGAGCCAACGCAGACCCTTTCAAGTAATACTGCATGGTACCCATCCCATGGGTCCCAATCTCCAGGTTCAAGGGCATCTTCCTACGTCGAAAACAGGCATGAGAAACCCAGAAGATGGTACACCGTGTGATCGGGAAAGGTTTCTAAAACGCACCTCATTTCTCATCTCCTTTGCTCGGGTTCGCCATTCCAGCCGATTTACTAGCCATCTCCCTCCTTGGAGAATCAGCATCTTTAACCTCCTGTTCCGTACAGGTTGCAATTTGTCCTGAGGATGAACGGGAAGAGGGGGAACCAATGAGAGACTAGCTCTAGGTGTTGGGACAGGCACAGGTCACTCTATTTTCCCATCAGGAAGAAGAATTAAGCACAAGCTCAGCCTGCCCCCCAGAACCAGAAGAGGGCCTGAAGCAATCCTGCGCTTTTGCGGCCAGCTCCCAAAAAAGCGAGTTGAAAAATGGAGCTCAGGGGCACTGCAATTCACAAACCTGCAGAGTTTTAAATGATACCTCTCATCCACAAATATATTAAGGGAAGGCAACGAAGAGGCTTTGAAAGCAAGGCAGAATTGCAGGCAACAGATTTCAGGAGGTAGATTCGAATCGCCTTGAAAGCACATGAAAAGCGGCAAAACGTGGACAATGATGCCCTTGGCCAAAAAGGGCGTATGCGTTTTTTCCTGAATATATTCAGGAAAAAACGCATACGCCCTTTTTGGCCAACCAAGCAACCTGGAAATGCCAATCAGCGCTCCAAAGAAGTCTCGCTTCCCAGCGGGCAAAAGGGCCATGCGGAAAAAAGTGTCCAAACCAGAAATGCAGGACCGGCCATGGAGAAATGGGAGCCTTGCTACGCTGATGGGTGGGATGTAAATTGCCAACAGCCACTCTGGAGAAGTGTACGGTGTGTTCTGAAACATCTAAAAAACACAGCTTGGAGAGCATAGGGCACTTCCACTCATGGGCGTATAAATTGGGAAAACTAAAAATCAGCAAGACACAGGCACCCCAAAATTTAGGGCTGCTCTGTTGACAAGAACCCCCACTTCATTACACCTTAAATATCCTAGGAAAGAGAAAAATGGATAAAGAAGTTGTGGTCCTCATGTACAATGGAATATCACTCAGCCATGAAATCCACGTCATAAGGCTAGTAGCAGCACGATGAGTGGATTTAGGTACGACGATTCTAAGTGAAATAAGTCACACAGAAAAAGACACTTATCGTAAGATATCACTTGTAGAGGGAATGTAAAAACCGCTACACTTGAACTGAATTACAAAACAGAACAGAGTCACACGTTTAGGAAACACACTATGGCTGCTGAACGGGAAAGGTGAGGTGGGGTGATGCATAAAACAAGGGTTTCAAATTAGCTCAGATACCGTTCCATAAACCCAATATGTAAGAGACAAGACCTATTCCTTTTTCAGTGAACTGGACTCAACACCCCCTATTCACCGCACAAGAATATATCTGACTAGTAAGAATCTTCAAACCTATGTATTGATATCTCTCTGTAAGTGAGTCAAGGGGGTGTAAAGCGGCATAAACACAGCCGTGAAAAGCAGCTAAACCCCATTATAAAAATAAATTACTTTTCAAAACCCGTGAAACAAAGACAGTGAAAGAGAGAGAAATTCTTACAAAATTCGTTCAGGGGCTGTGATGCAACCTGGATTGACCATATCTAGACCCACAGCTGATTGAGACATAAGGGTGGACACTCTTGGGGCTGAGAGGTTCGGTGAGGTTGGGTGAGCCAACGCAGACCCTTTCAAGTAATACTGCATGGTACCCATCCCATGGGTCCCAATCTCCAGGTTCAAGGGCATCTTCCTACGTCGAAAACAGGCATGAGAAACCCAGAAGATGGTACACCGTGTGATCGGGAAAGGTTTCTAAAACGCACCTCATTTCTCATCTCCTTTGCTCGGGTTCGCCATTCCAGCCGATTTACTAGCCATCTCCCTCCTTGGAGAATCAGCATCTTTAACCTCCTGTTCCGTACAGGTTGCAATTTGTCCTGAGGATGAACGGGAAGAGGGGGAACCAATGAGAGACTAGCACTAGGGGTTGGGACAGGCACAGGTCACTCTATTTTCCCATCAGGAAGAAGAATTAAGCACAAGCTCAGCCTGCCCCCCAGAACCAGAAGAGGGCCTGAAGCAATCCTGCGCTTTTGCGGCCAGCTCCCAAAAAAGCGAGTTGAAAAATGGAGCTCAGGGGCACTGCAATTCACAAACCTGCAGAGTTTTAAATGATACCTCTCATCCACAAATATATTAAGGGAAGGCAACGAAGAGGCTTTGAAAGCAAGGCAGAATTGCAGGCAACAGATTTCAGTAGGTAGATTCGAATCGCCTTGAAAGCACATGAAAAGCGGCAAAACGTGGACAATGATGCCCTTGGCCAAAAAGGGCGTATGCGTTTTTTCCTGAATATATTCAGGAAAAAACGCATACGCCCTTTTTGGCCAACCAAGCAACCTGGAAATGCCAATCAGCGCTCCAAAGAAGTCTCGCTTCCCAGCGGGCAAAAGGGCCATGCGGAAAAAAGTGTCCAAACCAGAAATGCAGGACCGGCCATGGAGAAATGGGAGCCTTGCTA
The DNA here is from genome assembly GCF_949987535.1 of Balaenoptera acutorostrata. Lineage (NCBI taxonomy): Eukaryota > Metazoa > Chordata > Mammalia > Artiodactyla > Balaenopteridae > Balaenoptera > Balaenoptera acutorostrata. The sequence continues at coordinate 115,488,732 of NC_080072.1, forward strand.
CGCTGATGGGTGGGATGTAAATTGCCAACAGCCACTCTGGAGAAGTGTACGGTGTGTTCTGAAACATCTAAAAAACACAGCTTGGAGAGCATAGGGCACTTCCACTCATGGGCGTATAAATTGGGAAAACTAAAAATCAGCAAGACACAGGCACCCCAAAGTTTAGGGCTGCTCTGTTGACAAGAACCCCCACTTCATTACACCTTAAATATCCTAGGAAAGAGAAAAATGGATAAAGAAGTTGTGGTCCTCATGTACAATGGAATATCACTCAGCCATGAAATCCACGTCATAAGGCTAGTAGCAGCACGATGAGTGGATTTAGGTACGACGATTCTAAGTGAAATAAGTCACACAGAAAAAGACACTTATCGTAAGATATCACTTGTAGAGGGAATGTAAAAACCGCTACACTTGAACTGAATTACAAAACAGAACAGAGTCACACGTTTAGGAAACACACTATGGCTGCTGAACGGGAAAGGTGAGGTGGGGTGATGCATAAAACAAGGGTTTCAAATTAGCTCAGATACCGTTCCATAAACCCAATATGTAAGAGACAAGACCTATTCCTTTTTCAGTGAACTGGACTCAACACCCCCTATTCACCGCACAAGAATATATCTGACTAGTAAGAATCTTCAAACCTATGTATTGATATCTCTCTGTAAGTGAGTCAAGGGGGTGTAAAGCGGCATAAACACAGCCGTGAAAAGCAGCTAAACCCCATTATAAAAATAAATTACTTTTCAAAACCCGTGAAACAAAGACAGTGAAAGAGAGAGAAATTCTTACAAAATTCGTTCAGGGGCTGTGATGCAACCTGGATTGACCATATCTAGACCCACAGCTGATTGAGACATAAGGGTGGACACTCTTGGGGCTGAGAGGTTCGGTGAGGTTGGGTGAGCCAACGCAGACCCTTTCAAGTAATACTGCATGGTACCCATCCCATGGGTCCCAATCTCCAGGTTCAAGGGCATCTTCCTACGTCGAAAACAGGCATGAGAAACCCAGAAGATGGTACACCGTGTGATCGGGAAAGGTTTCTAAAACGCACCTCATTTCTCATCTCCTTTGCTCGGGTTCGCCATTCCAGCCGATTTACTAGCCATCTCCCTCCTTGGAGAATCAGCATCTTTAACCTCCTGTTCCGTACAGGTTGCAATTTGTCCTGAGGATGAACGGGAAGAGGGGGAACCAATGAGAGACTAGCTCTAGGGGTTGGGACAGGCACAGGTCACTCTATTTTCCCATCAGGAAGAAGAATTAAGCACAAGCTCAGCCTGCCCCCCAGAACCAGAAGAGGGCCTGAAGCAATCCTGCGCTTTTGCGGCCAGCTCCCAAAAAAGCGAGTTGAAAAATGGAGCTCAGGGGCACTGCAATTCACAAACCTGCAGAGTTTTAAATGATACCTCTCATCCACAAATATATTAAGGGAAGGCAACGAAGAGGCTTTGAAAGCAAGGCAGAATTGCAGGCAACAGATTTCAGGAGGTAGATTCGAATCGCCTTGAAAGCACATGAAAAGCGGCAAAACGTGGACAATGATGCCCTTGGCCAAAAAGGGCGTATGCGTTTTTTCCGGAATATATTCAGGAAAAAACGCATACGCCCTTTTTGGCCAACCAAGCAACCTGGAAAGGCCAATCAGCGCTCCAAAGAAGTCTCGCTTCCCAGCGGGCAAAAGGGCCATGCGGAAAAAAGTGTCCAAACCAGAAATGCAGGACCGGCCATGGAGAAATGGGAGCCTTGCTACGCTGATGGGTGGGATGTAAATTGCCAACAGCCACTCTGGAGAAGTGTACGGTGTGTTCTGAAACATCTAAAAAACACAGCTTGGAGAGCATAGGGCACTTCCACTCATGGGCGTATAAATTGGGAAAACTAAAAATCAGCAAGACACAGGCACCCCAAAGTTTAGGGCTGCTCTGTTGACAAGAACCCCCACTTCATTACACCTTAAATATCCTAGGAAAGAGAAAAATGGATAAAGAAGTTGTGGTCCTCATGTACAATGGAATATCACTCAGCCATGAAATCCACGTCATAAGGCTAGTAGCAGCACGATGAGTGGATTTAGGTACGACGATTCTAAGTGAAATAAGTCACACAGAAAAAGACACTTATCGTAAGATATCACTTGTAGAGGGAATGTAAAAACCGCTACACTTGAACTGAATTACAAAACAGAACAGAGTCACACGTTTAGGAAACACACTATGGCTGCTGAACGGGAAAGGTGAGGTGGGGTGATGCATAAAACAAGGGTTTCAAATTAGCTCAGATACCGTTCCATAAACCCAATATGTAAGAGACAAGACCTATTCCTTTTTCAGTGAACTGGACTCAACACCCCCTATTCACCGCACAAGAATATATCTGACTAGTAAGAATCTTCAAACCTATGTATTGATATCTCTCTGTAAGTGAGTCAAGGGGGTGTAAAGCGGCATAAACACAGCCGTGAAAAGCAGCTAAACCCCATTATAAAAATAAATTACTTTTCAAAACCCGTGAAACAAAGACAGTGAAAGAGAGAGAAATTCTTACAAAATTCGTTCAGGGGCTGTGATGCAACCTGGATTGACCATATCTAGACCCACAGCTGATTGAGACATAAGGGTGGACACTCTTGGGGCTGAGAGGTTCGGTGAGGTTGGGTGAGCCAACGCAGACCCTTTCAAGTAATACTGCATGGTACCCATCCCATGGGTCCCAATCTCCAGGTTCAAGGGCATCTTCCTACGTCGAAAACAGGCATGAGAAACCCAGAAGATGGTACACCGTGTGATCGGGAAAGGTTTCTAAAACGCACCTCATTTCTCATCTCCTTTGCTCGGGTTCGCCATTCCAGCCGATTTACTAGCCATCTCCCTCCTTGGAGAATCAGCATCTTTAACCTCCTGTTCCGTACAGGTTGCAATTTATCCTGAGGATTAACGGGAAGAGGGGGAACCAATGAGAGACTAGCTCTAGGGGTTGGGACAGGCACAGGTCACTCTATTTTCCCATCAGGAAGAAGAATTAAGCACAAGCTCAGCCTGCCCCCCAGAACCAGAAGAGGGCCTGAAGCAATCCTGCGCTTTTGCGGCCAGCTCCCAAAAAAGCGAGTTGAAAAATGGAGCTCAGGGGCACTGCAATTCACAAACCTGCAGAGTTTTAAATGATACCTCTCATCCACAAATATATTAAGGGAAGGCAACGAAGAGGCTTTGAAAGCAAGGCAGAATTGCAGGCAACAGATTTCAGGAGGTAGATTCGAATCGCCTTGAAAGCACATGAAAAGCGGCAAAACGTGGACAATGATGCCCTTGGCCAAAAAGGGCGTATGCGTTTTTTCCTGAATATATTCAGGAAAAAACGCATACGCCCTTTTTGGCCAACCAAGCAACCTGGAAATGCCAATCAGCGCTCCAAAGAAGTCTCGCTTCCCAGCGGGCAAAAGGGCCATGCGGAAAAAAGTGTCCAAACCAGAAATGCAGGACCGGCCATGGAGAAATGGGAGCCTTGCTACGCTGATGGGTGGGATGTAAATTGCCAACAGCCACTCTGGAGAAGTGTACGGTGTGTTCTGAAACATCTAAAAAACACAGCTTGGAGAGCATAGGGCACTTCCACTCATGGGCGTATAAATTGGGAAAACTAAAAATCAGCAAGACACAGGCACCCCAAAATTTAGGGCTGCTCTGTTGACAAGAACCCCCACTTCATTACACCTTAAATATCCTAGGAAAGAGAAAAATGGATAAAGAAGTTGTGGTCCTCATGTACAAAGGAATATCACTCAGCCATGAAATCCACGTCATAAGGCTAGTAGCAGCACGATGAGTGGATTTAGGTACGACGATTCTAAGTGAAATAAGTCACACAGAAAAACACACTTATCATAAGATATCACTTGTAGAGGGAATGTAAAAACCGCTACACTTGAACTGAATTACAAAACAGAACAGAGTCACACGTTTAGGAAACACACTATGGCTGCTGAACGGGAAAGGTGAGGTGGGGTGATGCATAAAACAAGGGTTTCAAATTAGCTCAGATACCGTTCCATAAACCCAATATGTAAGAGACAAGACCTATTCCTTTTTCAGTGAACTGGACTCTACACCCCCTATTCACCGCACAAGAATATATCTGACTAGTAAGAATCTTCAAACCTATGTATTGATATCTCTCTGTAAGTGAGTCAAGGGGGTGTAAAGCGGCATAAACACAGCCGTGAAAAGCAGCTAAACCCCATTATAAAAATAAATTACTTTTCAAAACCCGTGAAACAAAGACAGTGAAAGAGAGAGAAATTCTTACAAAATTCGTTCAGGGGCTGTGATGCAACCTGGATTGACCATATCTAGACCCACAGCTGATTGAGACATAAGGGTGGACACTCTTGGGGCTGAGAGGTTCGGTGAGGTTGGGTGAGCCAACGCAGACCCTTTCAAGTAATACTGCATGGTACCCATCCCATGGGTCCCAATCTCCAGGTTCAAGGGCATCTTCCTACGTCGAAAACAGGCATGAGAAACCCAGAAGATGGTACACCGTGTGATCGGGAAAGGTTTCTAAAACGCACCTCATTTCTCATCTCCTTTGCTCGGGTTCGCCATTCCAGCCGATTTACTAGCCATCTCCCTCCTTGGAGAATCAGCATCTTTAACCTCCTGTTCCGTACAGGTTGCAATTTGTCCTGAGGATGAACGGGAAGAGGGGGAACCAATGAGAGACTAGCTCTAGGTGTTGGGACAGGCACAGGTCACTCTATTTTCCCATCAGGAAGAAGAATTAAGCACAAGCTCAGCCTGCCCCCCAGAACCAGAAGAGGGCCTGAAGCAATCCTGCGCTTTTGCGGCCAGCTCCCAAAAAAGCGAGTTGAAAAATGGAGCTCCGGGGCACTGCAATTCACAAACCTGCAGAGTTTTAAATGATACCTCTCATCCACAAATATATTAAGGGAAGGCAACGAAGAGGCTTTGAAAGCAAGGCAGAATTGCAGGCAACAGATTTCAGGAGGTAGATTCGAATCGCCTTGAAAGCACATGAAAAGCGGCAAAACGTGGACAATGATGCCCTTGGCCAAAAAGGGCGTATGCGTTTTTTCCTGAATATATTCAGGAAAAAACGCATACGCCCTTTTTGGCCAACCAAGCAACCTGGAAATGCCAATCAGCGCTCCAAAGAAGTCTCGCTTCCCAGCGGGCAAAAGGGCCATGCGGAAAAAAGTGTCCAAACCAGAAATGCAGGACCGGCCATGGAGAAATGGGAGCCTTGCTACGCTGATGGGTGGGATGTAAATTGCCAACAGCCACTCTGGAGAAGTGTACGGTGTGTTCTGAAACATCTAAAAAACACAGCTTGGAGAGCATAGGGCACTTCCACTCATGGGCGTATAAATTGGGAAAACTAAAAATCAGCAAGACACAGGCACCCCAAAATTTAGGGCTGCTCTGTTGACAAGAACCCCCACTTCATTACACCTTAAATATCCTAGGAAAGAGAAAAATGGATAAAGAAGTTGTGGTCCTCATGTACAATGGAATATCACTCAGCCATGAAATCCACGTCATAAGGCTAGTAGCAGCACGATGAGTGGATTTAGGTACGACGATTCTAAGTGAAATAAGTCACACAGAAAAAGACACTTATCGTAAGATATCACTTGTAGAGGGAATGTAAAAACCGCTACACTTGAACTGAATTACAAAACAGAACAGAGTCACACGTTTAGGAAACACACTATGGCTGCTGAACGGGAAAGGTGAGGTGGGGTGATGCATAAAACAAGGGTTTCAAATTAGCTCAGATACCGTTCCATAAACCCAATATGTAAGAGACAAGACCTATTCCTTTTTCAGTGAACTGGACTCAACACCCCCTATTCACCGCACAAGAATATATCTGACTAGTAAGAATCTTCAAACCTATGTATTGATATCTCTCTGTAAGTGAGTCAAGGGGGTGTAAAGCGGCATAAACACAGCCGTGAAAAGCAGCTAAACCCCATTATAAAAATAAATTACTTTTCAAAACCCGTGAAACAAAGACAGTGAAAGAGAGAGAAATTCTTACAAAATTCGTTCAGGGGCTGTGATGCAACCTGGATTGACCATATCTAGACCCACAGCTGATTGAGACATAAGGGTGGACACTCTTGGGGCTGAGAGGTTCGGTGAGGTTGGGTGAGCCAACGCAGACCCTTTCAAGTAATACTGCATGGTACCCATCCCATGGGTCCCAATCTCCAGGTTCAAGGGCATCTTCCTACGTCGAAAACAGGCATGAGAAACCCAGAAGATGGTACACCGTGTGATCGGGAAAGGTTTCTAAAACGCACCTCATTTCTCATCTCCTTTGCTCGGGTTCGCCATTCCAGCCGATTTACTAGCCATCTCCCTCCTTGGAGAATCAGCATCTTTAACCTCCTGTTCCGTACAGGTTGCAATTTGTCCTGAGGATGAACGGGAAGAGGGGGAACCAATGAGAGACTAGCTCTAGGGGTTGGGACAGGCACAGGTCACTCTATTTTCCCATCAGGAAGAAGAATTAAGCACAAGCTCAGCCTGCCCCCCAGAACCAGAAGAGGGCCTGAAGCAATCCTGCGCTTTTGCGGCCAGCTCCCAAAAAAGCGAGTTGAAAAATGGAGCTCAGGGGCACTGCAATTCACAAACCTGCAGAGTTTTAAATGATACCTCTCATCCACAAATATATTAAGGGAAGGCAACGAAGAGGCTTTGAAAGCAAGGCAGAATTGCAGGCAACAGATTTCAGGAGGTAGATTCGAATCGCCTTGAAAGCACATGAAAAGCGGCAAAACGTGGACAATGATGCCCTTGGCCAAAAAGGGCGTATGCGTTTTTTCCGGAATATATTCAGGAAAAAACGCATACGCCCTTTTTGGCCAACCAAGCAACCTGGAAAGGCCAATCAGCGCTCCAAAGAAGTCTCGCTTCCCAGCGGGCAAAAGGGCCATGCGGAAAAAAGTGTCCAAACCAGAAATGCAGGACCGGCCATGGAGAAATGGGAGCCTTGCTACGCTGATGGGTGGGATGTAAATTGCCAACAGCCACTCTGGAGAAGTGTACGGTGTGTTCTGAAACATCTAAAAAACACAGCTTGGAGAGCATAGGGCACTTCCACTCATGGGCGTATAAATTGGGAAAACTAAAAATCAGCAAGACACAGGCACCCCAAAGTTTAGGGCTGCTCTGTTGACAAGAACCCCCACTTCATTACACCTTAAATATCCTAGGAAAGAGAAAAATGGATAAAGAAGTTGTGGTCCTCATGTACAATGGAATATCACTCAGCCATGAAATCCACGTCATAAGGCTAGTAGCAGCACGATGAGTGGATTTAGGTACGACGATTCTAAGTGAAATAAGTCACACAGAAAAAGACACTTATCGTAAGATATCACTTGTAGAGGGAATGTAAAAACCGCTACACTTGAACTGAATTACAAAACAGAACAGAGTCACACGTTTAGGAAACACACTATGGCTGCTGAACGGGAAAGGTGAGGTGGGGTGATGCATAAAACAAGGGTTTCAAATTAGCTCAGATACCGTTCCATAAACCCAATATGTAAGAGACAAGACCTATTCCTTTTTCAGTGAACTGGACTCAACACCCCCTATTCACCGCACAAGAATATATCTGACTAGTAAGAATCTTCAAACCTATGTATTGATATCTCTCTGTAAGTGAGTCAAGGGGGTGTAAAGCGGCATAAACACAGCCGTGAAAAGCAGCTAAACCCCATTATAAAAATAAATTACTTTTCAAAACCCGTGAAACAAAGACAGTGAAAGAGAGAGAAATTCTTACAAAATTCTTTCAGGGGCTGTGATGCAACCTGGATTGACCATATCTAGACCCACAGCTGATTGAGACATAAGGGTGGACACTCTTGGGGCTGAGAGGTTCGGTGTGGTTGGGTGAGCCAACGCAGACCCTTTCAAGTAATACTGCATGGTACCCATCCCATGGGTCCCAAATCTCCAGGTTCAAGGGCATCTTCCTACATCGAAAACAGGCATGAGAAACCCAGAAGATGGTACACCGTGTGATCGGGAAAGGTTTCTAAAACGCACCTCATTTCTCATCTACTTGGCTCGGGTTCGCCATTCCAGCCGATTTACTAGCCATCTCCCTCCTTGGAGAATCAGCACCTTTAACCTCCTGTTCCGTACAGGTTGCAATTTGTCCTGAGGATGAACGGGAAGAGGGGGAACCAATGAGAGACTAGCTCTAGGTGTTGGGACAGGCACAGGTCACTCTATTTTCCCATCAGGAAGAAGAATTAAGCACAAGCTCAGCCTGCCCCCCAGAACCAGAAGAGGGCCTGAAGCAATCCTGCGCTTTTGCGGCCAGCTCCCAAAAAAGCGAGTTGAAAAATGGAGCTCAGGGGCACTGCAATTCACAAACCTGCAGAGTTTTAAATGATACCTCTCGTCCACAAATATATTAAGGGAAGGCAACGAAGAGGCTTTGAAAGCAAGGCAGAATTGCAGGCAACAGATTTCAGGAGGTAGATTCGAATCGCCTTGAAAGCACATGAAAAGCGGCAAAACGTGGACAATGATGCCCTTGGCCAAAAAGGGCGTATGCGTTTTTTCCTGAATATATTCAGGAAAAAACGCATACGCCCTTTTTGGCCAACCAAGCAACCTGGAAAGGCCAATCAGCGCTCCAAAGAAGTCTCGCTTCCCAGCGGGCAAAAGGGCCATGCGGAAAAAAGTGTCCAAACCAGAAATGCAGGACCGGCCATGGAGAAATGGGAGCCTTGCTACGCTGATGGGTGGGATGTAAATTGCCAACAGCCACTCTGGAGAAGTGTACGGTGTGTTCTGAAACATCTAAAACACACAGCTTGGAGAGCATAGGGCACTTCCACTCATGGGCGTATAAATTGGGAAAACTAAAAATCAGCAAGACACAGGCACCCCAAAATTTAGGGCTGCTCTGTTGACAAGAACCCCCACTTCATTACACCTTAAATATCCTAGGAAAGAGAAAAATGGATAAAGAAGTTGTGGTCCTCATGTACAATGGAATATCACTCAGCCATGAAATCCACGTCATAAGGCTAGTAGCAGCACGATGAGTGGATTTAGGTACGACGATTCTAAGTGAAATAAGTCACACAGAAAAAGACACTTATCATAAGATATCACTTCTAGAGGGAATGTAAAAACCGCTACACTTGAACTGAATTACAAAACAGAACAGAGTCACACGTTTAGGAAACACACTATGGCTGCTGAACGGGAAAGGTGAGGTGGGGTGATGCATAAAACAAGGGTTTCAAATTAGCTCAGATACCGTTCCATAAACCCAATATGTAAGAGACAAGACCTATTCATTTTTCAGTGAACTGGACTCAACACCCCCTATTCACCGCACAAGAATATATCTGACTAGTAAGAATCTTCAAACCTATGTATTGATATCTCTCTGTAAGTGAGTCAAGGGGGTGTAAAGCGGCATAAACACAGCCGTGAAAAGCAGCTAAACCCCATTATAAAAATAAATTACTTTTCAAAACCCGTGAAACAAAGACAGTGAAAGAGAGAGAAATTCTTACAAAATTCGTTCAGGGGCTGTGATGCAACCTGGATTGACCATATCTAGACCCACAGCTGATTGAGACATAAGGGTGGACACTCTTGGGGCTGAGAGGTTCGGTGAGGTTGGGTGAGCCAACGCAGACCCTTTCAAGTAATACTGCATGGTACCCATCCCATGGGTCCCAATCTCCAGGTTCAAGGGCATCTTCCTACGTCGAAAACAGGCATGAGAAACCCAGAAGATGGTACACCGTGTGATCGGGAAAGGTTTCTAAAACGCACCTCATTTCTCATCTCCTTTGCTCGGGTTCGCCATTCCAGCCGATTTACTAGCCATCTCCCTCCTTGGAGAATCAGCATCTTTAACCTCCTGTTCCGTACAGGTTGCAATTTGTCCTGAGGATGAACGGGAAGAGGGGGAACCAATGAGAGACTAGCTCTAGGGGTTGGGACAGGCACAGGTCACTCTATTTTCCCATCAGGAAGAAGAATTAAGCACAAGCTCAGCCTGCCCCCCAGAACCAGAAGAGGGCCTGAAGCAATCCTGCGCTTTTGCGGCCAGCTCCCAAAAAAGCGAGTTGAAAAATGGAGCTCAGGGGCACTGCAATTCACAAACCTGCAGAGTTTTAAATGATACCTCTCATCCAAAAATATATTAAGGGAAGGCAACGAAGAGGCTTTGAAAGCAAGGCAGAATTGCAGGCAACAGATTTCAGGAGGTAGATTCGAATCGCCTTGAAAGCACATGAAAAGCGGCAAAACGTGGACAATGATGCCCTTGGCCAAAAAGGGCGTATGCGTTTTTTCCTGAATATATTCAGGAAAAAACGCATACGCCCTTTTTGGCCAACCAAGCAACCTGGAAAGGCCAATCAGCGCTCCAAAGAAGTCTCGCTTCCCAGCGGGCAAAAGGGCCATGCGGAAAAAAGTGTCCAAACCAGAAATGCAGGACCGGCCATGGAGAAATGGGAGCCTTGCTACGCTGATGGGTGGGATGTAAATTGCCAACAGCCACTCTGGAGAAGTGTACGGTGTGTTCTGAAACATCTAAAAAACACAGCTTGGAGAGCATAGGGCACTTCCACTCATGGGCGTATAAATTGGGAAAACTAAAAATCAGCAAGACACAGGCACCCCAAAGTTTAGGGCTGCTCTGTTGACAAGAACCCCCACTTCATTACACCTTAAATATCCTAGGAAAGAGAAAAATGGATAAAGAAGTTGTGGTCCTCATGTACAATGGAATATCACTCAGCCATGAAATCCACGTCATAAGGCTAGTAGCAGCACGATGAGTGGATTTAGGTACGACGATTCTAAGTGAAATAAGTCACACAGAAAAAGACACTTATCGTAAGATATCACTTGTAGAGGGAATGTAAAAACCGCTACACTTGAACTGAATTACAAAACAGAACAGAGTCACACGTTTAGGAAACACACTATGGCTGCTGAACGGGAAAGGTGAGGTGGGGTGATGCATAAAACAAGGGTTTCAAATTAGCTCAGATACCGTTCCATAAACCCAATATGTAAGAGACAAGACCTATTCCTTTTTCAGTGAACTGGACTCAACACCCCCTATTCACCGCACAAGAATATATCTGACTAGTAAGAATCTTCAAACCTATGTATTGATATCTCTCTGTAAGTGAGTCAAGGGGGTGTAAAGCGGCATAAACACAGCCGTGAAAAGCAGCTAAACCCCATTATAAAAATAAATTACTTTTCAAAACCCGTGAAACAAAGACAGTGAAAGAGAGAGAAATTCTTACAAAATTCTTTCAGGGGCTGTGATGCAACCTGGATTGACCATATCTAGACCCACAGCTGATTGAGACATAAGGGTGGACACTCTTGGGGCTGAGAGGTTCGGTGTGGTTGGGTGAGCCAACGCAGACCCTTTCAAGTAATACTGCATGGTACCCATCCCATGGGTCCCAAATCTCCAGGTTCAAGGGCATCTTCCTACATCGAAAACAGGCATGAGAAACCCAGAAGATGGTACACCGTGTGATCGGGAAAGGTTTCTAAAACGCACCTCATTTCTCATCTACTTGGCTCGGGTTCGCCATTCCAGCCGATTTACTAGCCATCTCCCTCCTTGGAGAATCAGCACCTTTAACCTCCTGTTCCGTACAGGTTGCAATTTGTCCTGAGGATGAACGGGAAGAGGGGGAACCAATGAGAGACTAGCTCTAGGTGTTGGGACAGGCACAGGTCACTCTATTTTCCCATCAGGAAGAAGAATTAAGCACAAGCTCAGCCTGCCCCCCAGAACCAGAAGAGGGCCTGAAGCAATCCTGCGCTTTTGCGGCCAGCTCCCAAAAAAGCGAGTTGAAAAATGGAGCTCAGGGGCACTGCAATTCACAAACCTGCAGAGTTTTAAATGATACCTCTCGTCCACAAATATATTAAGGGAAGGCAACGAAGAGGCTTTGAAAGCAAGGCAGAATTGCAGGCAACAGATTTCAGGAGGTAGATTCGAATCGCCTTGAAAGCACATGAAAAGCGGCAAAACGTGGACAATGATGCCCTTGGCCAAAAAGGGCGTATGCGTTTTTTCCTGAATATATTCAGGAAAAAACGCATACGCCCTTTTTGGCCAACCAAGCAACCTGGAAAGGCCAATCAGCGCTCCAAAGAAGTCTCGCTTCCCAGCGGGCAAAAGGGCCATGCGGAAAAAAGTGTCCAAACCAGAAATGCAGGACCGGCCATGGAGAAATGGGAGCCTTGCTACGCTGATGGGTGGGATGTAAATTGCCAACAGCCACTCTGGAGAAGTGTACGGTGTGTTCTGAAACATCTAAAACACACAGCTTGGAGAGCATAGGGCACTTCCACTCATGGGCGTATAAATTGGGAAAACTAAAAATCAGCAAGACACAGGCACCCCAAAATTTAGGGCTGCTCTGTTGACAAGAACCCCCACTTCATTACACCTTAAATATCCTAGGAAAGAGAAAAATGGATAAAGAAGTTGTGGTCCTCATGTACAATGGAATATCACTCAGCCATGAAATCCACGTCATAAGGCTAGTAGCAGCACGATGAGTGGATTTAGGTACGACGATTCTAAGTGAAATAAGTCACACAGAAAAAGACACTTATCATAAGATATCACTTCTAGAGGGAATGTAAAAACCGCTACACTTGAACTGAATTACAAAACAGAACAGAGTCACACGTTTAGGAAACACACTATGGCTGCTGAACGGGAAAGGTGAGGTGGGGTGATGCATAAAACAAGGGTTTCAAATTAGCTCAGATACCGTTCCATAAACCCAATATGTAAGAGACAAGACCTATTCATTTTTCAGTGAACTGGACTCAACACCCCCTATTCACCGCACAAGAATATATCTGACTAGTAAGAATCTTCAAACCTATGTATTGATATCTCTCTGTAAGTGAGTCAAGGGGGTGTAAAGCGGCATAAACACAGCCGTGAAAAGCAGCTAAACCCCATTATAAAAATAAATTACTTTTCAAAACCCGTGAAACAAAGACAGTGAAAGAGAGAGAAATTCTTACAAAATTCGTTCAGGGGCTGTGATGCAACCTGGATTGACCATATCTAGACCCACAGCTGATTGAGACATAAGGGTGGACACTCTTGGGGCTGAGAGGTTCGGTGAGGTTGGGTGAGCCAACGCAGACCCTTTCAAGTAATACTGCATGGTACCCATCCCATGGGTCCCAATCTCCAGGTTCAAGGGCATCTTCCTACGTCGAAAACAGGCATGAGAAACCCAGAAGATGGTACACCGTGTGATCGGGAAAGGTTTCTAAAACGCACCTCATTTCTCATCTCCTTTGCTCGGGTTCGCCATTCCAGCCGATTTACTAGCCATCTCCCTCCTTGGAGAATCAGCATCTTTAACCTCCTGTTCCGTACAGGTTGCAATTTGTCCTGAGGATGAACGGGAAGAGGGGGAACCAATGAGAGACTAGCTCTAGGTGTTGGGACAGGCACAGGTCACTCTATTTTCCCATCAGGAAGAAGAATTAAGCACAAGCTCAGCCTGCCCCCCAGAACCAGAAGAGGGCCTGAAGCAATCCTGCGCTTTTGCGGCCAGCTCCCAAAAAAGCGAGTTGAAAAATGGAGCTCAGGGGCACTGCAATTCACAAACCTGCAGAGTTTTAAATGATACCTCTCATCCACAAATATATTAAGGGAAGGCAACGAAGAGGCTTTGAAAGCAAGGCAGAATTGCAGGCAACAGATTTCAGGAGGTAGATTCGAATCGCCTTGAAAGCACATGAAAAGCGGCAAAACGTGGACAATGATGCCCTTGGCCAAAAAGGGCGTATGCGTTTTTTCCTGAATATATTCAGGAAAAAACGCATACGCCCTTTTTGGCCAACCAAGCAACCTGGAAATGCCAATCAGCGCTCCAAAGAAGTCTCGCTTCCCAGCGGGCAAAAGGGCCATGCGGAAAAAAGTGTCCAAACCAGAAATGCAGGACCGGCCATGGAGAAATGGGAGCCTTGCTACGCTGATGGGTGGGATGTAAATTGCCAACAGCCACTCTGGAGAAGTGTACGGTGTGTTCTGAAACATCTAAAAAACACAGCTTGGAGAGCATAGGGCACTTCCACTCATGGGCGTATAAATTGGGAAAACTAAAAATCAGCAAGACACAGGCACCCCAAAGTTTAGGGCTGCTCTGTTGACAAGAACCCCCACTTCATTACACCTTAAATATCCTAGGAAAGAGAAAAGTGGATAAAGAACTTGTGGTCCTCATGTACAATGGAATTTCACTCAGCCATGAAATCCACGTCATAAGGCTAGTAGCAGCACGATGAGTGGATTTAGGTACGACGATTCTAAATGAAATAAGTCACACAGAAAAAGACACTTATCATAAGATATCACTTATAGAGGGAATGTAAAAACCGCTACACTTCAACTGAATTACAAAACAGAACAGAGTCACACGTTTAGAAAACACACTATGGCTGCTGAACGGGAAAGGTGAGGTGGGGTGATGCATAAATCAAGGGTTTCAAATTAGCTCAGATACCGTTCCATAAACCCAATATGTAGTAGACAAGACCTACTCCTTGCTCAGTGAACTGGCCTCAACACCCCCTATTCACCGCACAAGAATATATCTGACTAGTAAGAATCTTCAAACCTATGTATTGATATCTCTCTGTAAGTGAGTCAATTGGGTGTAAAGCGGCCTAAACACAGCCGTGAAAAGCAGCTAAACCCCATTATAAAAATAAATTACTTTTCAAAACCCGTGAAACAAAGACAGTGAAAGAGAGAGAAATTCTTACAAAATTCGTTCAGGGGCTGTGATGCAACCTGGATTGACCATATCTAGACCCACAGCTGATTGAGACATAAGGGTGGACACTCTTGGGGCTGAGAGGTTTGATGAGGTTGCGTGAGCCAACGCAGACCCTTTAAAGTAATACTGCATGGTACCCATCCCATGGGTCCCAAATCTCCAGGTTCAAGGGCATCTTCCTACGTCGAAAACATGCATGAGAAACCCAGAAGATGGTACACCGTGTGATCGGGAAAGGTTTCTAAAACGCCCCTCATTTCTCATCTCCTTGTGCTCGGGTTCGCCATTCCAGCCGCTTTACTAGCCATCTCCCTCCTTGGAGAATCAGCACCTTTAATCTCCTGTTCCGTACAGGTTGCAATTTGTCCTGAGGATGAACGGCAAGAGGGGAACCAATGAGAGACTAGCTCTAGGGGTTGGGACAGGCACAGGTCACTCTATTTTCCCATCAGGAAGAAGAATTAACCACAAGCTCAGCCTGCCCCCCAGAACCAGAAGAGGGCCTGAAGCAATCCTGCACTTTTGCGGCCAGCTCCCAAAAAAGTGACTGGAAAAATGGAGCTCAGGGTCACTGCAATAAACAAACCTGCAGAGTTATAAACGATAACTCTCGTCCACAAATATATTGAGGGAAGGCAACGAAGAGGCTTTGAAAGCAAGGCAGAATTGCAGGAAACAGATTTCAGGAGGTAGATTCGAATCGCCTTGAAAGCACATGAAAAGCGGCAAAACGTGGACAATGATGCCCTTGGCCAAAAAGGGCGTATGCGTTTTTTCCTGAATATATTCAGGAAAAAACGCATAAGCCCTTTTTGGCCAACCAAGCAACCGGGAAAGGCAAATCAGCGCTCCAAAGAAGTCTCGCTTCCCAGCGGGCAAAAGGGCCATGCGGAAAAAAGTGTCCAAACCAGAAATGCAGGACCGGCCATGGAGAAATGGGAGCCTTGCTACGCTGATGGGCAGGATGTAAATTGCCAACAGCCACTCTGGAGAAGTATACGGTGTGTCCTGAAACATCTAAAAAACACAGCTTGGAGAGCATAGGGCACTTCCACTCATGGGCGTATAAATTGGGAAAACTAAAAATCAGCAAGACACAGGCACCCCAAAGTTTAGGGCTGCTCTGTTGACAAGAACCCCCACTTCATTACACCTTAAATATCCTAGGAAAGAGAAAAGTGGATAAAGAACTTGTGGTCCTCATGTACAATGGAATATCACTCAGCCATGAAATCCACGTCATAAGGCTAGTAGCAGCACGATGAGTGGATTTAGGTACGACGATTCTAAGTGAAATAAGTCACACAGAAAAAGACACTTATCGTAAGATATCACTTGTAGAGGGAATGTAAAAACCGCTACACTTGAACTGAATTACAAAACAGAACAGAGTCACACGTTTAGGAAACACACTATGGCTGCTGAACGGGAAAGGTGAGGTGGGGTGATGCATAAAACAAGGGTTTCAAATTAGCTCAGATACCGTTCCATAAACCCAATATGTAAGAGACAAGACCTATTCCTTTTTCAGTGAACTGGACTCAACACCCCCTATTCACCGCACAAGAATATATCTGACTAGTAAGAATCTTCAAACCTATGTATTGATATCTCTCTGTAAGTGAGTCAAGGGGGTGTAAAGCGGCATAAACACAGCCGTGAAAAGCAGCTAAACCCCATTATAAAAATAAATTACTTTTCAAAACCCGTGAAACAAAGACAGTGAAAGAGAGAGAAATTCTTACAAAATTCGTTCAGGGGCTGTGATGCAACCTGGATTGACCATATCTAGACCCACAGCTGATTGAGACATAAGGGTGGACACTCTTGGGGCTGAGAGGTTCGGTGAGGTTGGGTGAGCCAACGCAGACCCTTTCAAGTAATACTGCATGGTACCCATCCCATGGGTCCCAATCTCCAGGTTCAAGGGCATCTTCCTACGTCGAAAACAGGCATGAGAAACCCAGAAGATGGTACACCGTGTGATCGGGAAAGGTTTCTAAAACGCACCTCATTTCTCATCTCCTTTGCTCGGGTTCGCCATTCCAGCCGATTTACTAGCCATCTCCCTCCTTGGAGAATCAGCATCTTTAACCTCCTGTTCCGTACAGGTTGCAATTTGTCCTGAGGATGAACGGGAAGAGGGGGAACCAATGAGAGACTAGCTCTAGGTGTTGGGACAGGCACAGGTCACTCTATTTTCCCATCAGGAAGAAGAATTAAGCACAAGCTCAGCCTGCCCCCCAGAACCAGAAGAGGGCCTGAAGCAATCCTGCGCTTTTGCGGCCAGCTCCCAAAAAAGCGAGTTGAAAAATGGAGCTCAGGGGCACTGCAATTCACAAACCTGCAGAGTTTTAAATGATACCTCTCATCCACAAATATATTAAGGGAAGGCAACGAAGAGGCTTTGAAAGCAAGGCAGAATTGCAGGCAACAGATTTCAGGAGGTAGATTCGAATCGCCTTGAAAGCACATGAAAAGCGGCAAAACGTGGACAATGATGCCCTTGGCCAAAAAGGGCGTATGCGTTTTTTCCGGAATATATTCAGGAAAAAACGCATACGCCCTTTTTGGCCAACCAAGCAACCTGGAAATGCCAATCAGCGCTCCAAAGAAGTCTCGCTTCCCAGCGGGCAAAAGGGCCATGCGGAAAAAAGTGTCCAAACCAGAAATGCAGGACCGGCCATGGAGAAATGGGAGCCTTGCTACGCTGATGGGTGGGATGTAAATTGCCAACAGCCACTCTGGAGAAGTGTACGGTGTGTTCAGAAACATCTAAAAAACACAGCTTGGAGAGCATAGGGCACTTCCACTCATGGGCGTATAAATTGGGAAAACTAAAAATCAGCAAGACACAGGCACCCCAAAGTTTAGGGCGGCTCTGTTGACAAGAACCCCCACTTCATTACACCTTAAATATCCTAGGAAAGAGAAAAATGGATAAAGAAGTTGTGGTCCTCATGTACAATGGAATATCACTCAGCCATGAAATCAACGTCATAAGGCTAGTAGCAGCACGATGAGTGGATTTAGGTACGACGATTCTAAGTGAAATAAGTCACACAGAAAAAGACACTTATCGTAAGATATCACTTGTAGAGGGAATGTAAAAACCGCTACACTTGAACTGAATTACAAAACAGAACAGAGTCACACGTTTAGGAAACACACTATGGCTGCTGAACGGGAAAGGTGAGGTGGGGTGATGCATAAAACAAGGGTTTCAAATTAGCTCAGATACCGTTCCATAAACCCAATATGTAAGAGAGAAGACCTATTCTTTTTTCAGTGAACTGGACTCAACACCCCCTATTCACCGCACAAGAATATATCTGACTAGTAAGAATCTTCAAACCTATGTATTGATATCTCTCTGTAAGTGAGTCAATGGGGTGTAAAGCAGCATAAACACAGCGGTGAAAAGCAGCTAAACCCCATTATAAAAATAAATTACTTTTCAAAACCCGTGAAACAAAGACAGTGAAAGAGAGAGAAATTCTTACAAAATTCTTTCAGGGGCTGTGATGCAACCTGGATTGACCATATCTAGACCCACAGCTGATTGAGACATAAGGGTGGACACTCTTGGGGCTGAGAGGTTCGGTGTGGTTGGGTGAGCCAACGCAGACCCTTTCAAGTAATACTGCATGGTACCCATCCCATGGGTCCCAAATCTCCAGGTTCAAGGGCATCTTCCTACATCGAAAACAGGCATGAGAAACCCAGAAGATGGTACACCGTGTGATCGGGAAAGGTTTCTAAAACGCACCTCATTTCTCATCTCCTTGGCTCGGGTTCGCCATTCCAGCCGATTTACTAGCCATCTCCCTCCTTGGAGAATCAGCACCTTTAACCTCCTGTTCCGTACAGGTTGCAATTTGTCCTGAGGATGAACGGGAAGAGGGGGAACCAATGAGAGACTAGCTCTAGGTGTTGGGACAGGCACAGGTCACTCTATTTTCCCATCAGGAAGAAGAATTAAGCACAAGCTCAGCCTGCCCCCCAGAACCAGAAGAGGGCCTGAAGCAATCCTGCACTTTTGCGGCCAGCTCCCAAAAAAGCGAGTTGAAAAATGGAGCTCAGGGGCACTGCAATTCACAAACCTGCAGAGTTTTAAATGATACCTCTCGTCCACAAATATATTAAGGGAAGGCAACGAAGAGGCTTTGAAAGCAAGGCAGAATTGCAGGCAACAGATTTCAGGAGGTAGATTCGAATCGCCTTGAAAGCACATGAAAAGCGGCAAAACGTGGACAATGATGCCCTTGGCCAAAAAGGGCGTATGCGTTTTTTCCTGAATATATTCAGGAAAAAACGCATACGCCCTTTTTGGCCAACCAAGCAACCTGGAAATGCCAATCAGCGCTCCAAAGAAGTCTCGCTTCCCAGCGGGCAAAAGGGCCATGCGGAAAAAAGTGTCCAAACCAGAAATGCAGGACCGGCCATGGAGAAATGGGAGCCTTGCTACGCTGATGGGTGGGATGTAAATTGCCAACAGCCACTCTGGAGAAGTGTACGGTGTGTTCTGAAACATCTAAAACACACAGCTTGGAGAGCATAGGGCACTTCCACTCATGGGCGTATAAATTGGGAAAACTAAAAATCAGCAAGACACAGGCACCCCAAAATTTATGGCTGCTCTGTTGACAAGAACCCCCACTTCATTACACCTTAAATATCCTAGGAAAGAGAAAAATGGATAAAGAAGTTGTGGTCCTCATGTACAATGGAATATCACTCAGCCATGAAATCCACGTCATAAGGCTAGTAGCAGCACGATGAGTGGATTTAGGTACGACGATTCTAAGTGAAATAAGTCACACAGAAAAAGACACTTATCGTAAGATATCACTTGTAGAGGGAATGTAAAAACCGCTACACTTGAACTGAATTACAAAACAGAACAGAGTCACACGTTTAGGAAACACACTATGGCTGCTGAACGGGAAAGGTGAGGTGGGGTGATGCATAAAACAAGGGTTTCAAATTAGCTCAGATACCGTTCCATAAACCCAATATGTAAGAGACAAGACCTATTCCTTTTTCAGTGAACTGGACTCAACACCCCCTATTCACCGCACAAGAATATATCTGACTAGTAAGAATCTTCAAACCTATGTATTGATATCTCTCTGTAAGTGAGTCAAGGGGGTGTAAAGCGGCATAAACACAGCCGTGAAAAGCAGCTAAACCCCATTATAAAAATAAATTACTTTTCAAAACCCGTGAAACAAAGACAGTGAAAGAGAGAGAAATTCTTACAAAATTCGTTCAGGGGCTGTGATGCAACCTGGATTGACCATATCTAGACCCACAGCTGATTGAGACATAAGGGTGGACACTCTTGGGGCTGAGAGGTTCGGTGTGGTTGGGTGAGCCAACGCAGACCCTTTCAAGTAATACTGCATGGTACCCATCCCATGGGTCCCAATCTCCAGGTTCAAGGGCATCTTCCTACGTCGAAAACAGGCATGAGAAACCCAGAAGATGGTACACCGTGTGATCGGGAAAGGTTTCTAAAACGCACCTCATTTCTCATCTCCTTTGCTCGGGTTCGCCATTCCAGCCGATTTACTAGCCATCTCCCTCCTTGGAGAATCAGCATCTTTAACCTCCTGTTCCGTACAGGTTGCAATTTGTCCTGAGGATGAACGGGAAGAGGGGGAACCAATGAGAGACTAGCTCTAGGTGTTGGGACAGGCACAGGTCACTCTATTTTCCCATCAGGAAGAAGAATTAAGCACAAGCTCAGCCTGCCCCCCAGAACCAGAAGAGGGCCTGAAGCAATCCTGCGCTTTTGCGGCCAGCTCCCAAAAAAGCGAGTTGAAAAATGGAGCTCAGGGGCACTGCAATTCACAAACCTGCAGAGTTTTAAATGATACCTCTCATCCACAAATATATTAAGGGAAGGCAACGAAGAGGCTTTGAAAGCAAGGCAGAATTGCAGGCAACAGATTTCAGGAGGTAGATTCGAATCGCCTTGAAAGCACATGAAAAGCGGCAAAACGTGGACAATGATGCCCTTGGCCAAAAAGGGCGTATGCTTTTTTTCCGGAATATATTCAGGAAAAAACGCATACGCCCTTTTTGGCCAACCAAGCAACCTGGAAATGCCAATCAGCGCTCCAAAGAAGTCTCGCTTCCCAGCGGGCAAAAGGGCCATGCGGAAAAAAGTGTCCAAACCAGAAATGCAGGACCGGCCATGGAGAAATGGGAGCCTTGCTACGCTGATGGGTGGGATGTAAATTGCCAACAGCCACTCTGGAGAAGTGTACGGTGTGTTCTGAAACATCTAAAAAACACAGCTTGGAGAGCATAGGGCACTTCCACTCATGGGCGTATAAATTGGGAAAACTAAAAATCAGCAAGACACAGGAACCCCAAAGTTTAGGGCTGCTCTGTTGACAAGAACCCCCACTTCATTACACCTTAAATATCCTAGGAAAGAGAAAAATGGATAAAGAAGTTGTGGTCCTCATGTACAATGGAATATCACTCAGCCATGAAATCCACGTCATAAGGCTAGTAGCAGCACGATGAGTGGATTTAGGTACGACGATTCTAAGTGAAATAAGTCACACAGAAAAGGACACTTATCGTAAGATATCACTTGTAGAGGGAATGTAAAAACCGCTACACTTGAACTGAATTACAAAACAGAACAGAGTCACACGTTTAGGAAACACACTATGGCTGCTGAACGGGAAAGGTGAGGTGGGGTGATGCATAAAACAAGGGTTTCAAATTAGCTCAGATACCGTTCCATAAACCCAATATGTAAGAGACAAGACCTATTCCTTTTTCAGTGAACTGTACTCAACACCCCCTATTCACCGCACAAGATTATATCTGACTAGTAAGAATCTTCAAACCTATCTATTGATATCTCTCTGTAAGTGAGTCAAGGGGGTGTAAAGCGGCATAAACACAGCCGTGAAAAGCAGCTAAACCCCATTATAAAAATAAATTACTTTTCAAAACCCGTGAAACAAAGACAGTGAAAGAGAGAGAAATTCTTACAAAATTCTTTCAGGGGCTGTGATGCAACCTGGATTGACCATATCTAGACCCACAGCTGATTGAGACATAAGGGTGGACACTCTTGGGGCTGAGAGGTTCGGTGTGGTTGGGTGAGCCAACGCAGACCCTTTCAAGTAATACTGCATGGTACCCATCCCATGGGTCCCAAATCTCCAGGTTCAAGGGCATCTTCCTACATCGAAAACAGGCATGAGAAACCCAGAAGATGGTACACCGTGTGATCGGGAAAGGTTTCTAAAACGCACCTCATTTCTCATCTCCTTGGCTCGGGTTCGCCATTCCAGCCGATTTACTAGCCATCTCCCTCCTTGGAGAATCAGCACCTTTAACCTCCTGTTCCGTACAGGTTGCAATTTGTCCTGAGGATGAACGGGAAGAGGGGGAACCAATGAGAGACTAGCTCTAGGTGTTGGGACAGGCACAGGTCACTCTATTTTCCCATCAGGAAGAAGAATTAAGCACAAGCTCAGCCTGCCCCCCAGAACCAGAAGAGGGCCTGAAGCAATCCTGCGCTTTTGCGGCCAGCTCCCAAAAAAGCGAGTTGAAAAATGGAGCTCAGGGGCACTGCAATTCACAAACCTGCAGAGTTTTAAATGATACCTCTCGTCCACAAATATATTAAGGGAAGGCAACGAAGAGGCTTTGAAAGCAAGGCAGAATTGCAGGAAACAGATTTCAGGAGGTAGATTCGAATCGCCTTGAAAGCACATGAAAAGCGGCAAAACGTGGACAATGATGCCCTTGGCCAAAAAGGGCGTATGCGTTTTTTCCTGAATATATTCAGGAAAAAACGCATACGCCCTTTTTGGCCAACCAAGCAACCTGGAAATGCCAATCAGCGCTCCAAAGAAGTCTCGCTTCCCAGCGGGCAAAAGGGCCATGCGGAAAAAAGTGTCCAAACCAGAAATGCAGGACCGGCCATGGAGAAATGGGAGCCTTGCTACGCTGATGGGTGGGATGTAAATTGCCAACAGCCACTCTGGAGAAGTGTACGGTGTGTTCTGAAACATCTAAAACACACAGCTTGGAGAGCATAGGGCACTTCCACTCATGGGCGTATAAATTGGGAAAACTAAAAATCAGCAAGACACAGGCACCCCAAAATTTAGGGCTGCTCTGTTGACAAGAACCCCCACTTCATTACACCTTAAATATCCTAGGAAAGAGAAAAATGGATAAAGAAGTTGTGGTCCTCATGTACAATGGAATATCACTCAGCCATGAAATCCACGTCATAAGGCTAGTAGCAGCACGATGAGTGGATTTAGGTACGACGATTCTAAGTGAAATAAGTCACACAGAAAAGGACACTTATCGTAAGATATCACTTGTAGAGGGAATGTAAAAACCGCTACACTTGAACTGAATTACAAAACAGAACAGAGTCACACGTTTAGGAAACACACTATGGCTGCTGAACGGGAAAGGTGAGGTGGGGTGATGCATAAAACAAGGGTTTCAAATTAGCTCAGATACCGTTCCATAAACCCAATATGTAAGAGACAAGACCTATTCCTTTTTCAGTGAACTGGACTCAACACCCCCTATTCACCGCACAAGAATATATCTGACTAGTAAGAATCTTCAAACCTATGTATTGATATCTCTCTGTAAGTGAGTCAAGGGGGTGTAAAGCGGCCTAAACACAGCCGTGAAAAGCAGCTAAACCCCATTATAAAAATAAATTACTTTTCAAAACCCGTGAAACAAAGACAGTGAAAGAGAGAGAAATTCTTACAAAATTCTTTCAGGGGCTGTGATGCAACCTGGATTGACCATATCTAGACCCACAGCTGATTGAGACATAAGGGTGGACACTCTTGGGGCTGAGAGGTTCGGTGTGGTTGGGTGAGCCAACGCAGACCCTTTCAAGTAATACTGCATGGTACCCATCCCATGGGTCCCAAATCTCCAGGTTCAAGGGCATCTTCCTACGTCGAAAACAGGCATGAGAAACCCAGAAGATGGTACACCGTGTGATCGGGAAAGGTTTCTAAAACGCACCTCATTTCTCATCTCCTTGGCTCGGGTTCGCCATTCCAGCCGATTTACTAGCCATCTCCCTCCTTGGAGAATCAGCACCTTTAACCTCCTGTTCCGTACAGGTTGCAATTTGTCCTGAGGATGAACGGGAAGAGGGGGAACCAATGAGAGACTAGCTCTAGGTGTTGGGACAGGCACAGGTCACTCTATTTTCCCATCAGGAAGAAGAATTAAGCACAAGCTCAGCCTGCCCCCCAGAACCAGAAGAGGGCCTGAAGCAATCCTGCGCTTTTGCGGCCAGCTCCCAAAAAAGCGAGTTGAAAAATGGAGCTCAGGGGCATGGCAATTCACAAACCTGCAGAGTTTTAAATGATACCTCTCGTCCACAAATATATTAAGGGAAGGCAACGAAGAGGCTTTGAAAGCAAGGCAGAATTGCAGGAAACAGATTTCAGGAGGTAGATTCGAATCGCCTTGAAAGCACATGAAAAGCGGCAAAACGTGGACAATGATGCCCTTGGCCAAAAAGGGCGTATGCGTTTTTTCCTGAATATATTCAGGAAAAAACGCATACGCCCTTTTTGGCCAACCAAGCAACCTGGAAATGCCAATCAGCGCTCCAAAGAAGTCTCGCTTCCCAGCGGGCAAAAGGGCCATGCGGAAAAAAGTGTCCAAACCAGAAATGCAGGACCGGCCATGGAGAAATGGGAGCCTTGCTACGCTGATGGGTGGGATGTAAATTGCCAACAGCCACTCTGGAGAAGTGTACGGTGTGTTCTGAAACATCTAAAACACACAGCTTGGAGAGCATAGGGCACTTCCACTCATGGGCGTATAAATTGGGAAAACTAAAAATCAGCAAGACACAGGCACCCCAAAATTTAGGGCTGCTCTGTTGACAAGAACCCCCACTTCATTACACCTTAAATATCCTAGGAAAGAGAAAAATGGATAAAGAAGTTGTGGTCCTCATGTACAATGGAATATCACTCAGCCATGAAATCCACGTCATAAGGCTAGTAGCAGCACGATGAGTGGATTTAGGTACGACGATTCTAAGTGAAATAAGTCACACAGAAAAAGACACTTATCGTAAGATATCACTTGTAGAGGGAATGTAAAAACCGCTACACTTGAACTGAATTACAAAACAGAACAGAGTCACACGTTTAGGAAACACACTATGGCTGCTGAACGGGAAAGGTGAGGTGGGGTGATGCATAAAACAAGGGTTTCAAATTAGCTCAGATACCGTTCCATAAACCCAATATGTAAGAGACAAGACCTATTCCTTTTTCAGTGAACTGGACTCAACACCCCCTATTCACCGCACACGAATATATCTGACTAGTAAGAATCTTCAAACCTATGTATTGATATCTCTCTGTAAGTGAGTCAAGGGGGTGTAAAGCGGCATAAACACAGCCGTGAAAAGCAGCTAAACCCCATTATAAAAATAAATTACTTTTCAAAACCCGTGAAACAAAGACAGTGAAACAGAGAGAAATTCTTACAAAATTCGTTCAGGGGCTGTGATGCAACCTGGATTGACCATATCTAGACCCACAGCTGATTGAGACATAAGGGTGGAAACTCTTGGGGCTGAGAGGTTCGGTGAGGTTGGGTGAGCCAACGCAGACCCTTTCAAGTAATACTGCATGGTACCCATCCCATGGGTCCCAATCTCCAGGTTCAAGGGCATCTTCCTACGTCGAAAACAGGCATGAGAAACCCAGAAGATGGTACACCGTGTGATCGGGAAAGGTTTCTAAAACGCACCTCATTTCTCATCTCCTTTGCTCGGGTTCGCCATTCCAGCCGATTTACTAGCCATCTCCCTCCTTGGAGAATCAGCACCTTTAACCTCCTGTTCCGTACAGGTTGCAATTTGTCCTGAGGATGAACGGGAAGAGGGGGAACCAATGAGAGACTAGCTCTAGGTGTTGGGACAGGCACAGGTCACTCTATTTTCCCATCAGGAAGAAGAATTAAGCACAAGCTCAGCCTGCCCCCCAGAACCAGAAGAGGGCCTGAAGCAATCCTGCGCTTTTGCGGCCAGCTCCCAAAAAAGCGAGTTGAAAAATGGAGCTCAGGGGCACTGCAATTCACAAACCTGCAGAGTTTTAAATGATACCTCTCGTCCACAAATATATTAAGGGAAGGCAACGAAGAGGCTTTGAAAGCAAGGCAGAATTGCAGGCAACAGATTTCAGGAGGTAGATTCGAATCGCCTTGAAAGCACATGAAAAGCGGCAAAACGTGGACAATGATGCCCTTGGCCAAAAAGGGCGTATGCGTTTTTTCCTGAATATATTCAGGAAAAAACGCATACGCCCTTTTTGGCCAACCAAGCAACCTGGAAAGGCCAATCAGCGCTCCAAAGAAGTCTCGCTTCCCAGCGGGCAAAAGGGCCATGCGGAAAAAAGTGTCCAAACCAGAAATGCAGGACCGGCCATGGAGAAATGGGAGCCTTGCTACGCTGATGGGTGGGATGTAAATTGCCAACAGCCACTCTGGAGAAGTGTACGGTGTGTTCTGAAACATCTAAAACACACAGCTTGGAGAGCATAGGGCACTTCCACTCATGGGCGTATAAATTGGGAAAACTAAAAATCAGCAAGACACAGGCACCCCAAAATTTAGGGCTGCTCTGTTGACAAGAACCCCCACTTCATTACACCTTAAATATCCTAGGAAAGAGAAAAATGGATAAAGAAGTTGTGGTCCTCATGTACAATGGAATATCACTCAGCCATGAAATCCACGTCATAAGTCTAGTAGCAGCACGATGAGTGGATTTAGGTACGACGATTCTAAGTGAATTAAGTCACACAGAAAAAGACACTTATCATAAGATATCACTTCTAGAGGGAATGTAAAAACCGCTACACTTGAACTGAATTACAAAACAGAACAGAGTCACACGTTTAGGAAACACACTATGGCTGCTGAACGGGAAAGGTGAGGTGGGGTGATGCATAAAACAAGGGTTTCAAATTAGCT
This sequence comes from Balaenoptera acutorostrata, assembly GCF_949987535.1. NCBI lineage: Eukaryota > Metazoa > Chordata > Mammalia > Artiodactyla > Balaenopteridae > Balaenoptera > Balaenoptera acutorostrata. Next base: position 115,515,634 of record NC_080072.1, read on the forward strand.
CAGATACCGTTCCATAAACCCAATATGTAAGAGACAAGACCTATTCATTTTTCAGTGAACTGGACTCTACACCCCCTATTCACCGCACAAGAATATATCTGACTAGTAAGAATCTTCAAACCTATGTATTGATATCTCTCTGTAAGTGAGTCAAGGGGGTGTAAAGCGGCATAAACACAGCCGTGAAAAGCAGCTAAACCCCATTATAAAAATAAATTACTTTTCAAAACCCGTGAAACAAAGACAGTGAAAGAGAGAGAAATTCTTACAAAATTCGTTCAGGGGCTGTGATGCAACCTGGATTGACCATATCTAGACCCACAGCTGATTGAGACATAAGGGTGGACACTCTTGGGGCTGAGAGGTTCGGTGAGGTTGGGTGAGCCAACGCAGACCCTTTCAAGTAATACTGCATGGTACCCATCCCATGGGTCCCAATCTCCAGGTTCAAGGGCATCTTCCTACGTCGAAAACAGGCATGAGAAACCCAGAAGATGGTACACCGTGTGATCGGGAAAGGTTTCTAAAACGCACCTCATTTCTCATCTCCTTTGCTCGGGTTCGCCATTCCAGCCGATTTACTAGCCATCTCCCTCCTTGGAGAATCAGCATCTTTAACCTCCTGTTCCGTACAGGTTGCAATTTGTCCTGAGGATGAACGGGAAGAGGGGGAACCAATGAGAGACTAGCTCTAGGTGTTGGGACAGGCACAGGTCACTCTATTTTCCCATCAGGAAGAAGAATTAAGCACAAGCTCAGCCTGCCCCCCAGAACCAGAAGAGGGCCTGAAGCAATCCTGCGCTTTTGCGGCCAGCTCCCAAAAAAGCGAGTTGAAAAATGGAGCTCAGGGGCACTGCAATTCACAAACCTGCAGAGTTTTAAATGATACCTCTCGTCCACAAATATATTAAGGGAAGGCAACGAAGAGGCTTTGAAAGCAAGGCAGAATTGCAGGCAACAGATTTCAGGAGGTAGATTCGAATCGCCTTGAAAGCACATGAAAAGCGGCAAAACGTGGACAATGATGCCCTTGGCCAAAAAGGGCGTATGCGTTTTTTCCTGAATATATTCAGGAAAAAACGCATACGCCCTTTTTGGCCAACCAAGCAACCTGGAAATGCCAATCAGCGCTCCAAAGAAGTCTCGCTTCCCAGCGGGCAAAAGGGCCATGCGGAAAAAAGTGTTCAAACCAGAAATGCAGGACCGGCCATGGAGAAATGGGAGCCTTGCTACGCTGATGGGTGGGATGTAAATTGCCAACAGCCACTCTGGAGAAGTGTACGGTGTGTTCTGAAACATCTAAAAAACACAGCTTGGAGAGCATAGGGCACTTCCACTCATGGGCGTATAAATTGGGAAAACTAAAAATCAGCAAGACACAGGCACCCCAAAGTTTAGGGCTGCTCTGTTGACAAGAACCCCCACTTCATTACACCTTAAATATCCTAGGAAAGAGAAAAATGGATAAAGAAGTTGTGGTCCTCATGTACAATGGAATATCACTCAGCCATGAAATCAACGTCATAAGGCTAGTAGCAGCACGATGAGTGGATTTAGGTACGACGATTCTAAGTGAAATAAGTCACACAGAAAAAGACACTTATCGTAAGATATCACTTGTAGAGGGAATGTAAAAACCGCTACACTTGAACTGAATTACAAAACAGAACAGAGTCACACGTTTAGGAAACACACTATGGCTGCTGAACGGGAAAGGTGAGGTGGGGTGATGCATAAAACAAGGGTTTCAAATTAGCTCAGATACCGTTCCATAAACCCAATATGTAAGAGACAAGACCTATTCCTTTTTCAGTGAACTGGACTCTACACCCCCTATTCACCGCACAAGAATATATCTGACTAGTAAGAATCTTCAAACCTATGTATTGATATCTCTCTGTAAGTGAGTCAAGGGGGTGTAAAGCGGCATAAACACAGCCGTGAAAAGCAGCTAAACCCCATTATAAAAATAAATTACTTTTCAAAACCCGTGAAACAAAGACAGTGAAAGAGAGAGAAATTCTTACAAAATTCGTTCAGGGGCTGTGATGCAACCTGGATTGACCATATCTAGACCCACAGCTGATTGAGACATAAGGGTGGACACTCTTGGGGCTGAGAGGTTCGGTGAGGTTGGGTGAGCCAACGCAGACCCTTTCAAGTAATACTGCATGGTACCCATCCCATGGGTCCCAATCTCCAGGTTCAAGGGCATCTTCCTACGTCGAAAACAGGCATGAGAAACCCAGAAGATGGTACACCGTGTGATCGGGAAAGGTTTCTAAAACGCACCTCATTTCTCATCTCCTTTGCTCGGGTTCGCCATTCCAGCCGATTTACTAGCCATCTCCCTCCTTGGAGAATCAGCATCTTTAACCTCCTGTTCCGTACAGGTTGCAATTTGTCCTGAGGATGAACGGGAAGAGGGGGAACCAATGAGAGACTAGCTCTAGGTGTTGGGACAGGCACAGGTCACTCTATTTTCCCATCAGGAAGAAGAATTAAGCACAAGCTCAGCCTGCCCCCCAGAACCAGAAGAGGGCCTGAAGCAATCCTGCGCTTTTGCGGCCAGCTCCCAAAAAAGCGAGTTGAAAAATGGAGCTCAGGGGCACTGCAATTCACAAACCTGCAGAGTTTTAAATGATACCTCTCATCCACAAATATATTAAGGGAAGGCAACGAAGAGGCTTTGAAAGCAAGGCAGAATTGCAGGCAACAGATTTCAGGAGGTAGATTCGAATCGCCTTGAAAGCACATGAAAAGCGGCAAAACGTGGACAATGATGCCCTTGGCCAAAAAGGGCGTATGCGTTTTTTCCTGAATATATTCAGGAAAAAACGCATACGCCCTTTTTGGCCAACCAAGCAACCTGGAAATGCCAATCAGCGCTCCAAAGAAGTCTCGCTTCCCAGCGGGCAAAAGGGCCATGCGGAAAAAAGTGTCCAAACCAGAAATGCAGGACCGGCCATGGAGAAATGGGAGCCTTGCTACGCTGATGGGTGGGATGTAAATTGCCAACAGCCACTCTGGAGAAGTGTACGGTGTGTTCTGAAACATCTAAAAAACACAGCTTGGAGAGCATAGGGCACTTCCACTCATGGGCGTATAAATTGGGAAAACTAAAAATCAGCAAGACACAGGCACCCCAAAGTTTAGGGCTGCTCTGTTGACAAGAACCGCCACTTCATTACACCTTAAATATCCTAGGAAAGAGAAAAATTGATAAAGAAGTTGTGGTCCTCATGTACAATGGAATATCACTCAGCCATGAAATCAACGTCATAAGGCTAGTAGCAGCACGATGAGTGGATTTAGGTACGACGATTCTAAGTGAAATAAGTCACACAGAAAAAGACACTTATCGTAAGATATCACTTGTAGAGGGAATGTAAAAACCGCTACACTTGAACTGAATTACAAAACAGAACAGAGTCACACGTTTAGGAAACACACTATGGCTGCTGAACGGGAAAGGTGAGGTGGGGTGATGCATAAAACAAGGGTTTCAAATTAGCTCAGATACCGTTCCATAAACCCAATATGTAAGAGAGAAGACCTATTCCTTTTTCAGTGAACTGGACTCAACACCCCCTATTCACCGCACAAGAATATATCTGACTAGTAAGAATCTTCAAACCTATGTATTGATATCTCTCTGTAAGTGAGTCAAGGGGGTGTAAAGCGGCATAAACACAGCCGTGAAAAGCAGCTAAACCCCATTATAAAAATAAATTACTTTTCAAAATCAGTGAAACAAAGACAGTGAAAGAGAGAGAAATTCTTACAAAATTCGTTCAGGGGCTGTGATGCAACCTGGATTGACCATATCTAGACCCACAGCTGATTGAGACATAAGGGTGGACACTCTTGGGGCTGAGAGTTTCGGTGAGGTTGGGGGAGCCAACGCAGACCCTTTCAAGTAATACTGCATGGTACCCATCCCATGGGTCCCAAATCTCCAGGTTCAAGGGCATCTTCCTACATCGAAAACATGCATGAGAAACCCAGAAGATGGTACACTGTGTGATCGGGAAAGGTTTCTAAAACGCACCTCATTTCTCATCTCCTTGGCTCGGGTTCGCCATTCCAGCCGATTTACTAGCCATCTCCCTCCTTGGAGAATCAGCACCTTTAACCTCCTGTTCCGTACAGGTTGCAATTTGTCCTGAGGATGAACGGGAAGAGGGGGAACCAATGAGAGACTAGCTCTAGGTGTTGGGACAGGCACAGGTCACTCTATTTTCCCATCAGGAAGAAGAATTAAGCACAAGCTCAGCCTGCCCCCCAGAACCAGAAGAGGGCCTGAAGCAATCCTGCGCTTTTGCGGCCAGCTCCCAAAAAAGCGAGTTGAAAAATGGAGCTCAGGGGCACTGCAATTCACAAACCTGCAGAGTTTTAAATGATACCTCTCGTCCACAAATATATTAAGGGAAGGCAACGAAGAGGCTTTGAAAGCAAGGCAGAATTGCAGGCAACAGATTTCAGGAGGTAGATTCGAATCGCCTTGAAAGCACATGAAAAGCGGCAAAACGTGGACAATGATGCCCTTGGCCAAAAAGGGCGTATGCGTTTTTTCCTGAATATATTCAGGAAAAAACGCATACGCCCTTTTTGGCCAACCAAGCAACCTGGAAAGGCCAATCAGCGCTCCAAAGAAGTCTCGCTTCCCAGCGGGCAAAAGGGCCATGCGGAAAAAAGTGTCCAAACCAGAAATGCAGGACCGGCCATGGAGAAATGGGAGCCTTGCTACGCTGATGGGTGGGATGTAAATTGCCAACAGCCACTCTGGAGAAGTGTACGGTGTGTTCTGAAACATCTAAAACACACAGCTTGGAGAGCATAGGGCACTTCCACTCATGGGCGTATAAATTGGGAAAACTAAAAATCAGCAAGACACAGGCACCCCAAAATTTAGGGCTGCTCTGTTGACAAGAACCCCCACTTCATTACACCTTAAATATCCTAGGAAAGAGAAAAATGGATAAAGAAGTTGTGGTCCTCATGTACAATGGAATATCACTCAGCCATGAAATCCACGTCATAAGTCTAGTAGCAGCACGATGAGTGGATTTAGGTACGACGATTCTAAGTGAATTAAGTCACACAGAAAAAGACACTTATCATAAGATATCACTTCTAGAGGGAATGTAAAAACCGCTACACTTGAACTGAATTACAAAACAGAACAGAGTCACACGTTTAGGAAACACACTATGGCTGCTGAACGGGAAAGGTGAGGTGGGGTGATGCATAAAACAAGGGTTTCAAATTAGCTCAGATACCGTTCCATAAACCCAATATGTAAGAGACAAGACCTATTCATTTTTCAGTGAACTGGACTCAACACCCCCTATTCACCGCACACGAATATATCTGACTAGTAAGAATCTTCAAACCTATGTATTGATATCTCTCTGTAAGTGAGTCAAGGGGGTGTAAAGCGGCATAAACACAGCCGTGAAAAGCAGCTAAACCCCATTATAAAAATAAATTACTTTTCAAAACCCGTGAAACAAAGACAGTGAAAGAGAGAGAAATTCTTACAAAATTCGTTCAGGGGCTGTGATGCAACCTGGATTGACCATATCTAGACCCACAGCTGATTGAGACATAAGGGTGGACACTCTTGGGGCTGAGAGGTTCGGTGAGGTTGGGTGAGCCAACGCAGACCCTTTCAAGTAATACTGCATGGTACCCATCCCATGGGTCCCAATCTCCAGGTTCAAGGGCATCTTCCTACGTCGAAAACAGGCATGAGAAACCCAGAAGATGGTACACCGTGTGATCGGGAAAGGTTTCTAAAACGCACCTCATTTCTCATCTCCTTTGCTCGGGTTCGCCATTCCAGCCGATTTACTAGCCATCTCCCTCCTTGGAGAATCAGCATCTTTAACCTCCTGTTCCGTACAGGTTGCAATTTGTCCTGAGGATGAACGGGAAGAGGGGGAACCAATGAGAGACTAGCTCTAGGTGTTGGGACAGGCACAGGTCACTCTATTTTCCCATCAGGAAGAAGAATTAAGCACAAGCTCAGCCTGCCCCCCAGAACCAGAAGAGGGCCTGAAGCAATCCTGCGCTTTTGCAGCCAGCTCCCAAAAAAGCGAGTTGAAAAATGGAGCTCAGGGGCACTGCAATTCACAAACCTGCAGAGTTTTAAATGATACCTCTCGTCCACAAATATATTAAGGGAAGGCAACGAAGAGGCTTTGAAAGCAAGGCAGAATTGCAGGCAACAGATTTCAGGAGGTAGATTCGAATCGCCTTGAAAGCACATGAAAAGCGGCAAAACGTGGACAATGATGCCCTTGGCCAAAAAGGGCGTATGCGTTTTTTCCTGAATATATTCAGGAAAAAACGCATACGCCCTTTTTGGCCAACCAAGCAACCTGGAAATGCCAATCAGCGCTCCAAAGAAGTCTCGCTTCCCAGCGGGCAAAAGGGCCATGCGGAAAAAAGTGTTCAAACCAGAAATGCAGGACCGGCCATGGAGAAATGGGAGCCTTGCTACGCTGATGGGTGGGATGTAAATTGCCAACAGCCACTCTGGAGAAGTGTACGGTGTGTTCTGAAACATCTAAAAAACACAGCTTGGAGAGCATAGGGCACTTCCACTCATGGGCGTATAAATTGGGAAAACTAAAAATCAGCAAGACACAGGCACCCCAAAGTTTAGGGCTGCTCTGTTGACAAGAACCCCCACTTCATTACACCTTAAATATCCTAGGAAAGAGAAAAATGGATAAAGAAGTTGTGGTCCTCATGTACAATGGAATATCACTCAGCCATGAAATCAACGTCATAAGGCTAGTAGCAGCACGATGAGTGGATTTAGGTACGACGATTCTAAGTGAAATAAGTCACACAGAAAAAGACACTTATCGTAAGATATCACTTGTAGAGGGAATGTAAAAACCGCTACACTTGAACTGAATTACAAAACAGAACAGAGTCACACGTTTAGGAAACACACTATGGCTGCTGAACGGGAAAGGTGAGGTGGGGTGATGCATAAAACAAGGGTTTCAAATTAGCTCAGATACCGTTCCATAAACCCAATATGTAAGAGACAAGACCTATTCCTTTTTCAGTGAACTGGACTCTACACCCCCTATTCACCGCACAAGAATATATCTGACTAGTAAGAATCTTCAAACCTATGTATTGATATCTCTCTGTAAGTGAGTCAAGGGGGTGTAAAGCGGCATAAACACAGCCGTGAAAAGCAGCTAAACCCCATTATAAAAATAAATTACTTTTCAAAACCCGTGAAACAAAGACAGTGAAAGAGAGAGAAATTCTTACAAAATTCGTTCAGGGGCTGTGATGCAACCTGGATTGACCATATCTAGACCCACAGCTGATTGAGACATAAGGGTGGACACTCTTGGGGCTGAGAGGTTCGGTGAGGTTGGGTGAGCCAACGCAGACCCTTTCAAGTAATACTGCATGGTACCCATCCCATGGGTCCCAATCTCCAGGTTCAAGGGCATCTTCCTACATCGAAAACAGGCATGAGAAACCCAGAAGATGGTACACCGTGTGATCGGGAAAGGTTTCTAAAACGCACCTCATTTCTCATCTCCTTTGCTCGGGTTCGCCATTCCAGCCGATTTACTAGCCATCTCCCTCCTTGGAGAATCAGCATCTTTAACCTCCTGTTCCGTACAGGTTGCAATTTGTCCTGAGGATGAACGGGAAGAGGGGGAACCAATGAGAGACTAGCTCTAGGTGTTGGGACAGGCACAGGTCACTCTATTTTCCCATCAGGAAGAAGAATTAAGCACAAGCTCAGCCTGCCCCCCAGAACCAGAAGAGGGCCTGAAGCAATCCTGCGCTTTTGCGGCCAGCTCCCAAAAAAGCGAGTTGAAAAATGGAGCTCAGGGGCACTGCAATTCACAAACCTGCAGAGTTTTAAATGATACCTCTCATCCACAAATATATTAAGGGAAGGCAACGAAGAGGCTTTGAAAGCAAGGCAGAATTGCAGGCAACAGATTTCAGGAGGTAGATTCGAATCGCCTTGAAAGCACATGAAAAGCGGCAAAACGTGGACAATGATGCCCTTGGCCAAAAAGGGCGTATGCGTTTTTTCCTGAATATATTCAGGAAAAAACGCATACGCCCTTTTTGGCCAACCAAGCAACCTGGAAATGCCAATCAGCGCTCCAAAGAAGTCTCGCTTCCCAGCGGGCAAAAGGGCCATGCGGAAAAAAGTGTCCAAACCAGAAATGCAGGACCGGCCATGGAGAAATGGGAGCCTTGCTACGCTGATGGGTGGGATGTAAATTGCCAACAGCCACTCTGGAGAAGTGTACGGTGTGTTCTGAAACATCTAAAAAACACAGCTTGGAGAGCATAGGGCACTTCCACTCATGGGCGTATAAATTGGGAAAACTAAAAATCAGCAAGACACAGGCACCCCAAAATTTAGGGCTGCTCTGTTGACAAGAACCCCCACTTCATTACACCTTAAATATCCTAGGAAAGAGAAAAATGGATAAAGAAGTTGTGGTCCTCATGTACAATGGAATATCACTCAGCCATGAAATCCACGTCATAAGGCTAGTAGCAGCACGATGAGTGGATTTAGGTACGACGATTCTAAGTGAAATAAGTCACACAGAAAAAGACACTTATCGTAAGATATCACTTGTAGAGGGAATGTAAAAACCGCTACACTTGAACTGAATTACAAAACAGAACAGAGTCACACGTTTAGGAAACACACTATGGCTGCTGAACGGGAAAGGTGAGGTGGGGTGATGCATAAAACAAGGGTTTCAAATTAGCTCAGATACCGTTCCATAAACCCAATATGTAAGAGACAAGACCTATTCCTTTTTCAGTGAACTGGACTCAACACCCCCTATTCACCGCACAAGAATATATCTGACTAGTAAGAATCTTCAAACCTATGTATTGATATCTCTGTGTTAGTGAGTCAAGGGGGTGTAAAGCGGCATAAACACAGCCGTGAAAAGCAGCTAAACCCCATTATAAAAATAAATTACTTTTCAAAATCAGTGAAACAAAGACAGTGAAAGAGAGAGAAATTCTTACAAAATTCGTTCAGGGGCTGTGATGCAACCTGGATTGACCATATCTAGACCCACAGCTGATTGAGACATAAGGGTGGACACTCTTGGGGCTGAGAGGTTCGGTGAGGTTGGGTGAGCCAACGCAGACCCTTTCAAGTAATACTGCATGGTACCCATCCCATGGGTCCCAATCTCCAGGTTCAAGGGCATCTTCCTACGTCGAAAACAGGCATGAGAAACCCAGAAGATGGTACACCGTGTGATCGGGAAAGGTTTCTAAAACGCACCTCATTTCTCATCTCCTTGGCTCGGGTTCGCCATTCCAGCCGATTTACTAGCCATCTCCCTCCTTGGAGAATCAGCATCTTTAACCTCCTGTTCCGTACAGGTTGCAATTTGTCCTGAGGATGAACGGGAAGAGGGGGAACCAATGAGAGACTAGCTCTAGGTGTTGGGACAGGCACAGGTCACTCTATTTTCCCATCAGGAAGAAGAATTAAGCACAAGCTCAGCCTGCCCCCCAGAACCAGAAGAGGGCCTGAAGCAATCCTGCGCTTTTGCGGCCAGCTCCCAAAAAAGCGAGTTGAAAAATGGAGCTCAGGGGCACTGCAATTCACAAACCTGCAGAGTTTTAAATGATACCTCTCGTCCACAAATATATTAAGGGAAGGCAACGAAGAGGCTTTGAAAGCAAGGCAGAATTGCAGGCAACAGATTTCAGGAGGTAGATTCGAATCGCCTTGAAAGCACATGAAAAGCGGCAAAACGTGGACAATGATGCCCTTGGCCAAAAAGGGCGTATGCGTTTTTTCCTGAATATATTCAGGAAAAAACGCATACGCCCTTTTTGGCCAACCAAGCAACCTGGAAATGCCAATCAGCGCTCCAAAGAAGTCTCGCTTCCCAGCGGGCAAAAGGGCCATGCGGAAAAAAGTGTCCAAACCAGAAATGCAGGACCGGCCATGGAGAAATGGGAGCCTTGCTACGCTGATGGGTGGGATGTAAATTGCCAACAGCCACTCTGGAGAAGTGTACGGTGTGTTCTGAAACATCTAAAAAACACAGCTTGGAGAGCATAGGGCACTTCCACTCATGGGCGTATAAATTGGGAAAACTAAAAATCAGCAAGACACAGGCACCCCAAAGTTTAGGGCTGCTCTGTTGACAAGAACCCCCACTTCATTACACCTTAAATATCCTAGGAAAGAGAAAAATGGATAAAGAAGTTGTGGTCCTCATGTACAATGGAATATCACTCAGCCATGAAATCAACGTCATAAGGCTAGTAGCAGCACGATGAGTGGATTTAGGTACGACGATTCTAAGTGAAATAAGTCACACAGAAAAACACACTTATCATAAGATATCACTTGTAGAGGGAATGTAAAAACCGCTACACTTGAACTGAATTACAAAACAGAACAGAGTCACACGTTTAGGAAACACACTATGGCTGCTGAACGGGAAAGGTGAGGTGGGGTGATGCATAAAACAAGGGTTTCAAATTAGCTCAGATACCGTTCCATAAACCCAATATGTAAGAGACAAGACCTATTCCTTTTTCAGTGAACTGGACTCTACACCCCCTATTCACCGCACAAGAATATATCTGACTAGTAAGAATCTTCAAACCTATGTATTGATATCTCTCTGTAAGTGAGTCAAGGGGGTGTAAAGCGGCATAAACACAGCCGTGAAAAGCAGCTAAACCCCATTATAAAAATAAATTACTTTTCAAAACCCGTGAAACAAAGACAGTGAAAGAGAGAGAAATTCTTACAAAATTCGTTCAGGGGCTGTGATGCAACCTGGATTGACCATATCTAGACCCACAGCTGATTGAGACATAAGGGTGGACACTCTTGGGGCTGAGAGGTTCGGTGAGGTTGGGTGAGCCAACGCAGACCCTTTCAAGTAATACTGCATGGTACCCATCCCATGGGTCCCAATCTCCAGGTTCAAGGGCATCTTCCTACGTCGAAAACAGGCATGAGAAACCCAGAAGATGGTACACCGTGTGATCGGGAAAGGTTTCTAAAACGCACCTCATTTCTCATCTCCTTTGCTCGGGTTCGCCATTCCAGCCGATTTACTAGCCATCTCCCTCCTTGGAGAATCAGCATCTTTAACCTCCTGTTCCGTACAGGTTGCAATTTGTCCTGAGGATGAACGGGAAGAGGGGGAACCAATGAGAGACTAGCTCTAGGTGTTGGGACAGGCACAGGTCACTCTATTTTCCCATCAGGAAGAAGAATTAAGCACAAGCTCAGCCTGCCCCCCAGAACCAGAAGAGGGCCTGAAGCAATCCTGCGCTTTTGCGGACAGCTCCCAAAAAAGCGAGTTGAAAAATGGAGCTCAGGGGCACTGCAATTCACAAACCTGCAGAGTTTTAAATGATACCTCTCATCCACAAATATATTAAGGGAAGGCAACGAAGAGGCTTTGAAAGCAAGGCAGAATTGCAGGCAACAGATTTCAGGAGGTAGATTCGAATCGCCTTGAAAGCACATGAAAAGCGGCAAAACGTGGACAATGATGCCCTTGGCCAAAAAGGGCGTATGCGTTTTTTCCTGAATATATTCAGGAAAAAACGCATACGCCCTTTTTGGCCAACCAAGCAACCTGGAAAGGCAAATCAGCGCTCCAAAGAAGTCTCGCTTCCCAGCGGGCAAAAGGGCCATGCGGAAAAAAGTGTCCAAACCAGAAATGCAGGACCGGCCATGGAGAAATGGGAGCCTTGCTACGCTGATGGGTGGGATGTAAATTGCCAACAGCCACTCTGGAGAAGTGTACGGTGTGTTCTGAAACATCTAAAAAACACAGCTTGGAGAGCATAGGGCACTTCCACTCATGGGCGTATAAATTGGGAAAACTAAAAATCAGCAAGACACAGGCACCCCAAAATTTAGGGCTGCTCTGTTGACAAGAACCCCCACTTCATTACACCTTAAATATCCTAGGAAAGAGAAAAATGGATAAAGAAGTTGTGGTCCTCATGTACAATGGAATATCACTCAGCCATGAAATCCACGTCATAAGGCTAGTAGCAGCACGATGAGTGGATTTAGGTACGACGATTCTAAGTGAAATAAGTCACACAGAAAAAGACACTTATCGTAAGATATCACTTGTAGAGGGAATGTAAAAACCGCTACACTTGAACTGAATTACAAAACAGAACAGAGTCACACGTTTAGGAAACACACTATGGCTGCTGAACGGGAAAGGTGAGGTGGGGTGATGCATAAAACAAGGGTTTCAAATTAGCTCAGATACCGTTCCATAAACCCAATATGTAAGAGACAAGACCTATTCCTTTTTCAGTGAACTGGACTCAACACCCCCTATTCACCGCACAAGAATATATCTGACTAGTAAGAATCTTCAAACCTATGTATTGATATCTCTGTGTTAGTGAGTCAAGGGGGTGTAAAGCGGCATAAACACAGCCGTGAAAAGCAGCTAAACCCCATTATAAAAATAAATTACTTTTCAAAACCCGTGAAACAAAGACAGTGAAAGAGAGAGAAATTCTTACAAAATTCGTTCAGGGGCTGTGATGCAACCTGGATTGACCATATCTAGACCCACAGCTGATTGAGACATAAGGGTGGACACTCTTGGGGCTGAGAGGTTCGGTGAGGTTGGGTGAGCCAACGCAGACCCTTTCAAGTAATACTGCATGGTACCCATCCCATGGGTCCCAATCTCCAGGTTCAAGGGCATCTTCCTACGTCGAAAACAGGCATGAGAAACCCAGAAGATGGTACACCGTGTGATCGGGAAAGGTTTCTAAAACGCACCTCATTTCTCATCTCCTTGGCTCGGGTTCGCCATTCCAGCCGATTTACTAGCCATCTCCCTCCTTGGAGAATCAGCATCTTTAACCTCCTGTTCCGTACAGGTTGCAATTTGTCCTGAGGATGAACGGGAAGAGGGGGAACCAATGAGAGACTAGCTCTAGGTGTTGGGACAGGCACAGGTCACTCTATTTTCCCATCAGGAAGAAGAATTAAGCACAAGCTCAGCCTGCCCCCCAGAACCAGAAGAGGGCCTGAAGCAATCCTGCGCTTTTGCGGCCAGCTCCCAAAAAAGCGAGTTGAAAAATGGAGCTCAGGGGCACTGCAATTCACAAACCTGCAGAGTTTTAAATGATACCTCTCGTCCACAAATATATTAAGGGAAGGCAACGAAGAGGCTTTGAAAGCAAGGCAGAATTGCAGGCAACAGATTTCAGGAGGTAGATTCGAATCGCCTTGAAAGCACATGAAAAGCGGCAAAACGTGGACAATGATGCCCTTGGCCAAAAAGGGCGTATGCGTTTTTTCCTGAATATATTCAGGAAAAAACGCATACGCCCTTTTTGGCCAACCAAGCAACCTGGAAATGCCAATCAGCGCTCCAAAGAAGTCTCGCTTCCCAGCGGGCAAAAGGGCCATGCGGAAAAAAGTGTTCAAACCAGAAATGCAGGACCGGCCATGGAGAAATGGGAGCCTTGCTACGCTGATGGGTGGGATGTAAATTGCCAACAGCCACTCTGGAGAAGTGTACGGTGTGTTCTGAAACATCTAAAAAACACAGCTTGGAGAGCATAGGGCACTTCCACTCATGGGCGTATAAATTGGGAAAACTAAAAATCAGCAAGACACAGGCACCCCAAAGTTTAGGGCTGCTCTGTTGACAAGAACCCCCACTTCATTACACCTTAAATATCCTAGGAAAGAGAAAAATGGATAAAGAAGTTGTGGTCCTCATGTACAATGGAATATCACTCAGCCATGAAATCCACGTCATAAGGCTAGTAGCAGCACGATGAGTGGATTTAGGTACGACGATTCTAAGTGAAATAAGTCACACAGAAAAAGACACTTATCGTAAGATATCACTTGTAGAGGGAATGTAAAAACCGCTACACTTGAACTGAATTACAAAACAGAACAGAGTCACACGTTTAGGAAACACACTATGGCTGCTGAACGGGAAAGGTGAGGTGGGGTGATGCATAAAACAAGGGTTTCAAATTAGCTCAGATACCGTTCCATAAACCCAATATGTAAGAGACAAGACCTATTCCTTTTTCAGTGAACTGGACTCTACACCCCCTATTCACCGCACAAGAATATATCTGACTAGTAAGAATCTTCAAACCTATGTATTGATATCTCTCTGTAAGTGAGTCAAGGGGGTGTAAAGCGGCATAAACACAGCCGTGAAAAGCAGCTAAACCCCATTATAAAAATAAATTACTTTTCAAAATCAGTGAAACAAAGACAGTGAAAGAGAGAGAAATTCTTACAAAATTCGTTCAGGGGCTGTGATGCAACCTGGATTGACCATATCTAGACCCACAGCTGATTGATACATAAGGGTGGACACTCTTGGGGCTGAGAGTTTCGGTGAGGTTGGGGGAGCCAACGCAGACCCTTTCAAGTAATACTGCATGGTACCCATCCCATGGGTCCCAAATCTCCAGGTTCAAGGGCATCTTCCTACATCGAAAACATGCATGAGAAACCCAGAAGATGGTACACTGTGTGATCGGGAAAGGTTTCTAAAACGCACCTCATTTCTCATCTCCTTGGCTCGGGTTCGCCATTCCAGCCGATTTACTAGCCATCTCCCTCCTTGGAGAATCAGCACCTTTAACCTCCTGTTCCGTACAGGTTGCAATTTGTCCTGAGGATGAACGGGAAGAGGGGGAACCAATGAGAGACTAGCTCTAGGTGTTGGGACAGGCACAGGTCACTCTATTTTCCCATCAGGAAGAAGAATTAAGCACAAGCTCAGCCTGCCCCCCAGAACCAGAAGAGGGCCTGAAGCAATCCTGCGCTTTTGCGGCCAGCTCCCAAAAAAGCGAGTTGAAAAATGGAGCTCAGGGGCACTGCAATTCACAAACCTGCAGAGTTTTAAATGATACCTCTCGTCCACAAATATATTAAGGGAAGGCAACGAAGAGGCTTTGAAAGCAAGGCAGAATTGCAGGCAACAGATTTCAGGAGGTAGATTCGAATCGCCTTGAAAGCACATGAAAAGCGGCAAAACGTGGACAATGATGCCCTTGGCCAAAAAGGGCGTATGCGTTTTTTCCTGAATATATTCAGGAAAAAACGCATACGCCCTTTTTGGCCAACCAAGCAACCTGGAAAGGCCAATCAGCGCTCCAAAGAAGTCTCGCTTCCCAGCGGGCAAAAGGGCCATGCGGAAAAAAGTGTCCAAACCAGAAATGCAGGACCGGCCATGGAGAAATGGGAGCCTTGCTACGCTGATGGGTGGGATGTAAATTGCCAACAGCCACTCTGGAGAAGTGTACGGTGTGTTCTGAAACATCTAAAACACACAGCTTGGAGAGCATAGGGCACTTCCACTCATGGGCGTATAAATTGGGAAAACTAAAAATCAGCAAGACACAGGCACCCCAAAATTTAGGGCTGCTCTGTTGACAAGAACCCCCACTTCATTACACCTTAAATATCCTAGGAAAGAGAAAAATGGATAAAGAAGTTGTGGTCCTCATGTACAATGGAATATCACTCAGCCATGAAATCCACGTCATAAGTCTAGTAGCAGCACGATGAGTGGATTTAGGTACGACGATTCTAAGTGAATTAAGTCACACAGAAAAAGACACTTATCATAAGATATCACTTCTAGAGGGAATGTAAAAACCGCTACACTTGAACTGAATTACAAAACAGAACAGAGTCACACGTTTAGGAAACACACTATGGCTGCTGAACGGGAAAGGTGAGGTGGGGTGATGCATAAAACAAGGGTTTCAAATTAGCTCAGATACCGTTCCATAAACCCAATATGTAAGAGACAAGACCTATTCATTTTTCAGTGAACTGGACTCAACACCCCCTATTCACCGCACACGAATATATCTGACTAGTAAGAATCTTCAAACCTATGTATTGATATCTCTCTGTAAGTGAGTCAAGGGGGTGTAAAGCGGCATAAACACAGCCGTGAAAAGCAGCTAAACCCCATTATAAAAATAAATTACTTTTCAAAACCCGTGAAACAAAGACAGTGAAAGAGAGAGAAATTCTTACAAAATTCGTTCAGGGGCTGTGATGCAACCTGGATTGACCATATCTAGACCCACAGCTGATTGAGACATAAGGGTGGACACTCTTGGGGCTGAGAGGTTCGGTGAGGTTGGGTGAGCCAACGCAGACCCTTTCAAGTAATACTGCATGGTACCCAGCCCATGGGTCCCAATCTCCAGGTTCAAGGGCATCTTCCTACGTCGAAAACAGGCATGAGAAACCCAGAAGATGGTACACCGTGTGATCGGGAAAGGTTTCTAAAACGCACCTCATTTCTCATCTCCTTTGCTCGGGTTCGCCATTCCAGCCGATTTACTAGCCATCTCCCTCCTTGGAGAATCAGCATCTTTAACCTCCTGTTCCGTACAGGTTGCAATTTGTCCTGAGGATGAACGGGAAGAGGGGGAACCAATGAGAGACTAGCTCTAGGTGTTGGGACAGGCACAGGTCACTCTATTTTCCCATCAGGAAGAAGAATTAAGCACAAGCTCAGCCTGCCCCCCAGAACCAGAAGAGGGCCTGAAGCAATCCTGCGCTTTTGCAGCCAGCTCCCAAAAAAGCGAGTTGAAAAATGGAGCTCAGGGGCACTGCAATTCACAAACCTGCAGAGTTTTAAATGATACCTCTCGTCCACAAATATATTAAGGGAAGGCAACGAAGAGGCTTTGAAAGCAAGGCAGAATTGCAGGCAACAGATTTCAGGAGGTAGATTCGAATCGCCTTGAAAGCACATGAAAAGCGGCAAAACGTGGACAATGATGCCCTTGGCCAAAAAGGGCGTATGCGTTTTTTCCTGAATATATTCAGGAAAAAACGCATACGCCCTTTTTGGCCAACCAAGCAACCTGGAAATGCCAATCAGCGCTCCAAAGAAGTCTCGCTTCCCAGCGGGCAAAAGGGCCATGCGGAAAAAAGTGTTCAAACCAGAAATGCAGGACCGGCCATGGAGAAATGGGAGCCTTGCTACGCTGATGGGTGGGATGTAAATTGCCAACAGCCACTCTGGAGAAGTGTACGGTGTGTTCTGAAACATCTAAAAAACACAGCTTGGAGAGCATAGGGCACTTCCACTCATGGGCGTATAAATTGGGAAAACTAAAAATCAGCAAGACACAGGCACCCCAAAGTTTAGGGCTGCTCTGTTGACAAGAACCCCCACTTCATTACACCTTAAATATCCTAGGAAAGAGAAAAATGGATAAAGAAGTTGTGGTCCTCATGTACAATGGAATATCACTCAGCCATGAAATCAACGTCATAAGGCTAGTAGCAGCACGATGAGTGGATTTAGGTACGACGATTCTAAGTGAAATAAGTCACACAGAAAAAGACACTTATCGTAAGATATCACTTGTAGAGGGAATGTAAAAACCGCTACACTTGAACTGAATTACAAAACAGAACAGAGTCACACGTTTAGGAAACACACTATGGCTGCTGAACGGGAAAGGTGAGGTGGGGTGATGCATAAAACAAGGGTTTCAAATTAGCTCAGATACCGTTCCATAAACCCAATATGTAAGAGACAAGACCTATTCCTTTTTCAGTGAACTGGACTCTACACCCCCTATTCACCGCAGAAGAATATATCTGACTAGTAAGAATCTTCAAACCTATGTATTGATATCTCTCTGTAAGTGAGTCAAGGGGGTGTAAAGCGGCATAAACACAGCCGTGAAAAGCAGCTAAACCCCATTATAAAAATAAATTACTTTTCAAAACCCGTGAAACAAAGACAGTGAAAGAGAGAGAAATTCTTACAAAATTCGTTCAGGGGCTGTGATGCAACCTGGATTGACCATATCTAGACCCACAGCTGATTGAGACATAAGGGTGGACACTCTTGGGGCTGAGAGGTTCGGTGAGGTTGGGTGAGCCAACGCAGACCCTTTCAAGTAATACTGCATGGTACCCATCCCATGGGTCCCAATCTCCAGGTTCAAGGGCATCTTCCTACGTCGAAAACAGGCATGAGAAACCCAGAAGATGGTACACCGTGTGATCGGGAAAGGTTTCTAAAACGCACCTCATTTCTCATCTCCTTTGCTCGGGTTCGCCATTCCAGCCGATTTACTAGCCATCTCCCTCCTTGGAGAATCAGCATCTTTAACCTCCTGTTCCGTACAGGTTGCAATTTGTCCTGAGGATGAACGGGAAGAGGGGGAACCAATGAGAGACTAGCTCTAGGTGTTGGGACAGGCACAGGTCACTCTATTTTCCCATCAGGAAGAAGAATTAAGCACAAGCTCAGCCTGCCCCCCAGAACCAGAAGAGGGCCTGAAGCAATCCTGCGCTTTTGCGGCCAGCTCCCAAAAAAGCGAGTTGAAAAATGGAGCTCAGGGGCACTGCAATTCACAAACCTGCAGAGTTTTAAATGATACCTCTCATCCACAAATATATTAAGGGAAGGCAACGAAGAGGCTTTGAAAGCAAGGCAGAATTGCAGGCAACAGATTTCAGGAGGTAGATTCGAATCGCCTTGAAAGCACATGAAAAGCGGCAAAACGTGGACAATGATGCCCTTGGCCAAAAAGGGCGTATGCGTTTTTTCCTGAATATATTCAGGAAAAAACGCATACGCCCTTTTTGGCCAACCAAGCAACCTGGAAATGCCAATCAGCGCTCCAAAGAAGTCTCGCTTCCCAGCGGGCAAAAGGGCCATGCGGAAAAAAGTGTCCAAACCAGAAATGCAGGACCGGCCATGGAGAAATGGGAGCCTTGCTACGCTGATGGGTGGGATGTAAATTGCCAACAGCCACTCTGGAGAAGTGTACGGTGTGTTCTGAAACATCTAAAAAACACAGCTTGGAGAGCATAGGGCACTTCCACTCATGGGCGTATAAATTGGGAAAACTAAAAATCAGCAAGACACAGGCACCCCAAAATTTAGGGCTGCTCTGTTGACAAGAACCCCCACTTCATTACACCTTAAATATCCTAGGAAAGAGAAAAATGGATAAAGAAGTTGTGGTCCTCATGTACAATGGAATATCACTCAGCCATGAAATCCACGTCATAAGGCTAGTAGCAGCACGATGAGTGGATTTAGGTACGACGATTCTAAGTGAAATAAGTCACACAGAAAAAGACACTTATCGTAAGATATCACTTGTAGAGGGAATGTAAAAACCGCTACACTTGAACTGAATTACAAAACAGAACAGAGTCACACGTTTAGGAAACACACTATGGCTGCTGAACGGGAAAGGTGAGGTGGGGTGATGCATAAAACAAGGGTTTCAAATTAGCTCAGATACCGTTCCATAAACCCAATATGTAAGAGACAAGACCTATTCCTTTTTCAGTGAACTGGACTCAACACCCCCTATTCACCGCACAAGAATATATCTGACTAGTAAGAATCTTCAAACCTATGTATTGATATCTCTGTGTTAGTGAGTCAAGGGGGTGTAAAGCGGCATAAACACAGCCGTGAAAAGCAGCTAAACCCCATTATAAAAATAAATTACTTTTCAAAATCAGTGAAACAAAGACAGTGAAAGAGAGAGAAATTCTTACAAAATTCGTTCAGGGGCTGTGATGCAACCTGGATTGACCATATCTAGACCCACAGCTGATTGAGACATAAGGGTGGACACTCTTGGGGCTGAGAGGTTCGGTGAGGTTGGGTGAGCCAACGCAGACCCTTTCAAGTAATACTGCATGGTACCCATCCCATGGGTCCCAATCTCCAGGTTCAAGGGCATCTTCCTACGTCGAAAACAGGCATGAGAAACCCAGAAGATGGTACACCGTGTGATCGGGAAAGGTTTCTAAAACGCACCTCATTTCTCATCTCCTTGGCTCGGGTTCGCCATTCCAGCCGATTTACTAGCCATCTCCCTCCTTGGAGAATCAGCATCTTTAACCTCCTGTTCCGTACAGGTTGCAATTTGTCCTGAGGATGAACGGGAAGAGGGGGAACCAATGAGAGACTAGCTCTAGGTGTTGGGACAGGCACAGGTCACTCTATTTTCCCATCAGGAAGAAGAATTAAGCACAAGCTCAGCCTGCCCCCCAGAACCAGAAGAGGGCCTGAAGCAATCCTGCGCTTTTGCGGCCAGCTCCCAAAAAAGCGAGTTGAAAAATGGAGCTCAGGGGCACTGCAATTCACAAACCTGCAGAGTTTTAAATGATACCTCTCGTCCACAAATATATTAAGGGAAGGCAACGAAGAGGCTTTGAAAGCAAGGCAGAATTGCAGGCAACAGATTTCAGGAGGTAGATTCGAATCGCCTTGAAAGCACATGAAAAGCGGCAAAACGTGGACAATGATGCCCTTGGCCAAAAAGGGCGTATGCGTTTTTTCCTGAATATATTCAGGAAAAAACGCATACGCCCTTTTTGGCCAACCAAGCAACCTGGAAATGCCAATCAGCGCTCCAAAGAAGTCTCGCTTCCCAGCGGGCAAAAGGGCCATGCGGAAAAAAGTGTCCAAACCAGAAATGCAGGACCGGCCATGGAGAAATGGGAGCCTTGCTACGCTGATGGGTGGGATGTAAATTGCCAACAGCCACTCTGGAGAAGTGTACGGTGTGTTCTGAAACATCTAAAAAACACAGCTTGGAGAGCATAGGGCACTTCCACTCATGGGCGTATAAATTGGGAAAACTAAAAATCAGCAAGACACAGGCACCCCAAAGTTTAGGGCTGCTCTGTTGACAAGAACCCCCACTTCATTACACCTTAAATATCCTAGGAAAGAGAAAAATGGATAAAGAAGTTGTGGTCCTCATGTACAATGGAATATCACTCAGCCATGAAATCAACGTCATAAGGCTAGTAGCAGCACGATGAGTGGATTTAGGTACGACGATTCTAAGTGAAATAAGTCACACAGAAAAACACACTTATCATAAGATATCACTTGTAGAGGGAATGTAAAAACCGCTACACTTGAACTTAATTGCAAAACAGAACAGAGTCACACGTTTAGGAAACACACTATGGCTGCTGAACGGGAAAGGTGAGGTGGGGTGATGCATAAAACAAGGGTTTCAAATTAGCTCAGATACCGTTCCATAAACCCAATATGTAAGAGACAAGACCTATTCCTTTTTCAGTGAACTGGACTCTACACCCCCTATTCACCGCACAAGAATATATCTGACTAGTAAGAATCTTCAAACCTATGTATTGATATCTCTCTGTAAGTGAGTCAAGGGGGTGTAAAGCGGCATAAACACAGCCGTGAAAAGCAGCTAAACCCCATTATAAAAATAAATTACTTTTCAAAACCCGTGAAACAAAGACAGTGAAAGAGAGAGAAATTCTTACAAAATTCGTTCAGGGGCTGTGATGCAACCTGGATTGACCATATCTAGACCCACAGCTGATTGAGACATAAGGGTGGACACTCTTGGGGCTGAGAGGTTCGGTGAGGTTGGGTGAGCCAACGCAGACCCTTTCAAGTAATACTGCATGGTACCCATCCCATGGGTCCCAATCTCCAGGTTCAAGGGCATCTTCCTACGTCGAAAACAGGCATGAGAAACCCAGAAGATGGTACACCGTGTGATCGGGAAAGGTTTCTAAAACGCACCTCATTTCTCATCTCCTTTGCTCGGGTTCGCCATTCCAGCCGATTTACTAGCCATCTCCCTCCTTGGAGAATCAGCATCTTTAACCTCCTGTTCCGTACAGGTTGCAATTTGTCCTGAGGATGAACGGGAAGAGGGGGAACCAATGAGAGACTAGCTCTAGGTGTTGGGACAGGCACAGGTCACTCTATTTTCCCATCAGGAAGAAGAATTAAGCACAAGCTCAGCCTGCCCCCCAGAACCAGAAGAGGGCCTGAAGCAATCCTGCGCTTTTGCGGACAGCTCCCAAAAAAGCGAGTTGAAAAATGGAGCTCAGGGGCACTGCAATTCACAAACCTGCAGAGTTTTAAATGATACCTCTCATCCACAAATATATTAAGGGAAGGCAACGAAGAGGCTTTGAAAGCAAGGCAGAATTGCAGGCAACAGATTTCAGGAGGTAGATTCGAATCGCCTTGAAAGCACATGAAAAGCGGCAAAACGTGGACAATGATGCCCTTGGCCAAAAAGGGCGTATGCGTTTTTTCCTGAATATATTCAGGAAAAAACGCATACGCCCTTTTTGGCCAACCAAGCAACCTGGAAAGGCAAATCAGCGCTCCAAAGAAGTCTCGCTTCCCAGCGGGCAAAAGGGCCATGCGGAAAAAAGTGTCCAAACCAGAAATGCAGGACCGGCCATGGAGAAATGGGAGCCTTGCTACGCTGATGGGTGGGATGTAAATTGCCAACAGCCACTCTGGAGAAGTGTACGGTGTGTTCTGAAACATCTAAAAAACACAGCTTGGAGAGCATAGGGCACTTCCACTCATGGGCGTATAAATTGGGAAAACTAAAAATCAGCAAGACACAGGCACCCCAAAATTTAGGGCTGCTCTGTTGACAAGAACCCCCACTTCATTACACCTTAAATATCCTAGGAAAGAGAAAAATGGATAAAGAAGTTGTGGTCCTCATGTACAATGGAATATCACTCAGCCATGAAATCCACGTCATAAGGCTAGTAGCAGCACGATGAGTGGATTTAGGTACGACGATTCTAAGTGAAATAAGTCACACAGAAAAAGACACTTATCGTAAGATATCACTTGTAGAGGGAATGTAAAAACCGCTACACTTGAACTGAATTACAAAACAGAACAGAGTCACACGTTTAGGAAACACACTATGGCTGCTGAACGGGAAAGGTGAGGTGGGGTGATGCATAAAACAAGGGTTTCAAATTAGCTCAGATACCGTTCCATAAACCCAATATGTAAGAGACAAGACCTATTCCTTTTTCAGTGAACTGGACTCAACACCCCCTATTCACCGCACAAGAATATATCTGACTAGTAAGAATCTTCAAACCTATGTATTGATATCTCTGTGTTAGTGAGTCAAGGGGGTGTAAAGCGGCATAAACACAGCCGTGAAAAGCAGCTAAACCCCATTATAAAAATAAATTACTTTTCAAAATCAGTGAAACAAAGACAGTGAAAGAGAGAGAAATTCTTACAAAATTCGTTCAGGGGCTGTGATGCAACCTGGATTGACCATATCTAGACCCACAGCTGATTGAGACATAAGGGTGGACACTCTTGGGGCTGAGAGGTTCGGTGAGGTTGGGTGAGCCAACGCAGACCCTTTCAAGTAATACTGCATGGTACCCATCCCATGGGTCCCAATCTCCAGGTTCAAGGGCATCTTCCTACGTCGAAAACAGGCATGAGAAACCCAGAAGATGGTACACCGTGTGATCGGGAAAGGTTTCTAAAACGCACCTCATTTCTCATCTCCTTGGCTCGGGTTCGCCATTCCAGCCGATTTACTAGCCATCTCCCTCCTTGGAGAATCAGCATCTTTAACCTCCTGTTCCGTACAGGTTGCAATTTGTCCTGAGGATGAACGGGAAGAGGGGGAACCAATGAGAGACTAGCTCTAGGTGTTGGGACAGGCACAGGTCACTCTATTTTCCCATCAGGAAGAAGAATTAAGCACAAGCTCAGCCTGCCCCCCAGAACCAGAAGAGGGCCTGAAGCAATCCTGCGCTTTTGCGGCCAGCTCCCAAAAAAGCGAGTTGAAAAATGGAGCTCAGGGGCACTGCAATTCACAAACCTGCAGAGTTTTAAATGATACCTCTCGTCCACAAATATATTAAGGGAAGGCAACGAAGAGGCTTTGAAAGCAAGGCAGAATTGCAGGCAACAGATTTCAGGAGGTAGATTCGAATCGCCTTGAAAGCACATGAAAAGCGGCAAAACGTGGACAATGAGGCCCTTGGCCAAAAAGGGCGTATGCGTTTTTTCCTGAATATATTCAGGAAAAAACGCATACGCCCTTTTTGGCCAACCAAGCAACCTGGAAATGCCAATCAGCGCTCCAAAGAAGTCTCGCTTCCCAGCGGGCAAAAGGGCCATGCGGAAAAAAGTGTTCAAACCAGAAATGCAGGACCGGCCATGGAGAAATGGGAGCCTTGCTACGCTGATGGGTGGGATGTAAATTGCCAACAGCCACTCTGGAGAAGTGTACGGTGTGTTCTGAAACATCTAAAAAACACAGCTTGGAGAGCATAGGGCACTTCCACTCATGGGCGTATAAATTGGGAAAACTAAAAATCAGCAAGACACAGGCACCCCAAAGTTTAGGGCTGCTCTGTTGACAAGAACCCCCACTTCATTACACCTTAAATATCCTAGGAAAGAGAAAAATGGATAAAGAAGTTGTGGTCCTCATGTACAATGGAATATCACTCAGCCATGAAATCCACGTCATAAGGCTAGTAGCAGCACGATGAGTGGATTTAGGTACGACGATTCTAAGTGAAATAAGTCACACAGAAAAAGACACTTATCGTAAGATATCACTTGTAGAGGGAATGTAAAAACCGCTACACTTGAACTGAATTACAAAACAGAACAGAGTCACACGTTTAGGAAACACACTATGGCTGCTGAACGGGAAAGGTGAGGTGGGGTGATGCATAAAACAAGGGTTTCAAATTAGCTCAGATACCGATCCATAAACCCAATATGTAAGAGACAAGACCTATTCCTTTTTCAGTGAACTGGACTCTACACCCCCTATTCACCGCACAAGAATATATCTGACTAGTAAGAATCTTCAAACCTATGTATTGATATCTCTCTGTAAGTGAGTCAAGGGGGTGTAAAGCGGCATAAACACAGCCGTGAAAAGCAGCTAAACCCCATTATAAAAATAAATTACTTTTCAAAACCCGTGAAACAAAGACAGTGAAAGAGAGAGAAATTCTTACAAAATTCGTTCAGGGGCTGTGATGCAACCTGGATTGACCATATCTAGACCCACAGCTGATTGAGACATAAGGGTGGACACTCTTGGGGCTGAGAGGTTCGGTGAGGTTGGGTGAGCCAACGCAGACCCTTTCAAGTAATACTGCATGGTACCCATCCCATGGGTCCCAATCTCCAGGTTCAAGGGCATCTTCCTACGTCGAAAACAGGCATGAGAAACCCAGAAGATGGTACACCGTGTGATCGGGAAAGGTTTCTAAAACGCACCTCATTTCTCATCTCCTTTGCTCGGGTTCGCCATTCCAGCCGATTTACTAGCCATCTCCCTCCTTGGAGAATCAGCATCTTTAACCTCCTGTTCCGTACAGGTTGCAATTTGTCCTGAGGATGAACGGGAAGAGGGGGAACCAATGAGAGACTAGCTCTAGGTGTTGGGACAGGCACAGGTCACTCTATTTTCCCATCAGGAAGAAGAATTAAGCACAAGCTCAGCCTGCCCCCCAGAACCAGAAGAGGGCCTGAAGCAATCCTGCGCTTTTGCGGCCAGCTCCCAAAAAAGCGAGTTGAAAAATGGAGCTCAGGGGCACTGCAATTCACAAACCTGCAGAGTTTTAAATGATACCTCTCGTCCACAAATATATTAAGGGAAGGCAACGAAGAGGCTTTGAAAGCAAGGCAGAATTGCAGGAAACAGATTTCAGGAGGTAGATTCGAATCGCCTTGAAAGCACATGAAAAGCGGCAAAACGTGGACAATGATGCCCTTGGCCAAAAAGGGCGTATGCGTTTTTTCCTGAATATATTCAGGAAAAAACGCATACGCCCTTTTTGGCCAACCAAGCAACCTGGAAAGGCCAATCAGCGCTCCAAAGAAGTCTCGCTTCCCAGCGGGCAAAAGGGCCATGCGGAAAAAAGTGTCCAAACCAGAAATGCAGGACCGGCCATGGAGAAATGGGAGCCTTGCTACGCTGATGGGTGGGATGTAAATTGCCAACAGCCACTCTGGAGAAGTGTACGGTGTGTTCTGAAACATCTAAAACACACAGCTTGGAGAGCATAGGGCACTTCCACTCATGGGCGTATAAATTGGGAAAACTAAAAATCAGCAAGACACAGGCACCCCAAAGTTTAGGGCTGCTCTGTTGACAAGAACCCCCACTTCATTACACCTTAAATATCCTAGGAAAGAGAAAAATGGATAAAGAAGTTGTGGTCCTCATGTACAATGGAATATCACTCAGCCATGAAATCCACGTCATAAGGCTAGGAGCAGCACGATGAGTGGATTTAGGTACGACGATTCTAAGTGAAATAAGTCACACAGAAAAAGACACTTATCATAAGATATCACTTCTAGAGGGAATGTAAAAACCGCTACACTTGAACTGAATTACAAAACAGAACAGAGTCACACGTTTAGGAAACACACTATGGCTGCTGAACGGGAAAGGTGAGGTGGGGTGATGCATAAAACAAGGGTTTCAAATTAGCTCAGATACCGTTCCATAAACCCAATATGTAAGAGACAAGAGCTATTCCTTTTTCAGTGAACTGGACTCAACACCCCCTATTCACCGCACAAGAATATATCTGACTAGTAAGAATCTTCAAACCTATGTATTGATATCTCTCTGTAAGTGAGTCAAGGGGGTGTAAAGCGGCATAAACACAGCCGTGAAAAGCAGCTAAACCCCATTATAAAAATAAATTACTTTTCAAAACCCGTGAAACAAAGACAGTGAAAGAGAGAGAAATTCTTACAAAATTCGTTCAGGGGCTGTGATGCAACCTGGATTGACCATATCTAGACCCACAGCTGATTGAGACATAAGGGTGGACACTCTTGGGGCTGAGAGGTTCGGTGAGGTTGGGTGAGCCAACGCAGACCCTTTCAAGTAATACTGCATGGTACCCATCCCATGGGTCCCAAATCTCCAGGTTCAAGGGCATCTTCCTACGTCGAAAACAGGCATGAGAAACCCAGAAGATGGTACACCGTGTGATCGGGAAAGGTTTCTAAAACGCACCTCATTTCTCATCTCCTTTGCTCGGGTTCGCCATTCCAGCCGATTTACTAGCCATCTCCCTCCTTGGAGAATCAGCACCTTTAACCTCCTGTTCCGTACAGGTTGCAATTTGTCCTGAGGATGAACGGGAAGAGGGGGAACCAATGAGAGACTAGCTCTAGGTGTTGGGACAGGCACAGGTCACTCTATTTTCCCATCAGGAAGAAGAATTAAGCACAAGCTCAGCCTGCCCCCCAGAACCAGAAGAGGGCCTGAAGCAATCCTGCGCTTTTGCGGACAGCTCCCAAAAAAGCGAGATGAAAAATGGAGCTCAGGGGCACTGCAATTCACAAACCTGCAGAGTTTTAAATGATACCTCTCGTCCACAAATATATTAAGGGAAGGCAACGAAGAGGCTTTGAAAGCAAGGCAGAATTGCAGGAAACAGATTTCAGGAGGTAGATTCGAATCGCCTTGAAAGCACATGAAAAGCGGCAAAACGTGGACAATGATGCCCTTGGCCAAAAAGGGCGTATGCGTTTTTTCCTGAATATATTCAGGAAAAAACGCATACGCCCTTTTTGGCCAACCAAGCAACCTGGAAAGGCAAATCAGCGCTCCAAAGAAGTCTTGCTTCCCAGCGGGCAAAAGGGCCATGCGGAAAAAAGTGTCCAAACCAGAAGTGCAGGACCGGCCATGGAGAAATGGGAGCCTTGCTACGCTGATGGGTGGGATGTAAATTGCCAACAGCCACTCTGGAGAAGTGTGCGGTGTGTTCTGAAACATCTAAAAAACACAGCTTGGAGAGCATAGGGCACTTCCACTCATGGGCGTATAAATTGGGAAAACTAAAAATCAGCAAGACACAGGCACCCCAAAATTTAGGGCTGCTCTGTTGACAAGAACCCCCACTTCATTACACCTTAAATATCCTAGGAAAGAGAAAAATGGATAAAGAAGTTGTGGTCCTCATGTACAATGGAATATCACTCAGCCATGAAATCCACGTCATAAGGCTAGTAGCAGCACGATGAGTGGATTTAGGTACGACGATTCTAAGTGAAATAAGTCACACAGAAAAAGACACTTATCGTAAGATATCACTTGTAGAGGGAATGTAAAAACCGCTACACTTGAACTGAATTACAAAACAGAACAGAGTCACACGTTTAGGAAACACACTATGGCTGCTGAACGGGAAAGGTGAGGTGGGGTGATGCATAAAACAAGGGTTTCAAATTAGCTCAGATACCGTTCCATAAACCCAATATGTAAGAGACAAGACCTATTCCTTTTTCAGTGAACTGGACTCAACACCCCCTATTCACCGCACAAGAATATATCTGACTAGTAAGAATCTTCAAACCTATGTATTGATATCTCTCTGTAAGTGAGTCAAGGGGGTGTAAAGCGGCATAAACACAGCCGTGAAAAGCAGCTAAACCCCATTATAAAAATAAATTACTTTTCAAAACCCGTGAAACAAAGACAGTGAAAGAGAGAGAAATTCTTACAAAATTCGTTCAGGGGCTGTGATGCAACCTGGATTGACCATATCTAGACCCACAGCTGATTGAGACATAAGGGTGGACACTCTTGGGGCTGAGAGGTTCGGTGAGGTTGGGTGAGCCAACGCAGACCCTTTCAAGTAATACTGCATGGTACCCATCCCATGGGTCCCAATCTCCAGGTTCAAGGGCATCTTCCTACGTCGAAAACAGGCATGAGAAACCCAGAAGATGGTACACCGTGTGATCGGGAAAGGTTTCTAAAACGCACCTCATTTCTCATCTCCTTTGCTCGGGTTCGCCATTCCAGCCGATTTACTAGCCATCTCCCTCCTTGGAGAATCAGCATCTTTAACCTCCTGTTCCGTACAGGTTGCAATTTGTCCTGAGGATGAACGGGAAGAGGGGGAACCAATGAGAGACTAGCTCTAGGTGTTGGGACAGGCACAGGTCACTCTATTTTCCCATCAGGAAGAAGAATTAAGCACAAGCTCAGCCTGCCCCCCAGAACCAGAAGAGGGCCTGAAGCAATCCTGCGCTTTTGCGGCCAGCTCCCAAAAAAGCGAGTTGAAAAATGGAGCTCAGGGGCACTGCAATTCACAAACCTGCAGAGTTTTAAATGATACCTCTCGTCCACAAATATATTAAGGGAAGGCAACGAAGAGGCTTTGAAAGCAAGGCAGAATTGCAGGAAACAGATTTCAGGAGGTAGATTCGAATCGCCTTGAAAGCACATGAAAAGCGGCAAAACGTGGACAATGATGCCCTTGGCCAAAAAGGGCGTATGCGTTTTTTCCTGAATATATTCAGGAAAAAACGCATACGCCCTTTTTGGCCAACCAAGCAACCTGGAAAGGCCAATCAGCGCTCCAAAGAAGTCTCGCTTCCCAGCGGGCAAAAGGGCCATGCGGAAAAAAGTGTCCAAACCAGAAATGCAGGACCGGCCATGGAGAAATGGGAGCCTTGCTACGCTGATGGGTGGGATGTAAATTGCCAACAGCCACTCTGGAGAAGTGTACGGTGTGTTCTGAAACATCTAAAACACACAGCTTGGAGAGCATAGGGCACTTCCACTCATGGGCGTATAAATTGGGAAAACTAAAAATCAGCAAGACACAGGCACCCCAAAGTTTAGGGCTGCTCTGTTGACAAGAACCCCCACTTCATTACACCTTAAATATCCTAGGAAAGAGAAAAATGGATAAAGAAGTTGTGGTCCTCATGTACAATGGAATATCACTCAGCCATGAAATCCACGTCATAAGGCTAGGAGCAGCACGATGAGTGGATTTAGGTACGACGATTCTAAGTGAAATAAGTCACACAGAAAAAGACACTTATCATAAGATATCACTTCTAGAGGGAATGTAAAAACCGCTACACTTGAACTGAATTACAAAACAGAACAGAGTCACACGTTTAGGAAACACACTATGGCTGCTGAACGGGAAAGGTGAGGTGGGGTGATGCATAAAACAAGGGTTTCAAATTAGCTCAGATACCGTTCCATAAACCCAATATGTAAGAGACAAGAGCTATTCCTTTTTCAGTGAACTGGACTCAACACCCCCTATTCACCGCACAAGAATATATCTGACTAGTAAGAATCTTCAAACCTATGTATTGATATCTCTCTGTAAGTGAGTCAAGGGGGTGTAAAGCGGCATAAACACAGCCGTGAAAAGCAGCTAAACCCCATTATAAAAATAAATTACTTTTCAAAACCCGTGAAACAAAGACAGTGAAAGAGAGAGAAATTCTTACAAAATTCGTTCAGGGGCTGTGATGCAACCTGGATTGACCATATCTAGACCCACAGCTGATTGAGACATAAGGGTGGACACTCTTGGGGCTGAGAGGTTCGGTGAGGTTGGGTGAGCCAACGCAGACCCTTTCAAGTAATACTGCATGGTACCCATCCCATGGGTCCCAAATCTCCAGGTTCAAGGGCATCTTCCTACGTCGAAAACAGGCATGAGAAACCCAGAAGATGGTACACCGTGTGATCGGGAAAGGTTTCTAAAACGCACCTCATTTCTCATCTCCTTTGCTCGGGTTCGCCATTCCAGCCGATTTACTAGCCATCTCCCTCCTTGGAGAATCAGCACCTTTAACCTCCTGTTCCGTACAGGTTGCAATTTGTCCTGAGGATGAACGGGAAGAGGGGGAACCAATGAGAGACTAGCTCTAGGTGTTGGGACAGGCACAGGTCACTCTATTTTCCCATCAGGAAGAAGAATTAAGCACAAGCTCAGCCTGCCCCCCAGAACCAGAAGAGGGCCTGAAGGAATCCTGCGCTTTTGCGGACAGCTCCCAAAAAAGCGAGATGAAAAATGGAGCTCAGGGGCACTGCAATTCACAAACCTGCAGAGTTTTAAATGATACCTCTCGTCCACAAATATATTAAGGGAAGGCAACGAAGAGGCTTTGAAAGCAAGGCAGAATTGCAGGAAACAGATTTCAGGAGGTAGATTCGAATCGCCTTGAAAGCACATGAAAAGCGGCAAAACGTGGACAATGATGCCCTTGGCCAAAAAGGGCGTATGCGTTTTTTCCTGAATATATTCAGGAAAAAACGCATACGCCCTTTTTGGCCAACCAAGCAACCTGGAAAGGCAAATCAGCGCTCCAAAGAAGTCTTGCTTCCCAGCGGGCAAAAGGGCCATGCGGAAAAAAGTGTCCAAACCAGAAGTGCAGGACCGGCCATGGAGAAATGGGAGCCTTGCTACGCTGATGGGTGGGATGTAAATTGCCAACAGCCACTCTGGAGAAGTGTGCGGTGTGTTCTGAAACATCTAAAAAACACAGCTTGGAGAGCATAGGGCACTTCCACTCATGGGCGTATAAATTGGGAAAACTAAAAATCAGCAAGACACAGGCACCCCAAAATTTAGGGCTGCTCTGTTGACAAGAACCCCCACTTCATTACACCTTAAATATCCTAGGAAAGAGAAAAATGGATAAAGAAGTTGTGGTCCTCATGTACAATGGAATATCACTCAGCCATGAAATCCACGTCATAAGGCTAGTAGCAGCACGATGAGTGGATTTAGGTACGACGATTCTAAGTGAAATAAGTCACACAGAAAAAGACACTTATCGTAAGATATCACTTGTAGAGGGAATGTAAAAACCGCTACACTTGAACTGAATTACAAAACAGAACAGAGTCACACGTTTAGGAAACACACTATGGCTGCTGAACGGGAAAGGTGAGGTGGGGTGATGCATAAAACAAGGGTTTCAAATTAGCTCAGATACCGTTCCATAAACCCAATATGTAAGAGACAAGACCTATTCCTTTTTCAGTGAACTGGACTCAACACCCCCTATTCACCGCACAAGAATATATCTGACTAGTAAGAATCTTCAAACCTATGTATTGATATCTCTCTGTAAGTGAGTCAAGGGGGTGTAAAGCGGCATAAACACAGCCGTGAAAAGCAGCTAAACCCCATTATAAAAATAAATTACTTTTAAAAACCCGTGAAACAAAGACAGTGAAAGAGAGAGAAATTCTTACAAAATTCGTTCAGGGGCTGTGATGCAACCTGGATTGACCATATCTAGACCCACAGCTGATTGAGACATAAGGGTGGACACTCTTGGGGCTGAGAGGTTCGGTGAGGTTGGGTGAGCCAACGCAGACCCTTTCAAGTAATACTGCATGGTACCCATCCCATGGGTCCCAATCTCCAGGTTCAAGGGCATCTTCCTACGTCGAAAACAGGCATGAGAAACCCAGAAGATGGTACACCGTGTGATCGGGAAAGGTTTCTAAAACGCACCTCATTTCTCATCTCCTTTGCTCGGGTTCGCCATTCCAGCCGATTTACTAGCCATCTCCCTCCTTGGAGAATCAGCATCTTTAACCTCCTGTTCCGTACAGGTTGCAATTTGTCCTGAGGATGAACGGGAAGAGGGGGAACCAATGAGAGACTAGCTCTAGGTGTTGGGACAGGCACAGGTCACTCTATTTTCCCATCAGGAAGAAGAATTAAGCACAAGCTCAGCCTGCCCCCCAGAACCAGAAGAGGGCCTGAAGCAATCCTGCGCTTTTGCGGCCAGATCCCAAAAAAGCGAGTTGAAAAATGGAGCTCAGGGGCACTGCAATTCACAAACCTGCAGAGTTTTAAATGATACCTCTCGTCCACAAATATATTAAGGGAAGGCAACGAAGAGGCTTTGAAAGCAAGGCAGAATTGCAGGAAACAGATATCAGGAGGTAGTTTCGAATCGCCTTGAAAGCACATGAAAAGCGGCAAAACGTGGACAATGATGCCCTTGGCCAAAAAGGGCGTATGCGTTTTTTCCTGAATATATTCAGGAAAAAACGCATACGCCCTTATTGGCCAACCAAGCAACCTGGAAAGGCAAATCAGCGCTCCAAAGAAGTCTCGCTTCCCAGCGGGCAAAAGGGCCATGCGGAAAAAAGTGTCCAAACCAGAAATGCAGGACCGGCCATGGAGAAATGGGAGCCTTGCTACGCTGATGGGTGGGATGTAAATTGCCAACAGCCACTCTGGAGACGTGTACGGTGTGTTCTGAAACATCTAAAAAACACAGCTTGGAGAGCATAGGGCACTTCCACTCATGGGCGTATAAATTGGGAAAACTAAAAATCAGCAAGACACAGGCACCCCAAAGTTTAGGGCTGCTCTGTTGACAAGAACCCCCACTTCATTACACCTTAAATATCCTAGGAAAGAGAAAAATGGATAAAGAAGTTGTGGTCCTCATGTACAATGGAATATCACTCAGCCATGAAATCAACGTCATAAGGCTAGTAGCAGCACGATGAGTGGATTTAGGTACGATGATTCTAAGTGAAATAAGTCACACAGAAAAAGACACTTATCATAAGATATCACTTATACAGGGAATGTAAAAACCGCTACACTTGAACTGAATTGCAAAACAGAACAGAGTCACACGTTTAGAAAACACACCATGGCTGCTGAACGGGAAAGGTGAGGTGGGGTGATGCATAAAACAAGGGTTTCAAATTAGCTCAGATACTGTTCCACAAACCCAATATGTAAGAGACAAGACCTCTTCCTTTTTCAGTGAACTGGACTCAACACCCCCTATTCACCGCACAAGAATATATCTGAAGGTAAGAATCTTCAAACCTATGTATTGATATCTCTGTGTTAGTGAGTCAAGGGGGTGTAAAGCGGCATAAACACAGCCGTGAAAAGCAGCTAAACCCCATTATAAAAATAAATTACTTTTCAAAATCAGTGAAACAAAGACAGTGAAAGAGAGAGAAATTCTTACAAAATTCGTTCAGGGGCTGTGATGCAACCTGGATTGACCATATCTAGACCCACAGCTGATTGAGACATAAGGGTGGACACTCTTGGGGCTCAGAGTTTTGGTGAGGTTGCGTGAGCCAACGCAGACCCTTTCAAGTAATACTGCATGGTACCCATCCCATGGGTCCCAAATCTCCAGGTTCAAGGGCATCTTCCTACATCGAAAACATGCATGAGAAACCCAGAAGATGGTACACTGTGTGATCGGGAAAGGTTTCTAAAACGCACCTCATTTCTCATCTCCTTGGCTCGGGTTCGCCATTCCAGCCGATTTACTAGCCATCTCCCTCCTTGGAGAATCAGCACCTTTAACCTCCTGTTCCGTACAGGTTGCAATTTGTCCTGAGGATGAACGGGAAGAGGGGGAACCAATGAGAGACTAGCTCTAGGTGTTGGGACAGGCACAGGTCACTCTATTTTCCCATCAGGAAGAAGAATTAAGCACAAGCTCAGCCTGCCCCCCAGAACCAGAAGAGGGCCTGAAGCAATCCTGCGCTTTTGCGGCCAGCTCCCTAAAAAGCAAGTTGAAAAATGGAGCTCAGGGGCACTGCAATTCACAAACCTGCAGAGTTTTAAATGATACCTCTCGTCCACAAATATATTAAGGGAAGGCAACGAAGAGGCTTTGAAAGCAAGGCAGAATTGCAAGAAAGAGATTTCAGGAGGTAGATTCGAATCGCCTTGAAAGCACATGAAAAGCGGCAAAACGTGGACAATGATGCCCTTGGCCAAAAAGGGCGTATGCGTTTTTTCCTGAATATATTCAGGAAAAAACGCATACGCCCTTTTTGGCCAACCAAGCAACCTGGAAAGGCAAATCAGCGCTCCAAAGAAGTCTCGCTTCCCAGCGGGCAAAAGGGCCATGCGGAAAAAAGTGTCCAAACCAGAAATGCAGGACCGGCCATGGAGAAATGGGAGCCTTGCTACGCTGATGGGTGGGATGTAAATTGCCAACAGCCACTCTGGAGACGTGTACGGTGTGTTCTGAAACATCTAAAAAACACAGCTTGGAGAGCATAGGGCACTTCCACTCATGGGCGTATAAACTGGGAAAACTAAAAATCAGCAAGACACAGGCACCCCAAAGTTTAGGGCTGCTCTGTTGACAAGAACCCCCACTTCATTACACCTTAAATATCCTAGGAAAGAGAAAAATGGATAAAGAAGTTGTGGTCCTCATGTACAATGGAATATCACTCAGCCATGAAATCAACGTCATAAGGCTAGTAGCAGCACGATGAGTGGATTTAGGTACGATGATTCTAAGTGAAATAAGTCACACAGAAAAAGACACTTATCATAAGATATCACTTATAGAGGGAATGTAAAAACCGCTACACTTGAACTGAATTGCAAAACAGAACAGAGTCACACGTTTAGAAAACACACTATGGCTGCTGAACGGGAAAGGTGAGGTGGGGTGATGCATAAAACAAGGGTTTCAAATTAGTTCAGATACCGTTCCATAAACCCAATATGTAAGAGACAAGACCTATTCCTTTTTCAGTGAACTGGAATCAACACCCCCTATTCACCGCACAAGAATATATCTGATTAGTAAGAATCTTCAAACCTTTGTATTGATATCTCTCTGTAAGTGAGTCAAGGGGGTGTAAAGCGGCATAAACACAGCCGTGAAAAGCAGCTAAACCCCATTATAAAAATAAATTACTT
This sequence comes from Balaenoptera acutorostrata, assembly GCF_949987535.1. Classification (NCBI taxonomy): domain Eukaryota; kingdom Metazoa; phylum Chordata; class Mammalia; order Artiodactyla; family Balaenopteridae; genus Balaenoptera; species Balaenoptera acutorostrata. Next base: position 115,551,020 of record NC_080072.1, read on the forward strand.
TTCAAAACCAGTGAAACAAAGACAGTGAAAGAGAGAGAAATTCTTACAAAATTCGTTCAGGGGCTGTGATGCAACCTGGATTGACCATATCTAGACCCACAGCTGATTGAGACATAAGGGTGGACACTCTTGGGGCTGAGAGTTTCGGTGAGGTTGGGGGAGCCAACGCAGACCCTTTCAAGTAATACTGCATGGTACCCATCCCATGGGTCCCAAATCTCCAGGTTCAAGGGCATCTTCCTACATCGAAAACATGCATGAGAAACCCAGAAGATGGTACACTGTGTGATCGGGAAAGGTTTCTAAAACGCACCTCATTTCTCATCTCCTTGGCTCGGGTTCGCCATTCCAGCCGATTTACTAGCCATCTCCCTCCTTGGAGAATCAGCACCTTTAACCTCCTGTTCCGTACAGGTTGCAATTTGTCCTGAGGATGAACGGGAAGAGGGGGAACCAATGAGAGACTAGCTCTAGGTGTTGGGAGAGGCACAGGTCACTCTATTTTCCCATCAGGAAGAAGAATTAAGCACAAGCTCAGCCTGCCCCCCAGAACCAGAAGAGGGCCTGAAGCAATCCTGTGCTTTTGCGGCCAGCTCCCAAAAAGCGAGTTGAAAAATGGAGCTCAGGGGCACTGCAATTCACAAACCTGCAGAGTTTTAAATGATACCTCTCGTCCACAAATATATTAAGGGAAGGCAACGAAGAGGCTTTGAAAGCAAGGCAGAATTGCAGGAAACAGATTTCAGGAGGTAGATTCGAATCGCCTTGAAAGCACATGAAAAGCGGCCAAACGTGGACAATGATGCCCTTGGCCAAAAAGGGCGTATGCGTTTTTTCCTGAATATATTCAGGAAAAAACGCATACGCCCTTTTTGGCCAACCAAGCAACCTGGAAAGGCAAATCAGCGCTCCAAAGAAGTCTCGCTTCCCAGCGGGCAAAAGGGCCATGCGGAAAAAGGTGTCCAAACCAGAAATGCAGGACCGGCCATGGAGAAATGGGAGCCTTGCTACGCTGATGGGTGGGATGTAAATTGCCAACAGCCACTCTGGAGACGTGTACGGTGTGTTCTGAAACATCTAAAAAACACAGCTTGGAGAGCATAGGGCACTTCCACTCATGGGCGTATAAATTGGGAAAACTAAAAATCAGCAAGACACAGGCACCCCAAAGTTTAGGGCTGCTCTGTTGACAAGAACCCCCACTTCATTACACCTTAAATATCCTAGGAAAGAGAAAAATGGATAAAGAAGTTGTGGTCCTCATGTACAATGGAATATCACTCAGCCATGAAATCAACGTCATAAGGCTAGTAGCAGCACGATGAGTGGATTTAGGTACGATGATTCTAAGTGAAATAAGTCACACAGAAAAAGACACTTATCATAAGATATCACTTATAGAGGGAATGTAAAAACCGCTACACTTGAACTGAATTGCAAAACAGAACAGAGTCACACGTTTAGAAAACACACTATGGCTGCTGAACGGGAAAGGTGAGGTGGGGTGATGCATAAAACAAGGGTTTCAAATTAGCTCAGATACTGTTCCACAAACCCAATATGTAAGAGACAAGACCTATTCCTTTTTCAGTGAACTGGACTCAACACCCCCTATTCACCGCACAAGAATATATCTGAAGGTAAGAATCTTCAAACCTATGTATTGATATCTCTGTGTTAGTGAGTCAAGGGGGTGTAAAGCGGCATAAACACAGCCGTGAAAAGCAGCTAAACCCCATTATAAAAATAAATTACTTTTCAAAATCAGTGAAACAAAGACAGTGAAAGAGAGAGAAATTCTTACAAAATTCGTTCAGGGGCTGTGATGCAACCTGGATTGACCATATCTAGACCCACAGCTGATTGAGACATAAGGGTGGACACTCTTGGGGCTGAGAGGTTCGGTGAGGTTGGGGGAGCCAACGCAGACCCTTTCAAGTAATACTGCATGGTACCCATCCCATGGGTCCCAAATCTCCAGGTTCAAGGGCATATTCCTACATCAAAAACGTGCATGAGAAACCCAGAAGATGGTACACCGTGTGATCGGGAAAGGTTTCTAAAACGCACCTCATTTCTCATCTCCTTGGCTCGGGTTCGCCATTCCAGCCGATTTACTAGCCATCTCCCTCCTTGGAGAATCAGCACCTTTAACCTCCTGTTCCGTACAGGTTGCAATTTGTCCTGAGGATGAACGGGAAGAGGGGGAACCAATGAGAGACTAGCTCTAGGTGTTGGGACAGGCACAGGTCACTCTATTTTCCCATCAGGAAGAAGAATTAAGCACAAGCTCAGCCTGCCCCCCAGAACCAGAAGAGGGCCTGAAGCAATCCTGCGCTTTTGCGGCCAGCTCCCAAAAAAGCGAGTTGAAAAATGGAGCTCAGGGGCACTGCAATTCACAAACCTGCATAGTTTTAAATGATACCTCTCGTCCACAAATATATTAAGGGAAGGCAACGAAGAGGCTTTGAAAGCAAGGCAGAATTGCAGGAAACAGATTTCAGGAGGTAGATTCGAATCGCCTTGAAAGCACATGAAAAGCGGCAAAACGTGGACAATGATGCCCTTGGCCAAAAAGGGCGTATGCGTTTTTTCCTGAATATATTCAGGAAAAAACGCATACGCCCTTTTTGGCCAACCAAGCAACCTGGAAAGGCAAATCAGCGCTCCAAAGAAGTCTCGCTTCCCAGCGGGCAAAAGGGCCATGCGGAAAAAAGTGTCCAAACCAGAAATGCAGGACCGGCCATGGAGAAATGGGAGCCTTGCTACGCTGATGGGTGGGATGTAAATTGCCAACAGCCACTCTGGAGACGTGTACGGTGTGTTCTGAAACATCTAAAAAACACAGCTTGGAGAGCATAGGGCACTTCCACTCATGGGCGTATAAACTGGGAAAACTAAAACTCAGCAAGACCCAGGCACCCCAAAGATTAGGGCTGCTCTGTTGACAAGAACCCCCACTTCATTACACCTTAAATATCCTAGGAAAGAGAAAAATGGATAAAGAAGTTGTGGTCCTCATGTACAATGGAATATCACTCAGCCATGAAATCAACGTCATAAGGCTAGTAGCAGCACGATGAGTGGATTTAGGTACGACGATTCTAAGTGAAATAAGTCACACAGAAAAAGACACTTATCATAAGATATCACTTCTAGAGGGAATGTAAAAACCGCTACACTTGAACTGAATTGCAAAACAGAACAGAGTCACACGTTTAGAAAACACACTATGGCTGCTGAACGGGAAAGGTGAGGTGGGGTGATGCATAAAACAAGGGTTTCAAATTAGCTCAGATACCGTTCCACAAACCCAATATGTAACAGACAACACCTATTCCTTTTTCAGTGAACTGGACTCAACACCCCCTATTCACCGCACAAGAATATATCTGACTAGTAAGAATCTACAAACCTATGTATTGATATCTCTCTGTAAGTGAGTCAAGGGGGTGTAAAGCGGCATAACCACAGCCGTGAAAAGCAACTAATCCCCATTATAAAAATAAATTACTTTTCAAAACCAGTGAAACAAAGTCAGTGAAAGAGAGAGAAATTCTTACAAAATTCGTTCAGGGGCTGTGATGCAACCTGGATTGACCATATCTAGACCCACAGCTGATTGAGACATAAGGGTGGACACTCTTGGGGCTGAGAGGTTCGGTGAGGTTGGGTGAGCCAACGCAGACCCTTTCAAGTAATACTGCATGGTACCCATCCCATGGGTCCCAAATCTCCAGGTTCAAGGGCATCTTCCTACGTCGAAAACAGGCATGAGAAACCCAGAAGATGGTACACCGTGTGATCGGGAAAGGTTTCTAAAACGCACCTCATTTCTCATCTCCTTGGCTCGGGTTCGCCATTCCAGCCGATTTACTAGCCATCTCCCTCCTTGGAGAATCAGCACCTTTAACCTCCTGTTCTGTACAGGTTGCAATATGTCCTGAGGATGAACGGGAAGAGGGGGAACCAATGAGAGACTAGCTCTAGGTGTTGGGACAGGCACAGGTCACTCTATTTTCCCATCAGGAAGAAGAATTAAGCACAAGCTCAGCCTGCCCCCCAGAACCAGAAGAGTGCCTGAAGCAATCCTGCGTTTTGCGGCCAGCTCCCAAAAAAGCGAGTTGAAAAATGGAGCTCAGGGGCACTGCAATTCACAAACCTGCAGAGTTTTCAATAATACCTCTCGTCCACAAATATATTAAGGGAAGGCAACGAAGAGGCTTTGAAAGCAAGGCAGAATTGCAGGAAACAGATTTCAGGAGGTAGATTCGAATCGCCTTGAAAGCACATGAAAAGCGGCCAAACGTGGACAATGATGCCCTTGGCCAAAAAGGGCGTATGCGTTTTTTCCTGAATATATTCAGGAAAAAACGCATACGCCCTTTTTGGCCAACCAAGCAACCTGGAAAGGCAAATCAGCGCTCCAAAGAAGTCTCGCTTCCCAGCGGGCAAAAGGGCCATGCGGAAAAAGGTGTCCAAACCAGAAATGCAGGACCGGCCATGGAGAAATGGGAGCCTTGCTACGCTGATGGGTGGGATGTAAATTGCCAACAGCCACTCTGGAGACGTGTACGGTGTGTTCTGAAACATCTAAAAAACACAGCTTGGAGAGCATAGGGCACTTCCACTCATGGGCGTATAAATTGGGAAAACTAAAAATCAGCAAGACACAGGCACCCCAAAGTTTAGGCCTGCTCTGTTGACAAGAACCCCCACTTCATTACACCTTAAATATCCTAGGAAAGAGAAAAATGGATAAAGAAGTTGTGGTCCTCATGTACAATGGAATATCACTCAGCCATGAAATCAACGTCATAAGGCTAGTAGCAGCACGATGAGTGGATTTAGGTACGACGATTCTAAGTGAAATAAGTCACACAGAAAAAGACACTTATCATAAGATATCACTTCTAGAGGGAATGTAAAAACCGCTACACTTGAACTGAATTGCAAAACAGAACAGAGTCACACGTTTAGAAAACACACTATGGCTGCTGAACGGGAAAGGTGAGGTGGGGTGATGCATAAAACAAGGGTTTCAAATTAGCTCAGATACCGTTCCACAAACCCAATATGTAACAGACAACACCTATTCCTTTTTCAGTGAACTGGACTCAACACCCCCTATTCACCGCACAAGAATATATATGACTAGTAAGAATCTACAAACCTATGTATTGATATCTCTCTGTAAGTGAGTCAAGGGGGTGTAAAGCGGCATAACCACAGCCGTGAAAAGCAACTAATCCCCATTATAAAAATAAATTACTTTTCAAAACCAGTGAAACAAAGTCAGTGAAAGAGAGAGAAATTCTTACAAAATTCGTTCAGGGGCTGTGATGCAACCTGGATTGACCATATCTAGACCCACAGCTGATTGAGACATAAGGGTGGACACTCTTGGGGCTGAGAGGTTCGTTGAGGTTGGGTGAGCCAACGCAGACCCTTTCAAGTAATACTGCATGGTACCCATCCCATGGGTCCCAAATCTCCAGGTTCAAGGGCATCTTCCAACATCGAAAACATGCATGAGAAACCCAGAAGATGGTACACCGTGTGATCGGGAAAGGTTTCTAAAACGCACCTCATTTCTCATCTCCTTGGCTCGGGTTCGCCATTCCAGCCGATTTACTAGCCATCTCCCTCCTTGGAGAATCAGCACCTTTAACCTCCTGTTCCGTACAGGTTGCAATTTGTCCTGAGGATGAAGGGGAAGAGGGGGAAGCAATGAGAGACTAGCTCTAGGTGTTGGGACAGGCACAGGTCACTCTATTTTCCCATCAGGAAGAAGAATTAAGCACAAGCTCAGCCTGCCCCCCAGAACCAGAAGAGTGCCTGAAGCAATCCTGCGCTTTTGCGGCCAGCTCCTAAAAAAGCGAGTTGAAAAATGGAGCTTAGGGGCACTGCAATTCACAAACCTGCAGAGTTTTCAATAATACCTCTCGTCCACAAATATATTAAGGGAAGGCAACGAAGAGGCTTTGAAAGCAAGGCAGAATTGCAGGAAACAGATTTCAGGAGGTAGATTCGAATCGCCTTGAAAGCACATGAAAAGCGGCAAAACGTGGACAATGATGCCCTTGGCCAAAAAGGGCGTATGCGTTTTTTCCTGAATATATTCAGGAAAAAACGCATACGCCCTTTTTGGCCAACCAAGCAACCTGGAAAGGCAAATCAGCGCTCCAAAGAAGTCTCGCTTCCCAGCGGGCAAAAGGGCCATGCGGAAAAAAGTGTCCAAAGCAGAAATTCAGGACCGGCCATGGAGAAATTGGAGCTTTGCTACGCTGATGGGTGGGATGTAAATTGCCAACAGCCACTCTGGAGACGTGTACGGTGTGTTCTGAAACATCTAAAAAACACAGCTTGGAGAGCATAGGGCACTTCCACTCATGGGCGTATAAATTGGGAAAACTAAAAATCAGCAAGACACAGGCACCCCAAAGTTTAGGGCTGCTCTGTTGACAAGAACCCCCACTTCATTACACCTTAAATATCCTAGGAAAGAGAAAAATGGATAAAGAAGTTGTGGTCCTCATGTACAATGGAATATCACTCAGCCATGAAATCAACGTCATAAGGCTAGTAGCAGCACGATGAGTGGATTTAGGTACGATGATTCTAAGTGAAAAAAGTCACACAGAAAAAGACACTTATCATAAGATATCACTTATAGAGGGAATGTAAAAACCGCTACACTTGAACTGAATTGCAAAACAGAACAGAGTCACACGTTTAGAAAACACACTATGGCTGCTGAACGGGAAAGGTGAGGTGGGGTGATGCATAAAACAAGGGTTTCAAATTAGCTCAGATACCGTTCCACAAACCCAATATGTAACAGAAAACACCTATTCCTTTTTCAGTGAACTGGACTCAACACCCCCTATTCACCGCACAAGAATATATCTGACTAGTAAGAATCTTCAAACCTATGTATTTATATCTCTCTGTAAGTGAGTCAAGGGGGTGTAAAGCAGCATAAACACAGCCGTGAAAAGCAACTAATCCCCATTATAAAAATAAATTACTTTTCAAAACCAGTGAAACAAAGACAGTGAAAGAGAGAGAAATTCTTACAAAATTCGTTCAGGGGCTGTGATGCAACCTGGATTGACCATATCTAGACCCACAGCTGATTGAGACATAAGGGTGGACACTCTTGGGGCTGAGAGGTTCGGTGAGGTTGGGTGAGCCAACGCAGACGCTTTCAAGTAATATTGCATGGTACCCATCCCATGGGTCCCAAATCTCCAGGTTCAAGGGCATCTTCCTACATAGAAAATATGCATGAGAAACCCAGAAGATGGTACACCATGTGATCGGGAAAGGTTTCTAAAACGCACCTCATTTCTCATCTCCTTGGCTCGGGTTCGCCATTCCAGCCGATTTACTAGCCATCTCCCTCCTTGGAGAATCAGCACCTTTAACCTCCTGTTCCGTACAGGTTGCAATTTGTCCTGAGGATGAACGGTAAGAGGGGGAACCAATGAAAGACTAGCTCTAGGTGTTGGGACAGGCACAGGTCACTCTATTTTCCCATCAGTAAGAAGAATTAAGCACAAGCTCAGCCTGCCCCCCAGAACCAGAAGAGGGCCTGAAGCAATCCTGCGCTTTTGCGGCCAGCTCCCAAAAAAGCGAGTTGACAAATGGAGCTCAGGGGCACTGCAATTCACAAACCTGCAGAGTTTTAAATAATACCTCTCGTCCACAAATATATTAAGGGAAGGCAACGAAGAGGCTTTGAAAGCAAGGCAGAATTGCAGGAAACAGATTTCAGGAGGTAGATTCGAATCGCCTTGAAAGCACATGAAAAGCGGCAAAACGTGGACAATGATGCCCTTGGCCAAAAAGGGCGTATGCGTTTTTTCCTGAATATATTCAGGAAAAAACGCATACGCCCTTTTTGGCCAACCAAGCAACCAGGAAAGGCAAATCAGCGCTCCAAAGAAGTCTCGCTTCCCAGCGGGCAAAAGGGCCATGCGGAAAAAAGTGTCCAAAACAGAAATGCAGGACCGGCCATGGAGAAATGGGAGCTGTGCTACGCTGATGGGTGGGATGTAAATTGCCAACAGCCACTGTGGAGACGTGTACGGTGTGTTCTGAAACATCTAAAAAACACAGCTTGGAGAGCATAGGGCACTTCCACTCATGGGCGTATAAATTGGGAAAACTAAAAATCAGCAAGACACAGGCACCCCAAAGTTTAGGGCTGCTCTGTTGACAAGAACCCCCACTTCATTACACCTTAAATATCCTAGGAAAGAGAAAAATGGATAAAGAAGTTGTGGTCCTCATGTACAATGGAATATCACTCAGCCATGAAATCAACGTCATAAGGCTAGTAGCAGCACGATGAGTGGATTTAGGTACGATGATTTTAAGTGAAATAAGTCACACAGAAAAAGACACTTATCATAAGATATCACTTATAGAGGGAATGTAAAAACCGCTACACTTGAACTGAATTGCAAAACAGAACAGAGTCACACGTTTAGAAAACACACTATGGCTGCTGAACGGGAAAGGTGAGGTGGGGTGATGCATAAAACAAGGGTTTCAAATTAGTTCAGATACCGTTCCATAAACCCAATATGTAAGAGAAAAGACCTATTCCTTTTTCAGTGAACTGGACTCAACACCCCCTATTCACCGCACAAGAATATATCTGATTAGTAAGAATCTTCAAACCTTTGTATTGATATCTCTCTGTAAGTGAGTCAAGGGGGTGTAAAGCGGCATAAACACAGCCGTGAAAAGCAGCTAAACCCCATTATAAAAATAAATTACTTTTCAAAACCAGTGAAACAAGACAGTGAAAGAGAGAGAAATTCTTACAAAATTCGTTCAGGGGCTGTGATGCAACCTGGATTGACCATATCTAGACCCACAGCTGATTGAGACATAAGGGTGGACACTCTTGGGGCTGAGAGGTTCGTTGAGGTTGGGTGAGCCAACGCAGACCCTTTCAAGTAATACTGCATGGTACCCATCCCATGGGTCCCAAATCTCCAGGTTCAAGGGCATCTTCCAACATCGAAAACATGCATGAGAAACCCACAAGATGGTACACCGTGTGATCGGGAAAGGTTTCTAAAACGCACCTCATTTCTCATCTCCTTGGCTCGGGTTCGCCATTCCAGCCGATTTACTAGCCATCTCCCTCCTTGGAGAATCAGCACCTTTAACCTCCTGTTCCGTACAGGTTGCAATTTGTCCTGAGGATGAAGGGGAAGAGGGGGAAGCAATGAGAGACTAGCTCTAGGTGTTGGGACAGGCACAGGTCACTCTATTTTCCCATCAGGAAGAAGAATTAAGCACAAGCTCAGCCTGCCCCCCAGAACCAGAAGAGTGCCTGAAGCAATCCTGCGCTTTTGCGGCCAGCTCCCAAAAAAGCGAGTTGAAAAATGGAGCTCAGGGGCACTGCAATTCACAAACCTGCAGAGTTTTCAATAATACCTCTCGTCCACAAATATATTAAGGGAAGGCAACGAAGAGGCTTTGAAAGCAAGGCAGAATTGCAGGAAACAGATTTCAGGAGGTAGATTCGAATCGCCTTGAAAGCACATGAAAAGCGGCAAAACGTGGACAATGATGCCCTTGGCCAAAAAGGGCATATGCGTTTTTTCCTGAATATATTCAGGAAAAAACGCATACGCCCTTTTTGGCCAACCAAGCAACCTGGAAAGGCAAATCAGCGCTCCAAAGAAGTCTCGCTTCCCAGCGGGCAAAAGGGCCATGCGGAAAAAAGTGTCCAAAGCAGAAATTCAGGACCGGCCATGGAGAAATGGGAGCTTTGCTACGCTGATGGGTGGGATGTAAATTGCCAACAGCCACTCTGGAGACGTGTACGGTATGTTCTGAAACATCTAAAAAACACAGCTTGGAGAGCATAGGGCACTTCCACTCATGGGCGTATAAATTGGGAAAACTAAAAATCAGCAAGACACAGGCACCCCAAAGTTTAGGGCTGCTCTGTTGACAAGAACCCCCACTTCATTACACCTTAAATATCCTAGGAAAGAGAAAAATGGATAAAGAAGTTGTGGTCCTCATGTACAATGGAATATCACTCAGCCATGAAATCAACGTCATAAGGCTAGTAGCAGCACGATGAGTGGATTTAGGTACGACGATTCTAAGTGAAATAAGTCACACAGAAAAAGACACTTATCATAAGATATCACTTAGAGAGGGAATGTAAAAACCGCTACACTTGAACTGAATTGCAAAACAGAACAGAGTCACACGTTTAGAAAACACACTATGGCTGCTGAACGGGAAAGGTGAGGTGGGGTGATGCATAAAACAAGGGTTTCAAATTAGCTCAGATACCGTTCCACAAACCCAATATGTAACAGAAAACACCTATTCCTTTTTCAGTGAACTAGACTCAACACCCCCTATTCACCGCACAAGAATATATCTGACTAGTAAGAATCTTCAAACCTATGTATTGATATCTCTCTGTAAGTGAGTCAAGGGGGTGTAAAGCGGCATAAACACAGCCGTGAAAAGCAGCTAAACCCCATTATAAAAATAAATTACTTTTCAAAACCCGTGAAACAAAGACAGTGAAAGAGAGAGAAATTCTTACAAAATTCGTTCAGGGGCTGTGATGCAACCTGGATTGACCATATCTAGACACACAGCTGATTGAGACATAAGGGTGGACACTCTTGGGGCTGAGAGGTTCGGTGAGGTTGGGTGAGCCAACGCAGACCCTTTCAAGTAATACTGCATGGTACCCATCCCATGGGTCCCAAATCTCCAGGTTCAAGGGCATCTTCCTACATCGAAAACAGGCATGAGAAACCCAGAAGATGGTACACCGTGTGATCGGGAAAGGTTTCTAAAACGCACCTCATTTCTCATCTCCTTGGCTCGGGTTCGCCATTCCAGCCGATTTACTAGCCATCTCCCTCCTTGGAGAATCAGCACCTTTAACCTCCTGTTCTGTACAGGTTGCAATTTGTCCTGAGGATGAACGGGAAGAGGGGGAACCAATGAGAGACTAGCTCTAGGTGTTGGGACAGACACAGGTCACTCTATTTTCCCATCAGGAAGAAGAATTAAGCACAAGCTCAGCCTGCCCCCCAGAACCAGAAGAGGGCCTGAAGCAATCCTGCGCTTTTGCGGCCAGCTCCCAAAAAAGCGAGTTGAAAAATGGAGCTCAGGGGCACTGCAATTCACAAACCTGCAGAGTTTTAAATGATACCTCTCGTCCACAAATATATTAAGGGAAGGCAACGAAGAGGCTTTGAAAGCAAGGCAGAATTGCAGGAAACAGATTTCAGGAGGTAGATTCGAATCCCCTTGAAAGCACATGAAAAGCGGCCAAACGTGGACAATGATGCCCTTGGCCAAAAAGGGCGTATGCGTTTTTTCCTGAATATATTCAGGAAAAAACGCATACGCCCTTTTTGGCCAACCAAGCAACCTGGAAAGGCAAATCAGCGCTCCAAAGAAGTCTCGCTTCCCAGCGGGCAAAAGGGCCATGCGGAAAAAGGTGTCCAAAGCAGAAATGCAGGACCGGCCATGGAGAAATGGGAGCCTTGCTACGCTGATGGGTGGGATGTAAATTGCCAACAGCCACTCTGGAGACGTGTACGGTGTGTTCTGAAACATCTAAAAAACACAGCTTGGAGAGCATAGGGCACTTCCACTCATGGGCGTATAAATTGGGAAAACTAAAAATCAGCAAGACACAGGCACCCCAAAGTTTAGGGCTGCTCTGTTGACAAGAACCCCCACTTCATTACACCTTAAATATCCTAGGAAAGAGAAAAATGGATAAAGCAGTTGTGGTCCTCATGTACAATGGAATATCACTCAGCCATGAAATCAACGTCATAAGGCTAGTAGCAGCACGATGAGTGGATTTAGGTACGACGATTCTAAGTGAAATAAGTCACACAGAAAAAGACACTTATCATAAGATATCACTTATAGAGGGAATGTAAAAACCGCTACACTTGAACTGAATTGCAAAACAGAACAGAGTCACACGTTTAGAAAACACACTATGGCTGCTGAACGGGAAAGGTGTGGTGGGGTGATGCATAAAAGAAGGTTTCAAATTAGCTCAGATACCGTTCCACAAACCCAATATGTAACAGACAAGACCTATTCCTTTTTCAGTGAACTGGACTCAACACCTCCTATTCACCGCACAAGAATATATCTGACTAGTAAGAATCTTCAAACCTATGTATTGATATCTCTCTGTAAGTGAGTCAAGGGGGTGTAAAGCGGCATAAACACAGCCGTGAAAAGCAGCTAAACCCCATTATAAAAATAAATTACTTTTCAAAACCCGTGAAACAAAGACAGTGAAAGAGAGAGAAATTCTTACAAAATTCGTTCAGGGGCTGTGATGCAACCTGGATTGACCATATCTAGACACACAGCTGATTGAGACATAAGGGTGGACACTCTTGGGGCTGAGAGGTTCGGTGAGGTTGGGTGAGCCAACGCAGACCCTTTCAAGTAATACTGCATGGTACCCATCCCATGGGTCCCAAATCTCCAGGTTCAAGGGCATCTTCCTACATCGAAAACAGGCATGAGAAACCCAGAAGATGGTACACCGTGTGATCGGGAAAGGTTTCTAAAACGCACCTCATTTCTCATCTCCTTGGCTCGGGTTCGCCATTCCAGCCGATTTACTAGCCATCTCCCTCCTTGGAGAATCAGCACCTTTAACCTCCTGTTCTGTACAGGTTGCAATTTGTCCTGAGGATGAACGGGAAGAGGGGGAACCAATGAGAGACTAGCTCTAGGTGTTGGGACAGACACAGGTCACTCTATTTTCCCATCAGGAAGAAGAATTAAGCACAAGCTCAGCCTGCCCCCCAGAACCAGAAGAGGGCCTGAAGCAATCCTGCGCTTTTGCGGCCAGCTCCCAAAAAAGCGAGTTGAAAAATGGAGCTCAGGGGCACTGCAATTCACAAACCTGCAGAGTTTTAAATGATACCTCTCGTCCACAAATATATTAAGGGAAGGCAACGAAGAGGCTTTGAAAGCAAGGCAGAATTGCAGGAAACAGATTTCAGGAGGTAGATTCGAATCCCCTTGAAAGCACATGAAAAGCGGCCAAACGTGGACAATGATGCCCTTGGCCAAAAAGGGCGTATGCGTTTTTTCCTGAATATATTCAGGAAAAAACGCATACGCCCTTTTTGGCCAACCAAGCAACCTGGAAAGGCAAATCAGCGCTCCAAAGAAGTCTCGCTTCCCAGCGGGCAAAAGGGCCATGCGGAAAAAGGTGTCCAAAGCAGAAATGCAGGACCGGCCATGGAGAAATGGGAGCCTTGCTACGCTGATGGGTGGGATGTAAATTGCCAACAGCCACTCTGGAGACGTGTACGGTGTGTTCTGAAACATCTAAAAAACACAGCTTGGAGAGCATAGGGCACTTCCACTCATGGGCGTATAAATTGGGAAAACTAAAAATCAGCAAGACACAGGCACCCCAAAGTTTAGGGCTGCTCTGTTGACAAGAACCCCCACTTCATTACACCTTAAATATCCTAGGAAAGAGAAAAATGGATAAAGAAGTTGTGGTCCTCATGTACAATGGAATATCACTCAGCCATGAAATCAACGTCATAAGGCTAGTAGCAGCACGATGAGTGGATTTAGGTACGACGATTCTAAGTGAAATAAGTCACACAGAAAAAGACACTTATCATAAGATATCACTTATAGAGGGAATGTAAAAACCGCTACACTTGAACTGAATTGCAAAACAGAACAGAGTCACACGTTTAGAAAACACACTATGGCTGCTGAACGGGAAAGGTGTGGTGGGGTGATGCATAAAACAAGGTTTCAAATTAGCTCAGATACCGTTCCACAAACCCAATATGTAACAGACAAGACCTATTCCTTTTTCAGTGAACTGGACTCAACACCTCCTATTCACCGCACAAGAATATATCTGACTAGTAAGAATCTTCAAACCTATGTATTGATATCTCTCTGTAAGTGAGTCAAGGGGGTGTAAAGCGGCATAAACACAGCCGTGAAAAGCAGCTTAACCCCATTATAAAAATAAATTACTTTTCAAAACCAGTGAAACAAAGACAGTGAAAGAGAGAGAAATTCTTACAAAATTCGTTCAGGGGCTGTGATGCAACCTGGATTGACCATATCTAGACCCACAGCTGATTGAGACATAAGGGTGGACACTCTTGGGGCTGAGAGGTTCGGTGAGGTTGGGGGAGCCAACGCAGACCCTTTCAAGTAATACTGCATGGTACCCATCCCATGGGTCCCAAATCTCCAGGTTCAAGTGCATCTTCCTACATCGAAAACATGCATGAGAAACCCAGAAGATGGTACACCGTGTGATCGGGAAAGGTTTCTAAAACGCACCTCATTTCTCATCTCCTTGGCTCGGGTTCGCCATTCCAGCCGATTTACTAGCCATCTCCCTCCTTGGAGAATCAGCACCTTTAACCTCCTGTTCCGTAGAGGTTGCAATTTGTCCTGAGGATGAACGGGAAGAGGGGGAACCAATGAGAGACTAGCTCTAGGTGTTGGGACAGGCACAGGTCACTCTATTTTCCCATCAGGAAGAAGAATTAAGCACAAGCTCAGCCTGCCCCCCAGAACCAGAAGAGGGCCTGAAGCAATCCTGCGCTTTTGCGGCCAGCTCCTAAAAAAGCGAGTTGAAAAATGGAGCTCAGGGGCACTGCAATTCACAAACCTGCAGAGTTTTAAATGATACCTCTCGTCCACAAATATATTAAGGGAAGGCAACGAAGAGGCTTTGAAAGCAAGGCAGAATTGCAGGAAACAGATTTCAGGAGGTAGATTCGAATCCCCTTGAAAGCACATGAAAAGCGGCCAAACGTGGACAATGATGCCCTTGGCCAAAAAGGGCGTATGCGTTTTTTCCTGAATATATTCAGGAAAAAACGCATACGCCCTTTTTGGCCAACCAAGCAACCTGGAAAGGCAAATCAGCGCTCCAAAGAAGTCTCGCTTCCCAGCGGGCAAAAGGGCCATGCGGAAAAAGGTGTCCAAAGCAGAAATGCAGGACCGGCCATGGAGAAATGGGAGCCTTGCTACGCTGATGGGTGGGATGTAAATTGCCAACAGCCACTCTGGAGACGTGTACGGTGTGTTCTGAAACATCTAAAAAACACAGCTTGGAGAGCATAGGGCACTTCCACTCATGGGCGTATAAATTGGGAAAACTAAAAATCAGCAAGACACAGGCACCCCAAAGTTTAGGGCTGCTCTGTTGACAAGAACCCCCACTTCATTACACCTTAAATATCCTAGGAAAGAGAAAAATGGATAAAGAAGTTGTGGTCCTCATGTACAATGGAATATCACTCAGCCATGAAATCAACGTCATAAGGCTAGTAGCAGCACGATGAGTGGATTTAGGTACGACGATTCTAAGTGAAATACGTCACACAGAAAAAGACACTTATCATAAGATATCACTTATAGAGGGAATGTAAAAACCGCTACACTTGAACTGAATTGCAAAACAGAACAGAGTCACACGTTTAGAAAACACACTATGGCTGCTGAACGGGAAAGGTGTGGTGGGGTGATGCATAAAACAAGGTTTCAAATTAGCTCAGATACCGTTCCACAAACCCAATATGTAACAGACAAGACCTATTCCTTTTTCAGTGAACTGGACTCAACACCTCCTATTCACCGCACAAGAATATATCTGACTAGTAAGAATCTTCAAACCTATGTATTGATATCTCTCTGTAAGTGAGTCAAGGGGGTGTAAAGCGGCATAAACACAGCCGTGAAAAGCAGCTAAACCCCATTATAAAAATAAATTACTTTTCAAAACCAGTGAAACAAAGACAGTGAAAGAGAGAGAAATTCTTACAAAATTCGTTCAGGGCCTGTGATGCAACCTGGATTGACCATATCTAGACCCACAGCTGATTGAGACATAAGGGTGGACACTCTTGGGGCTGAGAGGTTCGGTGAGGTTGGGTGAGCCAACGCAGACCCTTTCAAGTAATACTGCATGGTACCCATCCCATGGGTCCCAAATCTCCAGGTTCAAGGGCATCTTCCTACATCGAAAACATGCATGAGAAACCCAGAAGATGGTACACCGTGTGATCGGGAAAGGTTTCTAAAACGCACCTCATTTCTCATCTCCTTGGCTCGGGTTCGCCATTCCAGCCGATTTACTAGCCATCTCCCTCCTTGGAGAATCAGCACCTTTAACCTCCTGTTCTGTACAGGTTGCAATTTGTCCTGAGGATGAACGGGAAGAGGGGGAACCAATGAGAGACTAGCTCTAGGTGTTGGGACAGACACAGGTCACTCTATTTTCCCATCAGGAAGAAGAATTAAGCACAAGCTCAGCCTGCCCCCCAGAACCAGAAGAGGGCCTGAAGCAATCCTGCGCTTTTGCGGCCAGCTCCCAAAAAAGCGAGTTGAAAAATGGAGCTCAGGGGCACTGCAATTCACAAACCTGCAGAGTTTTAAATGATACCTCTCGTCCACAAATATATTAAGGGAAGGCAACGAAGAGGCTTTGAAAGCAAGGCAGAATTGCAGGAAACAGATTTCAGGAGGTAGATTCGAATCCCCTTGAAAGCACATGAAAAGCGGCCAAACGTGGACAATGATGCCCTTGGCCAAAAAGGGCGTATGCGTTTTTTCCTGAATATATTCAGGAAAAAACGCATACGCCCTTTTTGGCCAACCAAGCAACCTGGAAAGGCAAATCAGCGCTCCAAAGAAGTCTCGCTTCCCAGCGGGCAAAAGGGCCATGCGGAAAAAGGTGTCCAAAGCAGAAATGCAGGACCGGCCATGGAGAAATGGGAGCCTTGCTACGCTGATGGGTGGGATGTAAATTGCCAACAGCCACTCTGGAGACGTGTACGGTGTGTTCTGAAACATCTAAAAAACACAGCTTGGAGAGCATAGGGCACTTCCACTCATGGGCGTATAAATTGGGAAAACTAAAAATCAGCAAGACACAGGCACCCCAAAGTTTAGGGCTGCTCTGTTGACAAGAACCCCCACTTCATTACACCTTAAATATCCTAGGAAAGAGAAAAATGGATAAAGCAGTTGTGGTTCTCATGTACAATGGAATATCACTCAGCCATGAAATCAACGTCATAAGGCTAGTAGCAGCACGATGAGTGGATTTAGGTACGACGATTCTAAGTGAAATAAGTCACACAGAAAAAGACACTTATCATAAGATATCACTTATAGAGGGAATGTAAAAACCGCTACACTTGAACTGAATTGCAAAACAGAACAGAGTCACACGTTTAGAAAACACACTATGGCTGCTGAACGGGAAAGGTGTGGTGGGGTGATGCATAAAAGAAGGTTTCAAATTAGCTCAGATACCGTTCCACAAACCCAATATGTAACAGACAAGACCTATTCCTTTTTCAGTGAACTGGACTCAACACCTCCTATTCACCGCACAAGAATATATCTGACTAGTAAGAATCTTCAAACCTATGTATTGATATCTCTCTGTAAGTGAGTCAAGGGGGTGTAAAGCGGCATAAACACAGCCGTGAAAAGCAGCTAAACCCCATTATAAAAATAAATTACTTTTCAAAACCCGTGAAACAAAGACAGTGAAAGAGAGAGAAATTCTTACAAAATTCGTTCAGGGGCTGTGATGCAACCTGGATTGACCATATCTAGACACACAGCTGATTGAGACATAAGGGTGGACACTCTTGGGGCTGAGAGGTTCGGTGAGGTTGGGTGAGCCAACGCAGACCCTTTCAAGTAATACTGCATGGTACCCATCCCATGGGTCCCAAATCTCCAGGTTCAAGGGCATCTTCCTACATCGAAAACAGGCATGAGAAACCCAGAAGATGGTACACCGTGTGATCGGGAAAGGTTTCTAAAACGCACCTCATTTCTCATCTCCTTGGCTCGGGTTCGCCATTCCAGCCGATTTACTAGCCATCTCCCTCCTTGGAGAATCAGCACCTTTAACCTCCTGTTCTGTACAGGTTGCAATTTGTCCTGAGGATGAACGGGAAGAGGGGGAACCAATGAGAGACTAGCTCTAGGTGTTGGGACAGACACAGGTCACTCTATTTTCCCATCAGGAAGAAGAATTAAGCACAAGCTCAGCCTGCCCCCCAGAACCAGAAGAGGGCCTGAAGCAATCCTGCGCTTTTGCGGCCAGCTCCCAAAAAAGCGAGTTGAAAAATGGAGCTCAGGGGCACTGCAATTCACAAACCTGCAGAGTTTTAAATGATACCTCTCGTCCACAAATATATTAAGGGAAGGCAACGAAGAGGCTTTGAAAGCAAGGCAGAATTGCAGGAAACAGATTTCAGGAGGTAGATTCGAATCCCCTTGAAAGCACATGAAAAGCGGCCAAACGTGGACAATGATGCCCTTGGCCAAAAAGGGCGTATGCGTTTTTTCCTGAATATATTCAGGAAAAAACGCATACGCCCTTTTTGGCCAACCAAGCAACCTGGAAAGGCAAATCAGCGCTCCAAAGAAGTCTCGCTTCCCAGCGGGCAAAAGGGCCATGCGGAAAAAGGTGTCCAAAGCAGAAATGCAGGACCGGCCATGGAGAAATGGGAGCCTTGCTACGCTGATGGGTGGGATGTAAATTGCCAACAGCCACTCTGGAGACGTGTACGGTGTGTTCTGAAACATCTAAAAAACACAGCTTGGAGAGCATAGGGCACTTCCACTCATGGGCGTATAAATTGGGAAAACTAAAAATCAGCAAGACACAGGCACACCAAAGTTTAGGGCTGCTCTGTTGACAAGAACCCCCACTTCATTACACCTTAAATATCCTAGGAAAGAGAAAAATGGATAAAGAAGTTGTGGTCCTCATGTACAATGGAATATCACTCAGCCATGAAATCAACGTCATAAGGCTAGTAGCAGCACGATGAGTGGATTTAGGTACGACGATTCTAAGTGAAATACGTCACACAGAAAAAGACACTTATCATAAGATATCACTTATAGAGGGAATGTAAAAACCGCTACACTTGAACTGAATTGCAAAACAGAACAGAGTCACACGTTTAGAAAACACACTATGGCTGCTGAACGGGAAAGGTGTGGTGGGGTGATGCATAAAACAAGGTTTCAAATTAGCTCAGATACCGTTCCACAAACCCAATATGTAACAGACAAGACCTATTCCTTTTTCAGTGAACTGGACTCAACACCTCCTATTCACCGCACAAGAATATATCTGACTAGTAAGAATCTTCAAACCTATGTATTGATATCTCTCTGTAAGTGAGTCAAGGGGGTGTAAAGCGGCATAAACACAGCCGTGAAAAGCAGCTAAACCCCATTATAAAAATAAATTACTTTTCAAAACCAGTGAAACAAAGACAGTGAAAGAGAGAGAAATTCTTACAAAATTCGTTCAGGGCCTGTGATGCAACCTGGATTGACCATATCTAGACCCACAGCTGATTGAGACATAAGGGTGGACACTCTTGGGGCTGAGAGGTTCGGTGAGGTTGGGTGAGCCAACGCAGACCCTTTCAAGTAATACTGCATGGTACCCATCCCATGGGTCCCAAATCTCCAGGTTCAAGGGCATCTTCCTACATCGAAAACATGCATGAGAAACCCAGAAGATGGTACACCGTGTGATCGGGAAAGGTTTCTAAAACGCACCTCATTTCTCATCTCCTTGGCTCGGGTTCGCCATTCCAGCCGATTTACTAGCCATCTCCCTCCTTGGAGAATCAGCACCTTTAACCTCCTGTTCCGTAGAGGTTGCAATTTGTCCTGAGGATGAACGGGAAGAGGGGGAACCAATGAGAGACTAGCTCTAGGTGTTGGGACAGGCACAGGTCACTCTATTTTCCCATCAGGAAGAAGAATTAAGCACAAGCTCAGCCTGCCCCCCAGAACCAGAAGAGGGCCTGAAGCAATCCTGCGCTTTTGCGGCCAGCTCCTAAAAAAGCGAGTTGAAAAATGGAGCTCAGGGGCACTGCAATTCACAAACCTGCAGAGTTTTAAATGATACCTCTCGTCCACAAATATATTAAGGGAAGGCAACGAAGAGGCTTTGAAAGCAAGGCAGAATTGCAGGAAACAGATTTCAGGAGGTAGATTCGAATCCCCTTGAAAGCACATGAAAAGCGGCCAAACGTGGACAATGATGCCCTTGGCCAAAAAGGGCGTATGCGTTTTTTCCTGAATATATTCAGGAAAAAACGCATACGCCCTTTTTGGCCAACCAAGCAACCTGGAAAGGCAAATCAGCGCTCCAAAGAAGTCTCGCTTCCCAGCGGGCAAAAGGGCCATGCGGAAAAAGGTGTCCAAAGCAGAAATGCAGGACCGGCCATGGAGAAATGGGAGCCTTGCTACGCTGATGGGTGGGATGTAAATTGCCAACAGCCACTCTGGAGACGTGTACGGTGTGTTCTGAAACATCTAAAAAACACAGCTTGGAGAGCATAGGGCACTTCCACTCATGGGCGTATAAATTGGGAAAACTAAAAATCAGCAAGACACAGGCACCCCAAAGTTTAGGGCTGCTCTGTTGACAAGAACCCCCACTTCATTACACCTTAAATATCCTAGGAAAGAGAAAAATGGATAAAGAAGTTGTGGTCCTCATGTACAATGGAATATCACTCAGCCATGAAATCAACGTCATAAGGCTAGTAGCAGCACGATGAGTGGATTTAGGTACGACGATTCTAAGTGAAATACGTCACACAGAAAAAGACACTTATCATAAGATATCACTTATAGAGGGAATGTAAAAACCGCTACACTTGAACTGAATTGCAAAACAGAACAGAGTCACACGTTTAGAAAACACACTATGGCTGCTGAACGGGAAAGGTGTGGTGGGGTGATGCATAAAACAAGGTTTCAAATTAGCTCAGATACCGTTCCACAAACCCAATATGTAACAGACAAGACCTATTCCTTTTTCAGTGAACTGGACTCAACACCTCCTATTCACCGCACAAGAATATATCTGACTAGTAAGAATCTTCAAACCTATGTATTGATATCTCTCTGTAAGTGAGTCAAGGGGGTGTAAAGCGGCATAAACACAGCCGTGAAAAGCAGCTAAACCCCATTATAAAAATAAATTACTTTTCAAAACCAGTGAAACAAAGACAGTGAAAGAGAGAGAAATTCTTACAAAATTCGTTCAGGGCCTGTGATGCAACCTGGATTGACCATATCTAGACCCACAGCTGATTGAGACATAAGGGTGGACACTCTTGGGGCTGAGAGGTTCAGTGAGGTTGGGTGAGCCAACGCAGACCCTTTCAAGTAATACTGCATGGTACCCATCCCATGGGTCCCAAATCTCCAGGTTCAAGGGCATCTTCCTACATCGAAAACATGCATGAGAAACCCAGAAGATGGTACACCGTGTGATCGGGAAAGGTTTCTAAAACGCACCTCATTTCTCATCTCCTTGGCTCGGGTTCGCCATTCCAGCCGATTTACTAGCCATCTCCCTCCTTGGAGAATCAGCACCTTTAACCTCCTGTTCTGTACAGGTTGCAATTTGTCCTGAGGATGAACGGGAAGAGGGGGAACCAATGAGAGACTAGCTCTAGGTGTTGGGACAGACACAGGTCACTCTATTTTCCCATCAGGAAGAAGAATTAAGCACAAGCTCAGCCTGCCCCCCAGAACCAGAAGAGGGCCTGAAGCAATCCTGCGCTTTTGCGGCCAGCTCCCAAAAAAGCGAGTTGAAAAATGGAGCTCAGGGGCACTGCAATTCACAAACCTGCAGAGTTTTAAATGATACCTCTCGTCCACAAATATATTAAGGGAAGGCAACGAAGAGGCTTTGAAAGCAAGGCAGAATTGCATGAAACAGATTTCAGGAGGTAGATTCGAATCCCCTTGAAAGCACATGAAAAGCGGCCAAACGTGGACAATGATGCCCTTGGCCAAAAAGGGCGTATGCGTTTTTTCCTGAATATATTCAGGAAAAAACGCATACGCCCTTTTTGGCCAACCAAGCAACCTGGAAAGGCAAATCAGCGCTCCAAAGAAGTCTCGCTTCCCAGCGGGCAAAAGGGCCATGCGGAAAAAGGTGTCCAAAGCAGAAATGCAGGACCGGCCATGGAGAAATGGGAGCCTTGCTACGCTGATGGGTGGGATGTAAATTGCCAACAGCCACTCTGGAGACGTGTACGGTGTGTTCTGAAACATCTAAAAAACACAGCTTGGAGAGCATAGGGCACTTCCACTCATGGGCGTATAAATTGGGAAAACTAAAAATCAGCAAGACACAGGCACCCCAAAGTTTAGGGCTGCTCTGTTGACAAGAACCCCCACTTCATTACACCTTAAATATCCTAGGAAAGAGAAAAATGGATAAAGAAGTTGTGGTCCTCATGTACAATGGAATATCACTCAGCCATGAAATCAACGTCATAAGGCTAGTAGCAGCACGATGAGTGGATTTAGGTACGACGATTCTAAGTGAAATAAGTCACACAGAAAAAGACACTTATCATAAGATATCACTTATAGAGGGAATGTAAAAACCGCTACACTTGAACTGAATTGCAAAACAGAACAGAGTCACACGTTTAGAAAACACACTGTGGCTGCTGAATGGGAAAGGTGTGGTGGGGTGATGCATAAAACAAGGTTTCAAATTAGCTCAGATACCGTTCCACAAACCCAATATGTAACAGACAAGACCTATTCCTTTTTCAGTGAACTGGACTCAACACCTCCTATTCACCGCACAAGAATATATCTGACTAGTAAGAATCTTCAAACCTATGTATTGATATCTCTCTGTAAGTGAGTCAAGGGGGTGTAAAGCGGCATAAACACAGCCGTGAAAAGCAGCTAAACCCCATTATAAAAATAAATTACTTTTCAAAACCAGTGAAACAAAGACAGTGAAAGAGAGAGAAATTCTTACAAAATTCGTTCAGGGGCTGTGATGCAACCTGGATTGACCGTATCTAGACCCATAGCTGATTGAGACATAAGGGTGGACACTCTTGGGGCTGAGAGGTTCGGTGAGGTTGGGGGAGCCAACGCAGACCCTTTAAAGTAATACTGCATGGTACCCATCCCATGGGTCCCAAATCTCCAGGTTCAAGTGCATCTTCCTACATCGAAAACATGCATGAGAAACCCAGAAGATGGTACACCGTGTGATCGGGAAAGGTTTCTAAAACGCACCTCATTTCTCATCTCCTTGGCTCGGGTTCGCCATTCCAGCCGATTTACTAGCCATCTCCCTCCTTGGAGAATCAGCACCTTTAACCTCCTGTTCCGTACAGGTTGCAATTTGTCCTGAGGATGAACGGGAAGAGGGGGAACCAATGAGAGACTAGCTCTAGGTGTTGGGACAGGCACAGGTCACTCTATTTTCCCATCAGGAAGAAGAATTAAGCACAAGCTCAGCCTGCCCCCCAGAACCAGAAGAGGGCCTGAAGCAATCCTGCGCTTTTGCGGCCAGCTCCCAAAAAAGCGAGTTGAAAAATGGAGCTCAGGGGCACTGCAATTCACAAACCTGCAGAGTTTTAAATGATACCTCTCGTCCACAAATATATTAAGGAAAGGCAACGAAGAGGCTTTGAAAGCAAGGCAGAATTGCAGGAAACAGATTTCAGGAGGTAGATTCGAATCCCCTTGAAAGCACATGAAAAGCGGCCAAACGTGGACAATGATGCCCTTGGCCAAAAAGGGCGTATGCGTTTTTTCCTGAATATATTCAGGAAAAAACGCATACGCCCTTTTTGGCCAACCAAGCAACCTGGAAAGGCAAATCAGCGCTCCAAAGAAGTCTCGCTTCCCAGCGGGTAAAAGGGCCATGCGGAAAAAGGTGTCCAAACCAGAAATGCAGGACCGGCCATGGAGAAATGGGAGCCTTGCTACGCTGATGGGTGGGATGTAAATTGCCAACAGCCACTCTGGAGACGTGTACGGTGTGTTCTGAAACATCTAAAAAACACAGCTTGGAGAGCATAGGGCACTTCCACTCATGGGCGTATAAATTGGGAAAACTAAAAATCAGCAAGACAGAGGCACCCCAAAGTTTAGGGCTGCTCTGTTGACAAGAACCCCCACTTCATTACACCTTAAATATCCTAGGAAAGAGAAAAATGGATAAAGAAGTTGTGGTCCTCATGTACAATGGAATATCACTCAGCCATGAAATCAACTTCATAAGGCTAGTAGCAGCAGGATGAGTGGATTTAGGTACGACGATTCTAAGTGAAATAAGTCACACAGAAAAGGACACTTATCATAAGATATCACTTATAGAGGGAATGTAAAAACCGCTACACTTGAACTTAATTGCAAAACAGAACAGAGTCACACGTTTAGAAAACACACTATGGCTGCTGAACGGGAAAGGTGAGGTGGGGTGATGCATAAAACAAGGGTTTCAAATTAGCTCAGATACCGTTCCACAAACCCAATATGTAAGAGACAAGACCTATTCCTTTTTCAGTGAACTGGACTCAACACCCCCTATTCACCGCACAAGAATATATCTGACTAGTAAGAATCTTCAAACCTATGTATTGATATCTCTCTGTAAGTGAGTCAAGGGGGTGTAAAGCGGCATAAACACAGCCGTGAAAAGCAGCTAAACCCCACTATAAAAATAAATTACTTTTCAAAACCCGTGAAACAAAGACAGTGAAAGAGAGAGAAATTCTTACAAAATTCGTTCAGGGGCTGTGATGCAACCTGGATTGACCATATCTAGACCCACAGCTGATTGAGACATAAGGGTGGACACTCTTGGGGCTGAGAGGTTCGGTGAGGTTGGGTGAGCCAACGCAGACCCTTTCAAGTAATACTGCATGGTACCCATCCCATGGGTCCCAAATCTCCAGGTTCAAGGGCATCTTCCTACATCGAAAACATGCATGAGAAACCCAGAAGATGGTACACCGTGTGATCGGGAAAGGTTTCTAAAACGCACCTCATTTCTCATCTCCTTGGCTCGGGTTCGCCATTCCAGCCGATTTACTAGCCATCTCCCTCCTTGGAGAATCAGCACCTTTAACCTCCTGTTCTGTACAGGTTGCAATATGTCCTGAGGATGAACGGGAAGAGGGGGAACCAATGAGAGACTAGCTCTAGGTGTTGGGACAGGTACAGGTCACTCTATTTTCCCATCAGGAAGAAGAATTAAGCACAAGCTCAGCCTGCCCCCCAGAACCAGAAGAGGGCCTGAAGCAATCCTGCGCTTTTGCGGCCAGATCCCAAAAAAGCGAGTTGAAAAATGGAGCTCAGGGGCACTGCAATTCACAAACCTGCAGAGTTTTAAATGATACCTCTCGTCCACAAATATATTAAGGGAAGGCAACGAAGAGGCTTTGAAAGCAAGGCAGAATTGCAGGAAACAGATTTCAGGAGGTAGATTCGAATCCCCTTGAAAGCACACGAAAAGCGGCAAAACGTGGACAATGATGCCCTTGGCCAAAAAGGGCGTATGCGTTTTTTCCTGAATATATTCAGGAAAAAACGCATACGCCCTTTTTGGCCAACCAAGCAACCTGGAAAGGCAAATCAGCGCTCCAAAGAAGTCTCGCTTCCCAGCGGGCAAAAGGGCCATGCGGAAAAAGGTGTCCAAACCAGAAATGCAGGACCGGCCATGGAGAAATGGGAGCCTTGCTACGCTGATGGGTGGGATGTAAATTGCCAACAGCCACTCTGGAGAAGTGTACGGTGTGTTCTGAAACATCTAAAAAACACAGCTTGGAGAGCATTGGGCACTTCCACTCATGGGCGTATAAATTGGGAAAACTAAAAATCAGCAAGACACAGGCACCCCAAAGTTTAGGGCTGCTCTGTTGACAAGAACCCACACTTCATTACACCTTAAATATCCTAGGAAAGAGAAAAATGGATAAAGAAGTTGTGGTCCTCATGTACAATGGAATATCACTCAGCCATGAAATCCACGTCATAAGGCTCGTAGCAGCACGATGAGTGGATTTAGGTACGACGATTCTAAGTGAAATAAGTCACACAGAAAAAGACACTTATCATAAGATATCACTTATAGAGGGAATGTAAAAACCGCTACACTTGAACTGAATTGCAAAACAGAACAGAGTCACACGTTTAGAAAACACACTATGGCTGCTGAACGGGAAAGGTGTGGTGGGGTGATGCATAAAACAAGGTTTCAAATTAGCTCAGATACCGTTCCACAAACCCAATATGTAACAGACAAGACCTATTCCTTTTTCAGTGAACTGGACTCAACACCCCCTATTCACCGCACAAGAATATATCTGACTAGTAAGAATCTTCAAACCTATGTATTGATATCTCTCTGTAAGTGAGTCAAGGGGGTGTAAAGCGGCATAAACACAGCCGTGAAAAGCAGCTAAACCCCATTATAAAAATAAATTACTTTTCAAAACCAGTGAAACAAAGACAGTGAAAGAGAGAGAAATTCTTACAAAATTCGTTCAGGGCCTGTGATGCAACCTGGATTGACCATATCTAGACCCACAGCTGATTGAGACATAAGGGTGGACACTCTTGGGGCTGAGAGGTTCGGTGAGGTTGGGTGAGCCAACGCAGACCCTTTCAAGTAATACTGCATGGTACCCATCCCATGGGTCCCAAATCTCCAGGTTCAAGGGCATCTTCCTACATCGAAAACATGCATGAGAAACCCAGAAGATGGTACACCGTGTGATCGGGAAAGGTTTCTAAAACGCACCTCATTTCTCAACTCCTTGGCTCGGGTTCGCCATTCCAGCCGATTTACTAGCCATCTCCCTCCTTGGAGAATCAGCACCTTTAACCTCCTGTTCTGTACAGGTTGCAATTTGTCCTGAGGATGAACGGGAAGAGGGGGAACCAATGAGAGACTAGCTCTAGGTGTTGGGACAGACACAGGTCACTCTATTTTCCCATCAGGAAGAAGAATTAAGCACAAGCTCAGCCTGCCCCCCAGAACCAGAAGAGGGCCTGAAGCAATCCTGCGCTTTTGCGGCCAGCTCCCAAAAAAGCGAGTTGAAAAATGGAGCTCAGGGGCACTGCAATTCACAAACCTGCAGAGTTTTAAATGATACCTCTCGTCCACAAATATATTAAGGGAAGGCAACGAAGAGGCTTTGAAAGCAAGGCAGAATTGCAGGAAACAGATTTCAGGAGGTAGATTCGAATCCCCTTGAAAGCACACGAAATGCGGCAAAACGTGGACAATGATGCCCTTGGCCAAAAAGGGCGTATGCGTTTTTTCCTGAATATATTCAGGAAAAAACGCATACGCCCCTTTTGGCCAACCAAGCAACCTGGAAAGGCAAATCAGCGCTCCAAAGAAGTCTCGCTTCCCAGCGGGCAAAAGGGCCATGCGGAAAAAGGTGTCCAAACCAGAAATGCAGGACCGGCCATGGAGAAATGGGAGCCTTGCTACGCTGATGGGTGGGATGTACATTGCCAACAGCCACTCTGGAGAAGTGTACGGTGTGTTCTGAAACATCTAAAAAACACAGCTTGGAGAGCATAGGGCACTTCCACTCATGGGCGTATAAATTGGGAAAACTAAAAATCAGCAAGACACAGGCACCCCAAAGTTTAGGGCTGCTCTGTTGACAAGAACCCACACTTCATTACACCTTAAATATCCTAGGAAAGAGAAAAATGGATAAAGAAGTTGTGGTCCTCATGTACAATGGAATATCACTCAGCCATGAAATCCACGTCATAAGGCTAGTAGCAGCACGATGAGTGGATTTAGGTACGACGATTCTAAGTGAAATACGTCACACAGAAAAAGACACTTATCATAAGATATCACTTATAGAGGGAATGTAAAAACCGCTACACTTGAACTGAATTGCAAAACAGAACAGAGTCACACGTTTAGAAAACACACTATGGCTGCTGAACGGGAAAGGTGTGGTGGGGTGATGCATAAAACAAGGTTTCAAATTAGCTCAGATACCGTTCCACAAACCCAATATGTAAGAGACAAGACCTATTCCTTTTTCAGTGAACTGGACTCAACACCTCCTATTCACCGCACAAGAATATATCTGACTAGTAAGAATCTTCAAACCTATGTATTGATATCTCTCTGTAAGTGAGTCAAGGGGGTGTAAAGCGGCATAAACACAGCCGTGAAAAGCAGCTAAACCCCATTATAAAAATAAATTACTTTTCAAAACCAGTGAAACAAAGACAGTGAAAGAGAGAGAAATTCTTACAAAATTCGTTCAGGGCCTGTGATGCAACCTGGATTGACCATATCTAGACCCACAGCTGATTGAGACATAAGGGTGGACACTCTTGGGGCTGAGAGGTTCGGTGAGGTTGGGTGAGCCAACGCAGACCCTTTCAAGTAATACTGCATGGTACCCATCCCATGGGTCCCAAATCTCCAGGTTCAAGGGCATCTTCCTACATCGAAAACATGCATGAGAAACCCAGAAGATGGTACACCGTGTGATCGGGAAAGGTTTCTAAAACGCACCTCATTTCTCAACTCCTTGGCTCGGGTTCGCCATTCCAGCCGATTTACTAGCCATCTCCCTCCTTGGAGAATCAGCACCTTTAACCTCCTGTTCTGTACAGGTTGCAATTTGTCCTGAGGATGAACGGGAAGAGGGGGAACCAATGAGAGACTAGCTCTAGGTGTTGGGACAGGCACAGGTCACTCTATTTTCCCATCAGGAAGAAGAATTAAGCACAAGCTCAGCCTGCCCCCCAGAACCAGAAGAGGGCCTGAAGCAATCCTGCGCTTTTGCGGCCAGATCCCAAAAAAGCGAGTTGAAAAATGGAGCTCAGGGGCACTGCAATTCACAAACCTGCAGAGTTTTAAATGATACCTCTCGTCCACAAATATATTAAGGGAAGGCAACGAAGAGGCTTTGAAAGCAAGGCAGAATTGCAGGAAAGAGATTTCAGGAGGTAGATTCGAATCCCCTTGAAAGCACACGAAATGCGGCAAAACGTGGACAATGATGCCCTTGGCCAAAAAGGGCGTATGCGTTTTTTCCTGAATATATTCAGGAAAAAACGCATACGCCCCTTTTGGCCAACCAAGCAACCTGGAAAGGCAAATCAGCGCTCCAAAGAAGTCTCGCTTCCCAGCGGGCAAAAGGGCCATGCGGAAAAAGGTGTCCAAACCAGAAATGCAGGACCGGCCATGGAGAAATGGGAGCCTTGCTACGCTGATGGGTGGGATGTACATTGCCAACAGCCACTCTGGAGAAGTGTACGGTGTGTTCTGAAACATCTAAAAAACACAGCTTGGAGAGCATAGGGCACTTCCACTCATGGGCGTATAAATTGGGAAAACTAAAAATCAGCAAGACACAGGCACCCCAAAGTTTAGGGCTGCTCTGTTGACAAGAACCCACACTTCATTACACCTTAAATATCCTAGGAAAGAGAAAAATGGATAAAGAAGTTGTGGTCCTCATGTACAATGGAATATCACTCAGCCATGAAATCCACGTCATAAGGCTCGTAGCAGCACGATGAGTGGATTTAGGTACGACGATTCTAAGTGAAATAAGTCACACAGAAAAAGACACTTATCATAAGATATCACTTATAGAGGGAATGTAAAAACCGCTACACTTGAACTGAATTGCAAAACAGAACAGAGTCACACGTTTAGAAAACACACTATGGCTGCTGAACGGGAAAGGTGTGGTGGGGTGATGCATAAAACAAGGTTTCAAATTAGCTCAGATACCGTTCCACAAACCCAATATGTAAGAGACAAGACCTATTCCTTTTTCAGTGAACTGGACTCAACACCTCCTATTCACCGCACAAGAATATATCTGACTAGTAAGAATCTTCAAACCTATGTATTGATATCTCTCTGTAAGTGAGTCAAGGGGGTGTAAAGCGGCATAAACACAGCCGTGAAAAGCAGCTAAACCCCATTATAAAAATAAATTACTTTTCAAAACCAGTGAAACAAAGACAGTGAAAGAGAGAGAAATTCTTACAAAATTCGTTCAGGGCCTGTGATGCAACCTGGATTGACCATATCTAGACCCACAGCTGATTGAGACATAAGGGTGGACACTCTTGGGGCTGAGAGGTTCGGTGAGGTTGGGTGAGCCAACGCAGACCCTTTCAAGTAATACTGCATGGTACCCATCCCATGGGTCCCAAATCTCCAGGTTCAAGGGCATCTTCCTACATCGAAAACATGCATGAGAAACCCAGAAGATGGTACACCGTGTGATCGGGAAAGGTTTCTAAAACGCACCTCATTTCTCAACTCCTTGGCTCGGGTTCGCCATTCCAGCCGATTTACTAGCCATCTCCCTCCTTGGAGAATCAGCACCTTTAACCTCCTGTTCTGTACAGGTTGCAATTTGTCCTGAGGATGAACGGGAAGAGGGGGAACCAATGAGAGACTAGCTCTAGGTGTTGGGACAGACACAGGTCACTCTATTTTCCCATCAGGAAGAAGAATTAAGCACAAGCTCAGCCTGCCCCCCAGAACCAGAAGAGGGCCTGAAGCAATCCTGCGCTTTTGCGGCCAGCTCCCAAAAAAGCGAGTTGAAAAATGGAGCTCAGGGGCACTGCAATTCACAAACCTGCAGAGTTTTAAATGATACCTCTCGTCCACAAATATATTAAGGGAAGGCAACGAAGAGGCTTTGAAAGCAAGGCAGAATTGCAGGAAACAGATTTCAGGAGGTAGATTCGAATCCCCTTGAAAGCACACGAAATGCGGCAAAACGTGGACAATGATGCCCTTGGCCAAAAAGGGCGTATGCGTTTTTTCCTGAATATATTCAGGAAAAAACGCATACGCCCCTTTTGGCCAACCAAGCAACCTGGAAAGGCAAATCAGCGCTCCAAAGAAGTCTCGCTTCCCAGCGGGCAAAAGGGCCATGCGGAAAAAGGTGTCCAAACCAGAAATGCAGGACCGGCCATGGAGAAATGGGAGCCTTGCTACGCTGATGGGTGGGATGTACATTGCCAACAGCCACTCTGGAGAAGTGTACGGTGTGTTCTGAAACATCTAAAAAACACAGCTTGGAGAGCATAGGGCACTTCCACTCATGGGCGTATAAATTGGGAAAACTAAAAATCAGCAAGACACAGGCACCCCAAAGTTTAGGGCTGCTCTGTTGACAAGAACCCACACTTCATTACACCTTAAATATCCTAGGAAAGAGAAAAATGGATAAAGAAGTTGTGGTCCTCATGTACAATGGAATATCACTCAGCCATGAAATCCACGTCATAAGGCTAGTAGCAGCACGATGAGTGGATTTAGGTACGACGATTCTAAGTGAAATACGTCACACAGAAAAAGACACTTATCATAAGATATCACTTATAGAGGGAATGTAAAAACCGCTACACTTGAACTGAATTGCAAAACAGAACAGAGTCACACGTTTAGAAAACACACTATGGCTGCTGAACGGGAAAGGTGTGGTGGGGTGATGCATAAAACAAGGTTTCAAATTAGCTCAGATACCGTTCCACAAACCCAATATGTAAGAGACAAGACCTATTCCTTTTTCAGTGAACTGGACTCAACACCTCCTATTCACCGCACAAGAATATATCTGACTAGTAAGAATCTTCAAACCTATGTATTGATATCTCTCTGTAAGTGAGTCAAGGGGGTGTAAAGCGGCATAAACACAGCCGTGAAAAGCAGCTAAACCCCATTATAAAAATAAATTACTTTTCAAAACCAGTGAAACAAAGACAGTGAAAGAGAGAGAAATTCTTACAAAATTCGTTCAGGGCCTGTGATGCAACCTGGATTGACCATATCTAGACCCACAGCTGATTGAGACATAAGGGTGGACACTCTTGGGGCTGAGAGGTTCGGTGAGGTTGGGTGAGCCAACGCAGACCCTTTCAAGTAATACTGCATGGTACCCATCCCATGGGTCCCAAATCTCCAGGTTCAAGGGCATCTTCCTACATCGAAAACATGCATGAGAAACCCAGAAGATGGTACACCGTGTGATCGGGAAAGGTTTCTAAAACGCACCTCATTTCTCAACTCCTTGGCTCGGGTTCGCCATTCCAGCCGATTTACTAGCCATCTCCCTCCTTGGAGAATCAGCACCTTTAACCTCCTGTTCTGTACAGGTTGCAATTTGTCCTGAGGATGAACGGGAAGAGGGGGAACCAATGAGAGACTAGCTCTAGGTGTTGGGACAGACACAGGTCACTCTATTTTCCCATCAGGAAGAAGAATTAAGCACAAGCTCAGCCTGCCCCCCAGAACCAGAAGAGGGCCTGAAGCAATCCTGCGCTTTTGCGGCCAGCTCCCAAAAAAGCGAGTTGAAAAATGGAGCTCAGGGGCACTGCAATTCACAAACCTGCAGAGTTTTAAATGATACCTCTCGTCCACAAATATATTAAGGGAAGGCAACGAAGAGGCTTTGAAAGCAAGGCAGAATTGCATGAAACAGATTTCAGGAGGTAGATTCGAATCCCCTTGAAAGCACATGAAAAGCGGCCAAACGTGGACAATGATGCCCTTGGCCAAAAAGGGCGTATGCGTTTTTTCCTGAATATATTCAGGAAAAAACGCATACGCCCTTTTTGGCCAACCAAGCAACCTGGAAAGGCAAATCAGCGCTCCAAAGAAGTCTCGCTTCCCAGCGGGCAAAAGGGCCATGCGGAAAAAGGTGTCCAAAGCAGAAATGCAGGACCGGCCATGGAGAAATGGGAGCCTTGCTACGCTGATGGGTGGGATGTAAATTGCCAACAGCCACTCTGGAGACGTGTACGGTGTGTTCTGAAACATCTAAAAAACACAGCTTGGAGAGCATAGGGCACTTCCACTCATGGGCGTATAAATTGGGAAAACTAAAAATCAGCAAGACACAGGCACCCCAAAGTTTAGGGCTGCTCTGTTGACAAGAACCCCCACTTCATTACACCTTAAATATCCTAGGAAAGAGAAAAATGGATAAAGAAGTTGTGGTCCTCATGTACAATGGAATATCACTCAGCCATGAAATCAACGTCATAAGGCTAGTAGCAGCACGATGAGTGGATTTAGGTACGACGATTCTAAGTGAAATAAGTCACACAGAAAAAGACACTTATCATAAGATATCACTTATAGAGGGAATGTAAAAACCGCTACACTTGAACTGAATTGCAAAACAGAACAGAGTCACACGTTTAGAAAACACACTATGGCTGCTGAACGGGAAAGGTGTGGTGGGGTGATGCATAAAAGAATGTTTCAAATTAGCTCAGATACCGTTCCACAAACCCAATATGTAACAGACAAGACCTATTCCTTTTTCAGTGAACTGGACTCAACACCTCCTATTCACCGCACAAGAATATATCTGACTAGTAAGAATCTTCAAACCTATGTATTGATATCTCTCTGTAAGTGAGTCAAGGGGGTGTAAAGCGGCATAAACACAGCCGTGAAAAGCAGCTAAACCCCATTATAAAAATAAATTACTTTTCAAAACCAGTGAAACAAAGACAGTGAAAGAGAGAGAAATTCTTACAAAATTCGTTCAGGGGCTGTGATGCAACCTGGATTGACCGTATCTAGACCCATAGCTGATTGAGACATAAGGGTGGACACTCTTGGGGCTGAGAGGTTCGGTGAGGTTGGGGGAGCCAACGCAGACCCTTTAAAGTAATACTGCATGGTACCCATCCCATGGGTCCCAAATCTCCAGGTTCAAGTGCATCTTCCTACATCGAAAACATGCATGAGAAACCCAGAAGATGGTACACCGTGTGATCGGGAAAGGTTTCTAAAACGCACCTCATTTCTCATCTCCTTGGCTCGGGTTCGCCATTCCAGCCGATTTACTAGCCATCTCCCTCCTTGGAGAATCAGCACCTTTAACCTCCTGTTCCGTACAGGTTGCAATTTGTCCTGAGGATGAACGGGAAGAGGGGGAACCAATGAGAGACTAGCTCTAGGTGTTGGGACAGGCACAGGTCACTCTATTTTCCCATCAGGAAGAAGAATTAAGCACAAGCTCAGCCTGCCCCCCAGAACCAGAAGAGGGCCTGAAGCAATCCTGCGCTTTTGCGGCCAGCTCCCAAAAAAGCGAGTTGAAAAATGGAGCTCAGGGGCACTGCAATTCACAAACCTGCAGAGTTTTAAATGATACCTCTCGTCCACAAATATATTAAGGAAAGGCAACGAAGAGGCTTTGAAAGCAAGGCAGAATTGCAGGAAACAGATTTCAGGAGGTAGATTCGAATCCCCTTGAAAGCACATGAAAAGCGGCCAAACGTGGACAATGATGCCCTTGGCCAAAAAGGGCGTATGCGTTTTTTCCTGAATATATTCAGGAAAAAACGCATACGCCCTTTTTGGCCAACCAAGCAACCTGGAAAGGCAAATCAGCGCTCCAAAGAAGTCTCGCTTCCCAGCGGGTAAAAGGGCCATGCGGAAAAAGGTGTCCAAACCAGAAATGCAGGACCGGCCATGGAGAAATGGGAGCCTTGCTACGCTGATGGGTGGGATGTAAATTGCCAACAGCCACTCTGGAGACGTGTACGGTGTGTTCTGAAACATCTAAAAAACACAGCTTGGAGAGCATAGGGCACTTCCACTCATGGGCGTATAAATTGGGAAAACTAAAAATCAGCAAGACACAGGCACCCCAAAGTTTAGGGCTGCTCTGTTGACAAGAACCCCCACTTCATTACACCTTAAATATCCTAGGAAAGAGAAAAATGGATAAAGAAGTTGTGGTCCTCATGTACAATGGAATATCACTCAGCCATGAAATCAACTTCATAAGGCTAGTAGCAGCAGGATGAGTGGATTTAGGTACGACGATTCTAAGTGAAATAAGTCACACAGAAAAGGACACTTATCATAAGATATCACTTATAGAGGGAATGTAAAAACCGCTACACTTGAACTTAATTGCAAAACAGAACAGAGTCACACGTTTAGAAAACACACTATGGCTGCTGAACGGGAAAGGTGAGGTGGGGTGATGCATAAAACAAGGGTTTCAAATTAGCTCAGATACCGTTCCACAAACCCAATATGTAAGAGACAAGACCTATTCCTTTTTCAGTGAACTGGACTCAACACCCCCTATTCACCGCACAAGAATATATCTGACTAGTAAGAATCTTCAAACCTATGTATTGATATCTCTCTGTAAGTGAGTCAAGGGGGTGTAAAGCGGCATAAACACAGCCGTGAAAAGCAGCTAAACCCCACTATAAAAATAAATTACTTTTCAAAACCCGTGAAACAAAGACAGTGAAAGAGAGAGAAATTCTTACAAAATTCGTTCAGGGGCTGTGATGCAACCTGGATTGACCATATCTAGACCCACAGCTGATTGAGACATAAGGGTGGACACTCTTGGGGCTGAGAGGTTCGGTGAGGTTGGGTGAGCCAACGCAGACCCTTTCAAGTAATACTGCATGGTACCCATCCCATGGGTCCCAAATCTCCAGGTTCAAGGGCATCTTCCTACATCGAAAACATGCATGAGAAACCCAGAAGATGGTACACCGTGTGATCGGGAAAGGTTTCTAAAACGCACCTCATTTCTCATCTCCTTGGCTCGGGTTCGCCATTCCAGCCGATTTACTAGCCATCTCCCTCCTTGGAGAATCAGCACCTTTAACCTCCTGTTCTGTACAGGTTGCAATATGTCCTGAGGATGAACGGGAAGAGGGGGAACCAATGAGAGACTAGCTCTAGGTGTTGGGACAGGCACAGGTCACTCTATTTTCCCATCAGGAAGAAGAATTAAGCACAAGCTCAGCCTGCCCCCCAGAACCAGAAGAGGGCCTGAAGCAATCCTGCGCTTTTGCGGCCAGATCCCAAAAAAGCGAGTTGAAAAATGGAGCTCAGGGGCACTGCAATTCACAAACCTGCAGAGTTTTAAATGATACCTCTCGTCCACAAATATATTAAGGGAAGGCAACGAAGAGGCTTTGAAAGCAAGGCAGAATTGCAGGAAACAGATTTCAGGAGGTAGATTCGAATCCCCTTGAAAGCACACGAAAAGCGGCAAAACGTGGACAATGATGCCCTTGGCCAAAAAGGGCGTATGCGTTTTTTCCTGAATATATTCAGGAAAAAACGCATACGCCCTTTTTGGCCAACCAAGCAACCTGGAAAGGCAAATCAGCGCTCCAAAGAAGTCTCGCTTCCCAGCGGGCAAAAGGGCCATGCGGAAAAAGGTGTCCAAACCAGAAATGCAGGACCGGCCATGGAGAAATGGGAGCCTTGCTACGCTGATGGGTGGGATGTAAATTGCCAACAGCCACTCTGGAGAAGTGTACGGTGTGTTCTGAAACATCTAAAAAACACAGCTTGGAGAGCATAGGGCACTTCCACTCATGGGCGTATAAATTGGGAAAACTAAAAATCAGCAAGACACAGGCACCCCAAAGTTTAGGGCTGCTCTGTTGACAAGAACCCACACTTCATTACACCTTAAATATCCTAGGAAAGAGAAAAATGGATAAAGAAGTTGTGGTCCTCATGTACAATGGAATATCACTCAGCCATGAAATCCACGTCATAAGGCTCGTAGCAGCACGATGAGTGGATTTAGGTACGACGATTCTAAGTGAAATAAGTCACACAGAAAAAGACACTTATCATAAGATATCACTTATAGAGGGAATGTAAAAACCGCTACACTTGAACTGAATTGCAAAACAGAACAGACTCACACGTTTAGAAAACACACTATGGCTGCTGAACGGGAAAGGTGTGGTGGGGTGATGCATAAAACAAGGTTTCAAATTAGCTCAGATACCGTTCCACAAACCCAATATGTAACAGACAAGACCTATTCCTTTTTCAGTGAACTGGACTCAACACCCCCTATTCACCGCACAAGAATATATCTGACTAGTAAGAATCTTCAAACCTATGTATTGATATCTCTCTGTAAGTGAGTCAAGGGGGTGTAAAGCGGCATAAACACAGCCGTGAAAAGCAGCTAAACCCCATTATAAAAATAAATTACTTTTCAAAACCAGTGAAACAAAGACAGTGAAAGAGAGAGAAATTCTTACAAAACTCATTCAGGGGCTGTGATGCAACCTGGATTGACCATATCTAGACCCACAGCTGATTGAGACATAAGGGTGGACACTCTTGGGGCTGAGAGGTTCGGTGAGGTTGGGTGAGCCAACGCAGACCCTTTCAAGTAATACTGCATGGTACCCATCCCATGGGTCCCAAATCTCCAGGTTCAAGGGCATCTTCCTACATCGAAAACATGCATGAGAAACCCAGAAGATGGTACACCGTGTGATCGGGAAAGGTTTCTAAAACGCACCTCATTTCTCATCTCCTTGGCTCGGGTTCGCCATTCCAGCCGATTTACTAGCCATCTCCCTCCTTGGAGAATCAGGACCTTTAACCTCCTATTCCGTACAGGTTGCAATTTGTCCTGAGGATGAACGGGAAGAGGGGGAACCAATGAGAGACTAGCTCTAGGTGTTGGGACAGACACAGGTTACTCTATTTTCCCATCAGGAAGAAGAATTAAGCACAAGCTCAGCCTGCCCCCCAGAACCAGAAGAGGGCCTGAAGCAATCCTGCGCTTTTGCGGCCAGCTCCCAAAAAAGCGAGTTGAAAAATGGAGCTCAGGGGCACTGCAATTCACAAACCTGCAGAGTTTTAAATGATACCTCTCGTCCACAAATATATTAAGGGAAGGCAACGAAGAGGCTTTGAAAGCACGGCAGAATTGCAGGAAACAGATTTCAGGAGGTAGATTCGAATCCCCTTGAAAGCACATGAAAAGCGGCAAAACGTGGACAATGATGCCCTTGGCCAAAAAGGGCGTATGCGTTTTTTCCTGAATATATTCAGGAAAAAACGCATACGCCCTTTTTGGCCAACCAAGCAACCTGGAAAGGCAAATCAGCGGTCCAAAGAAGTCTCGCTTCCCAGCGGGCAAAAGGGCCATGCGGAAAAAGGTGTCCAAACCAGAAATGCAGGACCGGCCATGGAGAAATGGGAGCCTTGCTACGCTGATGGGTGGGATGTAAATTGCCAACAGCCACTCTGGAGACGTGTACGGTGTGTTCTGAAACATCTAAAAAACACAGCTTGGAGAGCATAGGGCACTTCCACTCATGGGCGTATAAATTGGGAAAACTAAAAATCAGCAAGACACAGGCACCCCAAAGTTTAGGGCTGCTCTGTTGACAAGAACCCCCACTTCATTACACCTTAAATATCCTAGGAAAGAGAAAAATGGATAAAGAAGTTGTGGTCCTCATGTACAATGGAATATCACTCAGCCATGAAATCAACTTCATAAGGCTAGTAGCAGCAGGATGAGTGGATTTAGGTACGACGATTCTAAGTGAAATAAGTCACACAGAAAAAGACACTTATCATAAGATATCACTTATAGAGGGAATGTAAAAACCGCTACACTTGAACTGAATTGCAAAACAGAACAGAGTCACACGTTTAGAAAACACACTATGGCTGCTGAACGGGAAAGGTGAGGTGGGGTGATGCATAAAACAAGGGTTTCAAATTAGCTCAGATACCGTTCCACAAACCCAATATGTAAGAGACAAGACCTATTCCTTTTTCAGTGAACTGGACTCAACACCCCCTATTCACCGCACAAGAATATATCTGACTAGTAAGAATCTTCAAACCTATGTATTGATATCTCTCTGTAAGTGAGTCAAGGGGGTGTAAAGCGGCATAAACACAGCCGTGAAAAGCAGCTAAACCCCATTATAAAAATAAATTACTTTTCAAAACCAGTGAAACAAAGACAGTGAAAGAGAGAGAAATTCTTACAAAATTCGTTCAGGGGCTGTGATGCAACCTGGATTGACCATATCTAGACCCACAGCTGATTGAGACATAAGGGTGGACACTCTTGGGGCTGAGAGGTTCGGTGAGGTTGGGTGAGCCAACGCAGACCCTTTCAAGTAATACTGCATGGTACCCATCCCATGGGTCCCAAATCTCCAGGTTCAAGGGCATCTTCCTACATCGAAAACATGCATGAGAAACCCAGAAGATGGTACACCGTGTGATCGGGAAAGGTTTCTAAAACGCACCTCATTTCTCATCTCCTTGGCTCGGGTTCGCCATTCCAGCCGATTTACTAGCCATCTCCCTCCTTGGAGAATCAGCACCTTTAACCTCCTGTTCTGTACAGGTTGCAATATGTCCTGAGGATGAACGGGAAGAGGGGGAACCAATGAGAGACTAGCTCTAGGTGTTGGGACAGGCACAGGTCACTCTATTTTCCCATCAGGAAGAAGAATTAAGCACAAGCTCAGCCTGCCCCCCAGAACCAGAAGAGGGCCTGAAGCAATCCTGCGCTTTTGCGGCCAGATCCCAAAAAAGCGAGTTGAAAAATGGAGCTCAGGGGCACTGCAATTCACAAACCTGCAGAGTTTTAAATGATACCTCTCGTCCACAAATATATTAAGGGAAGGCAACGAAGAGGCTTTGAAAGCAAGGCAGAATTGCAGGAAACAGATTTCAGGAGGTAGATTCGAATCCCCTTGAAAGCACATGAAAAGCGGCAAAACGTGGACAATGATGCCCTTGGCCAAAAAGGGCGTATGCGTTTTTTCCTGAATATATTCAGGAAAAAACGCATACGCCCTTTTTGGCCAACCAAGCAACCTGGAAAGGCAAATCAGCGCTCCAAAGAAGTCTCGCTTCCCAGCGGGCAAAAGGGCCATGCGGAAAAAGGTGTCCAAACCAGAAATGCAGGACCGGCCATGGAGAAATGGGAGCCTTGCTACGCTGATGGGTGGGATGTAAATTGCCAACAGCCACTCTGGAGAAGTGTACGGTGTGTTCTGAAACATCTAAAAAACACAGCTTGGAGAGCATAGGGCACTTCCACTCATGGGCGTATAAATTGGGAAAACTAAAAATCAGCAAGACACAGGCACCCCAAAGTTTAGGGCTGCTCTGTTGACAAGAACCCACACTTCATTACACCTTAAATATCCTAGGAAAGAGAAAAATGGATAAAGAAGTTGTGGTCCTCATGTACAATGGAATATCACTCAGCCATGAAATCCACGTCATAAGGCTCGTAGCAGCACGATGAGTGGATTTAGGTACGACGATTCTAAGTGAAATAAGTCACACAGAAAAAGACACTTATCATAAGATATCACTTATAGAGGGAATGTAAAAACCGCTACACTTGAACTGAATTGCAAAACAGAACAGAGTCACACGTTTAGAAAACACACTATGGCTGCTGAACGGGAAAGGTGTGGTGGGGTGATGCATAAAACAAGGTTTCAAATTAGCTCAGATACCGTTCCACAAACCCAATATGTAACAGACAAGACCTATTCCTTTTTCAGTGAACTGGACTCAACACCCCCTATTCACCGCACAAGAATATATCTGACTAGTAAGAATCTTCAAACCTATGTATTGATATCTCTCTGTAAGTGAGTCAAGGGGGTGTAAAGCGGCATAAACACAGCCGTGAAAAGCAGCTAAACCCCATTATAAAAATAAATTACTTTTCAAAACCAGTGAAACAAAGACAGTGAAAGAGAGAGAAATTCTTACAAAATTCGTTCAGGGGCTGTGATGCAACCTGGATTGACCATATCTAGACCCACAGCTGATTGAGACATAAGGGTGGACACTCTTGGGGCTGAGAGGTTCGGTGAGGTTGGGTGAGCCAACGCAGACCCTTTCAAGTAATACTGCATGGTACCCATCCCATGGGTCCCAAATCTCCAGGTTCAAGGGCATCTTCCTACATCGAAAACATGCATGAGAAACCCAGAAGATGGTACACCGTGTGATCGGGAAAGGTTTCTAAAACGCACCTCATTTCTCATCTCCTTGGCTCGGGTTCGCCATTCCAGCCGATTTACTAGCCATCTCCCTCCTTGGAGAATCAGCACCTTTAACCTCCTGTTCTGTACAGGTTGCAATATGTCCTGAGGATGAACGGGAAGAGGGGGAACCAATGAGAGACTAGCTCTAGGTGTTGGGACAGGCACAGGTCACTCTATTTTCCCATCAGGAAGAAGAATTAAGCACAAGCTCAGCCTGCCCCCCAGAACCAGAAGAGGGCCTGAAGCAATCCTGCGCTTTTGCGGCCAGATCCCAAAAAAGCGAGTTGAAAAATGGAGCTCAGGGGCACTGCAATTCACAAACCTGCAGAGTTTTAAATGATACCTCTCGTCCACAAATATATTAAGGGAAGGCAACGAAGAGGCTTTGAAAGCAAGGCAGAATTGCAGGAAACAGATTTCAGGAGGTAGATTCGAATCCCCTTGAAAGCACATGAAAAGCGGCAAAACGTGGACAATGATGCCCTTGGCCAAAAAGGGCGTATGCGTTTTTTCCTGAATATATTCAGGAAAAAACGCATACGCCCTTTTTGGCCAACCAAGCAACCTGGAAAGGCAAATCAGCGCTCCAAAGAAGTCTCGCTTCCCAGCGGGCAAAAGGGCCATGCGGAAAAAGGTGTCCAAACCAGAAATGCAGGACCGGCCATGGAGAAATGGGAGCCTTGCTACGCTGATGGGTGGGATGTAAATTGCCAACAGCCACTCTGGAGAAGTGTACGGTGTGTTCTGAAACATCTAAAAAACACAGCTTGGAGAGCATAGGGCACTTCCACTCATGGGCGTATAAATTGGGAAAACTAAAAATCAGCAAGACACAGGCACCCCAAAGTTTAGGGCTGCTCTGTTGACAAGAACCCACACTTCATTACACCTTAAATATCCTAGGAAAGAGAAAAATGGATAAAGAAGTTGTGGTCCTCATGTACAATGGAATATCACTCAGCAATGAAATCCACGTCATAAGGCTCGTAGCAGCACGATGAGTGGATTTAGGTACGACGATTCTAAGTGAAATAAGTCACACAGAAAAAGACACTTATCATAAGATATCACTTATAGAGGGAATGTAAAAACCGCTACACTTGAACTGAATTGCAAAACAGAACAGAGTCACACGTTTAGAAAACACACTATGGCTGCTGAACGGGAAAGGTGTGGTGGGGTGATGCATAAAACAAGGATTCAAATTAGCTCAGATACCGTTCCACAAACCCAATATGTAACAGACAAGACCTATTCCTTTTTCAGTGAACTGGACTCAACACCCCCTATTCACCGCACAAGAATATATCTGACTAGTAAGAATCTTCAAACCTATGTATTGATATCTCTCTGTAAGTGAGTCAAGGGGGTGTAAAGCGGCATAAACGCAGCCGTGAAAAGCAGCTAAACCCCATTATTAAAATAAATTACTTTTCAAAACCAGTGAAACAAAGACAGTGAAAGAGAGAGAAATTCTTACAAAACTCATTCAGGGGCTGTGATGCAACTTGGATTGACCATATCTAGACCCACAGCTGATTGAGACATAAGGGTGGACACTCTTGGGGCTGAGAGGTTCGGTGAGGTTGGGTGTGCCAACGCAGACCCTTTCAAGTAATACTGCATGGTACCCATCCCATGGGTCCCAAATCTCCAGGTTCAAGGGCATCTTCCTACATCGAAAACATGCATGAGAAACCCAGAAGATGGTACACCGTGCGATCGGGAAAGGTTTCTAAAACGCCCCTCATTTCTCATCTCCTTGGCTCGGGTTCGCCATTCCAGCCGATTTACTAGCCATCTCCCTCCTTGGAGAATCAGCACCTTTAACCTCCTATTCCGTACAGGTTGCAATTTGTCCTGAGGATGAACGGGAAGAGGGGGAACCAATGAGAGACTAGCTCTAGGTGTTGGGACAGACACAGGTTACTCTATTTTCCCATCAGGAAGAAGAATTAAGCACAAGCTCAGCCTGCCCCCCAGAACCAGAAGAGGGCCTGAAGCAATCCTGCGCTTTTGCGGCCAGCTCCCAAAAAAGCGAGTTGAAAAATGGAGCTCAGGGGCACTGCAATTCACAAACCTGCAGAGTTTTAAATGATACCTCTCGTCCACAAATATATTAAGGGAAGGCAACGAAGAGGCTTTGAAAGCAAGGCAGAATTGCAGGAAACAGATTTCAGGAGGTAGATTCGAATCCCCTTGAAAGCACACGAAATGCGGCAAAACGTGGACAATGATGCCCTTGGCCAAAAAGGGCGTATGCGTTTTTTCCTGAATATATTCAGGAAAAAACGCATACGCCCTTTTTGGCCAACCAAGCAACCTGGAAAGGCAAATCAGCGCTCCAAAGAAGTCTCGCTTCCCAGCGGGCAAAAGGGCCATGCGGAAAAAGGTGTCCAAACCAGAAATGCAGGACCGGCCATGGAGAAATGGGAGCCTTGCTACGCTGATGGGTGGGATGTAAATTGCCAACAGCCACTCTGGAGAAGTGTACGGTGTGTTCTGAAACATCTAAAAAACACAGCTTGGAGAGCATAGGGCACTTCCACTCATGGGCGTATAAATTGGGAAAACTAAAAATCAGCAAGACACAGGCACCCCAAAGTTTAGGGCTGCTCTGTTGACAAGAACCCACACTTCATTACACCTTAAATATCCTAGGAAAGAGAAAAATGGATAAAGAAGTTGTGGTCCTCATGTACAATGGAATATCACTCAGCCATGAAATCCACGTCATAAGGCTCGTAGCAGCACGATGAGTGGATTTAGGTACGACGATTCTAAGTGAAATAAGTCACACAGAAAAAGACACTTATCATAAGATATCACTTATAGAGGGAATGTAAAAACCGCTACACTTGAACTGAATTGCAAAACAGAACAGAGTCACACGTTTAGAAAACACACTATGGCTGCTGAACGGGAAAGGTGTGGTGGGGTGATGCATAAAACAAGGTTTCAAATTAGCTCAGATACCGTTCCACAAACCCAATATGTAACAGACAAGACCTATTCCTTTTTCAGTGAACTGGACTCAACACCCCCTATTCACCGCACAAGAATATATCTGACTAGTAAGAATCTTCAAACCTATGTATTGATATCTCTCTGTAAGTGAGTCAAGGGGGTGTAAAGCGGCATAAACACAGCCGTGAAAAG
Source organism: Balaenoptera acutorostrata (assembly GCF_949987535.1). Taxonomy (NCBI): domain Eukaryota; kingdom Metazoa; phylum Chordata; class Mammalia; order Artiodactyla; family Balaenopteridae; genus Balaenoptera; species Balaenoptera acutorostrata. The sequence goes on from NC_080072.1 coordinate 115,594,943, forward strand.
CAGCTAAACCCCATTATAAAAATAAATTACTTTTCAAAACCAGTGAAACAAAGACAGTGAAAGAGAGAGAAATTCTTACAAAACTCATTCAGGGGCTGTGATGCAACCTGGATTGACCATATCTAGACCCACAGCTGATTGAGACATAAGGGTGGACACTCTTGGGGCTGAGAGGTTCGGTGAGGTTGGGTGAGCCAACGCAGACCCTTTCAAGTAATACTGCATGGTACCCATCCCATGGGTCCCAAATCTCCAGGTTCAAGGGCATCTTCCTACATCGAAAACATGCATGAGAAACCCAGAAGATGGTACACCGTGTGATCGGGAAAGGTTTCTAAAACGCACCTCATTTCTCATCTCCTTGGCTCGGGTTCGCCATTCCAGCCGATTTACTAGCCATCTCCCTCCTTGGAGAATCAGCACCTTTAACCTCCTATTCCGTACAGGTTGCAATTTGTCCTGAGGATGAACGGGAAGAGGGGGAACCAATGAGAGACTAGCTCTAGGTGTTGGGACAGACACAGGTTACTCTATTTTCCCATCAGGAAGAAGAATTAAGCACAAGCTCAGCCTGCCCCCCAGAACCAGAAGAGGGCCTGAAGCAATCCTGTGCTTTTGCGGCCAGCTCCCAAAAAAGCGAGTTGAAAAATGGAGCTCAGGGGCACTGCAATTCACAAACCTGCAGAGTTTTAAATGATACCTCTCGTCCACAAATATATTAAGGGAAGGCAACGAAGAGGCTTTGAAAGCACGGCAGAATTGCAGGAAACAGATTTCAGGAGGTAGATTCGAATCCCCTTGAAAGCACATGAAAAGCGGCAAAACGTGGACAATGATGCCCTTGGCCAAAAAGGGCGTATGCGTTTTTTCCTGAATATATTCAGGAAAAAACGCATACGCCCTTTTTGGCCAACCAAGCAACCTGGAAAGGCAAATCAGCGCTCCAAAGAAGTCTCGCTTCCCAGCGGGCAAAAGGGCCATGCGGAAAAAGGTGTCCAAACCAGAAATGCAGGACCGGCCATGGAGAAATGGGAGCCTTGCTACGCTGATGGGTGGGATGTAAATTGCCAACAGCCACTCTGGAGACGTGTACGGTGTGTTCTGAAACATCTAAAAAACACAGCTTGGAGAGCATAGGGCACTTCCACTCATGGGCGTATAAATTGGGAAAACTAAAAATCAGCAAGACACAGGCACCCCAAAGTTTAGGGCTGCTCTGTTGACAAGAACCCCCACTTCATTACACCTTAAATATCCTAGGAAAGAGAAAAATGGATAAAGAAGTTGTGGTCCTCATGTACAATGGAATATCACTCAGCCATGAAATCAACTTCATAAGGCTAGTAGCAGCAGGATGAGTGGATTTAGGTACGACGATTCTAAGTGAAATACGTCACACAGAAAAAGACACTTATCATAAGATATCACTTATAGAGGGAATGTAAAAACCGCTACACTTGAACTGAATTGCAAAACAGAACAGAGTCACACGTTTAGAAAACACACTATGGCTGCTGAACGGGAAAGGTGAGGTGGGGTGATGCATAAAACAAGGTTTCAAATTAGCTCAGATACCGTTCCACAAACCCAATATGTAACAGACAAGACCTATTCCTTTTTCAGTGAACTGGACTCAACACCCCCTATTCACCGCACAAGAATATATCTGACTAGTAAGAATCTTCAAACCTATGTATTGATATCTCTCTGTAAGTGAGTCAAGGGGGTGTAAAGCGGCATAAACACAGCCGTGAAAAGCAGCTAAACCCCATTATAAAAATAAATTACTTTTCAAAACCAGTGAAACAAAGACAGTGAAAGAGAGAGAAATTCTTACAAAATTCGTTCAGGGGCTGTGATGCAACCTGGATTGACCATATCTAGACCCACAGCTGATTGAGACATAAGGGTGGACACTCTTGGGGCTGAGAGGTTCGGTGAGGTTGGGTGAGCCAACAAAGACCCTTTCAAGTAATACTGCATGGTACCCATCCCATGGGTCCCAAATCTCCAGGTTCAAGGGCATCTTCCTACATCGAAAACATGCATGAGAAACCCAGAAGATGGTACACCGTGTGATCGGGAAAGGTTTCTAAAACGCACCTCATTTCTCATCTCCTTGGCTCGGGTTCGCCATTCCAGCCGATTTACTAGCCATCTCCCTCCTTGGAGAATCAGCACCTTTAACCTCCTGTTCCGTACAGGTTGCAATTTGTCCTGAGGATGAACGGGAAGAGGGGGAACCAATGAGAGACTAGCTCTAGGTGTTGGGACAGGCACAGGTCACTCTATTTTCCCATCAGGAAGAAGAATTAAGCACAAGCTCAGCCTGCCCCCCAGAACCAGAAGAGGGCCTGAAGCAATCCTGCGCTTTTGCGGCCAGCTCCCAAAAAAGCGAGTTGAAAAATGGAGCTCAGGGGCACTGCAATTCACAAACCTGCAGAGTTTTAAATGATACCTCTCGTCCACAAATATATTAAGGGAAGGCAACGAAGAGGCTTTGAAAGCAAGGCAGAATTGCAGGAAACAGATTTAAGGAGGTAGATTCGAATCCCCTTGAAAGCACACGAAATGCGGCAAAACGTGGACAATGATGCCCTTGGCCAAAAAGGGCGTATGCGTTTTTTCCTGAATATATTCAGGAAAAAACGCATACGCCCTTTTTGGCCAACCAAGCAACCTGGAAAGGCAAATCAGCGCTCCAAAGAAGTCTCGCTTCCCAGCGGGCAAAAGGGCCATGCGGAAAAAGGTGTCCAAACCAGAAATGCAGGACCGGCCATGGAGAAATGGGAGCCTTGCTACGCTGATGGGTGGGATGTAAATTGCCAACAGCCACTCTGGAGAAGTGTACGGTGTGTTCTGAAACATCTAAAAAACACAGCTTGGAGAGCATAGGGCACTTCCACTCATGGGCGTATAAATTGGGAAAACTAAAAATCAGCAAGACACAGGCACCCCAAAGTTTAGGGCTGCTCTGTTGACAAGAACCCCCACTTCATTACACCTTAAATATCCTAGGAAAGAGAAAAATGGATAAAGAAGTTGTGGTCCTCATGTACAATGGAATATCACTCAGCCATGAAATCCACGTCATAAGGCTAGTAGCAGCACGATGAGTGGATTTAGGTACGACGATTCTAAGTGAAATACGTCACACAGAAAAAGACACTTATCATAAGATATCACTTATAGAGGGAATGTAAAAACCGCTACACTTGAACTGAATTGCAAAACAGAACAGAGTCACACGTTTAGAAAACACACTATGGCTGCTGAACGGGAAAGGTGTGGTGGGGTGATGCATAAAACAAGGTTTCAAATTAGCTCAGATACCGTTCCACAAACCCAATATGTAACAGACAAGACCTATTCCTTTTTCAGTGAACTGGACTCAACACCTCCTATTCACCGCACAAGAATATATCTGACTAGTAAGAATCTTCAAACCTATGTATTGATATCTCTCTGTAAGTGAGTCAAGGGGGTGTAAAGCGGCATAAACACAGCCGTGAAAAGCAGCTAAACCCCATTATAAAAATAAATTACTTTTCAAAACCAGTGAAACAAAGACAGTGAAAGAGAGAGAAATTCTTACAAAATTCGTTCAGGGGCTGTGATGCAACCTGGATTGACCATATCTAGACCCACAGCTGATTGAGACATAAGGGTGGACACTCTTGGGGCTGAGAGGTTCGGTGAGGTTGGGTGAGCCAACGCAGACCCTTTAAAGTAATACTGCATGGTACCCATCCCATGGGTCCCAAATCTCCAGGTTCAAGGGCATCTTCCTACATCGAAAACATGCATGAGAAACCCAGAAGATGGTACACCGTGTGATCGGGAAAGGTTTCTAAAACGCACCTCATTTCTCATCTCCTTGGCTCGGGTTCGCCATTCCAGCCAATTTACTAGCCATCTCCCTCCTTGGAGAATCAGCACCTTTAACCTCCTGTTCCGTACAGGTTGCAATTTGTCCTGAGGATGAACGGGAAGAGGGGGAACCAATGAGAGATTAGCTCTAGGTGTTGGGACAGGCACAGGTCACTCTATTTTCCCATCAGGAAGAAGAATTAAGCACAAGCTCAGCCTGCCCCCCAGAACCAGAAGAGGGCCTGAAGCAATCCTGCGCTTTTGCGGCCAGCTCCCAAAAAAGCGAGTTGAAAAATGGAGCTCAGGGGCACTGCAATTCACAAACCTGCAGAGTTTTAAATGATACCTCTCGTCCACAAATATATTAAGGGAAGGCAACGAAGAGGCTTTGAAAGCAAGGCAGAATTGCAGGAAACAGATTTCAGGAGGTAGATTCGAATCCCCTTGAAAGCACACAAAAAGCGGCAAAACGTGGACAATGATGCCCTTGGCCAAAAAGGGCGTATGCGTTTCTTACTGAATATATTCAGGAAAAAACGCATACGCCCTTTTTGGCCAACCAAGCAACCTGGAAAGGCAAATCAGCGCTCCAAAGAAGTCTCGCTTCCCAGCGGGCAAAAGGGCCATGCGGAAAAAGGTGTCCAAACCAGAAATGCAGGACCGGCCATGGAGAAATGGGAGCCTTGCTACGCTGATGGGTGGGATGTAAATTGCCAAGAGCCACTCTGGAGAAGTGTACAGTGTGTTCTGAAACATCTAAAAAACACAGCTTGGAGAGCATAGGGCACTTCCACTCATGGGCGTATAAATTGGGAAAACTAAAAATCAGCAAGACACAGGCACCCCAAAGTTTAGGGCTGCTCTGTTGACAAGAACCCCCTCTTCATTACACCTTAAATATCCTAGGAAAGAGAAAAATGGATAAAGAAGTTGTGGTCCTCATGTACAATGGAATATCACTCAGCCATGAAATCCACGTCATAAGGCTAGTAGCAGCACGATGAGTGGATTTAGGTACGACGATTCTAAGTGAAATAAGTCACACAGAAAAAGACACTTATCATAAGATATCACTTATAGAGGGAATGTAAAAACCGCTACACTTGAACTGAATTGCAAAACAGAACAGAGTCACACGTTTAGAAAACACACTATGGCTGCTGAACGGGAAAGGTGAGGTGGGGTGATGCATAAAACAAGGGTTTCAAATTAGCTCAGATACCGTTCCACAAACCCAATATGTAACAGACAAGACCTATTCCTTTTTCAGTGAACTGGACTCAACACCTCCTATTCACCGCACAAGAATATATCTGACTAGTAAGAATCTTTAAACCTATGTATTGATATCTCTCTGTAAGTGAGTCAAGGGGGTGTAAAGCGGCATAAACACAGCCGTGAAAAGCAGCTAAACCCCATTATAAAAATAAATTACTTTTCAAAACCAGTGAAACAAAGACAGTGAAAGAGAGAGAAATTCTTACAAAATTCGTTCAGGGGCTGTGATGCAACCTGGATTGACCATATCTAGACCCACAGCTGATTGAGACATAAGGGTGGACACTCTTGGGGCTGAGAGGTTCGGTGAGGTTGGGTGAGCCAACGCAGACCCTTTCAAGTAATACTGCATGGTACCCATCCCATGGGTCCCAAATCTCCAGGTTCAAGGGCATCTTCCTACATCGAAAACAGGCATGAGAAACCCAGAAGATGGTACACCGTGTGATCGGGAAAGGTTTCTAAAACGCACCTCATTTCTCATCTCCTTGGCTCGGGTTCGCCATTCCAGCCGATTTACTAGCCATCTCCCTCCTAGGAGAATCACCACCTTTAACCTCGTGTTCCGTACAAGTTGCAATTTGTCCTGAGGATGAACGGGAAGAGGGGGAACCAATGAGAGACTAGCTCTAGGTGTTGGGACAGGCACTGGTCACTCTATTTTCCCATCAGGAATAAGAATTAAGCACAAGCTCAGCCTGCCCCCCAGAACCAGAAGAGGGCCTGAAGCAATCCTGCGCTTTTGCGGCCAGCTCCCAAAAAAGCGAGTTGAAAAATGGAGCTCAGGGGCACTGCAATTCACAAACCTGCAGAGTTTTAAATGATACCTCTCGTCCACAAATATATTAAGGGAAGGCAACGAAGAGGCTTTGAAAGGAAGGCAGAATTGCAGGAAACAGATTTCAGGAGGTAGATTCGAATCGCCTTGAAAGCACATGAAAAGCGGCAAAACGTGGACAATGATGCCCTTGGCCAAAAAGGGCGTATGCGTTTTTTCCTGAATATATTCAGGAAAAAACGCATACGCCCTTTTTGGCCAACCAAGCAACCTGGAAAGGCAAATCAGCGCTCCAAAGAAGTCTCGCTTCCCAGCGGGCAAAAGGGCCATGCGGAAAAAGGTGTCCAAACCAGAAATGCAGGACCGGCCATGGAGAAATGGGAGCCTTGCTACGCTGATGGGTGGGATGTAAATTGCCAACAGCCACTCTGGAGACGTGTACGGTGTGTTCTGAAACATCTAAAAAACACAGCTTGGAGAGCATAGGGCACTTCCACTCATGGGCGTATAAATTGGGAAAACTAAAAATCAGCAAGACACAGGCACCCCAAAGTTTAGGGCTGCTCTGTTGACAAGAACCCCCACTTCATTACACCTTAAATATCCTAGGAAAGAGAAAAATGGATAAAGAAGTTGTGGTCCTCATGTACAATGGAATATCACTCAGCCATGAAATCCACGTCATAAGGCTAGTAGCAGCACGATGAGTGGATTTAGGTACGACGATTCTAAGTGAAATAAGTCACACAGAAAAAGACACTTATCATAAGATATCACTTATAGAGGGAATGTAAAAACCGCTACACTTGAACTGAATTGCAAAACAGAACAGAGTCACACGTTTAGAAAACACACTATGGCTGCTGAACGGGAAAGGTGAGGTGGGGTGATGCATAAAACAAGGGTTTCAAATTAGCTCAGATACCGTTCCACAAACCCAATATGTAACAGACAAGACCTATTCCTTTTTCAGTGAACTGGACTCAACACCTCCTATTCACCGCACAAGATTATATCTGACTAGTAAGAATCTTCAAACCTATGTATTGATATCTCTCTGTAAGTGAGTCAAGGGGGTGTAAAGCGGCATAAACACAGCCGTGAAAAGCAGCTAAACCCCATTATAAAAATAAATTACTTTTCAAAACCCGTGAAACAAAGACAGTGAAAGAGAGAGAAATTCTTTCAAAATTCGTTCAGGGGCTGTGATGCAACCTGGATTGACCATATCTAGACCCACAGCTGATTGAGACATAAGGGTGGACACTCTTGGGGCTGAGAGGTTCGGTGAGGTTGGGTGAGCCAACGCAGACCCTTTCAAGTAATACTGCATGGTACCCATCCCATGGGTCCCAAATCTCCAGGTTCAAGGGCATCTTCCTACATCGAAAACAGGCATGAGAAACCCAGAAGATGGTACACCGTGTGATCGGGAAAGGTTTCTAAAACGCACCTCATTTCTCATCTCCTTGGCTCGGGTTCGCCATTCCAGCCGATTTACTAGCCATCTCCCTCCTAGGAGAATCAGCACCTCTAACCTCGTGTTCCGTACAGGTTGCAATTTGTCCTGAGAATGAACGGGAAGAGGGGGAACCAATGAGAGACTAGCTCTAGGTGTTGGGAGAGGCACAGGTCACTCTATTTTCCCATCAGGAATAAGAATTAAGCACAAGCTCTGCCTGCCCCCCAGAACCAGAAGAGGGCCTGAAGCAATCCTGCGCTTTTGCGGCCAGCTCCCAAAAAAGCGAGTTGAAAAATGGAGCTCAGGGGCACTGCAATTCACAAACCTGCAGAGTTTTAAATGATACCTCTCGTCCACAAATATATTAAGGGAAGGCAACGAAGAGGCTTTGAAAGCAAGGCAGAATTGCAGGAAACAGATTTCAGGAGGTAGATTCGAATCCCCTTGAAAGCACATGAAAAGCGGCAAAACGTGGACAATGATGCCCTTGGCCAAAAAGGGCGTATGCGTTTTTTCCTGAATATATTCAGGAAAAAACGCATACGCCCTTTTTGGCCAACCAAGCAACCTGGAAAGGCCAATCAGCGCTCCAAAGAAGTCTCGCTTCCCAGCGGGCAAAAGGGCCATGCGGAAAAAGGTGTCCAAACCAGAAATGCAGGACCGGCCATGGAGAAATGGGAGCCTTGCTACGCTGATGGGTGGGATGTAAATTGCCAACAGCCACTCTGGAGAAGTGTACGGTGTGTTCTGAAACATCTAAAAAACACAGCTTGGAGAGCATAGGGCACTTCCACTCATGGGCGTATAAATTGGGAAAACTAAAAATCAGCAAGACACAGGCACCCCAAAGTTTAGGGCTGCTCTGTTGACAAGAACCCCCACTTCATTACACCTTAAATATCCTAGGAAAGAGAAAAATGGATAAAGAAGTTGTGGTCCTCATGTACAATGGAATATCACTCAGCCATGAAATCCACGTCATAAGGCTAGTAGCAGCACGATGAGTGGATTTAGGTACGACGATTCTAAGTGAAATAAGTCACACAGAAAAAGACACTTATCATAAGATATCACTTATAGAGGGAATGTAAAAACCGCTACACTTGAACTGAATTGCAAAACAGAACAGAGTCACACGTTTAGAAAACACACTATGGCTGCTGAACGGGAAAGGTGAGGTGGGGTGATGCATAAAACAAGGGTTTCAAATTAGCTCAGATACCGTTCCACAAACCCAATATGTAACAGACAAGACCTATTCCTTTTTCAGTGAACTGGACTCAACACCTCCTATTCACCGCACAAGAATATATCTGACTAGTAAGAATCTTCAAACCTATGTATTGATATCTCTCTGTAAGTGAGTCAAGGGGGTGTAAAGCGGCATAAACACAGCCGTGAAAAGCAGCTAAACCCCATTATAAAAATAAATTACTTTTCAAAACCAGTGAAACAAAGACAGTGAAAGAGAGAGAAATTCTTACAAAATTCGTTCAGGGGCTGTGATGCAACCTGGATTGACCATATCTAGACCCACAGCTGATTGAGACATAAGGGTGGACACTCTTGGGGCTGAGAGGTTCGGTGAGGTTGGGTGAGCCAACGCAGACCCTTTCAAGTAATACTGCATGGTACCCATCCCATGGGTCCCAAATCTCCAGGTTCAAGGGCATCTTCCTACATCGAAAACAGGCATGAGAATCCCAGAAGATGGTACACCGTGTGATCGGGAAAGGTTTCTAAAACGCACCTCATTTCTCATCTCCTTGGCTCGGGTTCGCCATTCCAGCCGATTTACTAGCCATCTCCCTCCTAGGAGAATCAGCACCTTTAACCTCGTGTTCCGTACAGGTTGCAATTTGTCCTGAGAATGAACGGGAAGAGGGGGAACCAATGAGAGACTAGCTCTAGGTGTTGGGACAGGCACAGGTCACTCTATTTTCCCATCAGGAATAAGAATTAAGCACAAGCTCTGCCTGCCCCCCAGAACCAGAAGAGGGCCTGAAGCAATCCTGCGCTTTTGCGGCCAGCTCCCAAAAAAGCGAGTTGAAAAATGGAGCTCAGGGGCACTGCAATTCACAAACCTGCAGAGTTTTAAATGATACCTCTCGTTCACAAATATATTAAGGGAAGGCAACGAAGAGGCTTTGAAAGCAAGGCAGAATTGCAGGAAACAGATTTCAGGAGGTAGATTCGAATCCCCTTGAAAGCACATGAAAAGCGGCAAAACGTGGACAATGATGCCCTTGGCCAAAAAGGGCGTATGCGTTTTTTCCTGAATATATTCAGGAAAAAACGCATACGCCCTTTTTGGCCAACCAAGCAACCTGGAAAGGCCAATCAGCGCTCCAAAGAAGTCTCGCTTCCCAGCGGGCAAAAGGGCCATGCGGAAAAAGGTGTCCAAACCAGAAATGCAGGACCGGCCATGGAGAAATGGGAGCCTTGCTACGCTGATGGGTGGGATGTAAATTGCCAACAGCCACTCTGGAGAAGTGTACGGTGTGTTCTGAAACATCTAAAAAACACAGCTTGGAGAGCATAGGGCACTTCCACTCATGGGCGTATAAATTGAAAAAACTAAAAATCAGCAAGACACAGGCACCCCAAAGTTTAGGGCTGCTCTGTTGACAAGAACCCCCACTTCATTACACCTTAAATATCCTAGGAAAGAGAAAAATGGATAAAGAAGTTGTGGTCCTCATGTACAATGGAATATCACTCAGCCATGAAATCCACGTCATAAGACTAGTAGCAGCACGATGAGTGGATTTAGGTACGACGATTCTAAGTGAAATAAGTCACACAGAAAAAGACACTTATCATAAGATATCACTTACAGAGGGAATGTAAAAACCGCTACACTTGAACTGAATTGCAAAACAGAACAGAGTCACACGTATAGAAAACACACTATGGCTGCTGAACGGGAAAGGTGTGGTGGGGTGATGCATAAAACAAGGTTTCAAATTAGCTCAGATACCGTTCCACAAACCCAATATGTAACAGACAAGACCTATTCCTTTTTCAGTGAACTGGACTCAACACCCCCTATTCACCGCACAAGAATATATCTGACTAGTAAGAATCTTCAAACCTATGTATTGATATCTCTCTGTAAGTGAGTCAAGGGGGTGTAAAGCGGCATAAACACAGCCGTGAAAAGCAGCTAAACCCCATTATAAAAATAAATTACTTTTCAAAACCAGTGAAACAAAGACAGTGAAAGAGAGAGAAATTCTTACAAAATTCGTTCAGGGGCTGTGATGCAACCTGGATTGACCATATCTAGACCCACAGCTGATTGAGACATAAGGGTGGACACTCTTGGGGCTGAGAGGTTCGGTGAGGTTGGGTGAGCCAACGCAGACCCTTTCAAGTAATACTGCATGGTGCCCATCCCATGGGTCCCAAATCTCCAGGTTCAAGGGCATCTTCCTACATCGAAAGCATGCATGAGAAACCCAGAAGATGGTACACCGTGTGATCGGGAAAGGTTTCTAAAACGCACCTCATTTCTCATCTCCTTGGCTCGGGTTCGCCATTCCAGCCGATTTACTAGCCATCTCCCTCCTTGGAGAATCAGCACCTTTAACCTCCTGTTCCGTACAGGTTGCAATTTGTCCTGAGGATGAACGGGAAGAGGGGGAACCAATGAGAGACTAGCTCTAGGTGTTGGGAGAGGCACAGGTCACTCTATTTTCCCATCAGGAAGAAGAATTAAGCACAAGCTCAGCCTGCCCCCCAGAACCAGAAGAGGGCCTGAAGCAATCCTGCGCTTTTGCGGCCAGCTCCCAAAAAAGCGAGTTGAAAAATGGAGCTCAGGGGCACTGCAATTCACAAACCTGCAGAGTTTTAAATGATACATCTCGTCCACAAATATATTAAGGGAAGGCAACGAAGAGGCTTTGAAAGGAAGGCAGAATTGCAGGAAACAGATTTCAGGAGGTAGATTCGAATCGCCTTGAAAGCACATGAAAAGCGGCAAAACGTGGACAATGATGCCCTTGGCCAAAAAGGGCGTATGCGTTTTTTCCTGAATATATTCAGGAAAAAACGCATACGCCCTTTTTGGCCAACCAAGCAACCTGGAAAGGCAAATCAGCGCTCCAAATAAGTCTCGCTTCCCAGCGGGCAAAAGGGCCATGCGGAAAAAGGTGTCCAAACCAGAAATGCAGGACCGGCCATGGAGAAATGGGAGCCTTGCTACGCTGATGGGTGGGATGTAAATTGCCAACAGCCACTCTGGAGACGTGTACGGTGTGTTCTGAAACATCTAAAAAACACAGCTTGGAGAGCATAGGGCACTTCCACTCATGGGCGTATAAATTGGGAAAACTAAAAATCAGCAAGACACAGGCACCCCAAAGTTTAGGGCTGCTCTGTTGACAAGAACCCCCACTTCATTACACCTTAAATATCCTAGGAAAGAGAAAAATGGATAAAGAAGTTGTGGTCCTCATGTACAATGGAATATCACTCAGCCATGAAATCCACGTCATAAGGCTAGTAGCAGCACGATGAGTGGATTTAGGTACGACGATTCTAAGTGAAATAAGTCACACAGAAAAAGACACTTATCATAAGATATCACTTATAGAGGGAATGTAAAAACCGCTACACTTGAACTGAATTGCAAAACAGAACAGAGTCACACGTTTAGAAAACACACTATGGCTGCTGAACGGGAAAGGTGAGGTGGGGTGATGCATAAAACAAGGGTTTCAAATTAGCTCAGATACCGTTCCACAAACCCAATATGTAAGAGAGAAGACCTATTCCTTTTTCAGTGAACTGGACTCAACACCCCCTATTCACCGCACAAGAATATATCTGACTAGTAAGAATCTTCAAACCTATGTATTGATATCTCTCTGTAAGTGAGTCAAGGGGGTGTAAAGCGGCATAAACACAGCCGTGAAAAGCAGCTAAACCCCATTATAAAAATAAATTACTTTTCAAAACCAGTGAAACAAAGAGAGTGAAAGAGAGAGAAATTCTTACAAAATTCGTTCAGGGGCTGTGATGCAACCTGGATTGACCATATCTAGACCCACAGCTGATTGAGACATAAGGGTGGACACTCTTGGGGCTGAGAGGTTCGGTGAGGTTGGGTGAGCCAACGCAGACCCTTTCAAGTAATACTGCATGGTGCCCATCCCATGGGTCCCAAATCTCCAGGTTCAAGGGCATCTTCCTACATCGAAAACAGGCATGAGAAACCCAGAAGATGGTACACCGTGTGATCGGGAAAGGTTTCTAAAACGCACCTCATTTCTCATCTCCTTGGCTCGGGTTCGCCATTCCAGCCGATTTACTAGCCATCTCCCTCCTAGGAGAATCAGCACCTTTAACCTCGTGTTCCGTACAGGTTGCAATTTGTCCTGAGAATGAACGGGAAGAGGGGGAACCAATGAGAGACTAGCTCTAGGTGTTGGGACAGGCACAGGTCACTCTATTTTCCCATCAGGAATAAGAATTAAGCACAAGCTCTGCCTGCCCCCCAGAACCAGAAGAGGGCCTGAAGCAATCCTGCGCTTTTGCGGCCAGCTCCCAAAAAAGCGAGTTGAAAAATGGAGCTCAGGGGCACTGCAATTCACAAACCTGCAGAGTTTTAAATGATACCTCTCGTTCACAAATATATTAAGGGAAGGCAACGAAGAGGCTTTGAAAGCAAGGCAGAATTGCAGGAAACAGATTTCAGGAGGTAGATTCGAATCCCCTTGAAAGCACATGAAAAGCGGCAAAACGTGGACAATGATGCCCTTGGCCAAAAAGGGCGTATGCGTTTTTTCCTGAATATATTCAGGAAAAAACGCATACGCCCTTTTTGGCCAACCAAGCAACCTGGAAAGGCCAATCAGCGCTCCAAAGAAGTCTCGCTTCCCAGCGGGCAAAAGGGCCATGCGGAAAAAGGTGTCCAAACCAGAAATGCAGGACTGGCCATGGAGAAATGGGAGCCTTGCTACGCTGATGGGTGGGATGTAAATTGCCAACAGCCACTCTGGAGAAGTGTACGGTGTGTTCTGAAACATCTAAAAAACACAGCTTGGAGAGCATAGGGCACTTCCACTCATGGGCGTATAAATTGAAAAAACTAAAAATCAGCAAGACACAGGCACCCCAAAGTTTAGGGCTGCTCTGTTGACAAGAACCCCCACTTCATTACACCTTAAATATCCTAGGAAAGAGAAAAATGGATAAAGAAGTTGTGGTCCTCATGTACAATGGAATATCACTCAGCCATGAAATCCACGTCATAAGGCTAGTAGCAGCACGATGAGTGGATTTAGGTACGACGATTCTAAGTGAAATAAGTCACACAGAAAAAGACACTTATCATAAGATATCACTTACAGAGGGAATGTAAAAACCGCTACACTTGAACTGAATTGCAAAACAGAACAGAGTCACACGTATAGAAAACACACTATGGCTGCTGAACGGGAAAGGTGTGGTGGGGTGATGCATAAAACAAGGTTTCAAATTAGCTCAGATACCGTTCCACAAACCCAATATGTAACAGACAAGACCTATTCCTTTTTCAGTGAACTGGACTCAACACCCCCTATTCACCGCACAAGAATATATCTGACTAGTAAGAATCTTCAAACCTATGTATTGATATCTCTCTGTAAGTGAGTCAAGGGGGTGTAAAGCGGCATAAACACAGCCGTGAAAAGCAGCTAAACCCCATTATAAAAATAAATTACTTTTCAAAACCAGTGAAACAAAGACAGTGAAAGAGAGAGAAATTCTTACAAAATTCGTTCAGGGGCTGTGATGCAACCTGGATTGACCATATCTAGACCCACAGCTGATTGAGACATAAGGGTGGACACTCTTGGGGCTGAGAGGTTCGGTGAGGTTGGGTGAGCCAACGCAGACCCTTTCAAGTAATACTGCATGGTGCCCATCCCATGGGTCCCAAATCTCCAGGTTCAAGGGCATCTTCCTACATCGAAAGCATGCATGAGAAACCCAGAAGATGGTACACCGTGTGATCGGGAAAGGTTTCTAAAACGCACCTCATTTCTCATCTCCTTGGCTCGGGTTCGCCATTCCAGCCGATTTACTAGCCATCTCCCTCCTTGGAGAATCAGCACCTTTAACCTCCTGTTCCGTACAGGTTGCAATTTGTCCTGAGGATGAACGGGAAGAGGGGGAACCAATGAGAGACTAGCTCTAGGTGTTGGGAGAGGCACAGGTCACTCTATTTTCCCATCAGGAAGAAGAATTAAGCACAAGCTCAGCCTGCCCCCCAGAACCAGAAGAGGGCCTGAAGCAATCCTGCGCTTTTGCGGCCAGCTCCCAAAAAAGCGAGTTGAAAAATGGAGCTCAGGGGCACTGCAATTCACAAACCTGCAGAGTTTTAAATGATACATCTCGTCCACAAATATATTAAGGGAAGGCAACGAAGAGGCTTTGAAAGGAAGGCAGAATTGCAGGAAACAGATTTCAGGAGGTAGATTCGAATCGCCTTGAAAGCACATGAAAAGCGGCAAAACGTGGACAATGATGCCCTTGGCCAAAAAGGGCGTATGCGTTTTTTCCTGAATATATTCAGGAAAAAACGCATACGCCCTTTTTGGCCAACCAAGCAACCTGGAAAGGCAAATCAGCGCTCCAAATAAGTCTCGCTTCCCAGCGGGCAAAAGGGCCATGCGGAAAAAGGTGTCCAAACCAGAAATGCAGGACCGGCCATGGAGAAATGGGAGCCTTGCTACGCTGATGGGTGGGATGTAAATTGCCAACAGCCACTCTGGAGACGTGTACGGTGTGTTCTGAAACATCTAAAAAACACAGCTTGGAGAGCATAGGGCACTTCCACTCATGGGCGTATAAATTGGGAAAACTAAAAATCAGCAAGACACAGGCACCCCAAAGTTTAGGGCTGCTCTGTTGACAAGAACCCCCACTTCATTACACCTTAAATATCCTAGGAAAGAGAAAAATGGATAAAGAAGTTGTGGTCCTCATGTACAATGGAATATCACTCAGCCATGAAATCCACGTCATAAGGCTAGTAGCAGCACGATGAGTGGATTTAGGTACGACGATTCTAAGTGAAATAAGTCACACAGAAAAAGACACTTATCATAAGATATCACTTATAGAGGGAATGTAAAAACCGCTACACTTGAACTGAATTGCAAAACAGAACAGAGTCACACGTTTAGAAAACACACTATGGCTGCTGAACGGGAAAGGTGAGGTGGGGTGATGCATAAAACAAGGGTTTCAAATTAGCTCAGATACCGTTCCACAAACCCAATATGTAAGAGAGAAGACCTATTCCTTTTTCAGTGAACTGGACTCAACACCCCCTATTCACCGCACAAGAATATATCTGACTAGTAAGAATCTTCAAACCTATGTATTGATATCTCTCTGTAAGTGAGTCAAGGGGGTGTAAAGCGGCATAAACACAGCCGTGAAAAGCAGCTAAACCCCATTATAAAAATAAATTACTTTTCAAAACCAGTGAAACAAAGACAGTGAAAGAGAGAGAAATTCTTACAAAATTCGTTCAGGGGCTGTGATGCAACCTGGATTGACCATATCTAGACCCACAGCTGATTGAGACATAAGGGTGGACACTCTTGGGGCTGAGAGGTTCGGTGAGGTTGGGTGAGCCAACGCAGACCCTTTCAAGTAATACTGCATGGTGCCCATCCCATGGGTCCCAAATCTCCAGGTTCAAGGGCATCTTCCTACATCGAAAACAGGCATGAGAAACCCAGAAGATGGTACACCGTGTGATCGGGAAAGGTTTCTAAAACGCACCTCATTTCTCATCTCCTTGGCTCGGGTTCGCCATTCCAGCCGATTTACTAGCCATCTCCCTCCTAGGAGAATCAGCACCTTTAACCTCGTGTTCCGTACAGGTTGCAATTTGTCCTGAGAATGAACGGGAAGAGGGGGAACCAATGAGAGACTAGCTCTAGGTGTTGGGACAGGCACAGGTCACTCTATTTTCCCATCAGGAATAAGAATTAAGCACAAGCTCTGCCTGCCCCCCAGAACCAGAAGAGGGCCTGAAGCAATCCTGCGCTTTTGCGGCCAGCTCCCAAAAAAGCGAGTTGAAAAATGGAGCTCAGGGGCACTGCAATTCACAAACCTGCAGAGTTTTAAATGATACCTCTCGTTCACAAATATATTAAGGGAAGGCAACGAAGAGGCTTTGAAAGCAAGGCAGAATTGCAGGAAACAGATTTCAGGAGGTAGATTCGAATCCCCTTGAAAGCACATGAAAAGCGGCAAAACGTGGACAATGATGCCCTTGGCCAAAAAGGGCGTATGCGTTTTTTCCTGAATATATTCAGGAAAAAACGCATACGCCCTTTTTGGCCAACCAAGCAACCTGGAAAGGCCAATCAGCGCTCCAAAGAAGTCTCGCTTCCCAGCGGGCAAAAGGGCCATGCGGAAAAAGGTGTCCAAACCAGAAATGCAGGACCGGCCATGGAGAAATGGGAGCCTTGCTACGCTGATGGGTGGGATGTAAATTGCCAACAGCCACTCTGGAGAAGTGTACGGTGTGTTCTGAAACATCTAAAAAACACAGCTTGGAGAGCATAGGGCACTTCCACTCATGGGCGTATAAATTGAAAAAACTAAAAATCAGCAAGACACAGGCACCCCAAAGTTTAGGGCTGCTCTGTTGACAAGAACCCCCACTTCATTACACCTTAAATATCCTAGGAAAGAGAAAAATGGATAAAGAAGTTGTGGTCCTCATGTACAATGGAATATCACTCAGCCATGAAATCCACGTCATAAGGCTAGTAGCAGCACGATGAGTGGATTTAGGTACGACGATTCTAAGTGAAATAAGTCACACAGAAAAAGACACTTATCATAAGATATCACTTACAGAGGGAATGTAAAAACCGCTACACTTGAACTGAATTGCAAAACAGAACAGAGTCACACGTATAGAAAACACACTATGGCTGCTGAACGGGAAAGGTGTGGTGGGGTGATGCATAAAACAAGGTTTCAAATTAGCTCAGATACCGTTCCACAAACCCAATATGTAACAGACAAGACCTATTCCTTTTTCAGTGAACTGGACTCAACACCCCCTATTCACCGCACAAGAATATATCTGACTAGTAAGAATCTTCAAACCTATGTATTGATATCTCTCTGTAAGTGAGTCAAGGGGGTGTAAAGCGGCATAAACACAGCCGTGAAAAGCAGCTAAACCCCATTATAAAAATAAATTACTTTTCAAAACCAGTGAAACAAAGACAGTGAAAGAGAGAGAAATTCTTACAAAATTCGTTCAGGGGCTGTGATGCAACCTGGATTGACCATATCTAGACCCACAGCTGATTGAGACATAAGGGTGGACACTCTTGGGGCTGAGAGGTTCGGTGAGGTTGGGTGAGCCAACGCAGACCCTTTCAAGTAATACTGCATGGTGCCCATCCCATGGGTCCCAAATCTCCAGGTTCAAGGGCATCTTCCTACATCGAAAACAGGCATGAGAAACCCAGAAGATGGTACACCGTGTGATCGGGAAAGGTTTCTAAAACGCACCTCATTTCTCATCTCCTTGGCTCGGGTTCGCCATTCCAGCCGATTTACTAGCCATCTCCCTCCTAGGAGAATCAGCACCTTTAACCTCGTGTTCCGTACAGGTTGCAATTTGTCCTGAGAATGAACGGGAAGAGGGGGAACCAATGAGAGACTAGCTCTAGGTGTTGGGACAGGCACAGGTCACTCTATTTTCCCATCAGGAATAAGAATTAAGCACAAGCTCTGCCTGCCCCCCAGAACCAGAAGAGGGCCTGAAGCAATCCTGCGCTTTTGCGGCCAGCTCCCAAAAAAGCGAGTTGAAAAATGGAGCTCAGGGGCACTGCAATTCACAAACCTGCAGAGTTTTAAATGATACCTCTCGTTCACAAATATATTAAGGGAAGGCAACGAAGAGGCTTTGAAAGCAAGGCAGAATTGCAGGAAACAGATTTCAGGAGGTAGATTCGAATCCCCTTGAAAGCACATGAAAAGCGGCAAAACGTGGACAATGATGCCCTTGGCCAAAAAGGGCGTATGCGTTTTTTCCTGAATATATTCAGGAAAAAACGCATACGCCCTTTTTGGCCAACCAAGCAACCTGGAAAGGCCAATCAGCGCTCCAAAGAAGTCTCGCTTCCCAGCGGGCAAAAGGGCCATGCGGAAAAAGGTGTCCAAACCAGAAATGCAGGACCGGCCATGGAGAAATGGGAGCCTTGCTACGCTGATGGGTGGGATGTAAATTGCCAACAGCCACTCTGGAGAAGTGTACGGTGTGTTCTGAAACATCTAAAAAACACAGCTTGGAGAGCATAGGGCACTTCCACTCATGGGCGTATAAATTGAAAAAACTAAAAATCAGCAAGACACAGGCACCCCAAAGTTTAGGGCTGCTCTGTTGACAAGAACCCCCACTTCATTACACCTTAAATATCCTAGGAAAGAGAAAAATGGATAAAGAAGTTGTGGTCCTCATGTACAATGGAATATCACTCAGCCATGAAATCCACGTCATAAGGCTAGTAGCAGCACGATGAGTGGATTTAGGTACGACGATTCTAAGTGAAATAAGTCACACAGAAAAAGACACTTATCATAAGATATCACTTACAGAGGGAATGTAAAAACCGCTACACTTGAACTGAATTGCAAAACAGAACAGAGTCACACGTATAGAAAACACACTATGGCTGCTGAACGGGAAAGGTGTGGTGGGGTGATGCATAAAACAAGGTTTCAAATTAGCTCAGATACCGTTCCACAAACCCAATATGTAACAGACAAGACCTATTCCTTTTTCAGTGAACTGGACTCAACACCCCCTATTCACCGCACAAGAATATATCTGACTAGTAAGAATCTTCAAACCTATGTATTGATATCTCTCTGTAAGTGAGTCAAGGGGGTGTAAAGCGGCATAAACACAGCCGTGAAAAGCAGCTAAACCCCATTATAAAAATAAATTACTTTTCAAAACCAGTGAAACAAAGACAGTGAAAGAGAGAGAAATTCTTACAAAATTCGTTCAGGGGCTGTGATGCAACCTGGATTGACCATATCTAGACCCACAGCTGATTGAGACATAAGGGTGGACACTCTTGGGGCTGAGAGGTTCGGTGAGGTTGGGTGAGCCAACGCAGACCCTTTCAAGTAATACTGCATGGTGCCCATCCCATGGGTCCCAAATCTCCAGGTTCAAGGGCATCTTCCTACATCGAAAGCATGCATGAGAAACCCAGAAGATGGTACACCGTGTGATCGGGAAAGGTTTCTAAAACGCACCTCATTTCTCATCTCCTTGGCTCGGGTTCGCCATTCCAGCCGATTTACTAGCCATCTCCCTCCTTGGAGAATCAGCACCTTTAACCTCCTGTTCCGTACAGGTTGCAATTTGTCCTGAGGATGAACGGGAAGAGGGGGAACCAATGAGAGACTAGCTCTAGGTGTTGGGAGAGGCACAGGTCACTCTATTTTCCCATCAGGAAGAAGAATTAAGCACAAGCTCAGCCTGCCCCCCAGAACCAGAAGAGGGCCTGAAGCAATCCTGCGCTTTTGCGGCCAGCTCCCAAAAAAGCGAGTTGAAAAATGGAGCTCAGGGGCACTGCAATTCACAAACCTGCAGAGTTTTAAATGATACATCTCGTCCACAAATATATTAAGGGAAGGCAACGAAGAGGCTTTGAAAGGAAGGCAGAATTGCAGGAAACAGATTTCAGGAGGTAGATTCGAATCGCCTTGAAAGCACATGAAAAGCGGCAAAACGTGGACAATGATGCCCTTGGCCAAAAAGGGCGTATGCGTTTTTTCCTGAATATATTCAGGAAAAAACGCATACGCCCTTTTTGGCCAACCAAGCAACCTGGAAAGGCAAATCAGCGCTCCAAATAAGTCTCGCTTCCCAGCGGGCAAAAGGGCCATGCGGAAAAAGGTGTCCAAACCAGAAATGCAGGACCGGCCATGGAGAAATGGGAGCCTTGCTACGCTGATGGGTGGGATGTAAATTGCCAACAGCCACTCTGGAGACGTGTACGGTGTGTTCTGAAACATCTAAAAAACACAGCTTGGAGAGCATAGGGCACTTCCACTCATGGGCGTATAAATTGGGAAAACTAAAAATCAGCAAGACACAGGCACCCCAAAGTTTAGGGCTGCTCTGTTGACAAGAACCCCCACTTCATTACACCTTCAATATCCTAGGAAAGAGAAAAATGGATAAAGAAGTTGTGGTCCTCATGTACAATGGAATATCACTCAGCCATGAAATCCACGTCATAAGGCTAGTAGCAGCACGATGAGTGGATTTAGGTACGACGATTCTAAGTGAAATAAGTCACACAGAAAAAGACACTTATCATAAGATATCACTTACAGAGGGAATGTAAAAACCGCTACACTTGAACTGAATTGCAAAACAGAACAGAGTCACACGTATAGAAAACACACTATGGCTGCTGAACGGGAAAGGTGTGGTGGGGTGATGCATAAAACAAGGTTTCAAATTAGCTCAGATACCGTTCCACAAACCCAATATGTAAGAGAGAAGACCTATTCCTTTTTCAGTGAACTGGACTCAACACCCCCTATTCACCGCACAAGAATATATCTGACTAGTAAGAATCTTCAAACCTATGTATTGATATCTCTCTGTAAGTGAGTCAAGGGGGTGTAAAGCGGCATAAACACAGCCGTGAAAAGCAGCTAAACCCCATTATAAAAATAAATTACTTTTCAAAACCAGTGAAACAAAGACAGTGAAAGAGAGAGAAATTCTTACAAAATTCGTTCAGGGGCTGTGATGCAACCTGGATTGACCATATCTAGACCCACAGCTGATTGAGACATAAGGGTGGACACTCTTGGGGCTGAGAGGTTCGGTGAGGTTGGGTGAGCCAACGCAGACCCTTTCAAGTAATACTGCATGGTGCCCATCCCATGGGTCCCAAATCTCCAGGTTCAAGGGCATCTTCCTACATCGAAAGCATGCATGAGAAACCCAGAAGATGGTACACCGTGTGATCGGGAAAGGTTTCTAAAACGCACCTCATTTCTCATCTCCTTGGCTCGGGTTCGCCATTCCAGCCGATTTACTAGCCATCTCCCTCCTTGGAGAATCAGCACCTTTAACCTCCTGTTCCGTACAGGTTGCAATTTGTCCTGAGGATGAACGGGAAGAGGGGGAACCAATGAGAGACTAGCTCTAGGTGTTGGGAGAGGCACAGGTCACTCTATTTTCCCATCAGGAAGAAGAATTAAGCACAAGCTCAGCCTGCCCCCCAGAACCAGAAGAGGGCCTGAAGCAATCCTGCGCTTTTGCGGCCAGCTCCCAAAAAAGCGAGTTGAAAAATGGAGCTCAGGGGCACTGCAATTCACAAACCTGCAGAGTTTTAAATGATACATCTCGTCCACAAATATATTAAGGGAAGGCAACGAAGAGGCTTTGAAAGGAAGGCAGAATTGCAGGAAACAGATTTCAGGAGGTAGATTCGAATCGCCTTGAAAGCACATGAAAAGCGGCAAAACGTGGACAATGATGCCCTTGGCCAAAAAGGGCGTATGCGTTTTTTCCTGAATATATTCAGGAAAAAACGCATACGCCCTTTTTGGCCAACCAAGCAACCTGGAAAGGCAAATCAGCGCTCCAAATAAGTCTCGCTTCCCAGCGGGCAAAAGGGCCATGCGGAAAAAGGTGTCCAAACCAGAAATGCAGGACCGGCCATGGAGAAATGGGAGCCTTGCTACGCTGATGGGTGGGATGTAAATTGCCAACAGCCACTCTGGAGACGTGTACGGTGTGTTCTGAAACATCTAAAAAACACAGCTTGGAGAGCATAGGGCACTTCCACTCATGGGCGTATAAATTGGGAAAACTAAAAATCAGCAAGACACAGGCACCCCAAAGTTTAGGGCTGCTCTGTTGACAAGAACCCCCACTTCATTACACCTTAAATATCCTAGGAAAGAGAAAAATGGATAAAGAAGTTGTGGTCCTCATGTACAATGGAATATCACTCAGCCATGAAATCCACGTCATAAGGCTAGTAGCAGGACGATGAGTGGATTTAGGTACGACGATTCTAAGTGAAATAAGTCACACAGAAAAAGACACTTATCATAAGATATCACTTATAGAGGGAATGTAAAAACCGCTACACTTGAACTGAATTGCAAAACAGAACAGAGTCACACGTTTAGAAAACACACTATGGCTGCTGAACGGGAAAGGTGAGGTGGGGTGATGCATAAAACAAGGGTTTCAAATTAGCTCAGATACCGTTCCACAAACCCAATATGTAAGAGAGAAGACCTATTCCTTTTTCAGTGAACTGGACTCAACACCCCCTATTCACCGCACAAGAATATATCTGACTAGTAAGAATCTTCAAACCTATGTATTGATATCTCTCTGTAAGTGAGTCAAGGGGGTGTAAAGCGGCATAAACACAGCCGTGAAAAGCAGCTAAACCCCATTATAAAAATAAATTACTTTTCAAAACCAGTGAAACAAAGACAGTGAAAGAGAGAGAAATTCTTACAAAATTCGTTCAGGGGCTGTGATGCAACCTGGATTGACCATATCTAGACCCACAGCTGATTGAGACATAAGGGTGGACACTCTTGGGGCTGAGAGGTTCGGTGAGGTTGGGTGAGCCAACGCAGACCCTTTCAAGTAATACTGCATGGTGCCCATCCCATGGGTCCCAAATCTCCAGGTTCAAGGGCATCTTCCTACATCGAAAACATGCATGAGAAACCCAGAAGATGGTACACCGTGTGATCGGGAAAGGTTTCTAAAACGCACCTCATTTCTCATCTCCTTGGCTCGGGTTCGCCATTCCAGCCGATTTACTAGCCATATCCCTCCTTGGAGAATCAGCACCTTTAACCTCCTGTTCTGTACAGGTTGCAATTTGTCCTGAGGATGAACGGGAAGAGGGGGAACCAATGAGAGACTAGCTCTAGGTGTTGGGACAGGCACAGGTCACTCTATTTTCCCATCAGGAAGAAGAATTAACCACAGGCTCATCCTGCCCCCCAGAACTAGAAGAGGGCCTGAAGCAATCATGTACTTATGCGGCCAGCTCCCAAAAAAGCGAGTTGAAAAATGCAGCTCAGGGGCACTGCAATTCACAAACCTACAGAGTTATAAATGATAACTCTCGTCCACAAATATATTGAGGGAAGGAAACGAAGAGGCTTTGAAAGCAAGGCAGAATTGCAGGAAACAGATTTCAGGAGGTAGATTCGAATCGCCTTGAAAGCACATGAAAAGCAGCAAAACGTGGACAATGATGCCCTTGGCCAAAAAGGGCGTATGCGTTTTTTCCTGAATATATTCAGGAAAAAACGCATAAGCCCTTTGTGGCCAAACAAGCAACCTGGAAAGGCAAATCATCACTCCAAAGAAGTCTCGCTTCCCAGCGGGCAAAAGGGCCATGCGGAAAAAAGTGTCAAAACCAGAAATGCAGGACCGGCCATGGAGAAATGGGAGTCTTGCTATGCTGATGAGCGGGATGTAAATTGCCAACAGCCACTCTGGAGAAGTGTACGGTGTGTCCTGAAACATTTAAAAAACACAGCTTGGAGATCATAGGGCACTTCCACTCATGGGCCTATAAATTGGGAAAACTAAAAATCAGCAAGACACAGGCACCCCAAAGTTTAGGGCTGCTCTGTTGACAAGAACCCCCACTTCATTACACCTTAAATATCCTAGGAAAGAGAAAAATGGATAAAGAAGTTGGGGTCCTCATGTACAATGGAATATCACTCAGCCATGAAATCAACGTCATAAGGCTAGTAGCAGCACGATGAGTGGATTTAGGTACGACGATTCTAAGTGAAATAAGTCACACAGAAAAAGACACTTATCATAAGATATCACTTATAGAGGGAATGTAAAAACCGCTACACTTGAACTGAATTACAAAACAGAACAGAGTCACACGTTTAGAAAGCACACTATGGCTGCTGAACGGGAAAGGTGAGGTGGGGTGATGCATCAAACAAGAGTTTCAAATTAGCTCCGATTCCGTTCCATAAACCCAATAGTTAATAAACAAGACCTATTCCTTGCTCAGTGAACTGGACTCAACACCCCCTATTCACCGGACAAGCATATATCTGACTAGTAAGAATCTTCAAACCTATGTATTGATATCTCTCTGTAAGTGAGTCAAGGGGGTGTACAGCGGCATAAACACAGCCGTGAAAAGCAGCTACACCCCATTATAAAAATAAATTACTTTTCAAAACCCGTGAAACAAAGACAGTGAAAGAGAGAGAAATTCTTACAAAATTCGTTCAGGGGCTGTGATGCAACCTGGATTGACCATATCTAGACCCACAGCTGATTGAGACATAAGGGTGGACACTCTTGGGGCTGAGAGGTTTGGTGAGGTTGGGTGAGCCAACGCAGACCCTTTAAAGTAATACTGCATGGTACCCATCCCATGGGTCCCAAATCTCCAGGTCCAAGGGCAACTTCCTACCTCGAAAACATGCATGAGAAACCCAGAAGATGGTACACCGTGTGATCGGGAAAGGTTTCTAAAACGCACCTCATTTCTCATTTCCTTGTGCTCGGGTTCGCCATTCCAGCCGCTTTACTAGCCATCTCCCTCCTTGGAGAATCAGCACCTTTAACCTCCTGTTCCATACAGGTTGCAA
This sequence comes from Balaenoptera acutorostrata, assembly GCF_949987535.1. Classification (NCBI taxonomy): domain Eukaryota; kingdom Metazoa; phylum Chordata; class Mammalia; order Artiodactyla; family Balaenopteridae; genus Balaenoptera; species Balaenoptera acutorostrata. Next base: position 115,620,016 of record NC_080072.1, read on the forward strand.
TTTGTCCTGAGGATGAACGGGAAGAGGGGGAACCAATGAGAGACTAGCTCTAGGTGTTGGGACAGGCACAGGTCACTCTAGTTTCCCAACAGGAAGAAGAATTAACCACAGGCTCATCCTGCCCCCCAGAACTAGAAGAGGGCCTGAAGCAATCCTGCACTTATGCGGCCAGCTCCCAAAAAAGCGAGTTGAAAAATGGAGCTCAGGGGCACTGTAATTCACAAACCTGCAGAGTTATAAATCATAACTCTCGTCCACAAATATATTGAGGGAAGGCAACGAAGAGGATTTGAAAGCAAGGCAGAATTGCAGGAAACAGATTTCAGGAGGTAGATTCGAATCGCCTTGAAAGCACATGAAAAGCGGCAAAACGTGGACAATGATGCCCTTGGCCAAAAAGGGCATATGCGTTTTTTCCTGAATATATTCAGGAAAAAACGCATACGCCCTTTTTGGCCAACCAAGCAACCTGGAAAGGCAAATCAGCGCTCCAAAGAAGTCTGGCTTCCCAGCGGGCAAAAGGGCCATGCGGAAAAAAGTGTCCAAACCAGAAATGCAGGACCGGCCATGGAGAAATGGGAGCCTGGCTACGCTGATGGGCGGGATGTAAATTGCCAACAGCCGCTCTGGAGAGGTGTACGGTGTGTCCTGAAACATCTAAAAAACACAGCTTGGTGAGCATAGGGCACTTCCACTCATGGGCCTATAAATTGGGAAAACTAAAAATCAGCAAGACACAGGCACCCCAAAGTTTAGGGCGCTCTGTTGACAAGAACCCCCACTTCATTACACCTTAAATATCCTAGGAAAGAGAAAAATGGATAAAGAAGTTCGGGTCCGCATGTACAATGGAATATCACTCAGCCATGAAATCAACGTCATAAGGCTAGTAGCAGCACGATGAGTGGATTTAGGAACGACGATTCTAAGTGAAATAAGTCACACAGAAAAAGACACTTATCATAAGATATCACTTACAGAGGGAATGTAAAAACCGCTACACTTGAACTGAATTACAAAACAGAACAGAGTCACACGTTTAGAAAGCACACTATGGCTGCTGAACGGGAAAGGTGAGGTGGGGTGATGCATCAAACAAGGGTTTCAAATTAGCTCCGATTCCTTTCCATAAACCCAATAGGTAATAAACAAGACCTACTCCTTGCTCAGTGAACTGGACTCAACACCCCCTATTCACCGGACAAGCATATATCTGACTAGTAAGAATCTTCAAACCTATGTATTGATATCTCTCTGTAAGTGAGTCAAGGGGGTGTACAGCGGCATAAACACAGCCGTGAAAAGCAGCTACACCCCATTATAAAAATAAATTACTTTTCAAAACCCGTGAAACAAAGACAGTGAAAGAGAGAGAAATTCTTACAAAATTCGTTCAGGGGCTGTGATGCAACCTGGATTGACCATATCTAGACCCACAGCTGATTGAGACATAAGGGTGGACACTCTTGGGGCTGAGAGGTTCGGTGAGGTTGGGTGAGCCAACGCAGACCCTTTCAAGTAATACTGCATGGTGCCCATCCCATGGGTCCCAAATCTCCAGGTTCAAGGGCATCTTCCTACATCGAAAACATGCATGAGAAACCCAGAAGATGGTACACCGTGTGATCGGGAAAGGTTTCTAAAACGCACCTCATTTCTCATCTCCTTGGCTCGGGTTCGCCATTCCAGCCGATTTACTAGCCATATCCCTCCTTGGAGAATCAGCACCTTTAACCTCCTGTTCTGTACAGGTTGCAATTTGTCCTGAGGATGAACGGGAAGAGGGGGAACCAATGAGAGACTAGCTCTAGGTGTTGGGACAGGCACAGGTCACTCTATTTTCCCATCAGGAAGAAGAATTAACCACAGGCTCATCCTGCCCCCCAGAACTAGAAGAGGGCCTGAAGCAATCATGTACTTATGCGGCCAGCTCCCAAAAAAGCGAGTTGAAAAATGGAGCTCAGGGGCACTGCAATTCACAAACCTACAGAGTTATAAATGATAACTCTCGTCCACAAATATATTGAGGGAAGGAAACGAAGAGGCTTTGAAAGCAAGGCAGAATTGCAGGAAACAGATTTCAGGAGGTAGATTCGAATCGCCTTGAAAGCACATGAAAAGCAGCAAAACGTGGACAATGATGCCCTTGGCCAAAAAGGGCGTATGCGTTTTTTCCTGAATATATTCAGGAAAAAACGCATAAGCCCTTTGTGGCCAAACAAGCAACCTGGAAAGGCAAATCATCACTCAAAAGAAGTCTCGCTTCCCAGCGGGCAAAAGGGCCATGCGGAAAAAAGTGTCAAAACCAGAAATGCAGGACCGGCCATGGAGAAATGGGAGTCTTGCTATGCTGATGGGCGGGATGTAAATTGCCAACAGCCACTCTGGAGAAGTGTACGGTGTGTCCTGAAACATTTAAAAAACACAGCTTGGAGATCATAGGGCACTTCCACTCATGGGCCTATAAATTGGGAAAACTAAAAATCAGCAAGACACAGGCACCCCAAAGTTTAGGGCTGCTCTGTTGACAAGAACCCCCACTTCATTACACCTTAAATATCCTAGGAAAGAGAAAAATGGATAAAGAAGTTGGGGTCCTCATGTACAATGGAATATCACTCAGCCATGAAATCAACGTCATAAGGCTAGTAGCAGCACGATGAGTGGATTTAGGTACGACGATTCTAAGTGAAATAAGTCACACAGAAAAAGACACTTATCATAAGATATCACTTATAGAGGGAATGTAAAAACCGCTACACTTGAACTGAATTACAAAACAGAACAGAGTCACACGTTTAGGAAACACACTATGGCTGCTGAACGGGAAAGGTGAGGTGGGGTGATGCATCAAACAAGAGTTTCAAATTAGCTCCGATTCCGTTCCATAAACCCAATAGGTAATAAACAAGACCTATTCCTTGCTCAGTGAACTGGACTCAACACCCCCTATTCACCGGACAAGCATATATCTGACTAGTAAGAATCTTCAAACCTATGTATTGATATCTCTCTGTAAGTGAGTCAAGGGGGTGTACAGCGGCATAAACACAGCCGTGAAAAGCAGCTACACCCCATTATAAAAATAAATTACTATTCAAAACCCGTGAAACAAAGACAGTGAAAGAGAGAGAAATTCTTACAAAATTCGTTCAGGGGCTGTGATGCAACCTGGATTGACCATATCTAGACCCACAGCTGATTGAGACATAAGGGTGGACACTCTTGGGGCTGAGAGGTTTGTTGAGGTTGGGTGAGCCAACGCAGACCCTTTAAAGTAATACTGCATGGTACCCATCCCATGGGTCCCAAATCTCCAGGTCCAAGGGCAACTTCCTACCTCGAAAACATGCATGAGAAACCCAGATGATGGTACACCGTGTGATCGGGAAAGGTTTCTAAAACGCACCTCAGTTCTCATTTCCTTGTGCTCGGGTTCGCCATTCCAGCCGCTTTACTAGCCATCTCCCTCCTTGGAGAATCAGCACCTTTAACCTCCTGTTCCATACAGGTTGCAATTTGTCCTGAGGATGAACGGGAAGAGGGGGAACCAATGAGAGACTAGCTCTAGGTGTTGGGACAGGCACAGGTCACTCTAGTTTCCCAACAGGAAGAAGAATTAACCACAGGCTCATCCTGCCCCCCAGAACTAGAAGAGGGCCTGAAGCAATCCTGCACTTATGCGGCCAGCTCCCAAAAAAGCGAGTTGAAAAATGGAGCTCAGGGGCACTGTAATTCACAAACCTGCAGAGTTATAAATCATAACTCTCGTCCACAAATATATTGAGGGAAGGCAACGAAGAGGATTTGAAAGCAAGGCAGAATTGCAGGAAACAGATTTCAGGAGGTAGATTCGAATCGCCTTGAAAGCACATGAAAAGCGGCAAAACGTGGACAATGATGCCCTTGGCCAAAAAGGGCGTATGCGTTTTTTCCTGAATATATTCAGGAAAAAACGCATACGCCCTTTTTGGCCAACCAAGCAACCTGGAAAGGCAAATCAGCGCTCCAAAGAAGTCTGGCTTCCCAGCGGGCAAAAGGGCCACGCGGAAAAAAGTGTCAAAACCAGAAATGCAGGACTGGCCATGGAGAAATGGGAGCCTGGCTACGCTGATGGGCGGGATGTAAATTGCCAACAGCCGCTCTGGAGAGGTGTACGGTGTGTCCTGAAACATCTAAAAAACACAGCTTGGAGAGCATAGGGCACTTCCACTCATGGGCCTATAAATTGGGAAAACTAAAAATCAGCAAGACACAGGCACCCCAAAGTTTAGGGCGCTCTGTTGACAAGAACCCCCACTTCATTACACCTTAAATATCCTAGGAAAGAGAAAAATGGATAAAGAAGTTCGGGTCCGCATGTACAATGGAATATCACTCAGCCATGAAATGAACGTCATAAGGCTAGTAGCAGCACGATGAGTGGATTTAGGTACGACGATTCTAAGTGAAATAAGTCACACAGAAAAAGACACTTATCATAAGATATCACTTACAGAGGGAATTTAAAAACCGCTACACTTGAACTGAATTACAAAACAGAACAGAGTCACACGTTTAGAAAGCACACTATGGCTGCTGAACGGGAAAGGTGAGGTGGGGTGATGCATCAAACAAGGGTTTCAAATTAGCTCCGATTCCGTTCCATAAACCCAATGGGTAATAAACAAGACCTACTCCTTGCTCAGTGAACTGGACTCAACAGCCCCTATTCACCGGACAAGCATATATCTGACTAGTAAGAATCTTCAAACCTATGTATTGATATCTCTCGGTAAGTGAGTCAAGGGGGTGTACAGCGGCATAAACACAGCCGTGAAAAGCAGCTACACCCCATTATAAAAATAAATTACTTTTCAAAACCCGTGAAACAAAGACAGTGAAAGAGAGAGAAATTCTTACAAAATTCGTTCAGGGGCTGTGATGCAACCTGGATTGACCATATCTAGACCCACAGCTGATTGAGACATAAGGGTGGACACTCTTGGGGCTGAGAGGTTTGGTGAGGTTGGGTGAGCCAACGCAGACCCTTTAAAGTAATACTGCATGGTACCCATCCCATGGGTCCCAAATCTCCAGGTCCAAGGGCAACTTCCTACCTCGAAAACATGCATGAGAAACCCAGAAGATGGTACACCGTGTGATCGGGAAAGGTTTCTAAAACGCACCTCATTTCTCATTTCCTTGTGCTCGGGTTCGCCATTCCAGCCGCTTTACTAGCCATCTCCCTCCTTGGAGAATCAGCACCTTTAACCTCCTGTTCCATACAGGTTGCAATTTGTCCTGAGGATGAACGGGAAGAGGGGGAACCAATGAGAGACTAGCTCTAGGTGTTGGGACAGGCACAGGTCACTCTAGTTTCCCAACAGGAAGAAGAATTAACCACAGGCTCATCCTGCCCCCCAGAACTAGAAGAGGGCCTGAAGCAATCCTGCACTTATGCGGCCAGCTCCCAAAAAAGCGAGTTGAAAAATGGAGCTCAGGGGCACTGTAATTCACAAACCTGCAGAGTTATAAATCATAACTCTCGTCCACAAATATATTGAGGGAAGGCAACGAAGAGGATTTGAAAGCAAGGCAGAATTGCAGGAAACAGATTTCAGGAGGTAGATTCGAATCGCCTTGAAAGCACATGAAAAGCGGCAAAACGTGGACAATGATGCCCTTGGCCAAAAAGGGCGTATGCGTTTTTTCCTGAATATATTCAGGAAAAAACGCATACGCCCTTTTTGGCCAACCAAGCAACCTGGAAAGGCAAATCAGCGCTCCAAAGAAGTCTGGCTTCCCAGCGGGCAAAAGGGCCACGCGGAAAAAAGTGTCAAAACCAGAAATGCAGGACTGGCCATGGAGAAATGGGAGCCTGGCTACGCTGATGGGCGGGATGTAAATTGCCAACAGCCGCTCTGGAGAGGTGTACGGTGTGTCCTGAAACATCTAAAAAACACAGCTTGGAGAGCATAGGGCACTTCCACTCATGGGCCTATAAATTGGGAAAACTAAAAATCAGCAAGACACAGGCACCCCAAAGTTTAGGGCGCTCTGTTGACAAGAACCCCCACTTCATTACACCTTAAATATCCTAGGAAAGAGAAAAATGGATAAAGAAGTTCGGGTCCGCATGTACAATGGAATATCACTCAGCCATGAAATGAACGTCATAAGGCTAGTAGCAGCACGATGAGTGGATTTAGGTACGACGATTCTAAGTGAAATAAGTCACACAGAAAAAGACACTTATCATAAGATATCACTTCTAGAGGGAATTTAAAAACCGCTACACTTGAACTGAATTACAAAACAGAACAGAGTCACACGTTTAGAAAGCACACTATGGCTGCTGAACGGGAAAGGTGAGGTGGGGTGATGCATCAAACAAGGGTTTCAAATTAGCTCCGATTCCGTTCCATAAACCCAATGGGTAATAAACAAGACCTACTCCTTGCTCAGTGAACTGGACTCAACAGCCCCTATTCACCGGACAAGCATATATCTGACTAGTAAGAATCTTCAAACCTATGTATTGATATCTCTCGGTAAGTGAGTCAAGGGGGTGTACAGCGGCATAAACACAGCCGTGAAAAGCAGCTACACCCCATTATAAAAATAAATTACTTTTCAAAACCCGTGAAACAAAGACAGTGAAAGAGAGAGAAATTCTTACAAAATTCGTTCAGGGGCTGTGATGCAACCTGGATTGACCATATCTAGACCCACAGCTGATTGAGACATAAGGGTGGACACTCTTGGGGCTGAGAGGTTTGGTGAGGTTGGGTGAGCCAACGCAGACCCTTTAAAGTAATACTGCATGGTACCCATCCCATGGGTCCCAAATCTCCAGGTCCAAGGGCAACTTCCTACCTCGAAAACATGCATGAGAAACCCAGAAGATGGTACACCGTGTGATCGGGAAAGGTTTCTAAAACGCACCTCATTTCTCATTTCCTTGTGCTCGGGTTCGCCATTCCAGCCGCTTTACTAGCCATCTCCCTCCTTGGAGAATCAGCACCTTTAACCTCCTGTTCCATACAGGTTGCAATTTGTCCTGAGGATGAACGGGAAGAGGGGGAACCAATGAGAGACTAGCTCTAGGTGTTGGGACAGGCACAGGTCACTCTAGTTTCCCAACAGGAAGAAGAATTAACCACAGGCTCATCCTGCCCCCCAGAACTAGAAGAGGGCCTGAAGCAATCCTGCACTTATGCGGCCAGCTCCCAAAAAAGCGAGTTGAAAAATGGAGCTCAGGGGCACTGTAATTCACAAACCTGCAGAGTTATAAATCATAACTCTCGTCCACAAATATATTGAGGGAAGGCAAGGAAGAGGATTTGAAAGCAAGGCAGAATTGCAGGAAACAGATTTCAGGAGGTAGATTCGAATCGCCTTGAAAGCACATGAAAAGCGGCAAAACGTGGACAATGATGCCCTTGGCCAAAAAGGGCGTATGCGTTTTTTCCTGAATATATTCAGGAAAAAACGCATACGCCCTTTTTGGCCAACCAAGCAACCTGGAAAGGCAAATCAGCGCTCCAAAGAAGTCTGGCTTCCCAGCGGGCAAAAGGGCCATGCGGAAAAAAGTGTCAAAACCAGAAATGCAGGACCGGCCATGGAGAAATGGGAGCCTGGCTACGCTGATGGGCGGGATGTAAATTGCCAACAGCCGCTCTGGAGAGGTGTACGGTGTGTCCTGAAACATCTAAAAAACACAGCTTGGAGAGCATAGGGCACTTCCACTCATGGGCCTATAAATTGGGAAAACTAAAAATCAGCAAGACACAGGCACCCCAAAGTTTAGGGCGCTCTGTTGACAAGAACCCCCACTTCATTACACCTTAAATATCGTAGGAAAGAGAAAAATGGATAAAGAAGTTCGGGTCCGCATGTACAATGGAATATCACTCAGCCATGAAATCAACGTCATAAGGCTAGTAGCAGCACGATGAGTGGATTTAGGTACGACGATTCTAAGTGAAATAAGTCACACAGAAAAAGACACTTATCATAAGATATCACTTACAGAGGGAATGTAAAAACCGCTACACTTGAACTGAATTGCAAAACAGAACAGAGTCACACGTTTAGAAAGCACACTATGGCTGCTGAACGGGAAAGGTGAGGTGGGGTGATGCATCAAACAAGGGTTTCAAATTAGCTCCGATTCCGTTCCATAAACCCAATGGGTAATAAACAAGACCTACTCCTTTCTCAGTGAACTGGACTCAACACACCCTATTCACCGGACAAGCATATATCTGACTAGTAAGAATCTTCAAACCTATGTATTGATATCTCTCGGTAAGTGAGTCAAGGGGGTGTAAAGCGGCCTAAACACAGCCGTGAAAAGCAGCTAAACCCCATTATAAAAATAAATTACTTTTCAAAACCCGTGAAACAAAGACAGTGAAAGAGAGAGAATTTCTTACAAAATTCGTTCAGGGGCTGTGATGCAACCTGGATTGACCATATCTAGACCCACAGCTGATTGAGACATAAGGGTGGACACTCTTGGGGCTGAGAGGTTTGGTGAGGTTGGGTGAGCCAATGCAGACCCTTTAAAGTAATACTGCATGGTACCCATCCCATGGGTCCCAAATCTCCAGGTTCAAGGGCATCTTCCTACGTCGAAAACATGCATGAGAAACCCAGAAGATGGTACACCGTGTGATCGGAAATGTTTCTAAAACGCACCTCATTTCTCATCTCCTTGTGCTCGGGTCCGCCATTCCAGCCACTTTACTAGCCATCTCCCTCCTTGGAGAATCAGCACCTTTAACCTCCTTTTCCATACTGGTTGCTATTTGTCCTGAGGATGAACGGGAAGAGGGGGAACCAATGAGAGACTAGCTCTAGGTGTTGGGACAGGCACAGGTCACTCTATTTTCCCATGAGGAAGAAGAATTAACCACAAGCTCATCCTGCCCCCCAGAACCAGAAGAGGGCCTGAAGCAGTCCTGCACTTTTGCGGCCAGCTCCCATAAAAGCGACTTGAAAACTGGAGCTCAGGGGCACTGCAATTCACAAACCTGCAGAGTTATAAATGACAACTCTCGTCCACAAATATATTGAGGGAAGGCAACGAAGAGGATTTGAAAGCAAGGCAGAATTGCAGGAAACAGATTTCAGGAGGTAGATTCGAATCACCTTGAAAGCACATGAAAAGCGGCAAAACGTGGACAATGATGCCCTTGGCCAAAAAGGGCGTATGCGTTTTTTCCTGAATATATTCAGGAAAAAACGCATACGCCCTTTTTGGCCCACCAAGCAACCTGGAACGGCAAATCAGCGCTACAAAGTAGTCTCGCTTCCCATCAGTCAAAAGGGCCATGCTGAAAAATGTGTCAAAACCAGAAATGCAGGACAGGCCATGGAGAAATGGGAGCCTTGCTATGCTGATGGGCGGGATGTAAATTGCCAACAGCCACTCTGGAGAAGTGTACGGTGTGTCCTGAAACATCTAAAAAACACAGCTTAGAGAGCATAGGGCACTTCCACTCATGGGTGTATAAATTGGGAAAATTAAAAATCAGCAAGACCCAGGCACCCCAACGTTTAGGGCTGCTCTGTTGACAAGAACCTCCACTTCATTACACCTTAAATATCCCAGGAAAGAGAAAAATGGATAAAGAAATTTTGGTCCTTATGTACAATGGAATATCACTCAGCCATGAAATCAATGTCATAAGACTAGTAGCAGCATGATGAGTGGATTTAGGTACGAAGATCTAAGAGAAATAAGTCACACAGAAAAAGACACTTATCATAAGATATCACTTATAGAGGGAATGTAAAAACCGCTACACTTGAACTGAATTACAAAACAGAACAGAGTCACACGTTTAGTTAACACAGTATGGCTGCTGAACGGGAAAGGTGAGGTGGGGTGATGCATAAAACAGGGGTTTCAAATTAGCTCCAATACCGTTCCATAAACCCAATAGGTAATAGACAAGACCTACTCCTTGCTCAGTGAACTGGACTCAACACCCCCTATTCACCGCACAAGACTATATCTGACTAGTAAGAATCTTAAAACCTATGTATTGATATCTCTCTGTAAGTGAGTCAAGTGGGTGTAAAGCGGCATAGACACAGCAGTGAAAAGCAGCTAAACCCCATTATAAAAATAAACTACTTTTAAATACCCATGAAACAAAGACTTTGAAAGAGAGAGAAATTCTCACACAATTCATTCAGGGGCTGTGATGCAACCTAGATTGACCATATGTAGAACCACAGCTGGATGAGACATAAGGGTGGACACCTTTGGGGCTGAAGGCTCCTTCCCTAGTTAGCAGATTGGGGAACGTGGTAAGGCTGCCGCCCTCTGGCCGTTACCTGCCAAAGCAGCTTTCAAACCTGTGCTAATGGTCACTTCATATGAACAAGTACTTCAGGGCTGTAAATGAAACCTGCCTTCAAAATGTCTTGAGGGAGATAATGGCCAAAAATTTTCAAAATGTGACACTTACTTTAAGAAAACACTTTGAAGAACTAAGCTATAATCACAGTTTGATAAATTGAAAGGGCATGCTTTAAAGCTCAATTTCAACAGATTTTGGGACACATGCAAATTCAACCACAGAGAGGTATCAGCTCGCACCTGTTAGAATAACCATCAGTAAGAAAACTACAAACAATAAATATTGAAGGTGTTTTGGAGAAATGCATACCCTCAATTTTAAGTGGGACGTAATCTGGAAAGAGCCACTAATGAGAACTGAATGGTGGTGCCTTTAAAACGTACACACTGAGCTACCATATGATACAGCAAGCCCACTCCTTGGCCTATAACATAAGAAGATAGAACTGGAAAGACACAGGCAAGAAAATATGCATTGCAGCAGTATTACAATAGCCAAGACATGGAGGCAACCAGAAAGTCCATCAAGAGGTGCGTGGCCAAAGAAGAACTGGTACACGTACAGATGGAATATTAGCCAGGGAAAAAAATGAAACAATGCCATTTGCAGCACCATGTATGATTCTTGAGGTAATCAGGCAAATTGTACTAAGTCAGAAAGCCAAAGACACATATCCTATAATATCACTTATAGGTCTTAGCTAAAAATTGATACCAATGAAGATATTTCCACAGAGAAATGCAATCACAGATTCATTAAACAAACTTATGGTTCAGCAAATGGATAGGTGTGAGGATTGGATACATTCGGATATTGGGGTTAAGATAGATATAGAAACACATGTGAAATATGTAATCACCAAAGACCTATGTAATACCAAGACAAGACTGCTCAACATTGTGTCATAACCTACATGGGAAAATGATGCAAAGAAGAATAGATATATGTATATGTTTAAAAGAACCACATCTTGCACACCTAGAAGAAACAAAACATTTTAATCAAATTTGCTCTGACAAAAAATAAAAATTAAATTAAAAAAAGAACAAGAAGTAATGAGACATAAACTTAAGGGGCTTTTTGCTGGCACATTGCATTCTAATTTACAACCAGAACATGACTTCCATTAAGGCTCTGTCATCACTAATAAAGCAGCTTTATAAGCAATGTTGAAGGTAGCTTAAAAGAAGTCTCACTAATTATTGATAGTAACAAGGAAACAAAGAAAAGTAAAAATCTCACTGCAAAAAGTATACATAGGGTAAGGATAGTAGATCAAACACTTATTAAACTTCTGTAAAGAATAAAAGACAACAGTAGTATGTTTTTTTAAAAAGAGAGGGCCCAAATAAATCTGAAATGAAAGAGATGATGTTACAACAGACAGACACCACAGAAATACAAAGTATCCTAAGATACACACATGGTAACTCAGGGCTCAGACTGGACAGAGCCCACTCTCCAGTCCCCTGTACATGACTTACAGGAGCCTCAGGAACTGAGGAGGGGGTCCCTGAGGAGAGGCTCAAGATAGAATATGGTAGGCAATAACATGACTGCATTCATCTTAAACATGCCTGAACTACATTCACACGAGATGATTTTGTCCTGTATGTACATCGGCACCTCTAGTCGGAACTGCAGATCTTTGGCTTCAACACCTCTACTGACAACATTAGCTTCACCTGCTGTGGACCGTCTCCTATAGGATTTCTAGAACCACAAAACATCGAAGCTTCACAGGACCCAGAGTCTGTGTGACTCCACGCAGAGTCTCAGAGTCTCAACTCCACTCAGATACTCCACTCTTGGAGGGCACACACAAAGTAGTGTGCACATCAGGACCCAGGGGAAGGATCAGTGACCCTGTAGGAGAATGACCAGAACTACCTGCTACTTTTAGAGGGTCTCCTGCAGAGGCAGGTGGTGGCTGTGGCTGTGGCTCACCGTGAGGACAACGACACTAGCAGCAGAAGTTCTGGGAAATAGTCCTTGGTGTGAGCCCTCCCAGAGTCCGCCATTAGCCCCACCAAGAGCAAGGTAGGCTCCAGTGCTGGGTCGCCTCAGGCCAAACAACCAACAGGGAGGGAACCCAGCCCCATGCATCAGCAGACAAGCGGATTAAACTTTTTATTAAAGTTTTATTTAATCCGCAGACAAGCGGATTAAAGCTCTGCCCACCAAAGCAACACCCAGCTCTACCCACCACCAGTCCCTCCCACCAGGAAACTTGCACAAGCCTCTAAGATAGACTCATCCACCAGAGAGCAGACAGCAGAAGAAGAACTACAATTCTGCAGCGTGTGGAAGGAAAACCACATTCACAGAAAGATAGACAAAATGAAAAGGCAGAGGACTTTATACCAGATCAAGGAACAAGATAAAACCCCAGAAAAAAAAAAAAAACGAAATGACGTGGAGATAGGGAACCTTCCAGAAAAAGAATTCAGAATAATGATAGTGAAGTTGAGCCAAGACCTTGGAAAAAGAAAGGAGGCAAAGATCGAGAAGACGCAAGAAATGCTTAACAAAGACCTAGAAGAATTAAGGAACAAACACCTAGAAGAATTAAAGAACAAACAAACAGAGGTGAACAATGTAATAACTGAAATGAAAAATATACTAGAAGGAATCAGTAGCAGAATAACTGTGGCAGAAGAACGGATAAGTGACCTGGAAGACAGAAAGGTGGAAATCACTGCCATGGAACAGAATAAAGAAAAAGAATGAAAATAAATGAAGACACCCCAAGAGTCCTCTGGGACAACATTAAACACAACAACATTCGCATGATAGGGGTCCCAGAAGGAGAAGAGAGAGAAAGGACCCGAGAATATATTTGAAGAGATTATGGTCAAAAACTTCCCTAGCATGGGAAAAGAAATAGCCACCCAAGTCCAGAAGCACAGAGAGTCCCAGGCAGGATAAACCAAAGGAGAAAAATGACAAGACACATAGTAATCAAATTGACAAAAATTAACGACAAAGAAAAATTATTTAAAGCAGCAAGGGAAAAATGACAAATAACATACAAGGGAACTCCCATAAGGATAACAGCTGATTTCTCAGCAGAAAATCTCCAAGCCAGAAGGGAGTGGCATGATCAATTTAAAGTGATGAAAGGGAAGAACCTACAACCAAGAGTACTCCACCCTGCAAAGATCTCATTCAGATTTGATGGAGAAATCAAAAGCCCTACAGACAAGCAAAAGCTAAGAGAATTCAGCAGCATGAAACCAGCTCTACACCAAATGCTAAAGGAACTTCTCTAAGTGGGAAACACAAGAGAAGAAAAGGACCCACCAAGACAACCCCATAACAATTAAGAAAATAGTAATAGGAACATACATATCGATAATTACCTTAAATGTGAATGCACTAAATGTCCCAACCAAAAGACACAGGCTCGCTGAATGGATACAAAAACAAGACCCATATATATGCTGTCTACAAGAGACCCATTTCAGACCTAGGGACACATACAGACTGAAAGTGAGGCGATGGAAAAATATACTCTATGCAAATGAAAATCAAAAGAAACCTGGAGTAGCAATACTCATATCAGATAAAATAGAATTTAAAATAAAGAATGTTACAAGAGACAAGGAAAGACACTACATAATGGTCAAGGGATCAATCCAAGAAGAAGATATAACAATTATAAATATATATGTACCCAACATAGGAGCACCTCAATGTATAAGGCAACAGCTAACAGCTATAAAAGAGGAAATCAACAGTAACACAATAATAGTGGGGGACTTTAACAGCTCACTTACACCAGTGGAGATCAGCCAGACAGAAAATTAATAAGGAAACACAAGCTTTAAATGACACAATAGACCAGATAGAGTTAATTGATATTTATAGGACATTCCATCCAAAAACAGCAGATTACACGTTCTTCTTAACTGCACACGGAACATTCTCCAGGATAGATCACATCTTGGGTCACAAAGCCTCAGTAAATTTAAGAAAACTGAAATCATGTCAAGCAGCTGTTCCGACCACAATGCTATGAGATTAGAAATCAATTACACGGAAAAAAACCGTAAAAAACACAAACACATGGAGGCTAAACAATACGTTACTAAATAACCAAGAGATCACTGAAGAAATCAAAGAGGAAATCAAAAACTACCTAGAGACAAATGACAACAAAAACACGATGATCCAAAACCTATGGGATGCGGCAAAAGCAGTTCTAAGAGGGAAGTTTATAGCAATACAAGCCTACCTCAAGAAACAAGAAAAATCTCAAATAAACAATCTAACCTTACACCTAGAGGAACTAGAGAAAGAAGAACAAAACCCAAAGTTAGTAGAAGGAAAGAAATCTTAAAGATCAGAGCAGAAATAAATGAAATAGAAACAAAGAAAACGAAAGCAAAAATCAATAAACCTAAAAGCTGGTTCTTTGAGAAGATAAGCAATAATGATCAACCTTTAGCCAGACTCAAGAAAAAGAGGGAGAGGACTCAAATCAACAAAATTAGAAGTGAAAAAGGAGAAGTTACAACAGACACCACAGGAATACAAAGCATCCTAAGAGACTACTACACGCAACTCTATGCCAATAAAATGGACAACCTGGAAGAAATGGACAAATTCTTAGAAAGGGATAACCTTCCAAGACTGAACCAGGAAGAAATAGAAAATATGAACAAACCTATCACAAGCAAGGAAATTGAAACTGTGATTAAAAATCTTCCAACAAACAAAAGTCCAGAACCAGATGGCATCACAGGTGAATTCTATCAAACATTAGGGAAGAGCTAACACCCAACCTTCTCAAATTCTTCAAAACAATTGCAGGGGAAGGAACACTCCCAAACTCATTCTATGAGACCACCATCACCCTGATACCAAAATCAGACAGAGATACTACAAGGAAAGAAAATTATAGACCAATATCACTGATGAATATAGATGTAAAAATCCTCAATCAAATACTAGCAAACAGAATCGAACAACACATTAAAAGGATCATACACCATGATCAAGTGGGGTGTATCCCAGGGATGCAAGGATTCTTCAATATACACAAATCAATGTGATACACCGTATTAACAAATTGTAGAATAAAACCATATGATCATCTCAATAGATGAAGGAAAAGATTTTGTGAAAATTCAACACCCATTTACGATAAAAACTCTGCAGAGTGTGGGCATAGAGGGAAACTACCTCAACATAATAAAGGTCATATATGACAAACCCGCAGCAAACACCATTCTCAATGGTGAAAAACTGCAAGCGTTTCCTCTAAGATCAGGAACAAGACGAGGATGTCCACTCTCACCACTGCTATTCAACATAGTTTTGGAAGTCCTAGCCATGGCAATCAGAGAAGAAAAAGAAATAAAAGGAATACAAAAAGGAAAAGAAGGAGTAAAATTGCCACTGTTTGCAGATGACATAATATCATAGATAGAGAATCCTAAAGATGCCACCAGAAAACCACTGGAGCTAATCAATGAATCTGGTAAAGTTGCAGGATACAAAATTAATGCACAGAAATTGCTTGCATTCCTATACACTAACAATGAAAGATCAGAAAGAGAAATTAAGGAAACAATCCCATTACCACTGCAACAAAAAGAATAAAATACCTAGGAATAAACCTACCTAAGGAAGTAAAAGACCTGTACTCAGAAAACTATAAGACGCTGATGAAAGAAATCAAAGATGATATAAACAGATGGAGACATATACCATGTTCTTGGATTAGAAGAATCAATATTGTGAAAATGACTATACTACCCAAAGCAATCTACAGATTTAATGCAATCCCGATCAAAATACCTTTGGCATTTTCTACAGAACAAGAAAAAAAAATCTTAAAATTTGTAGGGAGACACAAAAGACCCTGGATAGCCAAAGCAGTCTTGAGGGGGAAAAAAAGAGCTGGAGGAATCAGACTTCCAGACTTCAGACTATATTACAAAGCTACAGTAATCAAGATAATATGGTACTGACACAAAAACAGAAATATAGGTCAATAGAACAGGATAGAAAGCACAGAGATAAACCCACGTACCTATGGTTAACTAATCTATGACAAAGGAGGCAAGGGTATACAACGGAGAAAAGACAGTGTCTTCAGTAAGTGGTGCTGGGAAAACTGGACAGCTACATGTAAAAGAATGAAATTAGAACACTCCCTAACACCATACACAAAAATAAACTCAAAATGGATTAGAGACCTAAATATAAGACCAGCCACTATAAAACTCTTAGAGGAAAACATAAGCAGAACAGTCTATGACATAAATCACAGCAAGATCCTTTTTGACCCACCTCCTAGAGAAATGGAAATAAAAACAAAAATTAAAAAATGGGACCTAATGAAACATAAATTCTTTTGCACAGCAAAGGAAAACATAAGCAAGATGAAAAGACAACCATCAGAATGGGAGAAAATATTTTCAAATGAAGCAAATGGCAAAGGATTAATCTCCAAAAAGCAGCTCATGTAGCTCAATATCACAAAACCAAACAACCCAATCCAAAAATGGGCAGAAGACCTAAATAGACATTTCTCCAAAGAAGATATACAGGTTGCCAACAAACACATGAAAGGATGCTGAACATCACTAATCATTAGAGAAATGCAAATCAAAACTACAGCGAGGTATCACCTCACACCAGTCAGAATGGCCATCATCAAAAAATCTACCAACAATAAATGCTGGAGAGGCATTAATTGGAGAAAAGGGAACCCTCTTGCACTGTTGGTGGGAATGTAAATTGATATAGCCACTAGGGAGAATTATATGAAGGTTCCTTGAATACTAAAAATAGAACTACCATACAACCCAGCAAACCCACTCCTGGACATTTACCCTGAGAAAACCATAATTCAAAAAGAGTCATGTACCACAATGTTCACTGTAGCTCTATTTACAATAGCCAGGACATGGAAGCAACCTAAGTGTCCATCAACAGATAAATGGATAAAGAAGATGTGGCACATATATACAATGGAACATGATTCAGCCATAAAAAGAAACGAAATTGAGTTATTTTTAGTGAGGTGGATGGATCTAGAGTCTGTCCTACAGAGTGAAGTAAGTCAGAAAGGGAAAAACAAACACTGTATGCTAACACATATATATGGAATCTAAAAAAAAAGTTTATGTAGAACCTAGGGGCAGGAAAGGATTAAGGACACAGATGTAGAGAAAGGACTTGAGGACATGGGGAGGGGGAAGGGTAAGCTGGGACAAAGTGAGAGAGTGGTATGGACATATATACACTACCAAATGTAAAATTGATAGCTACTGGGAAGCAGCCACATAGCACAGGGAGATCAGCTCTGTGCTTTGTGACCACCTAAAAGGGTGGGATAAGGGAGTGAGAGGGAGGTGCAAGAGGGAGGGGATATGGTGTTATATGTATATGCATAGCTGATTCACTTTTTTATACAGCAGAAACTAACACACAATTGTAAAGCAATTATACTCCAATAAAGATGTAAAAGAAAAAAAAAAAAAAAAGAAAGCCCAGAGATAAACCTACACACCTATGACCCACTAATCTATGACAAAGGAGGCAAGGATATACAATGGAGAAAAGCCAGTCTCTTCAATAAGTGGTGCTGGGAAAAATGGACAGCTACATGTAAAAGAATGAAATTAGAACACTCCCTAACACCATACACAAAAAATAAACTCAAAATGCATTAGAGACCAAAATGTGAGACCGGACACTAGAAAACTCTTAGAGGAAAACATAGGAAGAATACTCTTTGACATAAATCACAGCAAGGTCTTTTTTGATCCACCTCCTAGAGTAATGGAATAAAAAACAATAATAAACAAATGGGAGCAAATGAAACCTAAAAGCTTTTGCAAAGCAAAGGAAACTACAAACAAGACGAAAAGACAACCCTCAGAATGGGAGAAAATATTTGCAAACGAATCAATGGACAAAGGATTAATCTCCAATGTATATAAAAAGCTCATGCAGCTCAACAGTAAAAAAACAAACAACCCAATCCAAAAATGGGGAGATGACGTAAATAGACATTTGTCCCAAGAAGACATACAGATGACCAAGAAGCACATGAAAAGCTGCTCAACATCACTAATTATTAGAGAAATATAAACCAAAACTACAATGAGTTATCACCTCACACGAGTTAGAATGGGCATCATCAGAAAATCTACAAACAACAAATGCTGGAGAGGGTGTGGAGAAAAGGGAACCCTCTTACACTATTTGTGGAAATGTAAGTTGATACAGTCACTATGGAGAACAGTATGGAGGTTCCTTAAAAAACTAAATATAGAATTACCATATGACCCAGCAATCCCACTACTGGCCATATACCCAGAGAAAACCATAATTCAAAAAGACATATTCAAAAAAAAAAAAAAAAAGACATATTCACCACAATGTTCACTGCAGCACTATTCACAATACCCATGTCATGGAAGCAACCTAAGTGCCCATAGACAGACGAACGGAAAAGATGTGCTACATATATAAAATGCAATATTTCTCAGCCATAAAAAGGAATGAAGTTGCGTCATTTGTAGAGACGTGGATAGATCTAGAGACTGTCATACAGAGTGAAGTAAGTCAGAAAGCGAAAAACAAATATCGTATATTAACGCATACATGTGGAACCTAGAAAAATGGTACAGATGATCCGGTTTGCAAGGCAGAAATAGAGACACAGATGTATAGAACAAATGTATGGACACCAAGGGGGAAAAGTGGCAGGGTGGTGGTGGTGGGATGAATTGCGAGCCTGGGATTGACATATATACACTTATATGTATAAAATAGATAACCAATAAGAACCTGCTGTATAAAAAAATGAATAAAATAAATTCAAAAATTAAAAAATAATCAGTACTTAAAAAAATAAAACAGAAAAAAAAGTTCTGTCCTTCCCATAGACATATTTATATGAATGAATTATTTCCATGCTTATATCCATAAATACAAAAAGAGGAATAAAACTTACCTTGAACCAAAAAAGAAAAAAACAAAAACAGAACCCACCGGTCATACAGAGGAAAACCCTATCAGGGCACTTGCTCCAGTGGTAAACAATTCTGAAGTTGGTCACAGGTGGGGAATCATTTCCCATGCAGCCAGCAGCCCCAACACAAGGAGCGTCCTCATTGCAAAGCTGGGGGACCGTGAGGAGGCGTCTCTGAGTAAATGTGAGCTGAGCCCCAGGCCAGTTCCTGCTGAACTTTTCCCACCCTTCCCAGGTAAAACACCTGAATGTGTGCAAAGACTTTAAAAGCTAGAGGAAGGGGCTTGGACACGCAGGCTGACTTGGTGCCTGCAGGCCAGCCAGGATGGTCCTGGCTCCGGGCACTCGTCTGGAAGCTTTCCATTTCCCTGCCTGAGGTACCCCTCCTGTCCCGGCCCCCACTGCTTTTTTCCTTCCTCACCTCTGCCCGGGGAGAAATTCCAGCAGGAAATATCGGTGACACATCCTCTTCTTTAGCAGGTGGCAGCCCGGCAACTCCTGCAGGAAGTCCAGCAGAGCCCCAGTCACACCGGGCCACTCATAGAGCCATGGGCCCTACTCCCTCCCACCATCCCAACCCCAAGACTGCTGACGGGGCAGAGAATATGGCGTCAGGCACAGCTGCAGAGGCTTTTGCTGCCTGGAGGGGTGTTTATATTGACCTCAACCCAGGCACACCTGGGAAGGCCTGGCCGGCCGTGTCAGGCTGCAAAGGTCAGCTAATCCTCGCCCCTCAGGGGCTCAGAGTTGCAGAAAATGGGCCTTCCTCACCGGCCAGATCCAAGGAACAGGTGTAGGGTCCCGAGAGTCAGGATAGATAAGGGGCGGCAGCCCTGGCTTGTTTTCTAATCATTTCATCTGGTCCATGAGTGGGAGACAACTTCAAGAAGACCCTCTGCTAATGAGAGGAACCCAGGAGTCAGGGAGAGGAGGGGTGGTGGGTGGAGACAGAGGCCTGGTGCCCCGGCTGCAGTGGAAGCCCCTGGAAGACCAGGCAGAGGGAGGCCGCACAGAGTGAAGCCTAGGGTCACAGACCTGTTGGAGCTGCTGTTTGTTAGTTCAAGCTCTGCTCTGAGGTGCTCTGTGTCAGCTCTGAGCTACAGTTGTGCTGGGGGTGCTCTGCAATGAGGGCTATGTGCACGGTTCCTGTGTGCCCAGCCCTGCCAGGGTACCTGTCCAGGGGAGCTCCATATCCAGGGAGGGGCCTGCCCACGAGAGCCCTGTGGGCTGCTGCATACCTGCCCAGGTGAGCTCCATATCCTGGGAGGGGCCTGACCATGAGGGCCCCATGGGTTGCTGGGTACATGCCCAGGTGAACTCCATATCCTGGGAGTGGCCTAACACTGAGAGTCCCATGGGCTGCTGGGTACCTGCCCAGGTGAGCTCCATATCCTGGGAGGGGCCTGACCACAAGAGCCCCATGGGCTGCTGGGTACCTGGTAGAGGACGACAGGACAGTCAGTGAAGCCGCAGAGGATATACATCTAGTAGTTCCAAATTCCTACACCCTGCTGGTCATTCTACCATACACCAGGACATGGTATTCTGTATTAGACTTCAATGATGCCTTCTTCTGTATTCCATTAGTCCCAGAGTCACAAGAAATTTTGGCTGTGAGTGGCAGGACTCAACATACAACAAAAACAATGCTGCTGGGCCGTCCTGCCCCAGGGGTTCAAAAATCCCCACACCATCTTTTGGGAAACGTTAGCTAAAGACCTAAAAGATCTACCTCTGGAGAAGGGAACCCTCCTTCAATATGCAGATGACATTCTGATCACCAGCCCGACTAAGGAGGCCTCTGAACTACCTAGCCAATAAAAGATAGAAGGTGTCCAAGAAAAAGGCTCAAATATCACAAACTAAGGTGACCTTCCTGGGTTTCATTCACACAGAAGGTCGGAGAAGCCCACCCCAGGAAAGGGAAGAAGCCATTTGCAGCCTCACCCTTCCTAAAACTAGAAGACAGCTTAGGGGTTCCTGGGGAGACCGGGGTTTGCTGCATCTGGATCCCTAACTACAGTCCAATAACTGGGCCTCTATATGAAACACTGAAAGGAAAAGATGATGATCCTTTTGAATAGAATCCAGAAGCAGCCTTTCAAGAAGGGAAAGTGCAGTCAATTCAGACCCTTGCCCTGGACCTCCCTAAGTTAGCTAAACCCTTTGACCTTTACATTCCTGGTCCAAGGCGAATCACCCTTGGAGTATTAGTGCAAAAACTGGGACCACTTGAAATGGAACAATGCAAGAATGCCCTCCAGGCATTGGCCAGCCACTCCATCTGACCAGGATACTGGGGGTATCTAAAAACCTGGAAATCAGCAGCCCGCAAGGCCAGCTCCCTCCTAAGGGTAAAGGATGCCACTTGGTGATCCTAACCACCCACCATGCCCTGAAGTTGCAGGATTGCTCCGTGGGCACAATGGCCTCGAGTGAGGAGGCCGTCCAACACCAACCTCCAGAGAGACAACCGGGGGCAATGGGCCCCCATGACGACTCGTGTGACCGTCACTTGACCTGGAGTTTCTCTCAGAAAACAACAAGAGTGTGCCCCAAAAGAGCAGACTATTGCTTACAGGACTTACTGCACCCAGAGCGGAGCTAATAAACTTGGCAGGGGAACCGTAAATAACGCTGCCACCATAGAAAAGCCTACAGACACCGCGGTGACGGAGGCCAATGAGACCGGCTGTACTCCTGGCTACTTCAAAAGGCCGTTGACTGAGTGGCCGTCATGGTCCTGGATCACCACCAGCCCTGGACTGTCTGGGAGTTGAGCAAGCAGAGCTCTGATACCTGGTGCTGTTTATACGTTAATTCAGTGGCCTAACTGAAGAAAGCGCAGACTACTGGTCAGAGCATCTAGGCTGGCAGAAACCGTCAGCCTAAGGGGGTCGAACCAATGTGGAGCAGCGTAAAACCGCCCACCCCCCCACAACGTCTCTGAACATCTCTTTCCTGGACCCTTAAAGGTCATTAGAATCTATGAAACTTCCAATGCTGGTGCTCAGGCAGACGAGCAGTGAGGGAGGAGGCCTGGGGACAATCAACCTCACCTGGAGGCTGCTGGAGAGAAGTCCTGCCCCTCCCCCCAGGTATGAGGACACCCAACTCAGCACGAAGCATTTACAGAAGAGGTGTCTGCACCCTCAGCGCCCCACGAATGAGGAATGGGACAAAAGGCAGAGGAGGGCTTTGTCACTGGCAAAGCCCATTAAAAATTCCTGGGAGATAAAAATAGAATCTGGGCAATAAAATAAAGTCTAACCATTTTGTCCTTTGTACTTTGTCTAATTTCACTTGCTCCTAGGTTTCCACATGCAGAGGTCCCACACCCGGCACTTCAGATCCGATTTCCTAGTGCAAAATGGCTGGGCCGACACCTCAGCTCGTGGGGCCCCGTGCAGACTCTGCGACATAGAGCCTGAGCTCCAGCCAACCCGGCCCTTGAGAGCTCCGCCCCCTCCCTCCCGCTGATGCTGACAGGATCCCTACACAGCAGCCCGGCCCACAACCCGCAGGGGAACACACACTCTCACCTCTCCATTCTCTGATTAAAATATAAAGTTTTCCTTTGCTTCTGAACCAAAGTCAGTCTCGATCTGTTGGCTCCAATGACACTGGGCAGGGAGACCCTTGTTGGGGCCCACTCTGCAGGATCAGTAACAGAATTTGAGAACATTGTAACTTCAATGAACAGATGTGTGAGCCAAACTGTAATTAACATAGAGCAGTGTATAAGGCTCGTGTAAAATAAGATGTTTCTAACACTTCCATTTGATATTTCCATCACTTTATTATAAGCAAGTTCAGTGGAGGGGTTTGTCTTATTTGTCAGGTCAACAGTAGTGAAATGCAGTGATTTCTTTCCAAGGATGCACATCTAATAATCTTGGTTGAAGTTTCAACCTTGTTTTGAATGATTTTCCATTGAAAATGATACCTCTCTTTCAGCTCCTAGATTTCTGAGAAGTATAAAATCTTATATTTTTTTATTACCAAAGGGGAAAGGTGGGAGGAGGGATAAATTAACAGTTTCGGATTAACATATACACACTGCTATGTATAAAATATATCATCAACAAGGATCTACTGTATAGCACAGGGAACTATACTCAATATTTTTTAATGACCCCTAAGGGGAAATAATCTGAAAAACAATAGATATCTATATCGACATCATCTATCAACTACAGATAAAATGGAAACTAAAGGAGGCCGATGGTGAGCGTTTCTGAACCTGAAGACTTCAATCATCTAAAGTTCGGACTCTGCCGACAGCCCAAGTCCCTTAATGAACACACATGTACCAGTAGCTTAAAAATTCCCCAGATTGGAGCTTGGGGAGACACTGATTTGGAAAAATCCCTGGTGTTCGCCTTACATACACGGGACCTTTCCTACAGCTAAAACATGCCTGTGACACCCAGAAGATGGAACACGGTTGGATCAGGAAGATTTTGGAAAAGGAACCAAAACTCCTAATTTCCTGGTTGTTGGATTCACCCCTCCAGCCTTTTTCCTTAAAATCTCCCCACTTGAGGATGTCAGCACCTTCAACATCCAGTTGCACAGAATTTGGAATTTGTCCAAAGGAAGAAGGGGAAGGAGGAGAAACAAGGAGAGCCAAGCCCTAGATGCTCAGACAGGCACATGTCACTCTAATTTCCAATCAGGAAGAAGAATTAAGCAAAGGCTTAGCCTGCCACTGAGAACCAGAGCAGGGCCAGAAGCAAACCAGTGGCTCTGCGGGAAGCTCCCAAAAAGCGAGTTGAAAAATGGAGCTCAGGGGCACTGCAATTCACAAACCTGCAGAGTTTTAAATTATAACTATCGTCCAAAACTATATTGAGGGAAGGCAACGAAGAGGCTTTGAAAGCAAGGCAGAATTGCAGGAAACAAATTTCAGGAGTTAGATTCGATTCGCCACTAAAGCACATGAAAAGCGGCCAAACGTCGACAAGGATGCACTTGGCCAAAAAGGGCGTATGCGTTTTTTCCTGAATAAATTCAGAAAAAAACGCATAGGCCCTTTTTGGCCAACCAAGCAAGCCGGAAATGCAAATCAGCACTACAAAGAGGTCTCACTTCCCATCGGTCAAATGGAACTTCCTAAAAAAGTGTAAAAACAAGAAATGCAGGAGAGGCCAAGGAGGAAAGGGAGCCTTGTTACACTGATGGGCGGGATGTAAATTGCCAATGGCGAGTCTGGAGAAGGGTATGGTGTTTCCTAAAACATCTAAAAAACAGAGCTAGAGAGAATAGGGCACTTCCACTCATGGAAGTACAAATTGGGAAAACTAAAAATCAGCAAGACACAGGCACCCCAAAGTTTAGGGCTGCTCTGTTGACAAGAACCCCCACTTCATTACACCTTAAATATCCTAGGAAAGAGAAGAATGGATAAAGAAGTTGTGGCCCTCATGTACAATGGAATATCACTCAGCCATGAAATCAACGTCATAAGGCTAGTAGCAGCACGATGAGTGGATTTAGGTACGACGATTCTAAGTGAAATAAGTCACACATAAAAGACACTTATCATAAGACATCACTTATAGAGGCAATATAAAAACCGCTACACTTGAACTGAATTACAAAACAGAACAGAGTCACACGTTTAGAAAACACACTATGGCTGCTGAACGGGAAAGGTGAGGTGGGGTGATGCATAAAACAAGGGTTTCAAATTAGTTCCGATACCGTTCCATGAACCCAATATGTAATAGACAAGACCTACTCCTTGCTCAGTGAACTGGACTCAACACCCCCTATTCACCGCACAAGAATATATCTGACTAGTAAGAATCTTCAAACCTATGTATTGATATCTCTCTGTAAGTGAGTCAAGGGGGTGTAAAGCGACATAAACACAGCCGTGAAAGGCAGCTAAACTCCATTATAAAAATAAATTACTTTTCAAAACCCGTGAAACAAAGACAGTGAAAGAGAGAGAAATTCTTACAAAATTCGTTCATGGGCTGTGATGCAACCTGGACTGACCATATCTAGACCCACAGCTGATTGAGAAATAAGGGTGGACACTCATGGGGCTGAGAGGTTTGGTGAGGTTGGGTGAGCCAACGCAGACCCTTTAAAGTAATACTGCATGGTACCCATCCCATGGGTCCCAAATCTCCAGGTTCAAGGGCATCTTCCTACGTCGAAAACGTGCATGAGAAACCCAAAAGATGGTACACCGTGTGATCGGGAAAGGTTTCTAAAACGCACCTCATTTCTCATCTCCTTGTGCTCGGGTTCCCCATTCCAGCCGATTTACTAGCCATCTCCCTCCTTGGAGAATCAGCACCTTTAACCTCCTGTTCCGTACAGGTTGCAATTTGTCCTGAGGATGAACGGGAAGAGGGGGAACCAATGAGAGACTAGCTCTAGGTGTTGGGACAGGCACAGGTGACTCTATTTTCCCATCAAGAAGAAAAATTAACCAAGGCTAAGCCTGCCCACTGGAACCAGATTAGGGCCTGAAGCAATCCTGCGCTTTTGTGGCCAGCTCCCAAGAAAGCGACTTGAAAAATGGAGCTCAGGGGCACTGCAATTCACAAACCTGCAGAGTTATAAATGATAACTCTCGTCCACAAATATATTGAGGGAAGGCAACGAAGAGGATTTGAAAGAAAGGCAGAATTGCATGAAACAGATTTCAGGAGGTAGATTCGAATCACCTTGAAAGCACATGAAAAGCGGCCAAACGTGGACAATGATGCCCTTGGCCAAAAAGGGCGTATGCGTTTTTTCCTGAATATATTCAGGAAAAAACGCATACGCCCTTTTTGGCCAACCATGCTAC
Organism: Balaenoptera acutorostrata; assembly: GCF_949987535.1. Taxonomy (NCBI): domain Eukaryota; kingdom Metazoa; phylum Chordata; class Mammalia; order Artiodactyla; family Balaenopteridae; genus Balaenoptera; species Balaenoptera acutorostrata. The sequence goes on from NC_080072.1 coordinate 115,646,180, forward strand.
CTGGAAAGCCAAATCAGTGCTCCAAAGTAGTCTCGCTTCCCATCGGACAAAAGGGCCATGCGGAAAAAAGGGTCCAAACCAGAAATGCAGGACAGGCCATGGAGAAATGGGAGCCTTGCTACGCTGATGGGCGTGATGTAAATTGCCAACAGCCAGTATGGAGAAGTGTACGGTGTGTCCTGAAACATCTAAAAAACACAGTTTGGAGAGCATAGGGCACTTCCACTCATGGGCCTATAAATTGGGAATACTAAAAATCAGCAAGACACAGGCACCCCAAAGTTTAGGTCTGTTCTGTTGACAGGAACCTCCACGTCATTACACCTTAAATATCCTAGGAAAGAGAAAAATGGATAAAGAAGTTGTGGTCCTTATATACAATGGAATATCACTCAGCCATGAAATCAACGTCATAAGGCTAGTAGCAGCATGATGAGTGGATTTACGTACGAAGATATTAAGTGAAATAAGTCACACAGAAAAAGACACTTATCATAAGATATCACTTATAGAGGGAATGTAAAAACCGCTACACTTGAACTGAATTACAAAACAGAACAGAGTCACACGTTCAGAAAACATACTATGGCTGCTGAACGGGAAAGGTGAGGTGGGGTGATGCATAAAACAAGGGTTTCAAATTAGCTCCGATACCGTTCCATAAACCCAATATGTAATAGACAAGACCTACTCCTTGCTCAGTGAACTGGACTCAACACCCCCTATTCACCGCACAAGAATATATTTGACTAGTAAGAATCTTCAAACCTATGTATTGATATCTCTCTGTAAGTGAGTCAAGCGGATATAAAGCGGGATAAACACAGCCGTGAAAAGCAGTGAAAACCCATTATAAAAATAAATTACTTTTAAAAAGCCGTGAAACAAAGACAGTGAAAGAGAGAGAAATTCTTACAAAATTCGTTCAGGGGCTGTGATGCAACCTGGATTGACCATATCAAGACCCACAGCTGATTGAGACATAAGGGTGGACACTCTTGGGGCTGAGAGGTTTGGTGAGGTTGGGTGAGCCAACGCAGACCCTTTAAAGTAATACTGCATGGTACCCATCCCAAGGGTCCCAAATCTCCAGGTTCAAAGGAATCTTCCTACGTTGAAAACATGCATGAGACATCCACAAGATGGTACACCGTGTGATCGGGAAAGGTTTCTAAAACGCACCTCATTTCTCATCTCCTTGTGCTTGGGTTCGCCATTCCAGACACTTTACTAGCCATCTCCCTCCTTGAAGACTCAGCACCTTTAACCTCCTGTTCCGTACAGGTTGCAATTTGTCCTGAGGATGAACAGGAAGAGGGGGAACCAATGAGAGACTAGCTCTAGGTGTTGGGACAGGCACAGGTGACTCTATTTTCCCATCAGGAAGAAAAATTAACCAGAGGCTAAGCCTGCCCACTGGAACCAGAATACGGCCTGAAGCAATCCTGCGCTTTTGCGACCAGCTCCCAAGAAAGCGACTTGAATAATGGAGCTCAGGGTCACTGCAATTCACAAACTTGCAGAGTTATAAATGATAACTCTCGTCCACAAATATATTGAGGGAAGGCAACGAAGCGGATTTGAAAGAAAGGCAGAATTGCGGGAAACAGATTTCAGGAGGTAGATTCGAATCGCCTTGAAAGCATATGAAAAGCGGCAAAACGTGGACAACGATGCCCTTGGCCAAAAAGGGCGCATGCGTTTTTCCCTGAATATATTCAGGAAAAAACGCATGCGCCCTTTTTGGCCAACCAAGCCACATGGAACGGCAAATCAGCGCTCCAAAGAAATCTCGCTTCCCATCGGGCAAAAGGGCCATGCAGAAAAAAGTGTCAAAACCAGAAATGCAGGACTGGTCATGGAGAAATGGGAGCCTTTCTCCGCTGATGGGCGGGATGTAAATTGCCAAGAGCCACTCTGGAGAAGTGTACGGTGTGTCCTGCAACATCTAAAATACACAGCTTAGAAAGCATAGGGCACTTCCACTCATGGGTGTATAAATTGGGAAAACTAAAAATCAGCAAGACACAGGCACCCCAAAGTTTAGGGCTGCTCTGTTGACAAGAACCCCCACTTCATTACACCTTAAATATCCTAGGAAAGAGAAAAGTGGATAAAGAACTTGTGGTCCTCATGTACAATGGAATATCACTCAGCCATGAAATCCACGTCATAAGGCTAGTAGCAGCACGATGAGTGGATTTAGGTACGACGATTCTAAGTGAAATACGTCACACAGAAAAAGACACTTATCATAAGATATCACTTATAGAGGGAATGTAAAAACCGCTACACTTGAACTGAATTACAAAACAGAAGAGAGTCACACGTTTAGAAAACACACTATGGCTGCTGAACGGGAAAGGTGAGGTGGGGTGATGCATAAAACAAGGGTTTCAAATTAGCTACGATACCGTTCCATAAACCCAATATGTAATAGACAAGACCTACTCCTTGCTCAGTGAACTGGACTCAACACCCCCTATTCACCGCACAAGAATATATCTGACTAGTAAGAATCTTCAAACCTATGTATTGATATCTCTCTGCAAGTGAGTCAAGGGGGTGTAAAGCGGCCTAAACACAGCCGTGAAAGGCAGCTAAACCCCATTATAAAAATAAATTACTTTTCAAAACCCGTGAAACAAAGACAGTGAAAGAGAGAGAAATTCTTACAAAATTCGTTCAGGGGCTGTGATGCAACCTGGATTGACCATATCTAGACCCACAGCTGATTGAGACATAAGGGTGGACACTCTTGGGGCTGAGAGGTTTGTTGAGGTTGGGGGAGCCAACGCAGACCCTTTAAATGTAATACTGCATGGTACCCATTCCAAGGGTCCCAAATCTCCAGGTTCAAGGGCATCTTCCTACGTCGAAAACGTGCATGAGAAACCCAGAAAATGGTACACCGTTTGATCGGGAAAGGTTTCTAAAACGCACCTCATTTCTCATGTACTTTTGTTCGGGTTCGCCATTCTAGCCGCTTTACTAGCCATCTCCCTCCTTGGAGAATCAGCACCATTAAACTCCTGTTCCGTACAGATTGCAATTTGTCCTGAGGATGAACGGGAAGAGGGGGAACCAATGAGAGACTAGCTCTAGGTGTTGGGACAGGCACAGGTGACTCTATTTTCCCATCAGGAAGAAAAATTAACCACAGGCTAAGCCTGCCCACTGGAACCAGAATAGGGCCTGAAGCAATCCTGCGCTTTTGCGGCCAGCTCCTAAAAAAGCGAGTTGAAAAATGGAGCTCAGGGGCACTGCAATTCACAAACCTGCCTCGTTTTAAATGATACCTCTCGTCCACAAATATATTAAGGGAAGGCAACGAAGAGGCTTTGAAAGCAAGGCAGAATTGCAGGAAACAGATTTCAGGAGGTAGATTCGAATCGCCTTGAAAGCACATGAAAGCGGCAAAACATGGACAATGATGCCCTTGGCCAAAAAGGGCGTATGCGTTTTTTCCTGAATATATTCAGGAAAAAACGCATACGCCCTTTTTGGCCAACCAAGCAACCAGGAAAGGCAAATCAGCGCTCCAAAGAAGTCTCGCTTCCCAGCGGGCAAAAGGGCCATGCGGAAAAAAGTGTCCAAACCAGAAATGCAGGACCGGCCATGGAGAAATGGGAGCCTTGCTACGCTGATGGGCGGGATGTAAATTGCCAACAGCCACTCTGGAGAAGTGTACGGTGTGTCCTGAAACATCTAAAAAACACAGCTTGGAGAGCATAGGGCACTTCCCCTCCTGGGCGTATAAATTGGGAAAACTAAAAATCAGCAAGACACAGGCACCCCAAAGTTTAGGGCTGCTCTGTTGACAAGAACCCCCACTTCATTACACCTTAAATATCCTAGGAAAGAGAAAAGTGGATAAAGAACATGTGGTCCGCATGTACAATGGAATATCACTCAGCCATGAAATCCACGTCATAAGGCTAGTAGCAGCACGATGATTGGATTTAGGTATGACGATTCTAAATGAAATAAGTCACACAGAAAAAGACACTTATCATAAGATATCACTTATAGAGGGAATGTAAAAACCGCTACACTTGAACTGAATTACAAAACAGAACAGAGTCACACGTTTAGAAAACACTATATGGCTGCTGAACGGGAAAGGTGAGGTGGGGGGATGCATAAAACAAGGGTTTCAAATTAGCTCAGATGCCGTTACATAAACCCAATGTGTAATAGACAAGACCTATTCATTTTTCAGTGAACTGGACTCAACATCCCCTATTCACCGCACAAGAATATATCTGACTAGTAAGAATCTTTAAACCTATGTATTGATATTTCTCTGTAAGTGAATCAAGGGGGTGTAAAGCGACATAAACACAGCCGTGAAAAGAAGTGAAAAACCATTATAAAAATAAATTACTTTTAAAAACCCGTGATACAAAGACAGTGAAAGAGAGAGAAATTCTTACAAAATTCGTTCAGGGGATGTGATGCAACCTGGATTGACCATATCTATATCCACAGGTGATTGAGTCATAACGGTGGACACTCTTGCGGCTGAGAGCTTTGGTGAGGTGGGCTGACCCAACGCAGACCCTTTAAAATAATAATGCATGTACCCATCCCAATGTTCCCAAATCTCCAGGTTCAAGGGCATCTTCCTACATCGAAAACATGCATGAGAATCCCAGAAGATGGTACACCGTGTGATCGGGAAAGGTTTCTAAAACGCACCTCATTTCTCATCTCCTTGTGCTCGGGTTCGCCATTCCAGCCGCTTTACTAGCCATCTCCCTCCTTGGAGAATCAGCACCTTTAACCTCCTGTTCCATACAGGTTGCAATTTGTCCTGAGGATGAACGGGAAGAGGGGGAATCAATGAGAGACTAGCTCTAGGGATTGGGACAGGCACAGGTCACTCTATTTTCCCATCAGGAAGAAGAATTAAGCACAAGCTCAGCCTGCCCCCCAGAACCAGAAGAGGGCCTGAAGCAATCCTGCACTTTTGCGGCCAGCTCCCAGAAAAGCGAGTTGAATAATGGAGCTCAGGGGCACTGCAATTCACAAACCTGCAGAGTTATAAATGATAACTCTCGTCCACAAATATATTGAGGGAATGCAACGAAGAGGCTTTGAAAGCAAGGCAGAATTGCAGGAAACAGATTTCTGGAGGTAGATTCGAATCGCCGTGAAAGCACAAGAAAAGCGGCAAAACGTGGACAATGATGCCCTTGGCCAAATAGGGCGTATGCGTTTTTTCCTGAATATATTCAGGAAAAAACGCATACGCCCTTTTTGGCCAACCAAGCAACCTGGAAAGGCAAATCAGCGCTCCAAAGAAGTCTCGCTTCCCAGCGGGCAAAAGGGCCATGCGGAAAAAAGTGTCCAAACCAGAAATGCAGGACCGGCCATGGAGAAATGGGACTCTTGCTACGCTGATGGGTGGGATGTAAATTGCCAACAGCCACTCTGGAGAAGTGTACGGTGTGTTCTGAAACATCTAAAAAACACAGCTTGGAGAGCATAGGGCACTTCCACTCATGGGCATATAAATTGGGAAAACTAAAATCAGCAAGACACAGGCACCCCAAATTTAGGGTTGCTCTGTTGACAAGAACCCCCACTTCATTACAACTTAAATATCCTAGGAAAGAGAAAAGTAGATAAAGAAGTTGTGGTCCACATGTACAATGGAATATCACTCAGCCATGAAATCCACGTCATAAGGCTAGTAGCAGCACGATGAGTGGATTTAGGCACGATGCTTCTTAGTGAAATAAGTCACACATAAAAAGACACTTATCATAAGATATCACTTACAGAGGGAATGTAAAAACCGCTACACTTGAACTGAATTACAAAACAGAACAGAGTCACACGTTCAGAAAACACACTATGGCTGCTGAACGGGAAAGGTGAGGTGGGGAGATGCATAAAGCAAGGGTTTCAAATTAGCTCCGATACCGTTCCATAAACTCAATATGTAGTAGACAAGACCTACTCCTTGCTCAGTGAACTGGCCTCAACACCCCCTATTCACCGCACAAGAATATATCTGACTAGTAAGAATCTTCAAACCTATGTATTGATATCTCTCTGTAAGTGAGTCAATTGGGTGTAAAGCGGCCTAAACACAGCCGTTAAAAGCAGCTAAACCCCATTATAAAAATAAATTACTTTTCAAAACCCGTGAAACAAAGACAGTGAAAGAGAGAGAAATTCTTACAAAATTCGTTCAGGGGCTGTGATGCAACCTGGATTGACCATATCTAGACCCACAGCTGATTGAGACATAAGGGTGGACACTCTTGGGGCTGAGAGGTTTGGTGAGCTTGGGTGAGCCAACACAGACCCTTTAAAGTAATACTGCATGGTACCCATCCCATGGGTCCCAAATCTCCAGGTTCAAGGGCATCTTCCTGCGTCGAAAACATGCATGAGAAACCCAGAAGATGGTACACCGTGTGATCGGGAAAGGTTTCTAAAACGCCCCTCATTTCTCATCTCCTTGTGCTCGGGTTCGCCATTCCAGCTGTTTTACTAGCCATCTCCCTCCTTGGAGAATCAGCACCTTTAATCTCCTGTTCCGTACAGGTTGCAATTTGTCCTAAGGATGAACGGCAAGAGGGGAACCAATGAGAGACTAGCTCTAGGGGTTGTGACAGGCACAGGTCACTCTATTTTCCCATCAGGAAGAAGAATTAACCACAAGCTCAGCCTGCCCCCCAGAACCAGAAGAGGGCCTGAAGCAATCCTGCACTTTTGCGGCCAGCTCCCGAAAAAGCGACTGGAAAAATGGAGCTCAGGGGCACTGCAATAAACAAACCTGCAGAGTTATAAACCATAACTCTCGTCCACAAATATATTGAGGGAAGGCAACGAAGAGGCTTTGAAAGCAAGGCAGAATTGCAGGAAACAGATTTCAGGAGGTAGATTCGAATCGCCTTGAAAGCACATGAAAAGCGGCAAAACGTGGACAATGATGCCCTTGGCCAAAAAGGGCGTATGCGTTTTTTCCTGAATATATTCAGGAAAAAACGCATACGCTCTTTTTGGCCAACCAAGCAACCTGGAAAAGCCAATCAGCGCTCCAAAGAAGCCTCACTTCCCAGCGGGCAAAAGGGCCATGCGGAAAAAAGTGTCCAAACCAGAAATGCAGGACCGGCCATGGAGAAATGGGAGCCTTGCTACGCTGATGGGCGGGATGTAAATTGCCAACAGCCACTCTGGAGAAGTGTACGGTGTGTCCTGAAACATCTAAAAAACACAGCTTGGAGAGCATAGGGCACTTCCCCTCCTGGGCGTATAAATTGGGAAAACTAAAAATCAGCAAGACACAGGCACCCCAAAGTTTAGGGCTGCTCTGTTGACAAGAACCCCCACTTCATTACACCTTAAATATCCTAGGAAAGAGAAAAGTGGATAAAGAACATGTGGTCCGCATGTACAATGGAATATCACTCAGCCATGAAATCCACGTCATAAGGCTAGTAGCAGCACGATGATTGGATTTAGGTATGACGATTCTAAATGAAATAAGTCACACAGAAAAAGACACTTATCATAAGATATCACTTATAGAGGGAATGTAAAAACCGCTACACTTGAACTGAATTACAAAACAGAACAGAGTCACACGTTTAGAAAACACTATATGGCTGCTGAACGGGAAAGGTGAGGTGGGGGGATGCATAAAACAAGGGTTTCAAATTAGCTCAGATGCCGTTACATAAACCCAATGTGTAATAGACAAGACCTATTCATTTTTCAGTGAACTGGACTCAACATCCCCTATTCACCGCACAAGAATATATCTGACTAGTAAGAATCTTTAAACCTATGTATTGATATTTCTCTGTAAGTGAATCAAGGGGGTGTAAAGCGACATAAACACAGCCGTGAAAAGAAGTGAAAAACCATTATAAAAATAAATTACTTTTAAAAACCCGTGATACAAAGACAGTGAAAGAGAGAGAAATTCTTACAAAATTCGTTCAGGGGATGTGATGCAACCTGGATTGACCATATCTATATCCACAGGTGATTGAGTCATAACGGTGGACACTCTTGCGGCTGAGAGCTTTGGTGAGGTGGGCTGACCCAACGCAGACCCTTTAAAATAATAATGCATGTACCCATCCCAATGTTCCCAAATCTCCAGGTTCAAGGGCATCTTCCTACATCGAAAACATGCATGAGAATCCCAGAAGATGGTACACCGTGTGATCGGGAAAGGTTTCTAAAACGCACCTCATTTCTCATCTCCTTGTGCTCGGGTTCGCCATTCCAGCCGCTTTACTAGCCATCTCCCTCCTTGGAGAATCAGCACCTTTAACCTCCTGTTCCATACAGGTTGCAATTTGTCCTGAGGATGAACGGGAAGAGGGGGAATCAATGAGAGACTAGCTCTAGGGATTGGGACAGGCACAGGTCACTCTATTTTCCCATCAGGAAGAAGAATTAAGCACAAGCTCAGCCTGCCCCCCAGAACCAGAAGAGGGCCTGAAGCAATCCTGCACTTTTGCGGCCAGCTCCCAGAAAAGCGAGTTGAATAATGGAGCTCAGGGGCACTGCAATTCACAAACCTGCAGAGTTATAAATGATAACTCTCGTCCACAAATATATTGAGGGAATGCAACGAAGAGGCTTTGAAAGCAAGGCAGAATTGCAGGAAACAGATTTCTGGAGGTAGATTCGAATCGCCGTGAAAGCACAAGAAAAGCGGCAAAACGTGGACAATGATGCCCTTGGCCAAATAGGGCGTATGCGTTTTTTCCTGAATATATTCAGGAAAAAACGCATACGCCCTTTTTGGCCAACCAAGCAACCTGGAAAGGCAAATCAGCGCTCCAAAGAAGTCTCGCTTCCCAGCGGGCAAAAGGGCCATGCGGAAAAAAGTGTCCAAACCAGAAATGCAGGACCGGCCATGGAGAAATGGGACTCTTGCTACGCTGATGGGTGGGATGTAAATTGCCAACAGCCACTCTGGAGAAGTGTACGGTGTGTTCTGAAACATCTAAAAAACACAGCTTGGAGAGCATAGGGCACTTCCACTCATGGGCATATAAATTGGGAAAACTAAAATCAGCAAGACACAGGCACCCCAAATTTAGGGTTGCTCTGTTGACAAGAACCCCCACTTCATTACAACTTAAATATCCTAGGAAAGAGAAAAGTAGATAAAGAAGTTGTGGTCCACATGTACAATGGAATATCACTCAGCCATGAAATCCACGTCATAAGGCTAGTAGCAGCACGATGAGTGGATTTAGGCACGATGCTTCTTAGTGAAATAAGTCACACATAAAAAGACACTTATCATAAGATATCACTTACAGAGGGAATGTAAAAACCGCTACACTTGAACTGAATTACAAAACAGAACAGAGTCACACGTTCAGAAAACACACTATGGCTGCTGAACGGGAAAGGTGAGGTGGGGAGATGCATAAAGCAAGGGTTTCAAATTAGCTCCGATACCGTTCCATAAACTCAATATGTAGTAGACAAGACCTACTCCTTGCTCAGTGAACTGGCCTCAACACCCCCTATTCACCGCACAAGAATATATCTGACTAGTAAGAATCTTCACACCTATGTATTGATATCTCTCTGTAAGTGAGTCAATTGGGTGTAAAGCGGCCTAAACACAGCCGTTAAAAGCAGCTAAACCCCATTATAAAAATAAATTACTTTTCAAAACCCGTGAAACAAAGACAGTGAAAGAGAGAGAAATTCTTACAAAATTCGTTCAGGGGCTGTGATGCAACCTGGATTGACCATATCTAGACCCACAGCTGATTGAGACATAAGGGTGGACACTCTTGGGGCTGAGAGGTTTGGTGAGCTTGGGTGAGCCAACACAGACCCTTTAAAGTAATACTGCATGGTACCCATCCCATGGGTCCCAAATCTCCAGGTTCAAGGGCATCTTCCTACGTCGAAAACATGCATGAGAAACCCAGAAGATGGTACACCGTGTGATCGGGAAAGGTTTCTATATTGCCCCTCATTTCTCATCTCCTTGTGCTCGGGTTCGCCATTCCAGCTGTTTTACTAGCCATCTCCCTCCTTGGAGAATCAGCACCTTTAATCTCCTGTTCCGTACAGGTTGCAATTTGTCCTGAGGATGAACGGCAAGAGGGGAACCAATGAGAGACTAGCTCTAGGGGTTGTGACAGGCACAGGTCACTCTATTTTCCCATCAGGAAGAAGAATTAACCACAAGCTCAGCCTGCCCCCCAGAACCAGAAGAGGGCCTGAAGCAATCCTGCACTTTTGCGGCCAGCTCCCGAAAAAGCGACTGGAAAAATGGAGCTCAGGGGCACTGCAATAAACAAACCTGCAGAGTTATAAACCATAACTCTCGTCCACAAATATATTGAGGGAAGGCAACGAAGAGGCTTTGAAAGCAAGGCAGAATTGCAGGAAACAGATTTCAGGAGGTAGATTCGAATCGCCTTGAAAGCACATGAAAAGCGGCAAAACGTGGACAATGATGCCCTTGGCCAAAAAGGGCGTATGCGTTTTTTCCTGAATATATTCAGGAAAAAACGCATACGCTCTTTTTGGCCAACCAAGCAACCTGGAAAAGCCAATCAGCGCTCCAAAGAAGCCTCACTTCCCAGCGGGCAAAAGGGCCATGCGGAAAAAAGTGTCCAAACCAGAAATGCAGGACCGGCCATGGAGAAATGGGAGCCTTGCTACGCTGATGGGCGGGATGTAAATTGCCAACAGCCACTCTGGAGAAGTGTACGGTGTGTCCTGAAACATCTAAAAAACACAGCTTGGAGAGCATAGGGCACTTCCACTCATGGGCGTATAAGTTGGGAAAACTAAAAATCAGCAAGACACAGGCACCCCAAAGTTTAGGGCTGCTCTGTTGACAAGAACCCCCACTTCATTACACCTTCAATATCCTAGGAAAGAGAAAAATGGATAAAGAAGTTGTGGTCCTCATGTACAATGGAATATCACTCAGCCATGAAATACACGTCATAAGGCTAGTAGCAGCACGATGAGTGGATTTAGGTACGACGATTCTAAGTGAAATAAGTCACAGAGAAAAAGACACTTATCATAAGATATCACTTATAGAGGGAATGTAAAAACCGCTACACTTGAACTGAATTACAAAACAGAACAGAGTCACACGTTTAGAAAACACACTATGGCTGCTGAACGGGAAAGGTGAGGTGGGGTGATGCATAAATCAAGGGTTTCAAATTAGCTCAGATACCGTTCCATAAACCCAATATGTAGTAGACAAGACCTACTCCTTGCTCAGTGAACTGGCCTCAACAACCCCTATTCACAGCACAAGAATATATCTGACTAGTAAGAATCTTCAAACCTATGTACTGATATCTCTCTGTAAGTGAGTCAAGGGAGTGTAAAGCGGCCTAAACACAGCCGTGAAAAGCAGCTAAACCCCATTATAAAAATAAATTACTTTTCAAAACCCGTGAAACAAAGACAGTGAAAGAGAGAGAAACACTTACAAAATTCGTTCAGGGGCTGTGATGCAACCTGGATTGACCATATCTAGACCCACAGCTGATTGAGACATAAGGGTGGACACTCTTGGGGCTGAGAGGTTTGGTGAGGTTGCGTGAGCCAACGCAGACCCTTTAAAGTAATACTGCATGGTACCCATCCCATGGGTCCCAAATCTCCAGGTTCAAGGGCATCTTCCTACGTCGAAAACATGCATGAGAAACCCAGAAGATGGTACACCGTGTGATCGGGAAAGGTTTCTAAAACGCACCTCATTTCTCATCTCCTTGTGCTCGGGTTCGCCATTCCAGCCGCTTTACTAGCCATCTCCCTCCTTGGAGAATCAGCACCTTTAACCTCCTGTTCCGTACAGGTTGCAATTTGTCCTGAGGATGAACGGGAAGAGGGGGAACCAATGAGAGACTAGCTCTAGGGATTGGGACAGGCACAGGTCACTCTATTTTCCCATCAGGAAGAAGAATTAACCACAAGCTCAGCCTGCCCCCCAGAACCAGAAGAGGGCCTGAAGCAATCCTGCACTTTTGCGGCCAGCTCCCATAAAAGCGACTGGAAAAATGGAGCTCAGGGGCACTGCAATTCACAAACCTGCAGAGTTATAAATGATAACTCTCGTCCTCAAATATATTGAGGGAAGGCAACGAAGAGGCTTTGAAAGCAAGGCAGAATTGCAGGAAACAGATTTCAGGAGGTAGATACGAACTGCCTTGAAAGCACATGAAAAGCGGCAAAACGTGGACAATGATGCCCTTGGCCAAAAAGGGCGTATGCGTTTTTTCCTGAATATATTCAGGAAAAAACGCATACGCCCTTTTTGGCCAACCAAGCCACCTGGAAAGGCAAATCAGCGCTCCAAAGAAGTCTCGCTTCCCAGCGGGCAAAAGGGCCATGCGGAAAAAAGTGTCCAAACCAGAAATGCAGGACCGGCCATGGAGAAATGGGAGCCTTGCTACGCTGATGCGCGGGATGTAAATTGCCAACAGCCACTCTGGAGAAGTGTACGGTGTGTCCTGAAACATCTAAAAAACACAGCTTGGAGAGCATAGGGCACTTCCACTCATGGGGGTATAAATTGGGAAAACTAAAAATCAGCAAGACACAGGCACCCCAAAGTTTAGGGCTGCTCTGTTGACAAGAACCCCCACTTCATTACACCTTAAATATCCTAGGAAAGACAAAAGTGGATAAAGAACTTGTGGTCCTCATGTACAATGGAATATCACTCAGCCATGAAATCCACGTCATAAGGCTAGTAGCAGCACGATGAGTGGATTTAGGTACGACGATTCTAAATGAAATAAGTCACACAGAAAAAGACACTTATCATAAGATATCACTTATAGAGGGAATGTAAAAACCGCTACACTTGAACTGAATTACAAAACAGAACAGAGTCACACGTTTAGAAAACACACTATGGTTGCTGAACGGGAAAGGTGAGGTGGGGTGATGCATAAATCAAGGGTTTCAAATTATCTCAGATACCGTTCCATAAACCCAATATGTAGTAGACAAGACCTACTCCTTGCTCAGTGAACTGGCCTCAACACCCCCTATTCACCGCACAAGAATATATCTGACTAGTAAGAATCTTCAAACCTATGTATTGATATCTCTCTGTAAGTGAGTCAATTGGGTGTAAAGCGGCCTAAACACAGCCGTGAAAAGCAGCTAAACCCCATTATAAAAATAAATTACTTTTCAAAACCCGTGAAACAAAGACAGTGAAAGAGAGAGAAACTCTTACAAAATTCGTTCAGGGGCTGTGATGCAACCTGGATTGACCATATCTAGACCCACAGCTGATTGAGACATAAGGGTGGACACTCTTGGGGCTGAGAGGTTTGGTGAGGTTGCGTGAGCCAACGCAGACCCTTTGAAGTAATACTGCATGGTACCCATCCCATGGGTCCCAAATCTCCAGGTTCAAGGGCATCTTCCTACGTCGAAAACATGCATGAGAAACCCAGAAGATGGTACACCGTGTGATCGGGAAAGGTTTCTAAAACGCACCGCATTTCTCATCTCCTTGTGCTCGGGTTCGCCATTCCAGCCGCTTTACTAGCCATCTCCCTCCTTAGAGAATCAGCACCTTTAATCTCCTGTTCCGTACAGGTTGCAATTTGTCCTGAGGATGAACGGGAAGAGGGGAACCAATGAGAGACTAGCTCTAGGGGTTGGGACAGGCACAGGTCACTCTATTTTCCCATCAGGAAGAAGAATTAACCACAAGCTCAGCCTGACCCCCAGAACCAGAAGAGGGCCTGAAGCAATCCTGCACTTTTGCGGCCAGCTCCCGAAAAAGCGACTGGAAAAATGGAGCTCAGAGGCACTGCAATAAACAAACCTGCAGAGTTATAAACGATAACTCTCGTCCACAAATATATTGAGGGAAGGCAACGAAGAGGCTTTGAAAGCAAGGCAGAATTGCAGGAAACAGATTTCAGGAGGTAGATTCGAATCGCCTTGAAAGCACATGAAAAGCGGCAAAACGTGGACAATGATGCCCTTGGCCAAAAAGGGCGTATGCGTTTTTTCCTGAATATATTCAGGAAAAAACGCATACGCCCTTTTTGGCCAACCAAGCCACCTGGAAAGGCAAATCAGCGCTCCAAAGAAGTCTCGCTTCCCAGCGGGCAAAAGGGCCATGCGGAAAAAAGTGTCCAAACCAGAAATGCAGGACCGGCCATGGAGAAATGGGAGCCTTGCTACGCTGATGCGCGGGATGTAAATTGCCAACAGCCACTCTGGAGAAGTGTACGGTGTGTCCTGAAACATCTAAAAAACACAGCTTGGAGAGCATAGGGCACTTCCACTCATGGGGGTATAAATTGGGAAAACTAAAAATCAGCAAGACACAGGCACCCCAAAGTTTAGGGCTGCTCTGTTGACAAGAACCCCCACTTCATTACACCTTAAATATCCTAGGAAAGACAAAAGTGGATAAAGAACTTGTGGTCCTCATGTACAATGGAATATCACTCAGCCATGAAATCCACGTCATAAGGCTAGTAGCAGCACGATGAGTGGATTTAGGTACGACGATTCTAAATGAAATAAGTCACACAGAAAAAGACACTTATCATAAGATATCACTTATAGAGGGAATGTAAAAACCGCTACACTTGAACTGAATTACAAAACAGAACAGAGTCACACGTTTAGAAAACACACTATGGTTGCTGAACGGGAAAGGTGAGGTGGGGTGATGCATAAATCAAGGGTTTCAAATTATCTCAGATACCGTTCCATAAACCCAATATGTAGTAGACAAGACCTACTCCTTGCTCAGTGAACTGGCCTCAACACCCCCTATTCACCGCACAAGAATATATCTGACTAGTAAGAATCTTCAAACCTATGTATTGATATCTCTCTGTAAGTGAGTCAATTGGGTGTAAAGCGGCCTAAACACAGCCGTGAAAAGCAGCTAAACCCCATTATAAAAATAAATTACTTTTCAAAACCCGTGAAACAAAGACAGTGAAAGAGAGAGAAACTCTTACAAAATTCGTTCAGGGGCTGTGATGCAACCTGGATTGACCATATCTAGACCCACAGCTGATTGAGACATAAGGGTGGACACTCTTGGGGCTGAGAGGTTTGGTGAGGTTGCGTGAGCCAACGCAGACCCTTTGAAGTAATACTGCATGGTACCCATCCCATGGGTCCCAAATCTCCAGGTTCAAGGGCATCTTCCTACGTCGAAAACATGCATGAGAAACCCAGAAGATGGTACACCGTGTGATCGGGAAAGGTTTCTAAAACGCACCGCATTTCTCATCTCCTTGTGCTCGGGTTCGCCATTCCAGCCGCTTTACTAGCCATCTCCCTCCTTAGAGAATCAGCACCTTTAATCTCCTGTTCCGTACAGGTTGCAATTTGTCCTGAGGATGAACGGGAAGAGGGGAACCAATGAGAGACTAGCTCTAGGGGTTGGGACAGGCACAGGTCACTCTATTTTCCCATCAGGAAGAAGAATTAACCACAAGCTCAGCCTGACCCCCAGAACCAGAAGAGGGCCTGAAGCAATCCTGCACTTTTGCGGCCAGCTCCCGAAAAAGCGACTGGAAAAATGGAGCTCAGAGGCACTGCAATAAACAAACCTGCAGAGTTATAAACGATAACTCTCGTCCACAAATATATTGAGGGAAGGCAACGAAGAGGCTTTGAAAGCAAGGCAGAATTGCAGGAAACAGATTTCAGGAGGTAGATTCGAATCGCCTTGAAAGCACATGAAAAGCGGCAAAACGTGGACAATGATGCCCTTGGCCAAAAAGGGCGTATGCGTTTTTTCCTGAATATATTCAGGAAAAAACGCATACGCCCTTTTTGGCCAACCAAGCCACCTGGAAAGGCAAATCAGCGCTCCAAAGAAGTCTCGCTTCCCAGCGGGCAAAAGGGCCATGCGGAAAAAAGTGTCCAAACCAGAAATGCAGGACCGGCCATGGAGAAATGGGAGCCTTGCTACGCTGATGGGCGGAATGTAAATTGCCAACAGCCACTCTGGAGAAGTGTACGGTGTGTCCTGAAACATCTAAAAAACACAGCTTGGAGAGCATAGGGCACTTCCACTCATGGGCGTATAAATTGGGAAAACTAAAAATCAGCAAGACACAGGCAGCCCAAAGTTTAGGGCTGCTCTGTTGACAAGAACCCCCACTTCATTACACCTTAAATATCCTAGGAAAGAGAAAAGTGGATAAAGAACTTGTGGTCCTCATGTACAATGGAATATCACTCAGCCATGAAATCCACGTCATAAGGCTAGTAGCAGCACGATGAGTGGATTTAGGTACGACGATTCTAAATGAAATAAGTCACACAGAAAAAGACACTTATCATAAGATATCACTTATAGAGGGAATGTAAAAACCGCTACACTTGAACTGAATTACAAAACAGAACAGAGTCACACGTTTAGAAAACACACTATGGTTGCTGAACGGGAAAGGTGAGGTGGGGTGATGCATAAATCAAGGGTTTCAAATTAGCTCAGATACCGTTCCATAAACCCAATATCTAGTAGACAAGACCTACTCCTTGCTCAGTGAACTGGCCTCAACAACCCCTATTCACCGCACAAGAATATATCTGACTAGTAAGAATCTTCAAACCTATGTACTGATATCTCTCTATAAGTGAGTCAAGAGAGTGTAAAGCGGCCTAAACACAGCCGTGAAAAGCAGCTAAACCCCATTATAAAAATAAATTACTTTTCAAAACCCGTGATACAAAGACAGTGAAAGAGAGAAAAATTCTTACAAAATTCGTTCAGGGGATGTGATGCAACCTGGATTGACCATATTTATATCCACAGGTGATTGAGTCATAACGGTGGACACTCTTGCGGCTGAGAGCTTTGGTGAGGTGAGCTGAGCCAACGCAGACCCTTTAAAATAATAATGCATGTACCCATCCCAATGTTCCCAAATCTCCAGGTTCAAGGGCATCTTCCTACATCGAAAACATGCATGAGAATCCCAGAAGATGGTACACCGTGTGATCGGGAAAGGTTTCTAAAACGCACCTCATTTCTCATCTCCTTGTGCTCGGGTTCGCCATTCCAGCCGCTTTACTAGCCATCTCCCTCCTTGGAGAATCAGCACCTTTAACCTCCTGTTCCATACAGGTTGCAATTTGTCCTGAGGATGAACGGGAAGAGGGGGAACCAATGAGAGACTAGCTCTAGGGATTGGGACAGGCACAGGTCACTCTATTTTCCCATCAGGAAGAAGAATTAACCACAAGCTCAGCCTGCCCCCCAGAACCAGAAGAGGGCCTGAAGCAATCCTGCACTTTTGCGGCCAGCTCCCCGAAAAGCGAGTTGAATAATGGAGCTCAGGGGCACTGCAATTCACAAACCTGCAGAGTTATAAATGATAACTCTCGTCCACAAATATATTGAGGGAATGCAACGAAGAGGCTTTGAAAGCAAGGCAGAATTGCAGGAAACAGATTTCTGGAGGTAGATTCGAATCGCCGTGAAAGCACAAGAAAAGCGGCAAAACGTGGACAATGATGCCCTTGGCCAAATAGGGCGTATGCGTTTTTTCCTGAATATATTCAGGAAAAAACGCATACGCCCTTTTTGGCCAACCAAGCAACCTGGAAAGGCAAATCAGCGCTCCAAAGAAGTCTCGCTTCCCAGCGGGCAAAAGGGCCATGCGGAAAAAAGTGTCCAAACCAGAAATGCAGGACCGACCATGGAGAAATGGGACTCTTGCTACGCTGATGGGTGGGATGTAAATTGCCAATAGCCACTCTGGAGAAGTGTACGGTGTGTTCTGAAACATCTAAAAAACACAGCTTGGAGAGCATAGGGCACTTCCACTCATGGGCATATAAATTGGGAAAACTAGAATCAGCAAGACACAGGCACCCCAAAGTTTAGGGTTGCTCTGTTGACAAGAACCCCCACTTCATTACAACTTAAATATCCTAGGAAAGAGAAAAGTAGATAAAGAAGTTGTGGTCCACATGTACAATGGAATATCACTCAGCCATGAAATCCACGTCATAAGGCTAGTAGCAGCACGATGAGTGGATTTAGGCACGATGTTTCTTAGTGAAATAAGTCACACAGAATAAGACACTTATCATAAGATATCACTTACAGAGGTAATGTAAAAACCGCTACACTTGAACTGAATTACAAAACAGAGTCACACGTTCAGAAAACACACTATGGCTGCTGAACGGGAAAGGTGAGGTGGGGTGATGCATAAAACAAGGGTTTCAAATTAGCTCCGATACCGTTCCATAAACCCAATATGTAGTAGACAAGACCTACTCCTTGCTCAGTGAACTGGCCTCAACACCCCCTATTCACCGCACATGAATATATCTGACTAGTAAGAATCTTCAAACCTATGTATTGATATCTCTCTGTAAGTGAGTCAATTGGGTGTAAAGCGGCCTAAACACAGCCGTGAAAAGCAGCTAAACCCCATTATAAAAATAAATTACTTTTCAAAACCCGTGAAACAAAGACAGTGAAAGAGAGAGAAATTCTTACAAAATTCGTTCAGGGGCTGTGATGCAACCTGGATTGACCATATCTAGACCCACAGCTGATTGAGACATAAGGGTGGACACTCTTGGGATTGAGAGGTTTGGTGAGGTTGGGTGAGCCAACGCAGACCCTTTAAAGTAATACTGCATGGTACCCATCCCATGGGTCCCAAATCTCCAGGTTCAAGGGCATCTTCCTACGTCGAAAACATGCATGAGAAACCCAGAAGATGGTACACCGTGTGATCGGGAAAGGTTTCTAAAACGCCCCTCATTTCTCATCTCCTTGTGCTCGGGTTCGCCATTCCAGCCGCTTTACTAGCCATCTCCCTCCTTGGAGAATCAGCACCTTTAATCTCCTGTTCCGTACAGGTTGCAATTTGTCCTGAGGATGAACGGCAAGAGGGGAACCAATGAGAGACTAGCTCTAGGGGTTGTGACAGGCACAGGTCACTCTATTTTCCCATCAGGAAGAAGAATTAACCACAAGCTCAGCCTGCCCCCCAGAACCAGAAGAGGGCCTGAAGCAATCCTGCACTTTTGCGGCCAGCTCCCGAAAAAGCGACTGGAAAATGGAGCTCAGGGGCACTGCAATAAACAAACCTGCAGAGTTATAAACCATAACTCTCGTCCACAAATATATTGAGGGAAGGCAACGAAGAGGCTTTGAAAGCAAGGCAGAATTGCAGGAAACAGATTTCAGGAGGTAGATTCGAATCGCCTTGAAAGCACATAAAAAGCGGCAAAACGTGGACAATGATGCCCTTGGCCAAAAAGGGCGTATGCGTTTTTTCCTGAATATATTCAGGAAAAAACGCATACGCCCTTTTTGGCCAACCAAGCAACCTGGAAAGGCAAATCAGCGCTCCAAAGAAGTCTCGCTTCCCAGCGGGCAAAAGGGCCATGCGGAAAAAAGTGTCCAAACCAGAAATGCAGGACCGGCCATGGAGAAATGGGAGCCTTGCTACGCTGATGGGCGGGATGTAAATTGCCAACAGCCACTCTGGAGAAGTGTACGGTGTGTCCTGAAACATCTAAAAAACACAGCTTGGAGAGCATAGGGCACTTCCACTCATGGGCGTATAAATTGGGAAAACTAAAAATCAGCAAGACACAGGCACCCCAAAGTTTAGGGTTGCTCTGTTGACAAGAACCCCCACTTCATTACACCTTAAATATCCTAGGAAAGAGAAAAGTGGATAAAGAACTTGTGGTCTTCATGTACAATGGAATATCACTCAGCCATGAAATCCACGTCATAAGGCTAGTAGCAGCACGATGAGTGGATTTAGGTAAGACGATTCTAAATGAAATAAGTCACACAGAAAAAGACACTTATCATAAGATATCACTTATAGAGGGAATGTAAAAACCGCTACACTTGAACTGAATTACAAAACAGAACAGAGTCACACGTTTAGAAAACACACTATGGCTGCTGAACGGGAAAGGTGAGGTGGGTTGATGCATAAATAAAGGGTTTCAAATTAGCTCAGATACCGTTCCATAAACCCAATATGTAGTAGACAAGACCTACTCCTTGCTCAGTGAACTGGCCTGAACACCCCCTATTCACCGCACAAGAATATATCTGACTAGTAAGAATCTTCAAACCTATGTATTGATATCTCTCTGTAAGTGAGTCAATTGGGTGTAAAGCGGCCTAAACACAGCCGTGAAAAGCAGCTAAACCCCATTATAAAAATAAATTACTTTTCAAAACCCGTGAAACAAAGACAGTGAAAGAGAGAGAAACTCTTACAAAATTCGTTCAGGGGCTGTGATGCAACCTGGATTGACCATATCTAGACCCACAGCTGATTGAGACATAAGGGTGGACACTCTTGGGGCTGAGAGGTTTGGTGAGGTTGCGTGAGCCAACGCAGACCCTTTAAAGTAATACTGCATGGTACCCATCCCATGGGTCCCAAATCTCCAGGTTCAAGGGCATCTTCCTACGTCGAAAACATGCATGAGAAACCCAGAAGATGGTACACCGTGTGATCGGGAAAGGTTTCTAAAACGCACCGCATTTCTCATCTCCTTGTGCTCGGGTTCGCCATTCCAGCCGCTTTACTAGCCATCTCCCTCCTTGGAGAATCAGCACCTTTAATCTCCTGTTCCGTACAGGTTGCAATTTGTCCTGAGGATGAACGGGAAGAGGGGAACCAATGAGAGACTAGCTCTAGGGTTTGGGACAGGCACAGGTCACTCTATTTTCCCATCAGGAAGAAGAATTAACCACAAGCTCAGCCTGCCCCCCAGAACCAGAAGAGGGCCTGAAGCAATCCTGCACTTTTGCGGCCAGCTCCCGAAAAAGCGACTGGTAAAATGGAGCTCAGAGGCACTGCAATAAACAAACCTGCAGAGTTATAAACGATAACTCTCGTCCACAAATATATTGAGGGAAGGCAACGAAGAGGCTTTGAAAGCAAGGCAGAATTGCAGGAAACAGATTTCAGGAGGTAGATTCGAATCGCCTTGAAAGCACATGAAAAGCGGCAAAACGTGGACAATGATGCCCTTGGCCAAAAAGGGCGTATGCGTTTTTTCCTGAATATATTCAGGAAAAAACGCATACGCCCTTTTTGGCCAACCAAGCCACCTGGAAAGGCAAATCAGCGCTCCAAAGAAGTCTCGCTTCCCAGCGGGCAAAAGGGCCATGCGGAAAAAAGTGTCCAAACCAGAAATGCAGGACCGGCCATGGAGAAATGGGAGCCTTGCTACGCTGATGGGCGGGATGTAAATTGCCAACAGCCACCCTGGAGAAGTGTACGGTGTGTCCTGAAACATCTAAAAAACACAGCTTGGAGAGCATAGGGCACTTCCACTCATGGGCGTATAAATTGGGAAAACTAAAAATCAGCAAGACACAGGCACCCCAAAGTTTAGGGCTGCTCTGTTGACAAGAACCCCCACTTCATTACACCTTAAATATCCTAGGAAAGAGAAAAGTGGATAAAGAACTTGTGGTCCTCATGTACAATGGAATATCACTCAGCCATGAAATCCACGTCATAAGGCTAGTAGCAGCACGATGAGTGGATATAGGTACGACGATTCTAAATGAAATAAGTCACACAGAAAAAGACACTTATCATAAGATATCACTTATAGAGGGAATGTAAAAACCGCTACACTTGAACTGAATTACAAAACAGAACAGAGTCACACGTTTAGAAAACACACTATGGTTGCTGAACGGGAAAGGTGAGGTCGGGTGATGCATAAATCAAGGGTTTCAAATTATCTCAGATACCGTTCCATAAACCCAATATGTAGTAGACAAGACCTACTCCTTGCTCAGTGAACTCGCCTCAACACCCCCTATTCACCGCACAAGAATATATCTGACTAGTAAGAATCTTCAAACCTATGTATTGATATCTCTCTGTAAGTGAGTCAATTGGGTGTAAAGCGGCCTAAACACAGCCGTGAAAAGCAGCTAAACCCCATTATAAAAATAAATTACTTTTCAAAACCCGTGAAACAAAGACAGTGAAAGAGAGAGAAATTCTTACAAAATTCGTTCAGGGGCTGTGATGCAACCTGTATTGACCATATCTATACCCACAGCTGATTGAGACATAAGGGTGGACAATCTTGGGGCTGAGAGGTTTGGTGAGGTTGCGTGAGCCAACGCAGTCCCTTTAAAGTAATACTGCATGGTACCCATCCCATGGGTCCCAAATCTCCAGGTTCAAGGGCAACTTCCCACCTCGAAAACATGCATGAGAAACCCAGAAGATGGTACACCGTGTGATCCTGAAAGGTTTCTAAAACGCACCACATTTCTCATCTCCTTGTGCTCGGGTTCGCCATTCCAGCCGCTTTACTAGCCATCTCCCTCCTTGGAGAATCAGCACCTTTAATCTCCTGTTCCATACAGGTTGCAATTTGTCCTGAGGATGAACGGGAAGAGGGGAACCAATGAGAGACTAGCTCTAGGGGTTGGGACAGGCACAGGTCACTCTATTTTCCCATCAGGAAGAAGAATTAACCACAAGCTCATCCTCCCCCCAGAACCAGAAGAGGGCCTGAAGCAATCCTGCACTTTTGCGGCCAGCTCCCAAAAAAGAGACTGGAAAAATGGAGCTCAGGGGCACTGCAATTCACAAACCTGCAGAGTTATAAATGATAACTCTCGCCCACAAATATATTGAGGGAAGGCAACGAAGAGGCTTTGAAAGCAAGGCAGAATTGCAGGAAACAGATTTCAGGAGGTAGATTCGAATCGCCTTGAAAGCACATGAAAAGCGGCAAAACGTGGACAATGATGCCCTTGGCCAAAAAGGGCGTATGCGTTTTTTCCTGAATATATTCAGGAAAAAACGCATACGCCCTTTTTGGCCAACCAAGCAACCTGGAAAGGCAAATCAGCGCTCCAAAGAAGTCTCGCTTCCCAGCGGGCAAAAGGGCCATGCGGAAAAAAGTGTCCAAACCAGAAATGCAGGACCGGCCATGGAGAAATGGGAGCCTTGCTACGCTGATGGGCGGGATGTAAATTGCCAACAGCCACTCTGGAGAAGTGTACGGTGTGTCCTGAAACATCTAAAAAACACAGCTTGGAGAGCATAGGGCACTTCCACTCATGGGCGTATAAATTGGGAAAACTAAAAATCAGCAAGACACAGGCACCCCAAAGTTTACGGCTGCTCTGTTGACAAGAACCCCCACTTCATTACACCTTAAATATCCTAGGAAAGAGAAAAGTGGATAAAGAACTTGTGGTCCTCATGTACAATGGAATATCACTCAGCCATGAAATCCACGTCATAAGGCTAGTAGCAGCACGATGAGTGGATTTAGGTATGACGATTCTAAATGAAATAAGTCACACAGAAAAAGACACTTATCATAAGATATCACTTATAGAGGGAATGTAAAAACCGCTACACTTGAACTGAATTACAAAACAGAACAGAGTCACACGTTTAGAAAACACACTATGGTTGCTGAACGGGAAAGGTGAGGTGGGGTGATGCATAAATCAAGGGTTTCAAATTATCTCAGATACCGTTCCATAAACCCAATATGTAGTAGACAAGACCTACTCCTTGCTCAGTGAACTGGCCTCAACACCCCCTATTCACCGCACAAGAATATATCTGACTAGTAAGAATCTTCAAACCTATGTATTGATATCTATCTGTAAGTGAGTCATTTGGGTGTAAAGCGGCCTAAACACAGCCGTGAAAAGCAGCTAAACCCCATTATAAAAATAAATTACTTTTCAAAACCCGTGAAACAAAGACAGTGAAAGAGAGAGAAACTCTTACAAAATTCGTTCAGGGGCTGTGATGCAACCTGGATTGACCATATCTAGACCCACAGCTGATTGAGACATAAGGGTGGACAATCTTGGGGCTAAGAGGTTTGGTGAGGTTGCGTGAGCCAACGCAGTCCCTTTAAAGTAATACTGCATGGTACCCATCCCATGGGTCCCAAATCTCCAGGTTCAAGGGCATCTTCCTACGTCGAAAACATGCATGAGAAACCCAGAAGATGGTACACCGTGTGATCGGGAAAGGTTTCTAAAACGCACCGCATTTCTCATCTCCTTGTGCTCGGGTTCGCCATTCCAGCCGCTTTACTAGCCATCTCCCTCCTTAGAGAATCAGCACCTTTAATCTCCTGTTCCGTACAGGTTGCAATTTGTCCTGAGGATGAACGGGAAGAGGGGAACCAATGAGAGACTAGCTCTAGGGGTTGGGACAGGCACAGGTCACTCTATTTTCCCATCAGGAAGAAGAATTAACCACAAGCTCAGCCTGCCCCCCAGAACCAGAAGAGGGCCTGAAGCAATCCTGCACTTTTGCGGCCAGCTCCCGAAAAAGCGACTGGAAAAATGGAGCTCAGAGGCACTGCAATAAACAAACCTGCAGAGTTATAAACGATAACTCTCGTCCACAAATATATTGAGGGAAGGCAACGAAGAGGCTTTGAAAGCAAGGCAGAATTGCAGGAAACAGATTTCAGGAGGTAGATTCGAATCGCCTTGAAAGCACATGAAAAGCGGCAAAACGTGGACAATGATGCCCTTGGCCAAAAAGGGCGTATGCGTTTTTTCCTGAATATATTCAGGAAAAAACGCATACGCCCTTTTTGGCCAACCAAGCCACCTGGAAAGGCAAATCAGCGCTCCAAAGAAGTCTCGCTTCCCAGCGGGCAAAAGGGCCATGCGGAAAAAAGTGTCCAAACCAGAAATGCAGGACCGGCCATGGAGAAATGGGAGCCTTGCTACGCTGATGGGCGGAATGTAAATTGCCAACAGCCACTCTGGAGAAGTGTACGGTGTGTCCTGAAACATCTAAAAAACACAGCTTGGAGAGCATAGGGCACTTCCACTCATGGGCGTATAAATTGGGAAAACTAAAAATCAGCAAGACACAGGCAGCCCAAAGTTTAGGGCTGCTCTGTTGACAAGAACCCCCACTTCATTACACCTTAAATATCCTAGGAAAGAGAAAAGTGGATAAAGAACTTGTGGTCCTCATGTACAATGGAATATCACTCAGCCATGAAATCCACGTCATAAGGCTAGTAGCAGCACGATGAGTGGATTTAGGTACGACGATTCTAAATGAAATAAGTCACACAGAAAAAGACACTTATCATAAGATATCACTTATAGAGGGAATGTAAAAACCGCTACACTTGAACTGAATTACAAAACAGAACAGAGTCACACGTTTAGAAAACACACTATGGTTGCTGAACGGGAAAGGTGAGGTGGGGTGATGCATAAATCAAGGGTTTCAAATTAGCTCAGATACCGTTCCATAAACCCAATATCTAGTAGACAAGACCTACTCCTTGCTCAGTGAACTGGCCTCAACAACCCCTATTCACCGCACAAGAATATATCTGACTAGTAAGAATCTTCAAACCTATGTACTGATATCTCTCTATAAGTGAGTCAAGAGAGTGTAAAGCGGCCTAAACACAGCCGTGAAAAGCAGCTAAACCCCATTATAAAAATAAATTACTTTTCAAAACCCGTGATACAAAGACAGTGAAAGAGAGAAAAATTCTTACAAAATTCGTTCAGGGGATGTGATGCAACCTGGATTGACCATATTTATATCCACAGGTGATTGAGTCATAACGGTGGACACTCTTGCGGCTGAGAGCTTTGGTGAGGTGAGCTGAGCCAACGCAGACCCTTTAAAATAATAATGCATGTACCCATCCCAATGTTCCCAAATCTCCAGGTTCAAGGGCATCTTCCTACATCGAAAACATGCATGAGAATCCCAGAAGATGGTACACCGTGTGATCGGGAAAGGTTTCTAAAACGCACCTCATTTCTCATCTCCTTGTGCTCGGGTTCGCCATTCCAGCCGCTTTACTAGCCATCTCCCTCCTTGGAGAATCAGCACCTTTAACCTCCTGTTCCATACAGGTTGCAATTTGTCCTGAGGATGAACGGGAAGAGGGGGAACCAATGAGAGACTAGCTCTAGGGATTGGGACAGGCACAGGTCACTCTATTTTCCCATCAGGAAGAAGAATTAACCACAAGCTCAGCCTGCCCCCCAGAACCAGAAGAGGGCCTGAAGCAATCCTGCACTTTTGCGGCCAGCTCCCCGAAAAGCGAGTTGAATAATGGAGCTCAGGGGCACTGCAATTCACAAACCTGCAGAGTTATAAATGATAACTCTCGTCCACAAATATATTGAGGGAATGCAACGAAGAGGCTTTGAAAGCAAGGCAGAATTGCAGGAAACAGATTTCTGGAGGTAGATTCGAATCGCCGTGAAAGCACAAGAAAAGCGGCAAAACGTGGACAATGATGCCCTTGGCCAAATAGGGCGTATGCGTTTTTTCCTGAATATATTCAGGAAAAAACGCATACGCCCTTTTTGGCCAACCAAGCAACCTGGAAAGGCAAATCAGCGCTCCAAAGAAGTCTCGCTTCCCAGCGGGCAAAAGGGCCATGCGGAAAAAAGTGTCCAAACCAGAAATGCAGGACCGACCATGGAGAAATGGGACTCTTGCTACGCTGATGGGTGGGATGTAAATTGCCAATAGCCACTCTGGAGAAGTGTACGGTGTGTTCTGAAACATCTAAAAAACACAGCTTGGAGAGCATAGGGCACTTCCACTCATGGGCATATAAATTGGGAAAACTAGAATCAGCAAGACACAGGCACCCCAAAGTTTAGGGTTGCTCTGTTGACAAGAACCCCCACTTCATTACAACTTAAATATCCTAGGAAAGAGAAAAGTAGATAAAGAAGTTGTGGTCCACATGTACAATGGAATATCACTCAGCCATGAAATCCACGTCATAAGGCTAGTAGCAGCACGATGAGTGGATTTAGGCACGATGTTTCTTAGTGAAATAAGTCACACAGAATAAGACACTTATCATAAGATATCACTTACAGAGGTAATGTAAAAACCGCTACACTTGAACTGAATTACAAAACAGAGTCACACGTTCAGAAAACACACTATGGCTGCTGAACGGGAAAGGTGAGGTGGGGTGATGCATAAAACAAGGGTTTCAAATTAGCTCCGATACCGTTCCATAAACCCAATATGTAGTAGACAAGACCTACTCCTTGCTCAGTGAACTGGCCTCAACACCCCCTATTCACCGCACATGAATATATCTGACTAGTAAGAATCTTCAAACCTATGTATTGATATCTCTCTGTAAGTGAGTCAATTGGGTGTAAAGCGGCCTAAACACAGCCGTGAAAAGCAGCTAAACCCCATTATAAAAATAAATTACTTTTCAAAACCCGTGAAACAAAGACAGTGAAAGAGAGAGAAATTCTTACAAAATTCGTTCAGGGGCTGTGATGCAACCTGGATTGACCATATCTAGACCCACAGCTGATTGAGACATAAGGGTGGACACTCTTGGGATTGAGAGGTTTGGTGAGGTTGGGTGAGCCAACGCAGACCCTTTAAAGTAATACTGCATGGTACCCATCCCATGGGTCCCAAATCTCCAGGTTCAAGGGCATCTTCCTACGTCGAAAACATGCATGAGAAACCCAGAAGATGGTACACCGTGTGATCGGGAAAGGTTTCTAAAACGCCCCTCATTTCTCATCTCCTTGTGCTCGGGTTCGCCATTCCAGCCGCTTTACTAGCCATCTCCCTCCTTGGAGAATCAGCACCTTTAATCTCCTGTTCCGTACAGGTTGCAATTTGTCCTGAGGATGAACGGCAAGAGGGGAACCAATGAGAGACTAGCTCTAGGGGTTGTGACAGGCACAGGTCACTCTATTTTCCCATCAGGAAGAAGAATTAACCACAAGCTCAGCCTGCCCCCCAGAACCAGAAGAGGGCCTGAAGCAATCCTGCACTTTTGCGGCCAGCTCCCGAAAAAGCGACTGGAAAATGGAGCTCAGGGGCACTGCAATAAACAAACCTGCAGAGTTATAAACCATAACTCTCGTCCACAAATATATTGAGGGAAGGCAACGAAGAGGCTTTGAAAGCAAGGCAGAATTGCAGGAAACAGATTTCAGGAGGTAGATTCGAATCGCCTTGAAAGCACATAAAAAGCGGCAAAACGTGGACAATGATGCCCTTGGCCAAAAAGGGCGTATGCGTTTTTTCCTGAATATATTCAGGAAAAAACGCATACGCCCTTTTTGGCCAACCAAGCAACCTGGAAAGGCAAATCAGCGCTCCAAAGAAGTCTCGCTTCCCAGCGGGCAAAAGGGCCATGCGGAAAAAAGTGTCCAAACCAGAAATGCAGGACCGGCCATGGAGAAATGGGAGCCTTGCTACGCTGATGGGCGGGATGTAAATTGCCAACAGCCACTCTGGAGAAGTGTACGGTGTGTCCTGAAACATCTAAAAAACACAGCTTGGAGAGCATAGGGCACTTCCACTCATGGGCGTATAAATTGGGAAAACTAAAAATCAGCAAGACACAGGCACCCCAAAGTTTAGGGTTGCTCTGTTGACAAGAACCCCCACTTCATTACACCTTAAATATCCTAGGAAAGAGAAAAGTGGATAAAGAACTTGTGGTCTTCATGTACAATGGAATATCACTCAGCCATGAAATCCACGTCATAAGGCTAGTAGCAGCACGATGAGTGGATTTAGGTAAGACGATTCTAAATGAAATAAGTCACACAGAAAAAGACACTTATCATAAGATATCACTTATAGAGGGAATGTAAAAACCGCTACACTTGAACTGAATTACAAAACAGAACAGAGTCACACGTTTAGAAAACACACTATGGCTGCTGAACGGGAAAGGTGAGGTGGGTTGATGCATAAATAAAGGGTTTCAAATTAGCTCAGATACCGTTCCATAAACCCAATATGTAGTAGACAAGACCTACTCCTTGCTCAGTGAACTGGCCTCAACACCCCCTATTCACCGCACAAGAATATATCTGACTAGTAAGAATCTTCAAACCTATGTATTGATATCTCTCTGTAAGTGAGTCAATTGGGTGTAAAGCGGCCTAAACACAGCCGTGAAAAGCAGCTAAACCCCATTATAAAAATAAATTACTTTTCAAAACCCGTGAAACAAAGACAGTGAAAGAGAGAGAAACTCTTACAAAATTCGTTCAGGGGCTGTGATGCAACCTGGATTGACCATATCTAGACCCACAGCTGATTGAGACATAAGGGTGGACACTCTTGGGGCTGAGAGGTTTGGTGAGGTTGCGTGAGCCAACGCAGACCCTTTAAAGTAATACTGCATGGTACCCATCCCATGGGTCCCAAATCTCCAGGTTCAAGGGCATCTTCCTACGTCGAAAACATGCATGAGAAACCCAGAAGATGGTACACCGTGTGATCGGGAAAGGTTTCTAAAACGCACCGCATTTCTCATCTCCTTGTGCTCGGGTTCGCCATTCCAGCCGCTTTACTAGCCATCTCCCTCCTTGGAGAATCAGCACCTTTAATCTCCTGTTCCGTACAGGTTGCAATTTGTCCTGAGGATGAACGGGAAGAGGGGAACCAATGAGAGACTAGCTCTAGGGTTTGGGACAGGCACAGGTCACTCTATTTTCCCATCAGGAAGAAGAATTAACCACAAGCTCAGCCTGCCCCCCAGAACCAGAAGAGGGCCTGAAGCAATCCTGCACTTTTGCGGCCAGCTCCCGAAAAAGCGACTGGTAAAATGGAGCTCAGAGGCACTGCAATAAACAAACCTGCAGAGTTATAAACGATAACTCTCGTCCACAAATATATTGAGGGAAGGCAACGAAGAGGCTTTGAAAGCAAGGCAGAATTGCAGGAAACAGATTTCAGGAGGTAGATTCGAATCGCCTTGAAAGCACATGAAAAGCGGCAAAACGTGGACAATGATGCCCTTGGCCAAAAAGGGCGTATGCGTTTTTTCCTGAATATATTCAGGAAAAAACGCATACGCCCTTTTTGGCCAACCAAGCCACCTGGAAAGGCAAATCAGCGCTCCAAAGAAGTCTCGCTTCCCAGCGGGCAAAAGGGCCATGCGGAAAAAAGTGTCCAAACCAGAAATGCAGGACCGGCCATGGAGAAATGGGAGCCTTGCTACGCTGATGGGCGGGATGTAAATTGCCAACAGCCACCCTGGAGAAGTGTACGGTGTGTCCTGAAACATCTAAAAAACACAGCTTGGAGAGCATAGGGCACTTCCACTCATGGGCGTATAAATTGGGAAAACTAAAAATCAGCAAGACACAGGCACCCCAAAGTTTAGGGCTGCTCTGTTGACAAGAACCCCCACTTCATTACACCTTAAATATCCTAGGAAAGAGAAAAGTGGATAAAGAACTTGTGGTCCTCATGTACAATGGAATATCACTCAGCCATGAAATCCACGTCATAAGGCTAGTAGCAGCACGATGAGTGGATATAGGTACGACGATTCTAAATGAAATAAGTCACACAGAAAAAGACACTTATCATAAGATATCACTTATAGAGGGAATGTAAAAACCGCTACACTTGAACTGAATTACAAAACAGAACAGAGTCACACGTTTAGAAAACACACTATGGTTGCTGAACGGGAAAGGTGAGGTCGGGTGATGCATAAATCAAGGGTTTCAAATTATCTCAGATACCGTTCCATAAACCCAATATGTAGTAGACAAGACCTACTCCTTGCTCAGTGAACTCGCCTCAACACCCCCTATTCACCGCACAAGAATATATCTGACTAGTAAGAATCTTCAAACCTATGTATTGATATCTCTCTGTAAGTGAGTCAATTGGGTGTAAAGCGGCCTAAACACAGCCGTGAAAAGCAGCTAAACCCCATTATAAAAATAAATTACTTTTCAAAACCCGTGAAACAAAGACAGTGAAAGAGAGAGAAATTCTTACAAAATTCGTTCAGGGGCTGTGATGCAACCTGTATTGACCATATCTATACCCACAGCTGATTGAGACATAAGGGTGGACAATCTTGGGGCTGAGAGGTTTGGTGAGGTTGCGTGAGCCAACGCAGTCCCTTTAAAGTAATACTGCATGGTACCCATCCCATGGGTCCCAAATCTCCAGGTTCAAGGGCAACTTCCCACCTCGAAAACATGCATGAGAAACCCAGAAGATGGTACACCGTGTGATCCTGAAAGGTTTCTAAAACGCACCACATTTCTCATCTCCTTGTGCTCGGGTTCGCCATTCCAGCCGCTTTACTAGCCATCTCCCTCCTTGGAGAATCAGCACCTTTAATCTCCTGTTCCATACAGGTTGCAATTTGTCCTGAGGATGAACGGGAAGAGGGGAACCAATGAGAGACTAGCTCTAGGGGTTGGGACAGGCACAGGTCACTCTATTTTCCCATCAGGAAGAAGAATTAACCACAAGCTCATCCTCCCCCCAGAACCAGAAGAGGGCCTGAAGCAATCCTGCACTTTTGCGGCCAGCTCCCAAAAAAGAGACTGGAAAAATGGAGCTCAGGGGCACTGCAATTCACAAACCTGCAGAGTTATAAATGATAACTCTCGCCCACAAATATATTGAGGGAAGGCAACGAAGAGGCTTTGAAAGCAAGGCAGAATTGCAGGAAACAGATTTCAGGAGGTAGATTCGAATCGCCTTGAAAGCACATGAAAAGCGGCAAAACGTGGACAATGATGCCCTTGGCCAAAAAGGGCGTATGCGTTTTTTCCTGAATATATTCAGGAAAAAACGCATACGCCCTTTTTGGCCAACCAAGCAACCTGGAAAGGCAAATCAGCGCTCCAAAGAAGTCTCGCTTCCCAGCGGGCAAAAGGGCCATGCGGAAAAAAGTGTCCAAACCAGAAATGCAGGACCGGCCATGGAGAAATGGGAGCCTTGCTACGCTGATGGGCGGGATGTAAATTGCCAACAGCCACTCTGGAGAAGTGTACGGTGTGTCCTGAAACATCTAAAAAACACAGCTTGGAGAGCATAGGGCACTTCCACTCATGGGCGTATAAATTGGGAAAACTAAAAATCAGCAAGACACAGGCACCCCAAAGTTTACGGCTGCTCTGTTGACAAGAACCCCCACTTCATTACACCTTAAATATCCTAGGAAAGAGAAAAGTGGATAAAGAACTTGTGGTCCTCATGTACAATGGAATATCACTCAGCCATGAAATCCACGTCATAAGGCTAGTAGCAGCACGATGAGTGGATTTAGGTATGACGATTCTAAATGAAATAAGTCACACAGAAAAAGACACTTATCATAAGATATCACTTATAGAGGGAATGTAAAAACCGCTACACTTGAACTGAATTACAAAACAGAACAGAGTCACACGTTTAGAAAACACACTATGGTTGCTGAACGGGAAAGGTGAGGTGGGGTGATGCATAAATCAAGGGTTTCAAATTATCTCAGATACCGTTCCATAAACCCAATATGTAGTAGACAAGACCTACTCCTTGCTCAGTGAACTGGCCTCAACACCCCCTATTCACCGCACAAGAATATATCTGACTAGTAAGAATCTTCAAACCTATGTATTGATATCTATCTGTAAGTGAGTCATTTGGGTGTAAAGCGGCCTAAACACAGCCGTGAAAAGCAGCTAAACCCCATTATAAAAATAAATTACTTTTCAAAACCCGTGAAACAAAGACAGTGAAAGAGAGAGAAACTCTTACAAAATTCGTTCAGGGGCTGTGATGCAACCTGGATTGACCATATCTAGACCCACAGCTGATTGAGACATAAGGGTGGACAATCTTGGGGCTAAGAGGTTTGGTGAGGTTGCGTGAGCCAACGCAGTCCCTTTAAAGTAATACTGCATGGTACCCATCCCATGGGTCCCAAATCTCCAGGTTCAAGGGCATCTTCCTACGTCGAAAACATGCATGAGAAACCCAGAAGATGGTACACCGTGTGATCGGGAAAGGTTTCTAAAACGCACCGCATTTCTCATCTCCTTGTGCTCGGGTTCGCCATTCCAGCCGCTTTACTAGCCATCTCCCTCCTTAGAGAATCAGCACCTTTAATCTCCTGTTCCGTACAGGTTGCAATTTGTCCTGAGGATGAACGGGAAGAGGGGAACCAATGAGAGACTAGCTCTAGGGGTTGGGACAGGCACAGGTCACTCTATTTTCCCATCAGGAAGAAGAATTAACCACAAGCTCAGCCTGCCCCCCAGAACCAGAAGAGGGCCTGAAGCAATCCTGCACTTTTGCGGCCAGCTCCCGAAAAAGCGACTGGAAAAATGGAGCTCAGAGGCACTGCAATAAACAAACCTGCAGAGTTATAAACGATAACTCTCGTCCACAAATATATTGAGGGAAGGCAACGAAGAGGCTTTGAAAGCAAGGCAGAATTGCAGGAAACAGATTTCAGGAGGTAGATTCGAATCGCCTTGAAAGCACATGAAAAGCGGCAAAACGTGGACAATGATGCCCTTGGCCAAAAAGGGCGTATGCGTTTTTTCCTGAATATATTCAGGAAAAAACGCATACGCCCTTTTTGGCCAACCAAGCCACCTGGAAAGGCAAATCAGCGCTCCAAAGAAGTCTCGCTTCCCAGCGGGCAAAAGGGCCATGCGGAAAAAAGTGTCCAAACCAGAAATGCAGGACCGGCCATGGAGAAATGGGAGCCTTGCTACGCTGATGGGCGGAATGTAAATTGCCAACAGCCACTCTGGAGAAGTGTACGGTGTGTCCTGAAACATCTAAAAAACACAGCTTGGAGAGCATAGGGCACTTCCACTCATGGGCGTATAAATTGGGAAAACTAAAAATCAGCAAGACACAGGCAGCCCAAAGTTTAGGGCTGCTCAGTTGATAAGAACCCCCACTTCATTACACCTTAAATATCCTAGGAAAGAGAAAAGTGGATAAAGAACTTGTGGTCCTCATGTACAATGGAATATCACTCAGCCATGAAATCCACGTCATAAGGCTAGTAGCAGCACGATGAGTGGATTTAGGTACGACGATTCTAAATGAAATAAGTCACACAGAAAAAGACACTTATCATAAGATATCACTTATAGAGGGAATGTAAAAACCGCTACACTTGAACTGAATTACAAAACAGAACAGAGTCACACGTTTAGAAAACACACTATGGTTGCTGAACGGGAAAGTTGAGGTGGGGTGATGCATTAATCAAGGGTTTCAAATTAGCTCAGATACCGTTCCATAAACCCAATATGTAGTAGACAAGACCTACTCCTTGCTCAGTGAACTGGCCTCAACAACCCCTATTCACCGCACAAGAATATATCTGACTAGTAAGAATCTTCAAACCTATGTACTGATATCTCTCTGTAAGTGAGTCAAGAGAGTGTAAAGCGGCCTAAACACAGCCGTGAAAAGCAGCTAAACCCCATTATAAAAATAAATTACTTTTCAAAACCCGTGATACAAAGACAGTGAAAGAGAGAAAAATTCTTACAAAATTCGTTCAGGGGATGTGATGCAACCTGGATTGACCATATCTATATCCACAGGTGATTGAGTCATAACGGTGGACACTCTTGCGGCTGAGAGCTTTGGTGAGGTGGGCTGACCCAACGCAGACCCTTTAAAATAATAATGCATGTACCCATCCCAATGTTCCCAAATCTCCAGGTTCAAGGGCATCTTCCTACATCGAAAACATGCATGAGAATCCCAGAAGATGGTACACCGTGTGATCGGGAAAGGTTTCTAAAACGCACCTCATTTCTCATCTCCTTGTGCTCGGGTTCGCCATTCCAGCCGCTTTACTAGCCATCTCCCTCCTTGGAGAATCAGCACCTTTAACCTCCTGTTCCATACAGGTTGCAATTTGTCCTGAGGATGAACGGGAAGAGGGGGAATCAATGAGAGACTAGCTCTAGGGATTGGGACAGGCACAGGTCACTCTATTTTCCCATCAGGAAGAAGAATTAAGCACAAGCTCAGCCTGCCCCCCAGAACCAGAAGAGGGCCTGAAGCAATCCTGCACTTTTGCGGCCAGCTCCCAGAAAAGCGAGTTGAATAATGGAGCTCAGGGGCACTGCAATTCACAAACCTGCAGAGTTATAAATGATAACTCTCGTCCACAAATATATTGAGGGAATGCAACGAAGAGGCTTTGAAAGCAAGGCAGAATTGCAGGAAACAGATTTCTGGAGGTAGATTCGAATCGCCGTGAAAGCACAAGAAAAGCGGCAAAACGTGGACAATGATGCCCTTGGCCAAATAGGGCGTATGCGTTTTTTCCTGAATATATTCAGGAAAAAACGCATACGCCCTTTTTGGCCAACCAAGCAACCTGGAAAGGCAAATCAGCGCTCCAAAGAAGTCTCGCTTCCCAGCGGGCAAAAGGGCCATGCGGAAAAAAGTGTCCAAACCAGAAATGCAGGACCGGCCATGGAGAAATGGGACTCTTGCTACGCTGATGGGTGGGATGTAAATTGCCAACAGCCACTCTGGAGAAGTGTACGGTGTGTTCTGAAACATCTAAAAAACACAGCTTGGAGAGCATAGGGCACTTCCACTCATGGGCATATAAATTGGGAAAACTAAAATCAGCAAGACACAGGCACCCCAAATTTAGGGTTGCTCTGTTGACAAGAACCCCCACTTCATTACAACTTAAATATCCTAGGAAAGAGAAAAGTAGATAAAGAAGTTGTGGTCCACATGTACAATGGAATATCACTCAGCCATGAAATCCACGTCATAAGGCTAGTAGCAGCACGATGAGTGGATTTAGGCACGATGCTTCTTAGTGAAATAAGTCACACATAAAAAGACACTTATCATAAGATATCACTTACAGAGGGAATGTAAAAACCGCTACACTTGAACTGAATTACAAAACAGAACAGAGTCACACGTTCAGAAAACACACTATGGCTGCTGAACGGGAAAGGTGAGGTGGGGAGATGCATAAAGCAAGGGTTTCAAATTAGCTCCGATACCGTTCCATAAACTCAATATGTAGTAGACAAGACCTACTCCTTGCTCAGTGAACTGGCCTCAACACCCCCTATTCACCGCACAAGAATATATCTGACTAGTAAGAATCTTCAAACCTATGTATTGATATCTCTCTGTAAGTGAGTCAATTGGGTGTAAAGCGGCCTAAACACAGCCGTTAAAAGCAGCTAAACCCCATTATAAAAATAAATTACTTTTCAAAACCCGTGAAACAAAGACAGTGAAAGAGAGAGAAATTCTTACAAAATTCGTTCAGGGGCTGTGATGCAACCTGGATTGACCATATCTAGACCCACAGCTGATTGAGACATAAGGGTGGACACTCTTGGGGCTGAGAGGTTTGGTGAGCTTGGGTGAGCCAACACAGACCCTTTAAAGTAATACTGCATGGTACCCATCCCATGGGTCCCAAATCTCCAGGTTCAAGGGCATCTTCCTGCGTCGAAAACATGCATGAGAAACCCAGAAGATGGTACACCGTGTGATCGGGAAAGGTTTCTAAAACGCCCCTCATTTCTCATCTCCTTGTGCTCGGGTTCGCCATTCCAGCTGTTTTACTAGCCATCTCCCTCCTTGGAGAATCAGCACCTTTAATCTCCTGTTCTGTACAGGTTGCAATTTGTCCTAAGGATGAACGGCAAGAGGGGAACCAATGAGAGACTAGCTCTAGGGGTTGTGACAGGCACAGGTCACTCTATTTTCCCATCAGGAAGAAGAATTAACCACAAGCTCAGCCTGCCCCCCAGAACCAGAAGAGGGCCTGAAGCAATCCTGCACTTTTGCGGCCAGCTCCCGAAAAAGCGACTGGAAAAATGGAGCTCAGGGGCACTGCAATAAACAAACCTGCAGAGTTATAAACCATAATTCTCGTCCACAAATATATTGAGGGAAGGCAACGAAGAGGCTTTGAAAGCAAGGCAGAATTGCAGGAAACAGATTTCAGGAGGTAGATTCGAATCGCCTTGAAAGCACATGAAAAGCGGCAAAACGTGGACAATGATGCCCTTGGCCAAAAAGGGCGTATGCGTTTTTTCCTGAATATATTCAGGAAAAAACGCATACGCTCTTTTTGGCCAACCAAGCAACCTGGAAAAGCCAATCAGCGCTCCAAAGAAGCCTCACTTCCCAGCGGGCAAAAGGGCCATGCGGAAAAAAGTGTCCAAACCAGAAATGCAGGACCGGCCATGGAGAAATGGGAGCCTTGCTACGCTGATGGGCGGGATGTAAATTGCCAACAGCCACTCTGGAGAAGTGTACGGTGTGTCCTGAAACATCTAAAAAACACAGCTTGGAGAGCATAGGGCACTTCCCCTCCTGGGCGTATAAATTGGGAAAACTAAAAATCAGCAAGACACAGGCACCCCAAAGTTTAGGGCTGCTCTGTTGACAAGAACCCCCACTTCATTACACCTTAAATATCCTAGGAAAGAGAAAAGTGGATAAAGAACATGTGGTCCGCATGTACAATGGAATATCACTCAGCCATGAAATCCACGTCATAAGGCTAGTAGCAGCACGATGATTGGATTTAGGTATGACGATTCTAAATGAAATAAGTCACACAGAAAAAGACACTTATCATAAGATATCACTTATAGAGGGAATGTAAAAACCGCTACACTTGAACTGAATTACAAAACAGAACAGAGTCACACGTTTAGAAAACACTATATGGCTGCTGAACGGGAAAGGTGAGGTGGGGGGATGCATAAAACAAGGGTTTCAAATTAGCTCAGATGCCGTTACATAAACCCAATGTGTAATAGACAAGACCTATTCATTTTTCAGTGAACTGGACTCAACATCCCCTATTCACCGCACAAGAATATATCTGACTAGTAAGAATCTTTAAACCTATGTATTGATATTTCTCTGTAAGTGAATCAAGGGGGTGTAAAGCGACATAAACACAGCCGTGAAAAGAAGTGAAAAACCATTATAAAAATAAATTACTTTTAAAAACCCGTGATACAAAGACAGTGAAAGAGAGAGAAATTCTTACAAAATTCGTTCAGGGGATGTGATGCAACCTGGATTGACCATATCTATATCCACAGGTGATTGAGTCATAACGGTGGACACTCTTGCGGCTGAGAGCTTTGGTGAGGTGGGCTGACCCAACGCAGACCCTTTAAAATAATAATGCATGTACCCATCCCAATGTTCCCAAATCTCCAGGTTCAAGGGCATCTTCCTACATCGAAAACATGCATGAGAATCCCAGAAGATGGTACACCGTGTGATCGGGAAAGGTTTCTAAAACGCACCTCATTTCTCATCTCCTTGTGCTCGGGTTCGCCATTCCAGCCGCTTTACTAGCCATCTCCCTCCTTGGAGAATCAGCACCTTTAACCTCCTGTTCCATACAGGTTGCAATTTGTCCTGAGGATGAACGGGAAGAGGGGGAATCAATGAGAGACTAGCTCTAGGGATTGGGACAGGCACAGGTCACTCTATTTTCCCATCAGGAAGAAGAATTAAGCACAAGCTCAGCCTGCCCCCCAGAACCAGAAGAGGGCCTGAAGCAATCCTGCACTTTTGCGGCCAGCTCCCAGAAAAGCGAGTTGAATAATGGAGCTCAGGGGCACTGCAATTCACAAACCTGCAGAGTTATAAATGATAACTCTCGTCCACAAATATATTGAGGGAATGCAACGAAGAGGCTTTGAAAGCAAGGCAGAATTGCAGGAAACAGATTTCTGGAGGTAGATTCGAATCGCCGTGAAAGCACAAGAAAAGCGGCAAAACGTGGACAATGATGCCCTTGGCCAAATAGGGCGTATGCGTTTTTTCCTGAATATATTCAGGAAAAAACGCATACGCCCTTTTTGGCCAACCAAGCAACCTGGAAAGGCAAATCAGCGCTCCAAAGAAGTCTCGCTTCCCAGCGGGCAAAAGGGCCATGCGGAAAAAAGTGTCCAAACCAGAAATGCAGGACCGGCCATGGAGAAATGGGACTCTTGCTACGCTGATGGGTGGGATGTAAATTGCCAACAGCCACTCTGGAGAAGTGTACGGTGTGTTCTGAAACATCTAAAAAACACAGCTTGGAGAGCATAGGGCACTTCCACTCATGGGCATATAAATTGGGAAAACTAAAATCAGCAAGACACAGGCACCCCAAATTTAGGGTTGCTCTGTTGACAAGAACCCCCACTTCATTACAACTTAAATATCCTAGGAAAGAGAAAAGTAGATAAAGAAGTTGTGGTCCACATGTACAATGGAATATCACTCAGCCATGAAATCCACGTCATAAGGCTAGTAGCAGCACGATGAGTGGATTTAGGCACGATG
Source organism: Balaenoptera acutorostrata (assembly GCF_949987535.1). NCBI lineage: Eukaryota > Metazoa > Chordata > Mammalia > Artiodactyla > Balaenopteridae > Balaenoptera > Balaenoptera acutorostrata. The sequence goes on from NC_080072.1 coordinate 115,685,311, forward strand.
CTTCTTAGTGAAATAAGTCACACATAAAAAGACACTTATCATAAGATATCACTTACAGAGGGAATGTAAAAACCGCTACACTTGAACTGAATTACAAAACAGAACAGAGTCACACGTTCAGAAAACACACTATGGCTGCTGAACGGGAAAGGTGAGGTGGGGAGATGCATAAAGCAAGGGTTTCAAATTAGCTCCGATACCGTTCCATAAACTCAATATGTAGTAGACAAGACCTACTCCTTGCTCAGTGAACTGGCCTCAACACCCCCTATTCACCGCACAAGAATATATCTGACTAGTAAGAATCTTCACACCTATGTATTGATATCTCTCTGTAAGTGAGTCAATTGGGTGTAAAGCGGCCTAAACACAGCCGTTAAAAGCAGCTAAACCCCATTATAAAAATAAATTACTTTTCAAAACCCGTGAAACAAAGACAGTGAAAGAGAGAGAAATTCTTACAAAATTCGTTCAGGGGCTGTGATGCAACCTGGATTGACCATATCTAGACCCACAGCTGATTGAGACATAAGGGTGGACACTCTTGGGGCTGAGAGGTTTGGTGAGCTTGGGTGAGCCAACACAGACCCTTTAAAGTAATACTGCATGGTACCCATCCCATGGGTCCCAAATCTCCAGGTTCAAGGGCATCTTCCTACGTCGAAAACATGCATGAGAAACCCAGAAGATGGTACACCGTGTGATCGGGAAAGGTTTCTATATTGCCCCTCATTTCTCATCTCCTTGTGCTCGGGTTCGCCATTCCAGCTGTTTTACTAGCCATCTCCCTCCTTGGAGAATCAGCACCTTTAATCTCCTGTTCCGTACAGGTTGCAATTTGTCCTGAGGATGAACGGCAAGAGGGGAACCAATGAGAGACTAGCTCTAGGGGTTGTGACAGGCACAGGTCACTCTATTTTCCCATCAGGAAGAAGAATTAACCACAAGCTCAGCCTGCCCCCCAGAACCAGAAGAGGGCCTGAAGCAATCCTGCACTTTTGCGGCCAGCTCCCGAAAAAGCGACTGGAAAAATGGAGCTCAGGGGCACTGCAATAAACAAACCTGCAGAGTTATAAACCATAACTCTCGTCCACAAATATATTGAGGGAAGGCAACGAAGAGGCTTTGAAAGCAAGGCAGAATTGCAGGAAACAGATTTCAGGAGGTAGATTCGAATCGCCTTGAAAGCACATGAAAAGCGGCAAAACGTGGACAATGATGCCCTTGGCCAAAAAGGGCGTATGCGTTTTTTCCTGAATATATTCAGGAAAAAACGCATACGCTCTTTTTGGCCAACCAAGCAACCTGGAAAAGCCAATCAGCGCTCCAAAGAAGCCTCACTTCCCAGCGGGCAAAAGGGCCATGCGGAAAAAAGTGTCCAAACCAGAAATGCAGGACCGGCCATGGAGAAATGGGAGCCTTGCTACGCTGATGGGCGGGATGTAAATTGCCAACAGCCACTCTGGAGAAGTGTACGGTGTGTCCTGAAACATCTAAAAAACACAGCTTGGAGAGCATAGGGCACTTCCACTCATGGGCGTATAAGTTGGGAAAACTAAAAATCAGCAAGACACAGGCACCCCAAAGTTTAGGGCTGCTCTGTTGACAAGAACCCCCACTTCATTACACCTTCAATATCCTAGGAAAGAGAAAAATGGATAAAGAAGTTGTGGTCCTCATGTACAATGGAATATCACTCAGCCATGAAATACACGTCATAAGGCTAGTAGCAGCACGATGAGTGGATTTAGGTACGACGATTCTAAGTGAAATAAGTCACAGAGAAAAAGACACTTATCATAAGATATCACTTATAGAGGGAATGTAAAAACCGCTACACTTGAACTGAATTACAAAACAGAACAGAGTCACACGTTTAGAAAACACACTATGGCTGCTGAACGGGAAAGGTGAGGTGGGGTGATGCATAAATCAAGGGTTTCAAATTAGCTCAGATACCGTTCCATAAACCCAATATGTAGTAGACAAGACCTACTCCTTGCTCAGTGAACTGGCCTCAACAACCCCTATTCACAGCACAAGAATATATCTGACTAGTAAGAATCTTCAAACCTATGTACTGATATCTCTCTGTAAGTGAGTCAAGGGAGTGTAAAGCGGCCTAAACACAGCCGTGAAAAGCAGCTAAACCCCATTATAAAAATAAATTACTTTTCAAAACCCGTGAAACAAAGACAGTGAAAGAGAGAGAAACACTTACAAAATTCGTTCAGGGGCTGTGATGCAACCTGGATTGACCATATCTAGACCCACAGCTGATTGAGACATAAGGGTGGACACTCTTGGGGCTGAGAGGTTTGGTGAGGTTGCGTGAGCCAACGCAGACCCTTTAAAGTAATACTGCATGGTACCCATCCCATGGGTCCCAAATCTCCAGGTTCAAGGGCATCTTCCTACGTCGAAAACATGCATGAGAAACCCAGAAGATGGTACACCGTGTGATCGGGAAAGGTTTCTAAAACGCACCTCATTTCTCATCTCCTTGTGCTCGGGTTCGCCATTCCAGCCGCTTTACTAGCCATCTCCCTCCTTGGAGAATCAGCACCTTTAACCTCCTGTTCCGTACAGGTTGCAATTTGTCCTGAGGATGAACGGGAAGAGGGGGAACCAATGAGAGACTAGCTCTAGGGATTGGGACAGGCACAGGTCACTCTATTTTCCCATCAGGAAGAAGAATTAACCACAAGCTCAGCCTGCCCCCCAGAACCAGAAGAGGGCCTGAAGCAATCCTGCACTTTTGCGGCCAGCTCCCATAAAAGCGACTGGAAAAATGGAGCTCAGGGGCACTGCAATTCACAAACCTGCAGAGTTATAAATGATAACTCTCGTCCTCAAATATATTGAGGGAAGGCAACGAAGAGGCTTTGAAAGCAAGGCAGAATTGCAGGAAACAGATTTCAGGAGGTAGATACGAACTGCCTTGAAAGCACATGAAAAGCGGCAAAACGTGGACAATGATGCCCTTGGCCAAAAAGGGCGTATGCGTTTTTTCCTGAATATATTCAGGAAAAAACGCATACGCCCTTTTTGGCCAACCAAGCCACCTGGAAAGGCAAATCAGCGCTCCAAAGAAGTCTCGCTTCCCAGCGGGCAAAAGGGCCATGCGGAAAAAAGTGTCCAAACCAGAAATGCAGGACCGGCCATGGAGAAATGGGAGCCTTGCTACGCTGATGCGCGGGATGTAAATTGCCAACAGCCACTCTGGAAAAGTGTACGGTGTGTCCTGAAACATCTAAAAAACACAGCTTGGAGAGCATAGGGCACTTCCACTCATGGGGGTATAAATTGGGAAAACTAAAAATCAGCAAGACACAGGCACCCCAAAGTTTAGGGCTGCTCTGTTGACAAGAACCCCCACTTCATTACACCTTAAATATCCTAGGAAAGACAAAAGTGGATAAAGAACTTGTGGTCCTCATGTACAATGGAATATCACTCAGCCATGAAATCCACGTCATAAGGCTAGTAGCAGCACGATGAGTGGATTTAGGTACGACGATTCTAAATGAAATAAGTCACACAGAAAAAGACACTTATCATAAGATATCACTTATAGAGGGAATGTAAAAACCGCTACACTTGAACTGAATTACAAAACAGAACAGAGTCACACGTTTAGAAAACACACTATGGTTGCTGAACGGGAAAGGTGAGGTGGGGTGATGCATAAATCAAGGGTTTCAAATTATCTCAGATACCGTTCCATAAACCCAATATGTAGTAGACAAGACCTACTCCTTGCTCAGTGAACTGGCCTCAACACCCCCTATTCACCGCACAAGAATATATCTGACTAGTAAGAATCTTCAAACCTATGTATTGATATCTCTCTGTAAGTGAGTCAATTGGGTGTAAAGCGGCCTAAACACAGCCGTGAAAAGCAGCTAAACCCCATTATAAAAATAAATTACTTTTCAAAACCCGTGAAACAAAGACAGTGAAAGAGAGAGAAACTCTTACAAAATTCGTTCAGGGGCTGTGATGCAACCTGGATTGACCATATCTAGACCCACAGCTGATTGAGACATAAGGGTGGACACTCTTGGGGCTGAGAGGTTTGGTGAGGTTGCGTGAGCCAACGCAGACCCTTTGAAGTAATACTGCATGGTACCCATCCCATGGGTCCCAAATCTCCAGGTTCAAGGGCATCTTCCTACGTCGAAAACATGCATGAGAAACCCAGAAGATGGTACACCGTGTGATCGGGAAAGGTTTCTAAAACGCACCGCATTTCTCATCTCCTTGTGCTCGGGTTCGCCATTCCAGCCGCTTTACTAGCCATCTCCCTCCTTAGAGAATCAGCACCTTTAATCTCCTGTTCCGTACAGGTTGCAATTTGTCCTGAGGATGAACGGGAAGAGGGGAACCAATGAGAGACTAGCTCTAGGGGTTGGGACAGGCACAGGTCACTCTATTTTCCCATCAGGAAGAAGAATTAACCACAAGCTCAGCCTGACCCCCAGAACCAGAAGAGGGCCTGAAGCAATCCTGCACTTTTGCGGCCAGCTCCCGAAAAAGCGACTGGAAAAATGGAGCTCAGAGGCACTGCAATAAACAAACCTGCAGAGTTATAAACGATAACTCTCGTCCACAAATATATTGAGGGAAGGCAACGAAGAGGCTTTGAAAGCAAGGCAGAATTGCAGGAAACAGATTTCAGGAGGTAGATTCGAATCGCCTTGAAAGCACATGAAAAGCGGCAAAACGTGGACAATGATGCCCTTGGCCAAAAAGGGCGTATGCGTTTTTTCCTGAATATATTCAGGAAAAAACGCATACGCCCTTTTTGGCCAACCAAGCCACCTGGAAAGGCAAATCAGCGCTCCAAAGAAGTCTCGCTTCCCAGCGGGCAAAAGGGCCATGCGGAAAAAAGTGTCCAAACCAGAAATGCAGGACCGGCCATGGAGAAATGGGAGCCTTGCTACGCTGATGCGCGGGATGTAAATTGCCAACAGCCACTCTGGAGAAGTGTACGGTGTGTCCTGAAACATCTAAAAAACACAGCTTGGAGAGCATAGGGCACTTCCACTCATGGGGGTATAAATTGGGAAAACTAAAAATCAGCAAGACACAGGCACCCCAAAGTTTAGGGCTGCTCTGTTGACAAGAACCCCCACTTCATTACACCTTAAATATCCTAGGAAAGAGAAAAGTGGATAAAGAACTTGTGGTCCTCATGTACAATGGAATATCACTCAGCCATGAAATCCACGTCATAAGGCTAGTAGCAGCACGATGAGTGGATTTAGGTACGACGATTCTAAATGAAATAAGTCACACAGAAAAAGACACTTATCATAAGATATCACTTATAGAGGGAATGTAAAAACCGCTACACTTGAACTGAATTACAAAACAGAACAGAGTCACACGTTTAGAAAACACACTATGGTTGCTGAACGGGAAAGGTGAGGTGGGGTGATGCATAAATCAAGGGTTTCAAATTAGCTCAGATACCGTTCCATAAACCCAATATCTAGTAGACAAGACCTACTCCTTGCTCAGTGAACTGGCCTCAACACCCCCTATTCACCGCACAAGAATATATCTGACTAGTAAGAATCTTCAAACCTATGTATTGATATCTCTCTGTAAGTGAGTCAATTGGGTGTAAAGCGGCCTAAACACAGCCGTGAAAAGCAGCTAAACCCCATTATAAAAATAAATTACTTTTCAAAACCCGTGAAACAAAGACAGTGAAAGAGAGAGAAACTCTTACAAAATTCGTTCAGGGGCTGTGATGCAACCTGGATTGACCATATCTAGACCCACAGCTGATTGAGACATAAGGGTGGACACTCTTGGGGCTGAGAGGTTTGGTGAGGTTGCGTGAGCCAACGCAGACCCTTTGAAGTAATACTGCATGGTACCCATCCCATGGGTCCCAAATCTCCAGGTTCAAGGGCATCTTCCTACGTCGAAAACATGCATGAGAAACCCAGAAGATGGTACACCGTGTGATCGGGAAAGGTTTCTAAAACGCACCGCATTTCTCATCTCCTTGTGCTCGGGTTCGCCATTCCAGCCGCTTTACTAGCCATCTCCCTCCTTAGAGAATCAGCACCTTTAATCTCCTGTTCCGTACAGGTTGCAATTTGTCCTGAGGATGAACGGGAAGAGGGGAACCAATGAGAGACTAGCTCTAGGGGTTGGGACAGGCACAGGTCACTCTATTTTCCCATCAGGAAGAAGAATTAACCACAAGCTCAGCCTGACCCCCAGAACCAGAAGAGGGCCTGAAGCAATCCTGCACTTTTGCGGCCAGCTCCCGAAAAAGCGACTGGAAAAATGGAGCTCAGAGGCACTGCAATAAACAAACCTGCAGAGTTATAAACGATAACTCTCGTCCACAAATATATTGAGGGAAGGCAACGAAGAGGCTTTGAAAGCAAGGCAGAATTGCAGGAAACAGATTTCAGGAGGTAGATTCGAATCGCCTTGAAAGCACATGAAAAGCGGCAAAACGTGGACAATGATGCCCTTGGCCAAAAAGGGCGTATGCGTTTTTTCCTGAATATATTCAGGAAAAAACGCATACGCCCTTTTTGGCCAACCAAGCCACCTGGAAAGGCAAATCAGCGCTCCAAAGAAGTCTCGCTTCCCAGCGGGCAAAAGGGCCATGCGGAAAAAAGTGTCCAAACCAGAAATGCAGTACCGGCCATGGAGAAATGGGAGCCTTGCTACGCTGATGGGCGGAATGTAAATTGCCAACAGCCACTCTGGAGAAGTGTACGGTGTGTCCTGAAACATCTAAAAAACACAGCTTGGAGAGCATAGGGCACTTCCACTCATGGGCGTATAAATTGGGAAAACTAAAAATCAGCAAGACACAGGCAGCCCAAAGTTTAGGGCTGCTCTGTTGACAAGAACCCCCACTTCATTACACCTTAAATATCCTAGGAAAGAGAAAAGTGGATAAAGAACTTGTGGTCCTCATGTACAATGGAATATCACTCAGCCATGAAATCCACGTCATAAGGCTAGTAGCAGCACGATGAGTGGATTTAGGTACGACGATTCTAAATGAAATAAGTCACACAGAAAAAGACACTTATCATAAGATATCACTTATAGAGGGAATGTAAAAACCGCTACACTTGAACTGAATTACAAAACAGAACAGAGTCACACGTTTAGAAAACACACTATGGTTGCTGAACGGGAAAGGTGAGGTGGGGTGATGCATAAATCAAGGGTTTCAAATTAGCTCAGATACCGTTCCATAAACCCAATATCTAGTAGACAAGACCTACTCCTTGCTCAGTGAACTGGCCTCAACAACCCCTATTCACCGCACAAGAATATATCTGACTAGTAAGAATCTTCAAACCTATGTACTGATATCTCTCTATAAGTGAGTCAAGAGAGTGTAAAGCGGCCTAAACACAGCCGTGAAAAGCAGCTAAACCCCATTATAAAAATAAATTACTTTTCAAAACCCGTGATACAAAGACAGTGAAAGAGAGAAAAATTCTTACAAAATTCGTTCAGGGGATGTGATGCAACCTGGATTGACCATATTTATATCCACAGGTGATTGAGTCATAACGGTGGACACTCTTGCGGCTGAGAGCTTTGGTGAGGTGAGCTGAGCCAACGCAGACCCTTTAAAATAATAATGCATGTACCCATCCCAATGTTCCCAAATCTCCAGGTTCAAGGGCATCTTCCTACATCGAAAACATGCATGAGAATCCCAGAAGATGGTACACCGTGTGATCGGGAAAGGTTTCTAAAACGCACCTCATTTCTCATCTCCTTGTGCTCGGGTTCGCCATTCCAGCCGCTTTACTAGCCATCTCCCTCCTTGGAGAATCAGCACCTTTAACCTCCTGTTCCATACAGGTTGCAATTTGTCCTGAGGATGAACGGGAAGAGGGGGAACCAATGAGAGACTAGCTCTAGGGATTGGGACAGGCACAGGTCACTCTATTTTCCCATCAGGAAGAAGAATTAACCACAAGCTCAGCCTGCCCCCCAGAACCAGAAGAGGGCCTGAAGCAATCCTGCACTTTTGCGGCCAGCTCCCCGAAAAGCGAGTTGAATAATGGAGCTCAGGGGCACTGCAATTCACAAACCTGCAGAGTTATAAATGATAACTCTCGTCCACAAATATATTGAGGGAATGCAACGAAGAGGCTTTGAAAGCAAGGCAGAATTGCAGGAAACAGATTTCTGGAGGTAGATTCGAATCGCCGTGAAAGCACAAGAAAAGCGGCAAAACGTGGACAATGATGCCCTTGGCCAAATAGGGCGTATGCGTTTTTTCCTGAATATATTCAGGAAAAAACGCATACGCCCTTTTTGGCCAACCAAGCAACCTGGAAAGGCAAATCAGCGCTCCAAAGAAGTCTCGCTTCCCAGCGGGCAAAAGGGCCATGCGGAAAAAAGTGTCCAAACCAGAAATGCAGGACCGACCATGGAGAAATGGGACTCTTGCTACGCTGATGGGTGGGATGTAAATTGCCAATAGCCACTCTGGAGAAGTGTACGGTGTGTTCTGAAACATCTAAAAAACACAGCTTGGAGAGCATAGGGCACTTCCACTCATGGGCATATAAATTGGGAAAACTAGAATCAGCAAGACACAGGCACCCCAAAGTTTAGGGTTGCTCTGTTGACAAGAACCCCCACTTCATTACAACTTAAATATCCTAGGAAAGAGAAAAGTAGATAAAGAAGTTGTGGTCCACATGTACAATGGAATATCACTCAGCCATGAAATCCACGTCATAAGGCTAGTAGCAGCACGATGAGTGGATTTAGGCACGATGTTTCTTAGTGAAATAAGTCACACAGAATAAGACACTTATCATAAGATATCACTTACAGAGGTAATGTAAAAACCGCTACACTTGAACTGAATTACAAAACAGAGTCACACGTTCAGAAAACACACTATGGCTGCTGAACGGGAAAGGTGAGGTGGGGTGATGCATAAAACAAGGGTTTCAAATTAGCTCCGATACCGTTCCATAAACCCAATATGTAGTAGACAAGACCTACTCCTTGCTCAGTGAACTGGCCTCAACACCCCCTATTCACCGCACATGAATATATCTGACTAGTAAGAATCTTCAAACCTATGTATTGATATCTCTCTGTAAGTGAGTCAATTGGGTGTAAAGCGGCCTAAACACAGCCGTGAAAAGCAGCTAAACCCCATTATAAAAATAAATTACTTTTCAAAACCCGTGAAACAAAGACAGTGAAAGAGAGAGAAATTCTTACAAAATTCGTTCAGGGGCTGTGATGCAACCTGGATTGACCATATCTAGACCCACAGCTGATTGAGACATAAGGGTGGACACTCTTGGGATTGAGAGGTTTGGTGAGGTTGGGTGAGCCAACGCAGACCCTTTAAAGTAATACTGCATGGTACCCATCCCATGGGTCCCAAATCTCCAGGTTCAAGGGCATCTTCCTACGTCGAAAACATGCATGAGAAACCCAGAAGATGGTACACCGTGTGATCGGGAAAGGTTTCTAAAACGCCCCTCATTTCTCATCTCCTTGTGCTCGGGTTCGCCATTCCAGCCGCTTTACTAGCCATCTCCCTCCTTGGAGAATCAGCACCTTTAATCTCCTGTTCCGTACAGGTTGCAATTTGTCCTGAGGATGAACGGCAAGAGGGGAACCAATGAGAGACTAGCTCTAGGGGTTGTGACAGGCACAGGTCACTCTATTTTCCCATCAGGAAGAAGAATTAACCACAAGCTCAGCCTGCCCCCCAGAACCAGAAGAGGGCCTGAAGCAATCCTGCACTTTTGCGGCCAGCTCCCGAAAAAGCGACTGGAAAATGGAGCTCAGGGGCACTGCAATAAACAAACCTGCAGAGTTATAAACCATAACTCTCGTCCACAAATATATTGAGGGAAGGCAACGAAGAGGCTTTGAAAGCAAGGCAGAATTGCAGGAAACAGATTTCAGGAGGTAGATTCGAATCGCCTTGAAAGCACATAAAAAGCGGCAAAACGTGGACAATGATGCCCTTGGCCAAAAAGGGCGTATGCGTTTTTTCCTGAATATATTCAGGAAAAAACGCATACGCCCTTTTTGGCCAACCAAGCAACCTGGAAAGGCAAATCAGCGCTCCAAAGAAGTCTCGCTTCCCAGCGGGCAAAAGGGCCATGCGGAAAAAAGTGTCCAAACCAGAAATGCAGGACCGGCCATGGAGAAATGGGAGCCTTGCTACGCTGATGGGCGGGATGTAAATTGCCAACAGCCACTCTGGAGAAGTGTACGGTGTGTCCTGAAACATCTAAAAAACACAGCTTGGAGAGCATAGGGCACTTCCACTCATGGGCGTATAAATTGGGAAAACTAAAAATCAGCAAGACACAGGCACCCCAAAGTTTAGGGTTGCTCTGTTGACAAGAACCCCCACTTCATTACACCTTAAATATCCTAGGAAAGAGAAAAGTGGATAAAGAACTTGTGGTCTTCATGTACAATGGAATATCACTCAGCCATGAAATCCACGTCATAAGGCTAGTAGCAGCACGATGAGTGGATTTAGGTAAGACGATTCTAAATGAAATAAGTCACACAGAAAAAGACACTTATCATAAGATATCACTTATAGAGGGAATGTAAAAACCGCTACACTTGAACTGAATTACAAAACAGAACAGAGTCACACGTTTAGAAAACACACTATGGCTGCTGAACGGGAAAGGTGAGGTGGGTTGATGCATAAATAAAGGGTTTCAAATTAGCTCAGATACCGTTCCATAAACCCAATATGTAGTAGACAAGACCTACTCCTTGCTCAGTGAACTGGCCTGAACACCCCCTATTCACCGCACAAGAATATATCTGACTAGTAAGAATCTTCAAACCTATGTATTGATATCTCTCTGTAAGTGAGTCAATTGGGTGTAAAGCGGCCTAAACACAGCCGTGAAAAGCAGCTAAACCCCATTATAAAAATAAATTACTTTTCAAAACCCGTGAAACAAAGACAGTGAAAGAGAGAGAAACTCTTACAAAATTCGTTCAGGGGCTGTGATGCAACCTGGATTGACCATATCTAGACCCACAGCTGATTGAGACATAAGGGTGGACACTCTTGGGGCTGAGAGGTTTGGTGAGGTTGCGTGAGCCAACGCAGACCCTTTAAAGTAATACTGCATGGTACCCATCCCATGGGTCCCAAATCTCCAGGTTCAAGGGCATCTTCCTACGTCGAAAACATGCATGAGAAACCCAGAAGATGGTACACCGTGTGATCGGGAAAGGTTTCTAAAACGCACCGCATTTCTCATCTCCTTGTGCTCGGGTTCGCCATTCCAGCCGCTTTACTAGCCATCTCCCTCCTTGGAGAATCAGCACCTTTAATCTCCTGTTCCGTACAGGTTGCAATTTGTCCTGAGGATGAACGGGAAGAGGGGAACCAATGAGAGACTAGCTCTAGGGTTTGGGACAGGCACAGGTCACTCTATTTTCCCATCAGGAAGAAGAATTAACCACAAGCTCAGCCTGCCCCCCAGAACCAGAAGAGGGCCTGAAGCAATCCTGCACTTTTGCGGCCAGCTCCCGAAAAAGCGACTGGTAAAATGGAGCTCAGAGGCACTGCAATAAACAAACCTGCAGAGTTATAAACGATAACTCTCGTCCACAAATATATTGAGGGAAGGCAACGAAGAGGCTTTGAAAGCAAGGCAGAATTGCAGGAAACAGATTTCAGGAGGTAGATTCGAATCGCCTTGAAAGCACATGAAAAGCGGCAAAACGTGGACAATGATGCCCTTGGCCAAAAAGGGCGTATGCGTTTTTTCCTGAATATATTCAGGAAAAAACGCATACGCCCTTTTTGGCCAACCAAGCCACCTGGAAAGGCAAATCAGCGCTCCAAAGAAGTCTCGCTTCCCAGCGGGCAAAAGGGCCATGCGGAAAAAAGTGTCCAAACCAGAAATGCAGGACCGGCCATGGAGAAATGGGAGCCTTGCTACGCTGATGGGCGGGATGTAAATTGCCAACAGCCACCCTGGAGAAGTGTACGGTGTGTCCTGAAACATCTAAAAAACACAGCTTGGAGAGCATAGGGCACTTCCACTCATGGGCGTATAAATTGGGAAAACTAAAAATCAGCAAGACACAGGCACCCCAAAGTTTAGGGCTGCTCTGTTGACAAGAACCCCCACTTCATTACACCTTAAATATCCTAGGAAAGAGAAAAGTGGATAAAGAACTTGTGGTCCTCATGTACAATGGAATATCACTCAGCCATGAAATCCACGTCATAAGGCTAGTAGCAGCACGATGAGTGGATATAGGTACGACGATTCTAAATGAAATAAGTCACACAGAAAAAGACACTTATCATAAGATATCACTTATAGAGGGAATGTAAAAACCGCTACACTTGAACTGAATTACAAAACAGAACAGAGTCACACGTTTAGAAAACACACTATGGTTGCTGAACGGGAAAGGTGAGGTCGGGTGATGCATAAATCAAGGGTTTCAAATTATCTCAGATACCGTTCCATAAACCCAATATGTAGTAGACAAGACCTACTCCTTGCTCAGTGAACTCGCCTCAACACCCCCTATTCACCGCACAAGAATATATCTGACTAGTAAGAATCTTCAAACCTATGTATTGATATCTCTCTGTAAGTGAGTCAATTGGGTGTAAAGCGGCCTAAACACAGCCGTGAAAAGCAGCTAAACCCCATTATAAAAATAAATTACTTTTCAAAACCCGTGAAACAAAGACAGTGAAAGAGAGAGAAATTCTTACAAAATTCGTTCAGGGGCTGTGATGCAACCTGTATTGACCATATCTATACCCACAGCTGATTGAGACATAAGGGTGGACAATCTTGGGGCTGAGAGGTTTGGTGAGGTTGCGTGAGCCAACGCAGTCCCTTTAAAGTAATACTGCATGGTACCCATCCCATGGGTCCCAAATCTCCAGGTTCAAGGGCAACTTCCCACCTCGAAAACATGCATGAGAAACCCAGAAGATGGTACACCGTGTGATCCTGAAAGGTTTCTAAAACGCACCACATTTCTCATCTCCTTGTGCTCGGGTTCGCCATTCCAGCCGCTTTACTAGCCATCTCCCTCCTTGGAGAATCAGCACCTTTAATCTCCTGTTCCATACAGGTTGCAATTTGTCCTGAGGATGAACGGGAAGAGGGGAACCAATGAGAGACTAGCTCTAGGGGTTGGGACAGGCACAGGTCACTCTATTTTCCCATCAGGAAGAAGAATTAACCACAAGCTCATCCTCCCCCCAGAACCAGAAGAGGGCCTGAAGCAATCCTGCACTTTTGCGGCCAGCTCCCAAAAAAGAGACTGGAAAAATGGAGCTCAGGGGCACTGCAATTCACAAACCTGCAGAGTTATAAATGATAACTCTCGCCCACAAATATATTGAGGGAAGGCAACGAAGAGGCTTTGAAAGCAAGGCAGAATTGCAGGAAACAGATTTCAGGAGGTAGATTCGAATCGCCTTGAAAGCACATGAAAAGCGGCAAAACGTGGACAATGATGCCCTTGGCCAAAAAGGGCGTATGCGTTTTTTCCTGAATATATTCAGGAAAAAACGCATACGCCCTTTTTGGCCAACCAAGCAACCTGGAAAGGCAAATCAGCGCTCCAAAGAAGTCTCGCTTCCCAGCGGGCAAAAGGGCCATGCGGAAAAAAGTGTCCAAACCAGAAATGCAGGACCGGCCATGGAGAAATGGGAGCCTTGCTACGCTGATGGGCGGGATGTAAATTGCCAACAGCCACTCTGGAGAAGTGTACGGTGTGTCCTGAAACATCTAAAAAACACAGCTTGGAGAGCATAGGGCACTTCCACTCATGGGCGTATAAATTGGGAAAACTAAAAATCAGCAAGACACAGGCACCCCAAAGTTTACGGCTGCTCTGTTGACAAGAACCCCCACTTCATTACACCTTAAATATCCTAGGAAAGAGAAAAGTGGATAAAGAACTTGTGGTCCTCATGTACAATGGAATATCACTCAGCCATGAAATCCACGTCATAAGGCTAGTAGCAGCACGATGAGTGGATTTAGGTATGACGATTCTAAATGAAATAAGTCACACAGAAAAAGACACTTATCATAAGATATCACTTATAGAGGGAATGTAAAAACCGCTACACTTGAACTGAATTACAAAACAGAACAGAGTCACACGTTTAGAAAACACACTATGGTTGCTGAACGGGAAAGGTGAGGTGGGGTGATGCATAAATCAAGGGTTTCAAATTATCTCAGATACCGTTCCATAAACCCAATATGTAGTAGACAAGACCTACTCCTTGCTCAGTGAACTGGCCTCAACACCCCCTATTCACCGCACAAGAATATATCTGACTAGTAAGAATCTTCAAACCTATGTATTGATATCTATCTGTAAGTGAGTCATTTGGGTGTAAAGCGGCCTAAACACAGCCGTGAAAAGCAGCTAAACCCCATTATAAAAATAAATTACTTTTCAAAACCCGTGAAACAAAGACAGTGAAAGAGAGAGAAACTCTTACAAAATTCGTTCAGGGGCTGTGATGCAACCTGGATTGACCATATCTAGACCCACAGCTGATTGAGACATAAGGGTGGACAATCTTGGGGCTAAGAGGTTTGGTGAGGTTGCGTGAGCCAACGCAGTCCCTTTAAAGTAATACTGCATGGTACCCATCCCATGGGTCCCAAATCTCCAGGTTCAAGGGCATCTTCCTACGTCGAAAACATGCATGAGAAACCCAGAAGATGGTACACCGTGTGATCGGGAAAGGTTTCTAAAACGCACCGCATTTCTCATCTCCTTGTGCTCGGGTTCGCCATTCCAGCCGCTTTACTAGCCATCTCCCTCCTTAGAGAATCAGCACCTTTAATCTCCTGTTCCGTACAGGTTGCAATTTGTCCTGAGGATGAACGGGAAGAGGGGAACCAATGAGAGACTAGCTCTAGGGGTTGGGACAGGCACAGGTCACTCTATTTTCCCATCAGGAAGAAGAATTAACCACAAGCTCAGCCTGCCCCCCAGAACCAGAAGAGGGCCTGAAGCAATCCTGCACTTTTGCGGCCAGCTCCCGAAAAAGCGACTGGAAAAATGGAGCTCAGAGGCACTGCAATAAACAAACCTGCAGAGTTATAAACGATAACTCTCGTCCACAAATATATTGAGGGAAGGCAACGAAGAGGCTTTGAAAGCAAGGCAGAATTGCAGGAAACAGATTTCAGGAGGTAGATTCGAATCGCCTTGAAAGCACATGAAAAGCGGCAAAACGTGGACAATGATGCCCTTGGCCAAAAAGGGCGTATGCGTTTTTTCCTGAATATATTCAGGAAAAAACGCATACGCCCTTTTTGGCCAACCAAGCCACCTGGAAAGGCAAATCAGCGCTCCAAAGAAGTCTCGCTTCCCAGCGGGCAAAAGGGCCATGCGGAAAAAAGTGTCCAAACCAGAAATGCAGGACCGGCCATGGAGAAATGGGAGCCTTGCTACGCTGATGGGCGGAATGTAAATTGCCAACAGCCACTCTGGAGAAGTGTACGGTGTGTCCTGAAACATCTAAAAAACACAGCTTGGAGAGCATAGGGCACTTCCACTCATGGGCGTATAAATTGGGAAAACTAAAAATCAGCAAGACACAGGCAGCCCAAAGTTTAGGGCTGCTCAGTTGATAAGAACCCCCACTTCATTACACCTTAAATATCCTAGGAAAGAGAAAAGTGGATAAAGAACTTGTGGTCCTCATGTACAATGGAATATCACTCAGCCATGAAATCCACGTCATAAGGCTAGTAGCAGCACGATGAGTGGATTTAGGTACGACGATTCTAAATGAAATAAGTCACACAGAAAAAGACACTTATCATAAGATATCACTTATAGAGGGAATGTAAAAACCGCTACACTTGAACTGAATTACAAAACAGAACAGAGTCACACGTTTAGAAAACACACTATGGTTGCTGAACGGGAAAGTTGAGGTGGGGTGATGCATTAATCAAGGGTTTCAAATTAGCTCAGATACCGTTCCATAAACCCAATATGTAGTAGACAAGACCTACTCCTTGCTCAGTGAACTGGCCTCAACAACCCCTATTCACCGCACAAGAATATATCTGACTAGTAAGAATCTTCAAACCTATGTACTGATATCTCTCTGTAAGTGAGTCAAGAGAGTGTAAAGCGGCCTAAACACAGCCGTGAAAAGCAGCTAAACCCCATTATAAAAATAAATTACTTTTCAAAACCCGTGATACAAAGACAGTGAAAGAGAGAAAAATTCTTACAAAATTCGTTCAGGGGATGTGATGCAACCTGGATTGACCATATCTATATCCACAGGTGATTGAGTCATAACGGTGGACACTCTTGCGGCTGAGAGCTTTGGTGAGGTGGGCTGAGCCAACGCAGACTCTTTAAAATAATAATGCATGTACCCATCCCAATGTTCCCAAATCTCCAGGTTCAAGGGCATCTTCCTACATCGAAAACATGCATGAGAATCCCAGAAGATGGTACACCGTGTGATCGGGAAAGGTTTCTAAAACGCACCTCATTTCTCATCTCCTTGGCTCGGGTTCGCCATTCCAGCCGCATTACTAGCCATCTCCCTTTTTGGAGAATCAGCACCTTTAACCTCCTGTTCCATACAGGTTGCAATTTGTCCTGAGGATGAACGGGAAGAGGGGGAACCAATGAGAGACTAGCTCTAGGGATTGGGACAGGCACAGGTCACTCTATTTTCCCATCAGGAAGAAGAATTAACCACAAGCTCAGCCTGCCCTCCAGAACCAGAAGAGGGCCTGAACCAATCCTGCACTTTTGCGGCCAGCTCCCCGAAAAGCGAGTTGAATAATGGAGCTCAGGGGCACTGCAATTCACAGACCTGCAGAGTTATAAATGATAACTCTCGTCCACAAATATATTGAGGGAATGCAACGAAGAGGCTTTGAAAGCAAGGCAGAATTGCAGGAAACAGATTTCTGGAGGTAGATTCGAATCGCCGTGAAAGCACAAGAAAAGCGGCAAAACGTGGACAATGATGCCCTTGGCCAAATAGGGCGTATGCGTTTTTTCCTGAATATATTCAGGAAAAAACGCATACGCCCTTTTTGGCCAACCAAGCAACCTGGAAAGGCAAATCAGCGCTCCAAAGAAGTCTCGCTTCCCAGCGGGCAAAAGGGCCATGCGGAAAAAAGTGTCCAAACCAGAAATGCAGGACCGGCCATAGAGAAATGGGACTCTTGCTACGCTGATGGGTGGGATGTAAATTGCCAACAGCCACTCTGGAGAAGTGTACGGTGTGTTCTGAAACATCTAAAAAACACAGCTTGGAGAGCATAGGGCACTTCCACTCATGGGCATATAAATTGGGAAAACTAAAATCAGCAAGACACAGGCACCCCAAAGTTTAGGGTTGCTCTGTTGACAAGAACCCCCACTTCATTACAACTTAAATATCCTAGGAAAGAGAAAAGTAGATAAAGAAGTTGTGGTCCACATGTACAATGGAATATCACTCAGCCATGAAATCCACGTCATAAGGCTAGTAGCAGCACGATGAGTGGATTTAGGCACGATGTTTCTTAGTGAAATAAGTCACACAGAAAAAGACACTTATCATAAGATATCACTTACAGAGGTAATGTAAAAACCGCTACACTTGAACTGAATTACAAAACAGAACAGAGTCACACGTTCAGAAAACACACTATGGCTGCTGAACGGGAAAGGTGAGGTGGGGTGATGCATAAAACAAGGGTTTCAAATTAGCTCCGATTCCGTTCCATAAACCCAATAGGTAATAGACAAGACCTACTCCTTGCTCAGTGAACTGGACTCAACACCCCCTATTCACCGCACAAGAATATATCTGACTAGTAAGAATCTTCAAACCTATGTATTGATATCTCTCTGTAAGTGAGTCAATTAGGTGTAAAGCGGCCTAAACACAGCCGTGAAAAGCAGCTAAACCCTATTATAAAAATAAATTACTTTTCAAAACCCGTGAAACAAAGACAGTGAAAGAGAGAGAAATTCTTACAAAATTCGTTCAGGGGCTGTGATGCAACCTGGATTGACCATATCTAGACCCACAGCTGATTGAGACATAAGGGTGGACACTCTTGGGGCTGAGAGGTTTGGTGAGGTTGGGTGAGCCAACGCAGACCCTTTAAAGTAATACTGCATGGTACCCATCCCATGGGTCCCAAATCTCCAGGTTCAAGGGCATCTTCCTACGTCGAAAACATGCATGAGAAACCCAGAAGATGGTACACCGTGTGATCGGGAAAGGTTTCTAAAACGCCCCTCATTTCTCATCTCCTTGTGCTCGGGTTCGCCATTCCAGCTGCTTTACTAGCCATCTCCCTCCTTGGAGAATCAGCACCTTTAATCTCCTGTTCCGTACAGGTTGCAATTTGTCCTGAGGATGAACGGCAAGAGGGGAACCAATGAGAGACTAGCTCTAGGGGTTGTGACAGGCACAGGTCACTCTATTTTCCCATCAGGAAGAAGAATTAACCACAAGCTCAGCCTGCCCCCCAGAACCAGAAGAGGGCCTGAAGCAATCCTGCACTTTTGCGGCCAGCTCCCGAAAAAGCGACTGGAAAAATGGAGCTCAGGGGCACTGCAATAAACAAACCTGCAGAGTTATAAACCATAACTCTCGTCCACAAATATATTGAGGGAAGGCAACGAAGAGGCTTTGAAAGCAAGGCAGAATTGCAGGAAACAGATTTCAGGAGGTAGATTCGAATCGCCTTGAAAGCACATAAAAAGCGGCAAAACGTGGACAATGATGCCCTTGGCCAAAAAGGGCGTATGCGTTTTTTCCTGAATATATTCAGGAAAAAACGCATACGCCCTTTTTGGCCAACCAAGCAACCTGGAAAGGCAAATCAGCGCTCCAAAGAAGTCTCGCTTCCCAGCGGGCAAAAGGGCCATGCGGAAAAAAGTGTCCAAACCAGAAATGCAGGACCGGCCATGGAGAAATGGGAGCCTTGCTACGCTGATGGGCGGGATGTAAATTGCCAACAGCCACTCTGGAGAAGTGTACGGTGTGTCCTGAAACATCTAAAAAACACAGCTTGGAGAGCATAGGGCACTTCCACTCATGGGCGTATAAGTTGGGAAAACTAAAAATCAGCAAGACACAGGCACCCCAAAGTTTAGGGCTGCTCTGTTGACAAGAACCCCCACTTCATTACACCTTCAATATCCTAGGAAAGAGAAAAATGGATAAAGAAGTTGTGGTCCTCATGTACAATGGAATATCACTCAGCCATGAAATCAACGTCATAAGGCTAGTAGCAGCACGATGAGTGGTTTTAGGTACGACGATTCTAAGTGAAATAAGTCACACAGAAAAAGACACTTATCCTAAGATATCACTTATAGAGGGAATGTAAAAACCGCTACACTTGAACTGAATTACAAAACAGAACAGAGTCACACGTTTAGAAAACACACTATGGTTGCTGAACGGGAAAGGTGAGGTGGGGTGATGCATAAAACAAGGGTTTCAAATTATCTCAGATACCGTTCCATAAACCCAATATGTAGTAGACAAGACCTACTCCTTGCTCAGTGAACTGGCCTCAACAACCCCTATTCACCGCACAAGAATATATCTGACTAGTAAGAATCTTCAAACCTATGTACTGATATCTCTCTGTAAGTGAGTCAAGGGAGTGTAAAGCGGCCTAAACACAGCCGTGAAAAGCAGCTAAACCCCATTATAAAAATAAATTACTTTTCAAAACCCGTGATACAAAGACAGTGAAAGAGAGAAAAATTCTTACAAAATTCGTTCAGGGGATGTGATGCAACCTGGATTGACCATATCTATATCCACAGGTAATTGAGTCATAACGGTGGACACTCTTGCGGCTGAGAGCTTTGGTGAGGTGGGCTGAGCCAACGCAGACCCTTTAAAATAATAATGCATGTACCCATCCCAATGTTCCCAAATCTCCAGGTTCAAGGGCATCTTCCTACATCGAAAACATGCATGAGAATCCCAGAAGATGGTACACCGTGTGATCGGGAAAGGTTTCTAAAACGCACCTCATTTCTCATCTCCTTGGCTCGGGTTCGCCATTCCAGCCGCTTTACTAGCCATCTCCCTCCTTGGAGAATCAGCACCTTTAACCTCCTGTTCCATACAGGTTGCAATTTGTCCTGAGGATGAACGGGAAGAGGGGGAACCAATGAGAGACTAGCTCTAGGGTTTGGGACAGGCACAGGTCACTCTATTTTCCCATCAGGAAGAAGAATTAACCACAAGCTCAGCCTGCCCCCCAGAACCAGAAGAGGGCCTGAAGCAATCCTGCACTTTTGCGGCCAGCTCCCCGAAAAGCGAGTTGAATAATGGAGTTCAGGGGCACTGCAATTCACAAACCTGCAGAGTTATAAATGATAACTCTCGTCCACAAATATATTGAGGGAATGCAACGAAGAGGCTTTGAAAGCAAGGCAGAATTGCAGGAAACAGATTTCTGGAGGTAGATTCGAATCGCCGTGAAAGCACAAGAAAAGCGGCAAAACGTGGACAATGATGCCCTTGGTCAAATAGGGCGTATACGTTTTTTCCTGAATATATTCAGGAAAAAACGCATACGCCCTTTTTGGCCAACCAAGCAACCTGGAAAGGCAAATCAGCGCTCCAAAGAAGTCTCGCTTCCCAGCGGGCAAAAGGGCCATGCGGAAAAAAGTGTCCAAACCAGAAATGCAGGACCGGCCATAGAGAAATGGGACTCTTGCTACGCTGATGGGTGGGATGTAAATTGCCAACAGCCACTCTGGAGAAGTGTACGGTGTGTTCTGAAACATCTAAAAAACACAGCTTGGAGAGCATAGGGCACTTCCACTCATGGGCATATAAATTGGGAAAACTAAAATCAGCAAGACACAGGCACCCCAAAGTTTAGGGTTGGTCTGTAGACAAGAACCCCCACTTCATTACAACTTAAATATCCTAGGAAAGAGAAAAGTAGATAAAGAAGTTGTGGTCCACATGTACAATGGAATATCACTCAGCCATGAAATCCACGTCATAAGGCTAGTAGCAGCACGATGAGTGGATTTAGGCACGATGTTTCTTAGTGAAATAAGTCACACAGAAAAAGACACTTATCATAAGATATCACTTACAGAGGTAATGTAAAAACCGCTACACTTGAACTGAATTACAAAACAGAACAGAGTCACACGTTCAGAAAACACACTATGGCTGCTGAACGGGAAAGGTGAGGTGGGGTGATGCATAAACAAGGGTTTCAAATTAGCTCCGATTCCGTTCCATAAACCCAATAGGTAATAGACAAGACCTACTCCTTGCTCAGTGAACTGGACTCAACACCCCCTATTCACCGCACAAGAATATATCTGACTAGTAAGAATCTTCAAACCTATGTATTGATATCTTTCTGTAAGTGAGTCAATTGGGTGTAAAGCGGCCTAAACACAGCCGTGAAAAGCAGCTAAACCCCATTATAAAAATAAATTACTTTTCAAAACCCGTGAAACAAAGACAGTGAAAGAGAGAGAAATTCTTATAAAATTCGTTCAGGGGCTGTGATGCAACCTGGATTGACCATATCTAGACCCACAGCTGATTGAGACATAAGGGTGGACACTCTTGGGGCTGAGAGGTTTGGTGAGGTTGGGTGAGCCAACGCAGACCCTTTAAAGTAATACTGCATGGTACCCATCCCATGGATCCCAAATCTCCAGGTTCAAGGGCATCTTCCTACGTCGAAAACATGCATGAGAAACCCAGAAGATGGTACACCGTGTGATCGGGAAAGTTTTCTAAAACGCCCCTCATTTCTCATCTCCTTGTGCTCGGGTTCGCCATTCCAGCTGCTTTACTAGCCATCTCCCTCCTTGGAGAATCAGCACCTTTAATCTCCTGTTCCGTACAGGTTGCAATTTGTCCTGAGGATGAACGGCAAGAGGGGAACCAATGAGAGACTAGCTCTAGGGGTTGTGACAGGCACAGCTCACTCTATTTTCCCATCAGGAAGAAGAATTAACCACAAGCTCAGCCTGACCCCCAGAACCAGAAGAGGGCCTGAAGCAATCCTGCACTTTTGCGGCCAGCTCCCGAAAAAGCGACTGGAAAAATGGAGCTCAGGGGCACTGCAATAAACAAACCTGCAGAGTTATAAACCATAACTCTCGTCCACAAATATATTGAGGGAAGGCAACGAAGAGGCTTTGAAAGCAAGGCAGAATTGCAGGAAACAGATTTCAGGAGGTAGATTCGAATCGCCTTGAAAGCACATAAAAAGCGGCAAAACGTGGACAATGATGCCCTTGGCCAAAAAGGGCGTATGCTTTTTTTCCTGAATATATTCAGGAAAAAACGCATACGCCCTTTTTGGCCAACCAAGCAACCTGGAAAGGCAAATCAGCGCTCCAAAGAAGTCTCGCTTCCCAGCGGGCAAAAGGGCCATGCGGAAAAAAGTGTCCAAACCAGAAATGCAGGACCGGCCATGGAGAAATGGGAGCCTTGCTACGCTGATGGGCGGGATGTAAATTGCCAACAGCCACTCTGGAGAAGTGTACGGTGTGTCCTGAAACATCTAAAAAACACAGCTTGGAGAGCATAGGGCACTTCCACTCATGGGCGTATAAATTGGGAAAACTAAAAATCAGCAAGACACAGGCACCCCAAAGTTTAGGGCTGCTCTGTTGACAAGAACCCCCACTTCATTACACCTTCAATATCCTAGGAAAGAGAAAAATGGATAAAGAAGTTGTGGTCCTCATGTACAATGGAATATCACTCAGCCATGAAATCAACGTCATAAGGCTAGTAGCAGCACGATGAGTGGATTTAGGTACGACGATTCTAAGTGAAATAAGTCACACAGAAAAAGACACTTATCCTAAAATATCACTTATAGAGGGAATGTAAAAACCGCTACACTTGAACTGAATTGCAAAACAGAACAGAGTCACACGTTTAGGAAACACACTATGGCTGCTGAACGGGAAAGGTGAGGTGGGGTGATGCATAAATCAAGGGTTTCAAATTAGCTCAGATACCGTTCCATAAACCCAATATGTAGTAGACAAGACCTACTCCTTGCTCAGTGAACTGGCCTCAACACCCCCTATTCACCGCACAAGAATATATCTGACTAGTAAGAATCTTCAAACCTATGTATTGATATCTCTCTGTAAGTGAGTCAATTAGGTGTAAAGCGGCCTAAACACAGCCGTGAAAAGCAGCTAAACCCCATTATAAAAATAAATTACTTTTCAAAACCCGTGAAACAAAGACAGTGAAAGAGAGAGAAACTCTTACAAAATTCGTTCAGGGGCTGTGATGCAACCTGGATTGACCATATCTAGACCCACAGCTGATTGAGACATAAGGGTGGACACTCTTGGGGCTGAGAGGTTTGGTGAGGTTGCGTGAGCCAACGCAGACCCTTTAAAGTAATACTGCATGGTACCCATCCCATGGGTCCCAAATCTCCAGGTTCAAGGGCATCTTCCTACGTCGAAAACATGCATGAGAAACCCAGAAGATGGTACACCGTGTGATCGGGAAAGGTTTCTAAAACGCACCGCATTTCTCATCTCCTTGTGCTCGGGTTCGCCATTCCAGCCGCTTTACTAGCCATCTCCCTCCTTAGAGAATCAGCACCTTTAATCTCCTGTTCCGTACAGGTTGCAATTTGTCCTGAGGATGAACGGGAAGAGGGGAACCAATGAGAGACTAGCTCTAGGGTTTGGGACAGGCACAGGTCACTCTATTTTCCCATCAGGAAGAAGAATTAACCACAAGCTCAGCCTGCCCCCCAGAACCAGAAGAGGGCCTGAAGCAATCCTGCACTTTTGCGGCCAGCTCCCGAAAAAGCGACTGGAAAAATGGAGCTCAGAGGCACTGCAATAAACAAACCTGCAGAATTATAAACGATAACTCTCGTCCACAAATATATTGAGGGAAGGCAACGAAGAGGCTTTGAAAGCAAGGCAGAATTGCAGGAAACAGATTTCAGGAGGTAGATTCGAATCGCCTTGAAAGCACATGAAAAGCGGCAAAACGTGGACAATGATGCCCTTGGCCAAAAAGGGCGTATGCGTTTTTTCCTGAATATATTCAGGAAAAAACGCATACGCCCTTTTTGGCCAACCAAGCCACCTGGAAAGGCAAATCAGCGCTCCAAAGAAGTCTCGCTTCCCAGCGGGCAAAAGGGCCATGCGGAAAAAAGTGTCCAAACCAGAAATGCAGGACCGGCCATGGAGAAATGGGAGCCTTGCTACGCTGATGGGCGGGATGTAAATTGCCAACAGCCACTCTGGAGAAGTGTACGGTGTGTCCTGAAACATCTAAAAAACACAGCTTGGAGAGCATAGGGCACTTCCACTCATGGGCGTATAAATTGGGAAAACTAAAAATCAGCAAGACACAGGCACCCCAAAGTTTAGGGCTGCTCTGTTGACAAGAACCCCCACTTCATTACACCTTAAATATCCTAGGAAAGAGAAAAGTGGATAAAGAACTTGTGGTCCTCATGTACAATGGAATATCACTCAGCCATGAAATCCACGTCATAAGGCTAGTAGCAGCACGATGAGTGGATTTAGGTACGACGATTCTAAATGAAATAAGTCACACAGAAAAAGACACTTATCATAAGATATCACTTATAGAGGGAATGTAAAAACCGCTACACTTGAACTGAATTACAAAACAGAACAGAGTCACACGTTTAGAAAACACACTATGGTTGCTGAACGGGAAAGGTGAGGTGGGGTGATGCATAAATCAAGGGTTTCAAATTATCTCAGATACCGTTCCATAAACCCAATATGTAGTAGACAAGACCTACTCCTTGCTCAGTGAACTGGCCTCAACACCCCCTATTCACCGCACAAGAATATATCTGACTAGTAAGAATCTTCAAACCTATGTATTGATATCTCTCTGTAAGTGAGTCAATTGGGTGTAAAGCGGCCTAAACACAGCCGTGAAAAGCAGCTAAACCCCATTATAAAAATAAATTACTTTTCAAAACCCGTGAAACAAAGACAGTGAAAGAGAGAGAAACTCTTACAAAATTCGTTCAGGGGCTGTGATGCAACCTGGATTGACCATATCTAGACCCACAGCTGATTGAGACATAAGGGTGGACACCCTTGGGGCTGAGAGGTTTGGTGAGGTTGCGTGAGCCAACGCAGACCCTTTAAAGTAATACTGCATCGTACCCATCCCATGGGTCCCAAATCTCCAGGTTCAAGGGTAACTTCCCACCTCGAAAACATGCATGAGAAACCCAGAAGATGGTACACCGTGTGATCGGGAAAGGTTTCTAAAACGCACCGCATTTCTCATCTCCTTGGCTCGGGTTCGCCATTCCAGCCACTTTACTAGCCATCTCCCTCCTTGGAGAATCAGCACCTTTAATCTCCTGTTCCATACAGGTTGCAATTTGTCCTGAGGATGAACGGGAAGAGGGGAACCAATGAGAGACTAGCTCTAGGGGTTGGGACAGGCACAGGTCACTCTATTTTCCCATCAGGAAGAAGAATTAACCACAAGCTCAGCCTCCCCCCAGAACCAGAAGAGGGCCTGAAGCAATCCTGCACTTTTGCGGCCAGCTCCCAAAAAAGAGACTGGAAAAATGGAGCTCAGGGGCACTGCAATTCACAAACCTGCAGAGTTATAAATGATAACTCTCATCCACAAATATATTGAGGGAAGGCAACGAAGAGGCTTTGAAAGCAAGGCAGAATTGCAGGAAACAGATTTCAGGAGGTAGATTCGAATCGCCTTGAAAGCACATGAAAAGCGGCAAAACGTGGACAATGATGCCCTTGGCCAAAAAGGGGGTATGCGTTTTTCCCTGAATATATTCAGGAAAAAAAGCATACGCCCTTTTTGGCCAACCAAGCAACCTGGAAAGGCAAATCAGCGCTCCAAAGAAGTCTCGCTTCCCAGCGGGCAAAAGGGCCATGCGGAAAAAAGTGTCCAAACCAGAAATGCAGGACCGGCCATGGAGAAATGGGAGCCTTGCTACGCTGATGGGCGGGATGTAAATTGCCAACAGCCACTCTGGAGAAGTGTACGGTGTGTCCTGAAACATCTAAAAAACACAGCTTGGAGAGCATAGGGCACTTCCACTCATGGGCGTATAAATTGGGAAAACTAAAAATCAGCAAGACACAGGCACCCCAAAGTTTACGGCTGCTCTGTTCACAAGAACCCCCACTTCATTACACCTTAAATATCCTAGGAAAGAGAAAAGTGGATAAAGAACTTGTGGTCTTCATGTACAATGGAATATCACTCAGCCATGAAATCCACGTCATAAGGCTAGTAGCAGCACGATGAGTGGATTTAGGTACGACGATTCTAAATGAAATAAGTCACACAGAAAAAGACACTTATCCTAAGATATCACTTATAGAGGGAATGTAAAAACCGCTACACTTGAACTGAATTACAAAACAGAACAGAGTCACACGTTTAGAAAACACACTATGGTTGCTGAACGGGAAAGGTGAGGTGGGGTGATGCATAAATCAAGGGTTTCAAATTATCTCAGATACCGTTCCATAAACCCAATATGTAGTAGACAAGACCTACTCCTTGCTCAGTGAACTGGCCTCAACACCCCCTATTCACCGCACAAGAATATATCTGACTAGTAAGAATCTTCAAACCTATGTATTGATATCTCTCTGTAAGTGAGTCAATTGGGTGTAAAGCGGCCTAAACACAGCCGTGAAAAGCAGCTAAACCCCATTATAAAACTAAATTACTTTTCAAAACCCGTGAAACAAAGACAGTGAAAGAGAGAGAAACTCTTACAAAATTCGTTCAGGGGCTGTGATGCAACCTGGATTGACCATATCTAGACCCACAGCTGATTGAGACATAAGGGTGGACACTCTTGGGGCTGAGAGGTTTGGTGAGGTTGCGTGAGCCAACGCAGACCCTTTAAAGTAATACTGCATGGTACCCATCCCATGGGTCCCAAATCTCCAGGTTCAAGGGCATCTTCCTACGTCGAAAACATGCATGAGAAACCCAGAAGATGGTACACCGTGTGATCGGGAAAGGTTTCTAAAACGCCCCTCATTTCTCATCTCCTTGTGCTCGGGTTCGCCATTCCAGCCGCTTTCCTAGCCATCTCCCTCCTTAGAGAATCAGCACCTTTAATCTCCTGTTCCATACAGGTTGCAATTTGTCCTGAGGATGAACGGGAAGAGGGAAACCAATGAGAGACTAGCTCTAGGGGTTGGGACAGGCACAGGTCACTCTATTTTCCCATCAGGAAGAAGAATTAACCACAAGCTCAGCCTGCCCCCCAGAACCAGAAGAGGGCCTGAAGCAATCCTGCACTTTTGCGGCCAGCTCCCAAAAAAGTGACTGGAAAAATGGAGCTCAGGGGCACTGCAATTCACAAACCTGCAGAGTTATAAATGATAACTCTCGTCCACAAATATATTGAGGGAAGGCAACGAAGAGGCTTTGAAAGCAAGGCAGAATTGCAGGAAACAGATTTCAGGAGGTAGATTCGAATCGCCTTGAAAGCACATGAAAAGCGGCAAAACGTGGACAATGATGCCCTTGGCCAAAAAGGGCGTATGCGTTTTTTCCTGAATATATTCAGGAAAAAACGCATACGCCCTTTTTGGCCAACCAAGCCACCTGGAAAGGCAAATCAGCGCTCCAAAGAAGTCTCGCTTCCCAGCGGGCAAAAGGGCCATGCGGAAAAAAGTGTCCAAACCAGAAATGCAGGACCGGCCATGGAGAAATGGGAGCCTTGCTACGCTGATGGGCGGGATGTAAATTGCCAACAGCCACTCTGGAGAAGTGTACGGTGTGTCCTGAAACATCTAAAAAACACAGCTTGGAGAGCATAGGGCACTTCCACTCATGGGCGTATAAATTGGGAAAACTAAAAATCAGCAAGACACAGGCACCCCAAAGTTTACGGCTGCTCTGTTGACAAGAACCCCCACTTCATTACACCTTAAATATCCTAGGAAAGAGAAAAGTGGATACAGAAGTTGTGGTCCTCATGTACAATGGAATATCACTCAGCCATGAAATCCACGTCATAAGGCTAGTAGCAGCACGATGAGTGGATTTAGATATGACGATTCTAAATGAAATAAGTCACACAGAAAAAGACACTTATCATAAGATATCACTTATAGAGGGAATGTAAAAACCGCTACACTTGAACTGAATTACAAAACAGAACAGAGTCACACGTTTAGAAAACACACTATGGCTGCTGAACGGGAAAGGTGAGGTGGGGTGATGCATAAATCAAGGGTTTCAAATTATCTCAGATACCGTTCCATAAACCCAATATGTAGTAGACAAGACCTACTCCTTGCTCAGTGAACTGGCCTCAACACCCCCTATTCACCGCACAAGAATATATCTGACTAGTAAGAATCTTCAAACCTATGTATTGATATCTCTCTGTAAGTGAGTCAATTGGTGTAAAGCGGCCTAAACACAGCCGTGAAAAGCAGCTAAACCCCATTATAAAAATAAATTTCTTTTCAAAACCCGTGAAACAAAGACAGTGAAAGAGAGAGAAATTCTTACAAAATTCGTTCAGGGGCTGTGATGCAACCTGGATTGACCATATCTAGACCCACAGCTGATTGAGACATAAGGGTGGACACTCTTGGGGCTGAGAGTTTTGGTGAGGTTGCGTGAGCCAACGCAGACCCTTTAAAGTAATACTGCATGGTACCCATCCCATGGGTCCCAAATCTCCAGGTTCAAGGGCATCTTCCTACATCGAAAACATGCATGAGAAACCCAGAAGATGGTACACCGTGTGATCGGGAAAGGTTTCTAAAACGCACCTCATTTCTCATCTCCTTGTGCTCGGGTTCGCCATTCCAGCCGCTTTACTAGCCATCTCCCTCCTTAGAGAATCAGCACCTTTAATCTCCTGTTCCGTACAGGTTGCAATTTGTCCTGAGGATGAACGGCAAGAGGGGAACCAATGAGAGACTAGCTCTAGGGGTTGGGACAGGCACAGGTCACTCTATTTTCCCATCAGGAAGAAGAATTAACCACAAGCTCAGCCTGCCCCCCAGAACCAGAAGAGGGCCTGAAGCAATCATGCACTTTTGCGGCCAGCTCCCGAAAAAGCAACTGGAAAAATGGAGCTCAGAGGCACTGCAATAAACAAACCTGCAGAGTTATAAACGATAACTCTCGTCCACAAATATATTGAGGGAAGGCAACGAAGAGGCTTTGAAAGCAAGGCAGAATTGCAGGAAACAGATTTCAGGAGGTAGATTCGAATCGCCTTGAAAGCACATGAAAAGCGGCCAAACGTGGACAATGATGCCCTTGGCCAAAAAGGGCGTATGCGTCTTTTCCTGAATATATTCAGGAAAAAACGCATACGCCCTTTTTGGCCAACCAAGCCACCTGGAAAGGCAAATCAGCGCTCCAAAGAAGTCTCGCTTCCCAGCGGGCAAAAGGGCCATGCGGAAAAAAGTGTCCAAACCAGAAATGCAGGACCGGCCATGGAGAAATGGGAGCCTTGCTACGCTGATGGGCGGGATGTAAATTGCCAACAGCCACTCTGGAGAAGTGTACGGTGTGTCCTGAAACATCTAAAAAACACAGCTTGGAGAGCATAGGGCACTTCCACTCATGGGCGTATAAATTGGGAAAACTAAAAATCAGCAAGACACAGGCACCCCAAAGTTTAGGGCTGCTCTGTTGTCAAGAACCCCCACTTCATTACACCTTAAATATCCTAGGAAAGAGAAAAGTGGATAAAGAACTTGTGGTCTTCATGTACAATGGAATATCACTCAGCCATGAAATCCACGTCATAAGGCTAGTAGTAGCACGATGAGTGGATTTAGGTACGACGATTCTAAATGAAATAAGTCACACAGAAAAAGACACTTATCATAAGATATCACTTATAGAGGGAATGTAAAAACCGCTACACTTGAACTGAATTACAAAACAGAACAGAGTCACACGTTTAGAAAACACACTATGGCTGCTGAACGGGAAAGGTGAGGTGGGGTGATGCATAAATCAAGGGTTTCAAATTAGCTCAGATACCGTTCCATAAACCCAATATGTAGTAGACAAGACCTACTCCTTGCTCAGTGAACTGGCCTCAACACCCCCTATTCACCGCACAAGAATATATCTGACTAGTAAGAATCTTCAAACCTATGTATTGATATCTCTCTGTAAGTGAGTCAATTGGGTGTAAAGCGGCCTAAACACAGCCGTGAAAAGCAGCTAAACCCCATTATAAAAATAAATTACTTTTCAAAACCCGTGAAACAAAGACAGTGAAAGAGAGAGAAATTCTTACAAAATTCGTTCAGGGGCTGTGATGCAACCTGGATTGACCATATCTAGACCCACAGCTGATTGAGACATAAGGGTGGACACTCTTGGGGCTGAGAGTTTTGGTGAGGTTGCGTGAGCCAACGCAGACCCTTTAAAGTAATACTGCATGGTACCCATCCCATGGGTCCCAAATCTCCAGGTTCAAGGGCATCTTCCTACGTCGAAAACATGCATGAGAAACCCAGAAGATGGTACACCGTGTGATCGGGAAAGGTTTCTAAAACGCCCCTCATTTCTCATCTCCTTGTGCTCGGGTTCGCCATTCCAGCCGCTTTACTAGCCATCTCCCTCCTTGGAGAATCAGCACCTTTAATCTCCTGTTCCGTACAGGTTGCAATTTGTCCTGAGGATGAACGGCAAGAGGGGAACCAATGAGAGACTAGCTCTAGGGGTTGGGACAGGCACAGGTCACTCTATTTTCCCATCAGGAAGAAGAATTAACCACAAGCTCAGCCTGCCCCCCAGAACCAGAAGAGGGCCTGAAGCAATCCTGCACTTTTACGGCCAGCTCCCAAAAAAGAGGCTGGAAAAATGGAGCTCAGGGGCACTGCAATTCAGAAACCTGCAGAGTTATAAATGATAACTCTCGTCCACAAATATATTGAGGGACGGCAACGAAGAGGCTTTGAAAGCAAGGCAGAATTGCAGGAAACAGATTTCAGGAGGTAGATTCGAATCGCCTTGAAAGCACATGAAAAGCGGCAAAACGTGGACAATGATGCCCTTGGCCAAAAAGGGCGTATGCGTTTTTTCCTGAATATATTCAGGAAAAAACGCATACGCCCTTTTTGGCCAACCAAGCAACCGGGAAAGGCAAATCAGCGCTCCAAAGAAGTCTCGCTTCCCAGCGGGCAAAAGGGCCATGCGGAAAAAAGTGTCCAAACCACAAATGCAGGACCGGCCATGGAGAAATGGGAGCCTTGCTACGCTGATGGGCGGGATGTAAATTGCCAACAGCCACTCTGGAGAAGTGTACGGTGTGTCCTGAAACATCTAAGAAACACAGCTTGGAGAGCATAGGGCACTTCCACTCATGGGCGTATAAATTGGGAAAACTAAAAATCAGCAAGACACAGGCACCCCAAAGTTTAGGGCTGCTCTGTTGACAAGAACCCCCACTTCATTACACCTTAAATATCCTAGGAAAGAGAAAAGTGGATACAGAACTTGTGGTCTTCATGTACAATGGAATATCACTCAGCCATGAAATCCACGTCATAAGGCTAGTAGCAGCACGATGATTGGATTTAGGTACGACGATTCTAAATGAAATAAGTCACGCAGAAAAAGACACTTATCATAAGATATCACTTATAGAGGGAATGTAAAAACCGCTACACTTGAACTGAATTACAAAAGAGAACAGAGTCACACGTTTAGAAAACACACTATGGCTGCTGAACGGGAAAGGTGAGGTGGGGTGATGCATAAATCAAGGGTTTCAAATTATCTCAGATACCGTTCCATAAACCCAATATGTAGTAGACAAGACCTACTCCTTGCTCAGTGAACTGGCCTCAACACCCCCTATTCACCGCACAAGAATATATTTGACTAGTAAGAATCTTCAAACCTATGTATTGATATCTCTCTGTAAGTGAGTCAAGGGGGTGTAAAGCGGCCTAAACACAGCCGTGAAAAGCAGCTAAACCCCATTATAAAAATAAATTACTTTTCAAAACCCGTGAAACAAAGACAGTGAAAGAGAGAGAAATTCTTACAAAATTCGTTCAGGGGCTGTGATGCAACCTGGATTGACCATATCTAGACCCACAGCTGATTGAGACATAAGGGTGGACACTCTTGGGGCTGAGAGTTTTGGTGAGGTTGTGTGAGCCAACGCAGACCCTTTAAAGTAATACTGCATGGTACCCATCCCATGGGTCCCAAATCTCCAGGTTCAAGGGCATCTTCCTACATCGAAAACATGCATGAGAAACCCAGAAGATGGTACACCGTGTGATCGGGAAAGGTTTCTAAAACGCCCCTCATTTCTCATCTCCTTGTGCTCGGGTTCGCCATTCCAGCCGCTTTACTAGCCATCTCCCTCCTTGGAGAATCAGCACCTTTAATCTCCTGTTCCGTACAGGTTGCAATTTGTCCTGAGGATGAACGGCAAGAGGGGAACCAATGAGAGACTAGCTCTAGGGGTTGGGACAGGCACAGGTCACTCTATTTTCCCATCAGGAAGAAGAATTAACCACAAGCTCAGCCTGCCCCCCAGAACCAGAAGAGGGCCTGAAGCAATCCTGCACTTTTGCGGCCAGCTCCCAAAAAAGAGGCTGGAAAAATGGAGCTCAGGGGCACTGCAATTCAGAAACCTGCAGAGTTATAAATGATAACTCTCGTCCACAAATATATTGAGGGAAGGCAACGAAGAGGCTTTGAAAGCAAGGCAGAATTGCAGGAAACAGATTTCAGGAGGTAGATTCGAATCGCCTTGAAAGCACATGAAAAGCGGCAAAACGTGGACAATGATGCCCTTGGCCAAAAAGGGCGTATGCGTTTTTTCCTGAATATATTCAGGAAAAAACGCATACGCCCTTTTTGGCCAACCAAGCCACCTGGAAAGGCAAATCAGCGCTCCAAAGAAGTCTCGCTTCCCAGCGGGCAAAAGGGCCATGCGGAAAAAAGTGTCCAAACCAGAAATGCAGGACCGGCCATGGAGAAATGGGAGCCTTGCTACGCTGATGGGCGGGATGTAAATTGCCAACAGCCACTCTGGAGAAGTGTACGGTGTGTCCTGAAACATCTAAAAAACACAGCTTGGAGAGCATAGGGCACTTCCACTCATGGGCGTATAAATTGGGAAAACTAAAAATCAGCAAGACACAGGCACCCCAAAGTTTAGGGCTGCTCGGTTGACAAGAACCCCCACTTCATTACACCTTAAATATCCTAGGAAAGAGAAAAGTGGATAAAGAACTTGTGGTCTTCATGTACAATGGAATATCACTCAGCCATGAAATCCACGTCATAAGGCTAGTAGCAGCACGATGAGTGGATTTAGGTACGACGATTCTAAATGAAATAAGTCACACAGAAAAAGACACTTATCATAAGATATCACTTATAGAGGGAATGTAAAAACCGCTACACTTGAACTGAATTACAAAACAGAACAGAGTCACACGTTTAGAAAACACACTATGGCTGCTGAACGGGAAAGGTGAGGTGGGGTGATGCATAAATCAAGGGTTTCAAATTATCTCAGATACCGTTCCATAAACCCAATATGTAGTAGACAAGACCTACTCCTTGCTCAGTGAACTGGCCTCAACACCCCCTATTCACCGCACAAGAATATATCTGACTAGTAAGAATCTTCAAACCTATGTATTGATATCTCTCTGTAAGTGAGTCAATTGGGTGTAAAGCGGCCTAAACACAGCCGTGAAAAGCAGCTAAACCCCATTATAAAAATAAATTACTTTTCAAAACCCGTGAAACAAAGACAGTGAAAGAGAGAGAAATTCTTACAAAATTCGTTCAGGGGCTGTGATGCAACCTGGATTGACCATATCTAGACCCACAGCTGATTGAGACATAAGGGTGGACACTCTTGGGGCTGAGAGGTTTGGTGAGGTTGCGTGAGCCAACGCAGACCCTTTAAAGTAATACTGCATGGTACCCATCCCATGGGTCCCAAATCTCCAGGTTCAAGGGCATCTTCCTACGTCGAAAACATGCATGAGAAACCCAGAAGATGGTACACCGTGTGATCGGGAAAGGTTTCTAAAACGCCCCTCATTTCTCATCTCCTTGTGCTCGGGTTCGCCATTCCAGCCGCTTTACTAGCCATCTCCCTCCTTGGAGAATCAGCACCTTTAATCTCCTGTTCCGTACAGGTTGCAATTTGTCCTGAGGATGAACGGCAAGAGGGGAACCAATGAGAGACTAGCTCTAGGGGTTGGGACAGGCACAGGTCACTCTATTTTCCCATCAGGAAGAAGAATTAACCACAAGCTCAGCCTGCCCCCCAGAACCAGAAGAGGGCCTGAAGCAATCCTGCACTTTTGCGGCCAGCTCCCAAAAAAGAGGCTGGAAAAATGGAGCTCAGGGGCACTGCAATTCAGAAACCTGCAGAGTTATAAATGATAACTCTCGTCCACAAATATATTGAGGGAAGGCAACGAAGAGGCTTTGAAAGCAAGGCAGAATTGCAGGAAACAGATTTCAGGAGGTAGATTCGAATCGCCTTGAAAGCACATGAAAAGCGGCAAAACGTGGACAATGATGCCCTTGGCCAAAAAGGGCGTATGCGTTTTTTCCTGAATATATTCAGGAAAAAACGCATACGCCCTTTTTGGCCAACGAAGCAACCTGGAAAGGCAAATCAGCGCTCCAAAGAAGTCTCGCTTCCCAGCGGGCAAAAGGGCCATGCGGAAAAAAGTGTCCAAACCAGAAATGCAGGACCGGCCATGGAGAAATGGGAGCCTTGCTACGCTGATGGGCGGGATGTAAATTGCCAACAGCCACTCTGGAGAAGTGTACGGTGTGTCCTGAAACATCTAAAAAACACAGCTTGGAGAGCATAGGGCACTTCCACTCATGGGCGTATAAGTTGGGAAAACTAAAAATCAGCCAGACACAGGCACCCCAAAGTTTAGGGCTGCTCTGTTGACAAGAACCCCCACTTCATTACACCTTCAATATCCTAGGAAAGAGAAAAATGGATAAAGAAGTTGTGGTCCTCATGTACAATGGAATATCACTCAGCCATGAAATCAACGTCATAAGGCTAGTAGCAGCACGATGAGTGGTTTTAGGTACGACGATTCTAAGTGAAATAAGTCACACAGAAAAAGACACTTATCCTAAGATATCACTTATAGAGGGAATGTAAAAACCGCTACACTTGAACTGAATTACAAAACAGAACAGAGTCACACGTTTAGAAAACACACTATGGTTGCTGAACGTGAAAGGTGAGGTGGGGTGATGCATAAAACAAGGGTTTCAAATTATCTCAGATACCGTTCCATAAACCCAATATGTAGTAGACAAGACCTACTCCTTGCTCAGTGAACTGGCCTCAACAACCCCTATTCACCGCACAAGAATATATCTGACTAGTAAGAATCTTCAAACCTATGTACTGATATCTCTCTGTAAGTGAGTCAAGGGAGTGTAAAGCGGCCTAAACACAGCCGTGAAAAGCAGCTAAACCCCATTATAAAAATAAATTACTTTTCAAAACCCGTGATACAAAGACAGTGAAAGAGAGAAAAATTCTTACAAAATTCGTTCAGGGGATGTGATGCAACCTGGATTGACCATATCTATATCCACAGGTGATTGAGTCATAACGGTGGACACTCTTGCGGCTGAGAGCTTTGGTGAGGTGGGCTGAGCCAACGCAGACCCTTTAAAATAATAATGCATGTACCCATCCCAATGTTCCCAAATCTCCAGGTTCAAGGGCATCTTCCTACATCGAAAACATGCATGAGAATCCCAGAAGATGGTACACCGTGTGATCGGGAAAGGTTTCTAAAACGCACCTCATTTCTCATCTCCTTGGCTCGGGTTCGCCATTCCAGCCGCTTTACTAGCCATCTCCCTCCTTGGAGAATCAGCACCTTTAACCTCCTGTTCCATACAGGTTGCAATTTGTCCTGAGG
Source organism: Balaenoptera acutorostrata (assembly GCF_949987535.1). Taxonomy (NCBI): domain Eukaryota; kingdom Metazoa; phylum Chordata; class Mammalia; order Artiodactyla; family Balaenopteridae; genus Balaenoptera; species Balaenoptera acutorostrata. The sequence goes on from NC_080072.1 coordinate 115,721,323, forward strand.
ATGAACGGGAAGAGGGGGAACCAATGAGAGACTAGCTCTAGGGTTTGGGACAGGCACAGGTCACTCTATTTTCCCATCAGGAAGAAGAATTAACCACAAGCTCAGCCTGCCCCCCAGAACCAGAAGAGGGCCTGAAGCAATCCTGCACTTTTGCGGCCAGCTCCCCGAAAAGCGAGTTGAATAATGGAGTTCAGGGGCACTGCAATTCACAAACCTGCAGAGTTATAAATGATAACTCTCGTCCACAAATATATTGAGGGAATGCAACGAAGAGGCTTTGAAAGCAAGGCAGAATTGCAGGAAACAGATTTCTGGAGGTAGATTCGAATCGCCGTGAAAGCACAAGAAAAGCGGCAAAACGTGGACAATGATGCCCTTGGCCAAATAGGGCGTATGCGTTTTTTCCTGAATATATTCAGGAAAAAACGCATACGCCCTTTTTGGCCAACCAAGCAACCTGGAAAGGCAAATCAGCGCTCCAAAGAAGTCTCGCTTCCCAGCGGGCAAAAGGGCCATGCGGAAAAAAGTGTCCAAACCAGAAATGCAGGACCGGCCATAGAGAAATGGGACTCTTGCTACGCTGATGGGTGGGATGTAAATTGCCAACAGCCACTCTGGAGAAGTGTACGGTGTGTTCTGAAACATCTAAAAAACACAGCTTGGAGAGCATAGGGCACTTCCACTCATGGGCATATAAATTGGGAAAACTAAAATCAGCAAGACACAGGCACCCCAAAGTTTAGGGTTGGTCTGTTGACAAGAACCCCCACTTCATTACAACTTAAATATCCTAGGAAAGAGAAAAGTAGATAAAGAAGTTGTGGTCCACATGTACAATGGAATATCACTCAGCCATGAAATCCACGTCATAAGGCTAGTAGCAGCACGATGAGTGGATTTAGGCACGATGTTTCTTAGTGAAATAAGTCACACAGAAAAAGACACTTATCATAAGATATCACTTACAGAGGTAATGTAAAAACCGCTACACTTGAACTGAATTACAAAACAGAACAGAGTCACACGTTCAGAAAACACACTATGGCTGCTGAACGGGAAAGGTGAGGTGGGGTGATGCATAAAACAAGGGTTTCAAATTAGCTCCGATTCCGTTCCATAAACCCAATAGGTAATAGACAAGACCTACTCCTTGTTCAGTGAACTGGACTCAACACCCCCTATTCACCGCACAAGAATATATCTGACTAGTAAGAATCTTCAAACCTATGTATTGATATCTCTCTGTAAGTGAGTCAATTGGGTGTAAAGCGGCCTAAACACAGCCGTGACAAGCAGCTAAACCCCATTATAAAAATAAATTACTTTTCAAAACCCGTGAAACAAAGACAGTGAAAGAGAGAGAAATTCTTACAAAATTCGTTCAGGGGCTGTGATGCAACCTGGATTGACCATATCTAGACCCACAGCTGATTGAGACATAAGGGTGGACACTCTTGGGGCTGAGAGGTTTGGTGAGGTTGGGTGAGCCAACGCAGACCCTTTAAAGTAATACTGCATGGTACCCATCCCATGGATCCCAAATCTCCAGGTTCAAGGGCATCTTCCTACGTCGAAAACATGCATGAGAAACCCAGAAGATGGTACACCGTGTGATCGGGAAAGTTTTCTAAAACGCCCCTCATTTCTCATCTCCTTGTGCTCGGGTTCGCCATTCCAGTTGCTTTACTAGCCATCTCCCTCCTTGGAGAATCAGCACCTTTAATCTCCTGTTCCGTACAGGTTGCAATTTGTCCTGAGGATGAACGGCAAGAGGGGAACCAATGAGAGACTAGCTCTAGGGTTTGGACAGGCACAGCTCACTCTATTTTCCCATCAGGAAGAAGAATTAACCACAAGCTCAGCCTGACCCCCAGAACCAGAAGAGGGCCTGAAGCAATCCTGCACTTTTGCGGCCAGCTCCCGAAAAAGCGACTGGAAAAATGGAGCTCAGGGGCACTGCAATAAACAAACCTGCAGAGTTATAAACCATAACTCTCGTCCACAAATATATTGAGGGAAGGCAACGAAGAGGCTTTGAAAGCAAGGCAGAAATGCAGGAAACAGATTTCAGGAGGTAGATTCGAATCGCCTTGAAAGCACATAAAAAGCGGCAAAACGTGGACAATGATGCCCTTGGCCAAAAAGGGCGTATGCTTTTTTTCCTGAATATATTCAGGAAAAAACGCATACGCCCTTTTTGGCCAACCAAGCAACCTGGAAAGGCAAATCAGCGCTCCAAAGAAGTCTCGCTTCCCAGCGGGCAAAAGGGCCATGCGGAAAAAAGTGTCCAAACCAGAAATGCAGGACCGGCCATGGAGAAATGGGAGCCTTGCTACGCTGATGGGCGGGATGTAAATTGCCAACAGCCACTCTGGAGAAGTGTACGGTGTGTCCTGAAACATCTAAAAAACACAGCTTGGAGAGCATAGGGCACTTCCACTCATGGGCGTATAAATTGGGAAAACTAAAAATCAGCAAGACACAGGCACCCCAAAGTTTAGGGCTGCTCTGTTGACAAGAACCCCCACTTCATTACACCTTCAATATCCTAGGAAAGAGAAAAATGGATAAAGAAGTTGTGGTCCTCATGTACAATGGAATATCACTCAGCCATGAAATCAACGTCATAAGGCTAGTAGCAGCACGATGAGTGGATTTAGGTACGACGATTCTAAGTGAAATAAGTCACACAGAAAAAGACACTTATCCTAAGATATCACTTATAGAGGGAATGTAAAAACCGCTACACTTGAACTGAATTGCAAAACAGAACAGAGTCACACGTTTAGGAAACACACTATGGCTGCTGAACGGGAAAGGTGAGGTGGGGTGATGCATAAATCAAGGGTTTCAAATTAGCTCAGATACCGTTCCATAAACCCAATATGTAGTAGACAAGACCTACTCCTTGCTCAGTGAACTGGCCTCAACACCCCCTATTCACCGCACAAGAATATATCTGACTAGTAAGAATCTTCAAACCTATGTATTGATATCTCTCTGTAAGTGAGTCAATTAGGTGTAAAGCGGCCTAAACACAGCCGTGAAAAGCAGCTAAACCCCATTATAAAAATAAATTACTTTTCAAAACCCGTGAAACAAAGACAGTGAAAGAGAGAGAAACTCTTACAAAATTCGTTCAGGGGCTGTGATGCAACCTGGATTGACCATATCTAGACCCACAGCTGATTGAGACATAAGGGTGGACACTCTTGGGGCTGAGAGGTTTGGTGAGGTTGCGTGAGCCAACGCAGACCCTTTAAAGTAATACTGCATGGTACCCATCCCATGGGTCCCAAATCTCCAGGTTCAAGGGCATCTTCCTACGTCGAAAACATGCATGAGAAACCCAGAAGATGGTACACCGTGTGATCGGGAAAGGTTTCTAAAACGCACCGCATTTCTCATCTCCTTGTGCTCGGGTTCGCCATTCCAGCCGCTTTACTAGCCATCTCCCTCCTTAGAGAATCAGCACCTTTAATCTCCTGTTCCGTACAGGTTGCAATTTGTCCTGAGGATGAACGGGAAGAGGGGAACCAATGAGAGACTAGCTCTAGGGTTTGGGACAGGCACAGGTCACTCTATTTTCCCATCAGGAAGAAGAATTAACCACAAGCTCAGCCTGCCCCCCAGAACCAGAAGAGGGCCTGAAGCAATCCTGCACTTTTGCGGCCAGCTCCCGAAAAAGCGACTGGAAAAATGGAGCTCAGAGGCACTGCAATAAACAAACCTGCAGAATTATAAACGATAACTCTCGTCCACAAATATATTGAGGGAAGGCAACGAAGAGGCTTTGAAAGCAAGGCAGAATTGCAGGAAACAGATTTCAGGAGGTAGATTCGAATCGCCTTGAAAGCACATGAAAAGCGGCAAAACGTGGACAATGATGCCCTTGGGCAAAAAGGGCGTATGCGTTTTCTCCTGAATATATTCAGGAAAAAACGCATACGCCCTTTTTGGCCAACCAAGCCACCTGGAAAGGCAAATCAGCGCTCCAAAGAAGTCTCGCTTCCCAGCGGGCAAAAGGGCCATGCGGAAAAAAGTGTCCAAACCAGAAATGCAGGACCGGCCATGGAGAAATGGGAGCCTTGCTACGCTGATGGGCGGGATGTAAATTGCCAACAGCCACTCTGGAGAAGTGTACGGTGTGTCCTGAAACATCTAAAAAACACAGCTTGGAGAGCATAGGGCACTTCCACTCATGGGCGTATAAATTGGGAAAACTAAAAATCAGCAAGACACAGGCACCCCAAAGTTTAGGGCTGCTCGGTTGACAAGAACCCCCACTTCATTACACCTTAAATATCCTAGGAAAGAGAAAAGTGGATAAAGAACTTGTGGTCCTCATGTACAATGGAATATCACTCAGCCATGAAATCCACGTCATAAGGCTAGTAGCAGCACGATGAGTGGATTTAGGTACGACGATTCTAAATGAAATAAGTCACACAGAAAAACACACTTATCATAAGATATCACTTATAGAGGGAATGTAAAAACCGCTACACTTGAACTGAATTACAAAACAGAACAGAGTCACACGTTTAGAAAACACACTATGGTTGCTGAACGGGAAAGGTGAGGTGGGGTGATGCATAAATCAAGGGTTTCAAATTATCTCAGATACCGTTCCATAAACCCAATATGTAGTAGACAAGACCTACTCCTTGCTCAGTGAACTGGCCTCAACACCCCCTATTCACCGCACAAGAATATATCTGACTAGTAAGAATCTTCAAACCTATGTATTGATATCTCTCTGTAAGTGAGTCAATTGGGTGTAAAGCGGCCTAAACACAGCCGTGAAAAGCAGCTAAACCCCATTATAAAAATAAATTACTTTTCAAAACCCGTGAAACAAAGACAGTGAAAGAGAGAGAAACTCTTACAAAATTCGTTCAGGGGCTGTGATGCAACCTGGATTGACCATATCTAGACCCACAGCTGATTGAGACATAAGGGTGGACACCCTTGGGGCTGAGAGGTTTGGTGAGGTTGCGTGAGCCAACGCAGACCCTTTAAAGTAATACTGCATGGTACCCATCCCATGGGTCCCAAATCTCCAGGTTCAAGGGCAACTTCCCACCTCGAAAACATGCATGAGAAACCCAGAAGATGGTACACCGTGTGATCGGGAAAGGTTTCTAAAACGCACCGCATTTCTCATCTCCTTGGCTCGGGTTCGCCATTCCAGCCACTTTACTAGCCATCTCCCTCCTTGGAGAATCAGCACCTTTAATCTCCTGTTCCATACAGGTTGCAATTTGTCCTGAGGATGAACGGGAAGAGGGGAACCAATGAGAGACTAGCTCTAGGGGTTGGGACAGGCACAGGTCACTCTATTTTCCCATCAGGAAGAAGAATTAACCACAAGCTCAGCCTCCCCCCAGAACCAGAAGAGGGCCTGAAGCAATCCTGCACTTTTGCGGCCAGCTTCCAAAAAAGAGACTGGAAAAATGGAGCTCAGGGGCACTGCAATTCACAAACCTGCAGAGTTATAAATGATAACTCTCATCCACAAATATATTGAGGGAAGGCAACGAAGAGGCTTTGAAAGCAAGGCAGAATTGCAGGAAACAGATTTCAGGAGGTAGATTCGAATCGCCTTGAAAGCACATGAAAAGCGGCAAAACGTGGACAATGATGCCCTTGGCCAAAAAGGGGGTATGCGTTTTTCCCTGAATATATTCAGGAAAAAAAGCATACGCCCTTTTTGGCCAACCAAGCAACCTGGAAAGGCAAATCAGCGCTCCAAAGAAGTCTCGCTTCCCAGCGGGCAAAAGGGCCATGCGGAAAAAAGTGTCCAAACCAGAAATGCAGGACCGGCCATGGAGAAATGGGAGCCTTGCTACGCTGATGGGCGGGATGTAAATTGCCAACAGCCACTCTGGAGAAGTGTACGGTGTGTCCTGAAACATCTAAAAAACACAGCTTGGAGAGCATAGGGCACTTCCACTCATGGGCGTATAAATTGGGAAAACTAAAAATCAGCAAGACACAGGCACCCCAAAGTTTACGGCTGCTCTGTTGACAAGAACCCCCACTTCATTACACCTTAAATATCCTAGGAAAGAGAAAAGTGGATAAAGAACTTGTGGTCCTCATGTACAATGGAATATCACTCAGCCATGAAATCCACGTCATAAGGCTAGTAGCAGCACGATGAGTGGATTTAGGTACGACGATTCTAAATGAAATAAGTCACACAGAAAAAGACACTTATCATAAGATATCACTTATAGAGGGAATGTAAAAACCGCTACACTTGAACTGAATTACAAAACAGAACAGAGTCACACGTTTAGAAAACACACTATGGTTGCTGAACGGGAAAGGTGAGGTGGGGTGATGCATAAATCAAGGGTTTCAAATTATCTCAGATACCGTTCCATAAACCCAATATGTAGTAGACAAGACCTACTCCTTGCTCAGTGAACTGGCCTCAACACCCCCTATTCACCGCACAAGAATATATCTGACTAGTAAGAATCTTCAAACCTATGTATTGATATCTCTCTGTAAGTGAGTCAATTGGGTGTAAAGCGGCCTAAACACAGCCGTGAAAAGCAGCTAAACCCCATTATAAAAATAAATTACTTTTCAAAACCCGTGAAACAAAGACAGTGAAAGAGAGAGAAACTCTTACAAAATTCGTTCAGGGGCTGTGATGCAACCTGGATTGACCGTATCTAGACCCACAGCTGATTGAGACATAAGGGTGGACACTCTTGGGGCTGAGAGGTTTGGTGAGGTTGCGTGAGCCAACGCAGACCCTTTAAAGTAATACTGCATGGTACCCATCCCATGGGTCCCAAATCTCCAGGTTCAAGGGCATCTTCCTACGTCGAAAACATGCATGAGAAACCCAGAAGATGGTACACCGTGTGATCGGGAAAGGTTTCTAAAACGCACCTCATTTCTCATCTCCTTGTGCTCGGGTTCGCCATTCCAGCCGCTTTCCTAGCCATCTCCCTCCTTAGAGAATCAGCACCTTTAATCTCCTGTTCCATACAGGTTGCAATTTGTCCTGAGGATGAACGGGAAGAGGGGAACCAATGAGAGACTAGCTCTAGGGGTTGGGACAGGCACAGGTCACTCTATTTTCCCATCAGGAAGAAGAATTAACCACAAGCTCAGCCTGCCCCCCAGAACCAGAAGAGGGCCTGAAGCAATCCTGCACTTTTGCGGCCAGCTCCCAAAAAAGTGACTGGAAAAATGGAGCTCAGGGGCACTGCAATTCACAAACCTGCAGAGTTATAAATGATAACTCTCGTCCACAAATATATTGAGGGAAGGCAACGAAGAGGCTTTGAAAGCAAGGCAGAATTGCAGGAAACAGATTTCAGGAGGTAGATTCGAATCGCCTTGAAAGCACATGAAAAGCGGCAAAACGTGGACAATGATGCCCTTGGCCAAAAAGGGCGTATGCGTTTTTTCCTGAATATATTCAGGAAAAAACGCATACGCCCTTTTTGGCCAACCAAGCCACCTGGAAAGGCAAATCAGCGCTCCAAAGAAGTCTCGCTTCCCAGCGGGCAAAAGGGCCATGCGGAAAAAAGTGTCCAAACCAGAAATGCAGGACCGGCCATGGAGAAATGGGAGCCTTGCTACGCTGATGGGCGGGATGTAAATTGCCAACAGCCACTCTGGAGAAGTGTACGGTGTGTCCTGAAACATCTAAAAAACACAGCTTGGAGAGCATAGGGCACTTCCACTCATGGGCGTATAAATTGGGAAAACTAAAAATCAGCAAGACACAGGCACCCCAAAGTTTACGGCTGCTCTGTTGACAAGAACCCCCACTTCATTACACCTTAAATATCCTAGGAAAGAGAAAAGTGGATACAGAAGTTGTGGTCCTCATGTACAATGGAATATCACTCAGCCATGAAATCCACGTCATAAGGCTAGTAGCAGCACGATGAGTGGATTTAGATATGACGATTCTAAATGAAATAAGTCACACAGAAAAAGACACTTATCATAAGATATCACTTATAGAGGGAATGTAAAAACCGCTACACTTGAACTGAATTACAAAACAGAACAGAGTCACACGTTTAGAAAACACACTATGGCTGCTGAACGGGAAAGGTGAGGTGGGGTGATGCATAAATCAAGGGTTTCAAATTATCTCAGATACCGTTCCATAAACCCAATATGTAGTAGACAAGACCTACTCCTTGCTCAGTGAACTGGCCTCAACACCCCCTATTCACCGCACAAGAATATATCTGACTAGTAAGAATCTTCAAACCTATGTATTGATATCTCTCTGTAAGTGAGTCAATTGGTGTAAAGCGGCCTAAACACAGCCGTGAAAAGCAGCTAAACCCCATTATAAAAATAAATTACTTTTCAAAACCCGTGAAACAAAGACAGTGAAAGAGAGAGAAATTCTTACAAAATTCGTTCAGGGGCTGTGTTGCAACCTGGATTGACCATATCTAGACCCACAGCTGATTGAGACATAAGGGTGGACACTCTTGGGGCTGAGAGTTTTGGTGAGGTTGCGTGAGCCAACGCAGACCCTTTAAAGTAATACTGCATGGTACCCATCCCATGGGTCCCAAATCTCCAGGTTCAAGGGCATCTTCCTACATCGAAAACATGCATGAGAAACCCAGAAGATGGTACACCGTGTGATCGGGAAAGGTTTCTAAAACGCACCTCATTCCTCATCTCCTTGTGCTCGGGTTCGCCATTCCAGCCGCTTTACTAGCCATCTCCCTCCTTAGAGAATCAGCACCTTTAATCTCCTGTTCCGTACAGGTTGCAATTTGTCCTGAGGATGAACGGCAAGAGGGGAACCAATGAGAGACTAGCTCTAGGGGTTGGGACAGGCACAGGTCACTCTATTTTCCCATCAGGAAGAAGAATTAACCACAAGCTCAGCCTGCCCCCCAGAACCAGAAGAGGGCCTGAAGCAATCATGCACTTTTGCGGCCAGCTCCCGAAAAAGCAACTGGAAAAATGGAGCTCAGAGGCACTGCAATAAACAAACCTGCAGAGTTATAAACGATAACTCTCGTCCACAAATATATTGAGGGAAGGCAACGAAGAGGCTTTGAAAGCAAGGCAGAATTGCAGGAAACAGTTTTCAGGAGGTAGATTCGAATCGCCTTGAAAGCACATGAAAAGCGGCCAAACGTGGACAATGATGCCCTTGGCCAAAAAGGGCGTATGCGTCTTTTCCTGAATATATTCAGGAAAAAACGCATACGCCCTTTTTGGCCAACCAAGCCACCTGGAAAGGCAAATCAGCGCTCCAAAGAAGTCTCGCTTCCCAGCGGGCAAAAGGGCCATGCGGAAAAAAGTGTCCAAACCAGAAATGCAGGACCGGCCATGGAGAAATGGGAGCCTTGCTACGCTGATGGGCGGGATGTAAATTGCCAACAGCCACTCTGGAGAAGTGTACGGTGTGTCCTGAAACATCTAAAAAACACAGCTTGGAGAGCATAGGGCACTTCCACTCATGGGCGTATAAATTGGGAAAACTAAAAATCAGCAAGACACAGGCACCCCAAAGTTTAGGGCTGCTCTGTTGTCAAGAACCCCCACTTCATTACACCTTAAATATCCTAGGAAAGAGAAAAGTGGATAAAGAACTTGTGGTCTTCATGTACAATGGAATATCACTCAGCCATGAAATCCACGTCATAAGGCTAGTAGTAGCACGATGAGTGGATTTAGGTACGACGATTCTAAATGAAATAAGTCACACAGAAAAAGACACTTATCATAAGATATCACTTATAGAGGGAATGTAAAAACCGCTACACTTGAACTGAATTACAAAACAGAACAGAGTCACACGTTTAGAAAACACACTATGGCTGCTGAACGGGAAAGGTGAGGTGGGGTGATGCATAAATCAAGGGTTTCAAATTAGCTCAGATACCGTTCCATAAACCCAATATGTAGTAGACAAGACCTACTCCTTGCTCAGTGAACTGGCCTCAACACCCCCTATTCACCGCACAAGAATATATCTGACTAGTAAGAATCTTCAAACCTATGTATTGATATCTCTCTGTAAGTGAGTCAATTGGGTGTAAAGCGGCCTAAACACAGCCGTGAAAAGCAGCTAAACCCCATTATAAAAATAAATTACTTTTCAAAACCCGTGAAACAAAGACAGTGAAAGAGAGAGAAATTCTTACAAAATTCGTTCAGGGGCTGTGATGCAACCTGGATTGACCATATCTAGACCCACAGCTGATTGAGACATAAGGGTGGACACTCTTGGGGCTGAGAGTTTTGGTGAGGTTGCGTGAGCCAACGCAGACCCTTTAAAGTAATACTGCATGGTACCCATCCCATGGGTCCCAAATCTCCAGGTTCAAGGGCATCTTCCTACGTCGAAAACATGCATGAGAAACCCAGAAGATGGTACACCGTGTGATCGGGAAAGGTTTCTAAAACGCCCCTCATTTCTCATCTCCTTGTGCTCGGGTTCGCCATTCCAGCCGCTTTACTAGCCATCTCCCTCCTTGGAGAATCAGCACCTTTAATCTCCTGTTCCGTACAGGTTGCAATTTGTCCTGAGGATGAACGGCAAGAGGGGAACCAATGAGAGACTAGCTCTAGGGGTTGGGACAGGCACAGGTCACTCTATTTTCCCATCAGGAAGAAGAATTAACCACAAGCTCAGCCTGCCCCCCAGAACCAGAAGAGGGCCTGAAGCAATCCTGCACTTTTACGGCCAGCTCCCAAAAAAGAGGCTGGAAAAATGGAGCTCAGGGGCACTGCAATTCAGAAACCTGCAGAGTTATAAATGATAACTCTCGTCCACAAATATATTGAGGGAAGGCAACGAAGAGGCTTTGAAAGCAAGGCAGAATTGCAGGAAACAGATTTCAGGAGGTAGATTCGAATCGCCTTGAAAGCACATGAAAAGCGGCAAAACGTGGACAATGATGCCCTTGGCCAAAAAGGGCGTATGCGTTTTTTCCTGAATATATTCAGGAAAAAACGCATACGCCCTTTTTGGCCAACCAAGCAACCGGGAAAGGCAAATCAGCGCTCCAAAGAAGTCTCGCTTCCCAGCGGGCAAAAGGGCCATGCGGAAAAAAGTGTCCAAACCAGAAATGCAGGACTGGCCATGGAGAAATGGGAGCCTTGCTACGCTGATGGGCGGGATGTAAATTGCCAACAGCCACTCTGGAGAAGTGTACGGTGTGTCCTGAAACATCTAAAAAACACAGCTTGGAGAGCATAGGGCACTTCCACTCATGGGCGTATAAATTGGGAAAACTAAAAATCAGCAAGACACAGGCACCCCAAAGTTTAGGGCTGCTCTGTTGACAAGAACCCCCACTTCATTACACCTTAAATATCCTAGGAAAGAGAAAAGTGGATACAGAACTTGTGGTCTTCATGTACAATGGAATATCACTCAGCCATGAAATCCACGTCATAAGGCTAGTAGCAGCACGATGATTGGATTTAGGTACGACGATTCTAAATGAAATAAGTCACGCAGAAAAAGACACTTATCATAAGATATCACTTATAGAGGGAATGTAAAAACCGCTACACTTGAACTGAATTACAAAACAGAACAGAGTCACACGTTTAGAAAACACACTATGGCTGCTGAACGGGAAAGGTGAGGTGGGGTGATGCATAAATCAAGGGTTTCAAATTATCTCAGATACCGTTCCATAAACCCAATATGTAGTAGACAAGACCTACTCCTTGCTCAGTGAACTGGCCTCAACAACCCCTATTCACCGCACAAGAATATATTTGACTAGTAAGAATCTTCAAACCTATGTATTGATATCTCTCTGTAAGTGAGTCAATTGGGTGTAAAGCGGCCTAAACACAGCCGTGAAAAGCAGCTAAACCCCATTATAAAAATAAATTACTTTTCAAAACCCGTGAAACAAAGACAGTGAAAGAGAGAGAAATTCTTACAAAATTCGTTCAGGGGCTGTGATGCAACCTGGATTGACCATATCTAGACCCACAGCTGATTGAGACATAAGGGTGGACACTCTTGGGGCTGAGAGTTTTGGTGAGGTTGTGTGAGCCAACGCAGACCCTTTAAAGTAATACTGCATGGTACCCATCCCATGGGTCCCAAATCTCCAGGTTCAAGGGCATCTTCCTACATCGAAAACATGCATGAGAAACCCAGAAGATGGTACACCGTGTGATCGGGAAAGGTTTCTAAAACGCCCCTCATTTCTCATCTCCTTGTGCTCGGGTTCGCCATTCCAGCCGCTTTACTAGCCATCTCCCTCCTTGGAGAATCAGCACCTTTAATCTCCTGTTCCGTACAGGTTGCAATTTGTCCTGAGGATGAACGGCAAGAGGGGAACCAATGAGAGACTAGCTCTAGGGGTTGGGACAGGCACAGGTCACTCTATTTTCCCATCAGGAAGAAGAATTAACCACAAGCTCAGCCTGCCCCCCAGAACCAGAAGAGGGCCTGAAGCAATCCTGCACTTTTGCGGCCAGCTCCCAAAAAAGAGGCTGGAAAAATGGAGCTCAGGGGCACTGCAATTCAGAAACCTGCAGAGTTATAAATGATAACTCTCGTCCACAAATATATTGAGGGAAGGCAACGAAGAGGCTTTGAAAGCAAGGCAGAATTGCAGGAAACAGATTTCAGGAGGTAGATTCGAATCGCCTTGAAAGCACATGAAAAGCGGCAAAACGTGGACAATGATGCCCTTGGCCAAAAAGGGCGTATGCGTTTTTTCCTGAATATATTCAGGAAAAAACGCATACGCCCTTTTTGGCCAACCAAGCCACCTGGAAAGGCAAATCAGCGCTCCAAAGAAGTCTCGCTTCCCAGCGGGCAAAAGGGCCATGCGGAAAAAAGTGTCCAAACCAGAAATGCAGGACCGGCCATGGAGAAATGGGAGCCTTGCTACGCTGATGGGCGGGATGTAAATTGCCAACAGCCACTCTGGAGAAGTGTACGGTGTGTCCTGAAACATCTAAAAAACACAGCTTGGAGAGCATAGGGCACTTCCACTCATGGGCGTATAAATTGGGAAAACTAAAAATCAGCAAGACACAGGCACCCCAAAGTTTAGGGCTGCTCTGTTGACAAGAACCCCCACTTCATTACACCTTAAATATCCTAGGAAAGAGAAAAGTGGATAAAGAACTTGTGGTCTTCATGTACAATGGAATATCACTCAGCCATGAAATCCACGTCATAAGGCTAGTAGCAGCACGATGAGTGGATTTAGGTACGACGATTCTAAATGAAATAAGTCACACAGAAAAAGACACTTATCATAAGATATCACTTATAGAGGGAATGTAAAAACCGCTACACTTGAACTGAATTACAAAACAGAACAGAGTCACACGTTTAGAAAACACACTATGGCTGCTGAACGGGAAAGGTGAGGTGGGGTGATGCATAAATCAAGGGTTTCAAATTATCTCAGATACCGTTCCATAAACCCAATATGTAGTAGACAAGACCTACTCCTTGCTCAGTGAACTGGCCTCAACAACCCCTATTCACCGCACAAGAATATATCTGACTAGTAAGAATCTTCAAACCTATGTATTGATATCTCTCTGTAAGTGAGTCAATTGGGTGTAAAGCGGCCTAAACACAGCCGTGAAAAGCAGCTAAACCCCATTATAAAAATAAATTACTTTTCAAAACCCGTGAAACAAAGACAGTGAAAGAGAGAGAAATTCTTACAAAATTCGTTCAGGGGCTGTGATGCAACCTGGATTGACCATATCTAGACCCACAGCTGATTGAGACATAAGGGTGGACACTCTTGGGGCTGAGAGTTTTGGTGAGGTTGGGTGAGCCAACGCAGACCCTTTAAAGTAATACTGCATGGTACCCATCCCATGGGTCCCAAATCTCCAGGTTCAAGGGCATCTTCCTACGTCGAAAACATGCATGAGAAACCCAGAAGATGGTACACCGTGTGATCGGGAAAGGTTTCTAAAACGCCCCTCATTTCTCATCTCCTTGTGCTCGGGTTCGCCATTCCAGCCGCTTTACTAGCCATCTCCCTCCTTGGAGAATCAGCACCTTTAATCTCCTGTTCCGTACAGGTTGCAATTTGTCCTGAGGATGAACGGCAAGAGGGGAACCAATGAGAGACTAGCTCTAGGGGTTGGGACAGGCACAGGTCACTCTATTTTCCCATCAGGAAGAAGAATTAACCACAAGCTCAGCCTGCCCCCCAGAACCAGAAGAGGGCCTGAAGCAATCCTGCACTTTTGCGGCCAGCTCCCAAAAAAGCGACTGGAAAAATGGAGCTCAGGGGCACTGCAATAAACAAACCTGCAGAGTTATAAACGATAACTCTCGTCCACAAATATATTGAGGGAAGGCAACGAAGAGGCTTTGAAAGCAAGGCAGAATTGCAGGAAACAGATTTCAGGAGGTAGATTCGAATCGCCTTGAAAGCACATGAAAAGCGGCAAAACGTGGACAATGATGCCCTTGGCCAAAAAGGGCGTTTGCGTTTTTTCCTGAATATATTCAGGAAAAAACGCATACGCCCTTTTTGGCCAACCAAGCCACCTGGAAAGGCAAATCAGCGCTCCAAAGAAGTCTCGCTTCCCAGCGGGCAAAAGGGCCATGCGGAAAAAAGTGTCCAAACCAGAAATGCAGGACCGGCCATGGAGAAATGGGAGCCTTGCTACGCTGATGGGCGGGATGTAAATTGCCAACAGCCACTCTGGAGAAGTGTACGGTGTGTTCTGAAACATCTAAAAAACACAGCTTGGAGAGCATAGGGCACTTCCACTCATGGGCGTATAAATTGGGAAAACTAAAAATCAGCAAGACACAGGCACCCCAAAGTTTAGGGCTGCTCTGTTGACAAGAACCCCCACTTCATTACACCTTAAATATCCTAGGAAAGAGAAAAGTGGATAAAGAACTTGTGGTCTTCATGTACAATGGAATATCACTCAGCCATGAAATCCACGTCATAAGGCTATTAGCAGCACGAAGAGTGGATTTAGGTACGACGATTCTAAATGAAATAAGTCACACAGAAAAAGACACTTATCATAAGATATCACTTATAGAGGGAATGTAAAAACCGCTACACTTGAACTGAATTACAAAACAGAACAGAGTCACACGTTTAGAAAACACACTATGGCTGCTGAACGGGAAAGGTGAGGTGGGGTGATGCATAAATCAAGGGTTTCAAATTAGCTCAGATACCGTTCCATAAACCCAATATGTAGTAGACAAGACCTACTCCTTGCTCAGTGAACTGGCCTCAACACCCCCTATTCACCGCACAAGAATATATCTGACTAGTAAGAATCTTCAAACCTATGTATTGATATCTCTCTGTAAGTGAGTCAATTGGGTGTAAGCGTCCTAAACACAGCCGTGAAAAGCAGCTAAACCCCATTATAAAAATAAATTACTTTTCAAAACCCGTGAAACAAAGACAGTGAAAGAGAGAGAAATTCTTACAAAATTCGTTCAGGGGCTGTGATGCAACCTGGATTGACCATATCTAGACTCACAGCTGATTGAGACATAAGGGTGGACACTCTTGGGGCTGAGAGTTTTGGTGAGGTTGCGTGAGCCAACGCAGACCCTTTAAAGTAATACTGCATGGTACCCATCCCATGGGTCCCAAATCTCCAGGTTCAAGGGCATCTTCCTACGTCGAAAACATGCATGAGAAACCCAGAAGATGGTACACCGTGTGATCGGGAAAGGTTTCTAAAACGCCCCTCATTTCTCATCTCCTTGTGCTCGCGTTCGCCATTCCAGCCGCTTTACTAGCCATCTCCCTCATTGGAGAATCAGCGCCTTTAATCTCCTGTTCCGTACAGGTTGCAATTTGTCCTGAGGATGAACGGGAAGAGGGGAACCAATGAGAGACTAGCTCTAGGGGTTGGGACAGGCACAGGTCACACTATTTTCCCATCAGGAATAATAATTAACCACAAGCTCAGCCTGCCCCCCAGAACCAGAAGAGGGCCTGAAGCAATCCTGCACTTTTGCGGCTAGCTCCCAAAAAAGCGACTGGAAAAATGGAGCTCAGGGGCACTGCAATTCACAAACCTGCAGAGTTATAAATGATAACTCTCGTCCACATATATATTGAGAGAAGGCAACGAAGAGGCTTTGAAAGCAAGGCAGAATTGCAGGAAACAGATTTCAGGAGGTAGATTCGAATCACCTTGAAAGCACATGAAAAGCGGCAAAACGTGGACAATGATGCCCTTGGCCAAAAAGGGCGTATGCGTTTTTTCCTGAATATATTCAGGAAAAAACGCATACGCCCTTTTTGGCCAACCAAGCAACCTGGAAAGGCAAATCAGCGCTCCAAAGAAGTCTCGCTTCCCAGCGGGCAAAAGGGCCATGCGGAAAAAAGTGTCCAAACCAGAAATGCAGGACCGGCCATGGAGAAATGGGAGCCTTGCTACGCTGATGGGCGGGATGTAAATTGCCAACAGCCACTCTGGAGAAGTGTACGGTGTGTCCTGAAACATCTAAAAAACACAGCTTGGAGAGCATAGGGCACTTCCACTCATGGGCGTATAAATTGGGAAAACTAAAAATCAGCAAGACACAGGCACCCCAAAGTTTAGGGCTGCTCTGTTGACAAGAACCCCCACTTCATTACACCTTAAATATCCTAGGAAAGAGAAAAGTGGATAAAGAACTTGTGGTCCTCATGTACAATGGAATTTCACTCAGCCATGAAATCCACGTCATAAGGCTAGTAGCAGCACGATGAGTGGATTTAGGTACGACGATTCTAAATGAAATAAGTCACACAGAAAAAGACACTTATCATAAGATATCACTTATAGAGGGAATGTAAAAACCGCTACACTTCAACTGAATTACAAAACAGAACAGAGTCACACGTTTAGAAAACACACTATGGCTGCTGAACGGGAAAGGTGAGGTGGGGTGATGCATAAATCAAGGGTTTCAAATTAGCTCAGATACAGTTCCATAAACCCAATATGTAGTAGACAAGACCTACTCCTTGCTCAGTGAACTGGTCTCAACACCCCCTATTCACCGCACAAGAATATATCTGACTAGTAAGAATCTTCAAACCTATGTATTGATATCTCTCTGTAAGTGAGTCAATTGGGTGTAAAGCGTCCTAAACACAGCCGTGAAAAGCAGCTAAACCCCATTATAAAAATAAATTACTTTTCAAAACCCGTGAAACAAAGACAGTGAAAGAGAGAGAAATTCTTACAAAATTCGTTCAGGGGCTGTGATGCAACCTGGATTGACCATATCTAGACTCACAGCTGATTGAGACATAAGGGTGGACACTCTTGGGGCTGAGAGTTTTGGTGAGGTTGCGTGAGCCAACGCAGACCCTTTAAAGTAATACTGCATGGTACCCATCCCATGGGTCCCAAATCTCCAGGTTCAAGGGCATCTTCCTACGTCGAAAACATGCATGAGAAACCCAGAAGATGGTACACCGTGTGATCGGGAAAGGTTTCTAAAACGCCCCTCATTTCTCATCTCCTTGTGCTCGCGTTCGCCATTCCAGCCGCTTTACTAGCCATCTCCCTCCTTGGAGAATCAGCACCTTTAATCTCCTGTTCCATACAGGTTGCAATTTGTGCTGAGGATGAACGGGAAGAGGGGAACCAATGAGAGACTAGCTCTAGGGGTTGGGACAGGCACAGGTCACTCTATTTTCCCATCAGGAAGAAGAATTAACCACAAGCTCAGCCTGCCCCCCAGAAACAGAAGAGGGCCTGAAGCAATCCTGCATTTTGCGGCCAGCTCCCAAAAAAGAGACTGGAAAAATGGAGCTCAGGGGCACTGCAATTCAGAAACCTGCAGAGTTATAAATGATAACTCTCGTCCACAAATATATTGAGGGAAGGCAACGAAGAGGCTTTGAAAGCAAGGCAGAATTGCAGGAAACAGATTTCAGGAGGTAGATTCGAATCGCCTTGAAAGCACATGAAAAGCGGCAAAACGTGGACAATGATGCCCTTGGCCAAAAAGGGCGTATGCGTTTTTTCCTGAATATATTCAGGAAAAAACGCATACGCCCTTTTTGGCCAACCAAGCCACCTGGAAAGGCAAATCAGCGCTCCAAAGAAGTCTCGCTTCCCAGCGGGCAAAAGGGCCATGCGGAAAAAAGTGTCCAAACCAGAAATGCAGGACCGGCCATGGAGAAATGGGAGCCTTGCTACGCTGATGGGCGGGATGTAAATTGCCAACAGCCACTCTGGAGAAGTGTACGGTGTGTCCTGAAACATCTAAAAAACACAGCTTGGAGAGCATAGGGCACTTCCACTCATGGGCGTATAAATTGGGAAAACTAAAAATCAGCAAGACACAGGCACCCCAAAGTTTAGGGCTGCTCTGTTGACAAGAACCCCCACTTCATTACACCTTAAATATCCTAGGAAAGAGAAAAGTGGATAAAGAACTTGTGGTCCTCATGTACAATGGAATATCACTCAGCCATGAAATCCACGTCATAAGGCTAGTAGCAGCACGATGAGTGGATTTAGGTGCGACGATTCTAAATGAAATAAGTCACACAGAAAAAGACACTTATCATAAGATATCACTTATACAGGGAATGTAAAAACCGCTACACTTGAACTGAATTACAAAACAGAACAGAGTCACACGTTTAGAAAACACACTATGGTTGCTGAACGGGAAAGGTGAGGTGGGGTGATGCATAAATCAAGGGTTTCAAATTAGCTCAGATACCGTTCCATAAACCCAATATCTAGTAGACAAGACCTACTCCTTGCTCAGTGAACTGGCCTCAACACCCCCTATTCACCGCACAAGAATATATCTGACTAGTAAGAATCTTCAAACCTATGTATTGATATCTCTCTGTAAGTGAGTCAATTGGGTGTAAGCGTCCTAAACACAGCCGTGAAAAGCAGCTAAACCCCATTATAAAAATAAATTACTTTTCAAAACCCGTGAAACAAAGACAGTGAAAGAGAGAGAAATTCTTACAAAATTCGTTCAGGGGCTGTGATGCAACCTGGATTGACCATATCTAGACTCACAGCTGATTGAGACATAAGGGTGGACACTCTTGGGGCTGAGAGTTTTGGTGAGGTTGCGTGAGCCAACGCAGACCCTTTCAAGTAATACTGCATGGTACCCATCCCATGGGTCCGAAATCTCCAGGTTCAAGGGCATCTTCCTACGTCGAAAACATGCATGAGAAACCCAGAAGATGGTACACCGTGTGATCGGGAAAGGTTTCTAAAACGCCCCTCATTTCTCATCTCCTTGTGCTCGGGTTCGCCATTCCAGCCGCTTTACTAGCCATCTCCCTCCTTGGAGAATCAGCACCTTTAATCTCCTGTTCCGTACAGGTTGCAATTTGTCCTGAGGATGAACGGCAAGAGGGGAACCAATGAGAGACTAGCTCTAGGGGTTGGGACAGGCACAGGTCACTCTATTTTCCCATCAGGAAGAAGAATTAACCACAAGCTCAGCCTGCCCCCCAGAACCAGAAGAGGGCCTGAAGCAATCCTGCACTTTTGCGGCCAGCTCCCAAAAAAGTGACTGGAAAAATGGAGCTCAGGGGCACTGTAATAAACAAACCTGCAGAGTTATAAACGATAACTCTCGTCCACAAATATATCGAGGGAAGGCAACGAAGAGGCTTTGAAAGCAAGGCAGAATTGCAGGAAACAGATTTCAGGAGGTAGATTCGAATCGCCTTGAAAGCACATGAAAAGCGGCAAAACGTGGACAATGATGCCCTTGGCCAAAAAGGGCGTATGCGTTTTTTCCTGAATATATTCAGGATAAAACGCATACGCCCTTTTTGGCCAACCAAGCAACCTGGAAAGGCAAATCAGCGCTCCAAAGAAGTCTCGCTTAACAGCGGGCAAAAGGGCCATGCGGAAAAAAGTGTCCAAACCAGAAATGCAGGACCAGCCATGGAGAAATGGGAGCCTTGCTACGCTGATGGGCGGGATGTAAATTACCAACAGCCACTCTGGAGAAGTGTACGGTGTGTCCTGAAACATCTAAAAAACACAGCTTGGAGAGCATAGGGCACTTCCACTCATGGGCGTATAAATTGGGAAAACTAAAAATCAGCAAGACACAGGCACCCCAAAGTTTAGGGCTGCTCTGTTGACAAGAACCCCCACTTCATTACAGCTTAAATATCCTAGGAAAGAGAAAAGTAGATAAAGAAGTTGTGATCCTCATGTACAATGGAATATCACTCAGCCATGAAATCCACGTCATAAGGCTAGTAGCAGCACGATGAGTGGATTTAGATACGACGATTCTAAATGAAATAAGTCACACAGAAAAAGACACTTATCATAAGATATCACTTATAGAGGGAATGTAAAAACTGCTACACTTCAACTGAATTACAAAACAGAACAGAGTCACACGTTTAGAAAACACACTATGGCTGCTGAACGGGAAAGGTGAGGTGGGGTGATGCATAAATCAAGGGTTTCAAATTAGCTCAGATACCGTTCCATAAACCCAATATGTAGTAGACAAGACCTACTCCTTGCTCAGTGAACTGGCCTCAACACCCCCTATTCACCGCACAAGAATATATCTGACTAGTAAGAATCTTCAAACCTATGTATTGATATCTCTCTGTAAGTGAGTCAATTGGGTGTAAAGCGGCCTAAACACAGCCGTGAAAAGCAGCTAAACCCCATTATAAAAATAAATTACTTTTCAAAACCCGTGAAACAAAGACAGTGAAAGAGAGAGAAATTCTTACAAAATTCGTTCAGGGGCTGTGATGCAACCTGGATTGACCATATCTAGACCCACAGCTGATTGAGACATAAGGGTGGACACTCTTGGGGCTGAGAGTTTTGGTGAGGTTGCGTGAGCCAACGCAGACCCTTTCAAGTAATACTGCATGGTACCCTTCCCACGGGTCCCAAATCTCCAGGTTCAAGGGCATCTTCCTACGTCGAAAACATGCATGAGAAACCCAGAAGATGGTACACCGTGTGATCGGGAAAGGTTTCTAAAACGCCCCTCATTTCTCATCTCCTTGTGCTCGGGTTCGCCATTCCAGCCGCTTTACTAGCCATCTCCCTCCTTGGAGAATCAGCACCTTTAATCTCCTGTTCCGTACAGGTTGCAATTTGTCCTGAGGATGAACGGGAAGAGGGGAACCAATGAGAGACTAGCTCTAGGGGTTGGGACAGGCACAGGTCACTCTATTTTCCCATCAGGAAGAAGAATTAACCACAAGCTCAGCCTGCCCCCCAGAACCAGAAGAGGGCCTGAAGCAATCCTGCACTTTTGCGGCCAGCTCCCAAAAAAGCGACTGGAAAAATGGAGCTCAGGGGCACTGCAATAAACAAACCTGCAGAGTTATAAACGATAACTCTCGTCCACAAATATATTGAGGGAAGGCAACGAAGAGGCTTTGAAAGCAAGGCAGAATTGCAGGAAACAGATTTCAGGAGGTAGATTCGAATCGCCTTGAAAGCACATGAAAAGCGGCAAAACGTGGACAATGATGCCGTTGGCCAAAAAGGGCGTATGCGTTTTTTCCTGAATATATTCAGGAAAAAACGCATACGCCCTTTTTGGCCAACCAAGCAACCTGGAAAGGCAAATCAGCGCTCCAAAGAAGTCTCGCTTCCCAGCGGGCAAAAGGGCCATGCGGAAAAAAGTGTCCAAACCAGAAATGCAGGACCGGCCATGGAGAAATGGGAGCCTTGCTACGCTGATGGGCGGGATGTAAATTGCCAACAGCCACTCTGGAGAAGTGTACGGTGTGTCCTGAAACATCTAAAAAACACAGCTTGGAGAGCATAGGGCACTTCCACTCATGGGCGTATAAATTGGGAAAACTAAAAATCAGCAAGACACAGGCACCCCAAAGTTTAGGGCTGCTCTGTTGACAAGAACCCCCACTTCATTACACCTTAAATATCCTAGGAAAGAGAAAAGTAGATAAAGAAGTTGTGATCCTCATGTACAATGGAATATCACTCAGCCATGAAATCCACGTCATAAGGCTAGTAGCAGCACGATGAGTGGATTTAGATACGACGATTCTAAATGAAATAAGTCACACAGAAAAAGACACTTATCATAAGATATCACTTATAGAGGGAATGTAAAAACCGCTACACTTGAACTGAATTACAACACAGAACAGAGTCACACGTTTAGAAAACACACTATGGCTGCTGAACGGGAAAGGTGAGGTGGGGTGATGCATAAATCAAGGGTTTCAAATTAGCTCAGATACCGTTCCATAAACCCAATATGTAGTAGACAAGACCTACTCCTTGCTCAGTGAACTGTCCTCAACACCCCCTATTCACCACACAAGAATATATCTGACTAGTAAGAATCTTCAAACCCATGTATTGATATCTCTCTGTAAGTGACTCAATTGGGTGTAAAGCGGCCTAAACACAGCCGTGAAAAGCAGCTAAACCCCATTATAAAAATAAATTACTTTTCAAAACCCGTGAAACAAAGACAGTGAAAGAGAGAGAAATTCTTACAAAATTCGTTCAGGGGCTGTGATGCAACCTAGATTGACCATATCTAGACCCACAGCTGATTGAGATATAAGGGTGGACACTCTTGGGGCTGAGAGGTTTGGTGAGGTTGCGTGAGCCAACGCAGACCCTTTAAAGTAATACTGCATGGTACCCATCCCATGGGTCCCAAATCTCCAGGTTCAAGGGCATCTTTCTACGTCGAAAACATGCATGAGAAACCCAGAAGATGGTACACCGTGTGATCGGGAAAGGTTTCTAAAACGCCCCTCATTTCTCATCTCCTTGTGCTCGCGTTCGCCATTCCAGCCGCTTTACTAGCCATCTCCCTCCTTGGAGAATCAGCACCTTTAATCTCCTGTTCCGTACAGGTTGCAATTTGTCCTGAGGATGAACGGCAAGAGGGGAACCAATGAGAGACTAGCTCTAGGGGTTGGGACAGGCACAGGTCACTCTATTTTCCCATCAGGAAGAAGAATTAACCACAAGCTCAGCCTGCCCCCCAGAACCAGAAGAGGGCCTGAAGCAATCCTGCACTTTTGCGGCCAGCTCCCAAAAAAGTGACTGGAAAAATGGAGCTCAGGGGCACTGCAATAAACAAACCTGCAGAGTTATAAACGATAACTCTCGTCCACAAATATATTGAGGGAAGGCAACGAAGAGGCTTTGAAAACAAGGCAGAATTGCAGGAAACAGATTTCAGGAGGTAGATTCGAATCGCCTTGAAAGCACATGAAAAGCGGCAAAACGTGGACAATGATGCCCTTGGCCAAAAAGGGCGTATGCGTTTTTTCCTGAATATATTCAGGAAAAAACGCATACGCCCTTTTTGGCCAACCAAGCAACCTGGAAAGGCAAATCAGCGCTCCAAAGAAGTCTCGCTTCCCAGCGGGCAAAAGGGCCATGCGGAAAAAAGTGTCCAAACCAGAAATGCAGGACCGGCCATGGAGAAATGGGAGCCTTGCTACGCTGATGGGCAGGATGTAAATTGCCAACAGCCACTCTGGAGAAGTGTACGGTGTGTCCTGAAACATCTAAAAAACACAGCTTGGAGAGCATAGGGCACTTCCACTCATGGGCGTATAAATTGGGAAAACTAAAAATCAGCAAGACACAGGCACCCCAAAGTTTAGGGCTGCTCTGTTGACAAGAACCCCCACTTCATTACAGCTTAAATATCCTAGGAAAGAGAAAAGTAGATAAAGAAGTTGTGATCCTCATGTACAATGGAATATCACTCAGCCATGAAATCCACGTCATAAGGCTAGTAGCAGCACGATGAGTGGATTTAGATACGACGATTCTAAATGAAATAAGTCACACAGAAAAGGACACTTATCATAAGATATCACTTATAGAGGGAATGTAAAAACCGCTACACTTCAACTGAATTACAAAACAGAACAGAGTCACACGTTTAGAAAACACACTATGGCTGCTGAACGGGAAAGGTGAGGTGGGGTGATGCATAAATCAAGGGTTTCAAATTAGCTCAGATACCGTTCCATAAACCCAATATGTAGTAGACAAGACCTACTCCTTGCTCAGTGAACTGGCCTCAACACCCCCTATTCACCGCACAAGAATATATCTGACTAGTAAGAATCTTCAAACCTATGTATTGATATCTCTCTGTAAGTGAGTCAATTGGGTGTAAAGCGGCCTAAACACAGCCGTGAAAAGCAGCTAAACCCCATTATAAAAATAAATTACTTTTCAAAACCCGTGAAACAAAGACAGTGAAAGAGAGAGAAATTCTTACAAAATTCGTTCAGGGGCTGTGATGCAACCTGGATTGACCATATCTAGACCCACAGCTGATTGAGACATAAGGGTGGACACTCTTGGGGCTGAGAGTTTTGGTGAGGTGGCGTGAGCCAACGCAGACCCTTTCAAGTAATACTGCATGGTACCCATCCCATGGGTCCCAAATCTCCAGGTTCAAGGGCATCTTCCTACGTCGAAAACAAGCATGAGAAACCCAGAAGATGGTACACCGTGTGATCGGGAAAGGTTTCTAAAACGCCCCTCATTTCTCATCTCCTTGTGCTCGGGTTCGCCATTCCAGCCGCTTTACTAGCCATCTCCCTCCTTGGAGAATCAGCACCTTTAATCTCCTGTTCCGTACAGGTTGCAATTTGTCCTGAGGATGAACGGGAAGAGGGGAACCAATGAGAGACTAGCTCTAGGGGTTGGGACAGGCACAGGTCACTCTATTTTCCCATCAGGAAGAAGAATTAACCACAAGCTCAGCCTGCCCCCCAGAACCAGAAGAGGGCCTGAAGCAATCCTGCACTTTTGCGACCAGCTCCCAAAAAAGCGACTGGAAAAATGGAGCTCAGGTGCACTGCAATAAACAAACCTGCAGAGTTATAAACGATAACTCTCGTCCACAAATATATTGAGGGAAGGCAACGAAGAGGCTTTGAAAGCAAGGCAGAATTGCAGGAAACAGATTTCAGGAGGTAGATTCGAATCGCCTTGAAAGCACATGAAAAGCGGCAAAACGTGGACAATGATGCCGTTGGCCAAAAAGGGCGTATGCGTTTTTTCCTGAATATATTCAGGAAAAAACGCATACCCCCTTTTTGGCCAACCAAGCAACCTGGAAAGGCAAATCAGCGCTCCAAAGAAGTCTCGCTTCCCAGCGGGCAAAAGGGCCATGCGGAAAAAAGTGTCCAAACCAGAAATGCAGGACCGGCCATGGAGAAATGGGAGCCTTGCTACGCTGATGGGCGGGATGTAAATTGCCAACAGCCACTCTGGAGAAGTGTACGGTGTGTCCTGAAACATCTAAAAAACACAGCTTGGAGAGCATAGGGCACTTCCACTCATGGGCGTATAAATTGGGAAAACTAAAAATCAGCAAGACACAGGCACCCCAAAGTTTAGGGCTGCTCTGTTGACAAGAACCCCCACTTCATTACACCTTAAATATCCTAGGAAAGAGAAAAGTAGATAAAGAAGTTGTGATCCTCATGTACAATGGAATATCACTCAGCCATGAAATCCACGTCATAAGGCTAGTAGCAGCACGATGAGTGGATTTAGATACGACGATTCTAAATGAAATAAGTCACACAGAAAAAGACACTTATCATAAGATATCACTTATAGAGGGAATGTAAAAACCGCTACACTTCAACTGAATTACAAAACAGAACAGAGTCACACGTTTAGAAAACACACTATGGCTGCTAAACGGGAAAGATGAGGTGGGGTGATGCATAAATCAAGGGTTTCAAATTAGCTCAGATACCGTTCCATAAACCCAATATGTAGTAGACAAGACCTACTCCTTGCTCAGTGAACTGGCCTCAACACCTCCTATTCACCGCACAAGAATATATCTGACTAGTAAGAATCTTCAAACCTATGTATAGATATCTCTCTGTAAGTGAGTCAATTGGGTGTAAAGCGGCCTAAACACAGCCGTGAAAAGCAGCTAAACCCCATTATAAAAATAAATTACTTTTCAAAACCCGTGAAACAAAGACAGTGAAAGAGAGAGAAATTCTTACAAAATTCGTTCAGGGGCTGTGATGCAACCTGGATTGACCATATCTAGACCCACAGCTGATTGAGACATAAGGGTGGACACTCTTGGGGCTGAGAGTTTTGGTGAGGTTGCGTGAGCCAACGCAGACCCTTTAAAGTAATACTGCATGTTACCCATCCCATGGGTCCCAAATCTCCAGGTTCAAGGGCATCTTCCTACGTCGAAAACATGCATGAGAAACCCAGAAGATGGTACACCGTGTGATCGGGAAAGGTTTCTAAAACGCCCCTCATTTCTCATCTCCTTGTGCTCGGGTTCGCCATTCCAGCCGCTTTACTAGCCATCTCCCTCCTTGGAGAATCAGCACCTTTAATCTCCTGTTCCGTACAGGTTGCAATTTGTCCTGAGGATGAACAGCAAGAGGGGAACCAATGAGAGACTAGCTCTAGGGGTTGGGACCGGCACAGGTCACTCTATTTTCCCATCAGGAAGAAGATTTAACCACAAGCTCAGCCTGCCCCCCAGAACCAGAAGAGGGCCTGAAGCAATCCTGCACTTTTGCGGCCAGCTCCCAAAAAAGTGACTGGAAAAATGGAGCTCAGGGGCACTGCAATAAACAAACCTGCAGTTATAAACGATAACTCTCCTCCACAAATATATTGAGGGAAGGCAACGAAGAGGCTTTGAAAGCAAGGCAGAATTGCAGGAAACAGATTTCAGGAGGTAGATTCGAATCGCCTTGAAAGCACATGAAAAGCGGCAAAACGTGGACAATGATGCCCTTGGCCAAAAAGGGCGTATGCGTTTTTTCCTGAATATATTCAGGAAAAAACGCATACGCCCTTTTTGGCCAACCAAGCAACCGGGAAAGGCAAATCAGCGCTCCAAAGAAGTCTCGCTTCCCAGCGGGCAAAAGAGCCATGCGGAAAAAGGTGTCCAAACCAGAAATGCAGGACCGGCCATGGAGAAATGGGAGCCTTGCTACGCTGATGGGCAGGATGTAAATTGCCAACAGCCACTCTGGAGAAGTGTACGGTGTGTCCTGAAACATCTAAAAAACACAGCTTGGAGAGCATAGGGCACTTCCACTCATGGGCGTATAAATTGGGAAAACTAAAAATCAGCAAGACACAGGCACCCCAAAGTTTAGGGCTGCTCTGTTGACAAGAACCCCCACTTTATTACACCTTAAATATCCTAGGAAAGAGAAAAGTGGATAAAGAACTTGTGGTCCTCATGTACAATGGAATATCACTCAGCCATGAAATCCACGTCATAAGGCTAGTAGCAGCACGATGAGTGGATTTAGGTACGACGATTCTAAATGAAATAAGTCACACAGAAAAAGACACTTATCATAAGATATCACTTCTAGAGGGAATGTAAAAACCGCTACACTTGAACTGAATTACAAAACAGAACAGAGTCACACGTTTAGAAAACACACTATGGTTGCTGAACGGGAAAGGTGAGGTGGGGTGATGCATAAATCAAGGGTTTCAAATTAGCTCAGATACCGTTCCATAAACCCAATATCTAGTAGACAAGACCTACTCCTTGCTCAGTGAACTGGCCTCAACACCCCCTATTCACCGCACAAGAATATATCTGACTAGTAAGAATCTTCAAACCTATGTATTGATATCTCTCTGTAAGTGAGTCAATTGGGTGTAAAGCGGCCTAAACACAGCCGTGAAAAGCAGCTAAACCCCATTATAAAAATAAATTACTTTTCAAAACCCGTGAAACAAAGACAGTGAAAGAGAGAGAAATTCTTACAAAATTCGTTCAGGGGCTGTGATGCAACCTGGATTGACCATATCTAGACCCACAGCTGATTGAGACATAAGGGTGGACACTCTTGGGGCTGAGAAGTTTGGTGAGGTTGCGTGAGCCAACGCAGACCCTTTAAAGTAATACTGCATGATACCCATCCCATGGGTCCCAAATCTCCAGGTTCAAGGGCATCTTCCTACGTCGAAAACATGCATGAGAAACCCAGAAGATGGTACACCGTGTGATCGGGAAAGGTTTCTAAAACGCCCCTCATTTCTCATCTCCTTGTGCTCGGGTTCGCCATTCCAGCCGCTTTACTAGCCATCTCCCTCCTTGGAGAATCAGCACCTTTAATCTCCTGTTCCGTACAGGTTGCAATTTGTCCTGAGGATGAACGGCAAGAGGGGAACCAATGAGAGACTAGCTCTAGGGGTTGGGACAGGCACAGGTCACTCTATTTTCCCATCAGGAAGAAGAATTAACCACAAGCTCAGCCTGCCCCCCAGAACCAGAAGAGGGCCTGAAGCAATCCTGCACTTTTGCGGCCAGCTCCCAAAAAAGCGACTGGAAAAATGGAGCTCAGGGGCACTGCAATAAACAAACCTGCAGTTATAAACGATAACTCTCGTCCACAAATATATTGAGGGAAGGCAACGAAGAGGCTTTGAAAGCAAGGCAGAATTGCAGGAAACAGATTTCAGGAGGTAGATTCGAATCGCCTTGAAAGCACATGAAAAGCGGCAAAACGTGGACAATGATGCCCTTGGCCAAAAAGGGCGTATGCGTTTTTTCCTGAATATATTCAGGAAAAAACGCATACGCCCTTTTTGGCCAACCAAGCAACCTGGAAAGGCAAATCAGCGCTCCAAAGAAGTCTCGCTTCCCAGCGGGCAAAAGGGCCATGCGGAAAAAAGTGTCCAAACCAGAAATGCAGGACCGGCCATGGAGAAATGGGAGCCTTGCTACGCTGATGGGCGGAATGTAAATTGCCAACAGCCACTCTGGAGAAGTGTACGGTGTGTCCTGAAACATCTAAAAAACACAGCTTGGAGAGCATAGGGCACTTCCACTCATGGGCGTATAAATTGGGAAAACTAAAAATCAGCAAGACACAGGCACCCCAAAGTTTAGGGCTGCTCTGTTGACAAGAACCCCCACTTCATTACACCTTAAATATCCTAGGAAAGAGAAAAGTGGATAAAGAACTTGTGGTCCTCATGTACAATGGAATATCACTCAGCCATGAAATCCACGTCATAAGGCTAGTAGCAGCACGAAGAGTGGATTTAGGTACAACGATTCTAAATGAAATAAGTCACACAGAAAAAGACATTTATCATAAGATATCACTTATAGAGGGAATGTAAAAACCGCTACACTTGAACTGAATTACAAAACAGAACAGAGTCACACGTTTAGAAAACACACTATGGTTGCTGAACGGGAAAGGTGAGGTGGGGTGATGCATAAATCAAGGGTTTCAAATTAGCTCAGATACCGTTCCATAAACCCAATATCTAGTAGACAAGACCTACTCCTTGCTCAGTGAACTGGCCTCAACACCCCCTATTCACCGCACAAGAATATATCTGACTAGTAAGAATCTTCAAACCTATGTATTGATATCTCTCTGTAAGTGAGTCAATTGGGTGTAAAGCGGCCTAAACACAGCCGTGAAAAGCAGCTAAACCCCATTATAAAAATAAATTACTTTTCAAAACCCTTGAAACAAAGACAGTGAAAGAGAGAGAAATTCTTACAAAATTCGTTCAGGGGCTGTGATGCAACCTGGATTGACCATATCTAGACCCACAGCTGATTGAGACATAAGGGTGGACACTCTTGGGGCTGAGAGTTTTGGTGAGGTTGCGTGAGCCAACGCAGACCCTTTAAAGTAATACTGCATGGTACCCATCCCATGGGTCCCAAATCTCCAGGTTCAAGGGCATCTTCCTACGTCGAAAACAGGCATGAGAAACCCAGAAGATGGTACACCGTGTGATCGGGAAAGGTTTCTAAAACGCCCCTCATTTCTCATCTCCTTGTGCTCGGGTTCGCCATTCCAGCCGCTTTACTAGCCATCTCCCTCCTTGGAGAATCAGCACCTTTAATCTCCTGTTCCGTACAGGTTGCAATTTGTCCTGAGGATGAACGGGAAGAGGGGAACCAATGAGAGACTAGCTCTAGGGGTTGGGACAGGCACAGGTCACTCTATTTTCCCATCAGGAAGAAGAATTAACCACAAGCTCAGCCTGCCCCCCAGAACCAGAAGAGGGCCTGAAGCAATCCTGCACTTTTGCGGCCAGCTCCCAAAAAAGTGACTGGAAAAATGGAGCTCAGGGGCACTGCAATAAACAAACCTGCAGTTATAAACGATAACTCTCGTCCACAAATATATTGAGGGAAGGCAACGAAGAGGCTTTGAAAGCAAGGCAGAATTGCAGGAAACAGATTTCAGGAGGTAGATTCGAATCGCCTTGAAAGCACATGAAAAGCGGCAAAACGTGGACAATGATGCCCTTGGCCAAAAAGGGCGTATGCGTTTTTTCCTGAATATATTCAGGAAAAAACGCATACGCCCTTTTTGGCCAACCAAGCAACCTGGAAAGGCAAATCAGCGCTCCAAAGAAGTCTCGCTTCCCAGCGGGCAAAAGGGCCATGCGGAAAAAAGTGTCCAAACCAGAAATGCAGGACCGGCCATGGAGAAATGGGAGCCTTGCTACGCTGATGGGCAGGATGTAAATTGCCAACAGCCACTCTGGAGAAGTGTACGGTGTGTCCTGAAACATCTAAAAAACACAGCTTGGAGAGCATAGGGCACTTCCACTCATGGGCGTATAAATTGGGAAAACTAAAAATCAGCAAGACACAGGCACCCCAAAGTTTAGGGCTGCTCTGTTGACAAGAACCCCCACTTCATTACACCTTAAATATCCTAGGAAAGAGAAAAGTGGATAAAGAACTTGTGGTCCTCATGTACAATGGAATATCACTCAGCCATGAAATCCACGTCATAAGGCTAGTAGCAGCACGATGAGTGGATTTAGGTACGATGATTCTAAATGAAATAAGTCACACAGAAAAAGACACTTATCATAAGATATCACTTATAGAGGGAATGTAAAAACCGCTACACTTGAACTGAATTACAAAACAGAACAGAGTCACACGTTTAGAAAACACACTATGGTTGCTGAACGGGAAAGGTGAGGTGGGGTGATGCATAAATCAAGGGTTTCAAATTAGCTCAGATACCGTTCCATAAACCCAATATGTAGTAGACAAGACCTACTCCTTGCTCAGTGAACTGGCCTCAACACCCCCTATTCACCGCACAAGAATATATCTGACTAGTAAGAATCTTCAAACCTATGTATTGATATCTCTCTGTAAGTGAGTCAATTGGGTGTAAAGCGGCCTAAACACAGCCGTGAAAAGCAGCTAAACCCCATTATAAAAATAAATTACTTTTCAAAACCCGTGAAACAAAGACAGTGAAAGAGAGAGAAATTCTTACAAAATTCGTTCAGGGGCTGTGATGCAACCTGGATTGACGATATCTAGACCCACAGCTGATTGAGACATAAGGGTGGACACTCTTGGGGCTGAGAGGTTTGGTGAGGTTGCGTGAGCCAACGCAGACCCTTTAAAGTAATACTGCATGGTACCCATCCCATGGGTCCCAAATCTCCAGGTTCAAGGGCATCTTCCTACGTCGAAAACAGGCATGAGAAACCCAGAAGATGGTACACCGTGTGATCGGGAAAGGTTTCTAAAACGCCCCTCATTTCTCATCTCCTTGTGCTCGGGTTCGCCATTCCAGCCGCTTTACTAGCCATCTCCCTCCTTGGAGAATCAGCACCTTTAATCTCCTGTTCCGTACAGGTTGCAATTTGTCCTGAGGATGAACGGCAAGAGGGGAACCAATGAGAGACTAGCTCTAGGGGTTGGGACAGGCACAGGTCACTCTATTTTCCCATCAGGAAGAAGAATTAACCACAAGCTCAGCCTGCCCCCCAGAACCAGAAGAGGGCCTGAAGCAATCCTGCACTTTTGCGGCCAGCTCCCAAAAAAGTGACTGGAAAAATGGAGCTCAGGGGCACTGCAATAAACAAACCTGCAGTTATAAACGATAACTCTCGTCCACAAATATATTGAGGGAAGGCAACGAAGCGGCTTTGAAAGCAAGGCAGAATTGCAGGAAACAGATTTCAGGAGGTAGATTCGAATCGCCTTGAAAGCACATGAAAAGCGGCAAAACGTGGACAATGATGCCCTTGGCCAAAAAGGGCGTATGCGTTTTTTCCTGAATATATTCAGGAAAAAACGCATACGCCCTTTGTGGCCAACCAAGCAACCGGGAAAGGCAAATCAGCGCTCCAAAGAAGTCTCGCTTCCCAGCGGGCAAAAGAGCCATGCGGAAAAAAGTGTCCAAACCAGAAATGCAGGACCGGCCATGGAGAAATGGGAGCCTTGCTACGCTGATGGGCAGGATGTAAATTGCCAACAGCCACTCTGGAGAAGTATACGGTGTGTCCTGAAACATCTAAAAAACACAGCTTGGAGAGCGTAGGGCACTTCCACTCATGGGCGTATAAATTGGGAAAACTAAAAATCAGCAAGACACAGGCACCCCAAAGTTTAGGGCTGCTCTGTTGACAAGAACCCCCACTTCATTACACCTTAAATATCCTAGGAAAGAGAAAAGTGGATAAAGAACTTGTGGTCCTCATGTACAATGGAATATCACTCAGCCATGAAATCCACGTCATAAGGCTAGTAGCAGCACGATGAGTGGATTTAGGTACAACGATTCTAAATGAAATAAGTCACACAGAAAAAGACATTTATCATAAGATATCAC
This sequence comes from Balaenoptera acutorostrata, assembly GCF_949987535.1. Taxonomy (NCBI): domain Eukaryota; kingdom Metazoa; phylum Chordata; class Mammalia; order Artiodactyla; family Balaenopteridae; genus Balaenoptera; species Balaenoptera acutorostrata. The sequence continues at coordinate 115,753,932 of NC_080072.1, forward strand.
TTATAGAGGGAATGTAAAAACCGCTACACTTGAACTGAATTACAAAACAGAACAGAGTCACACGTTTAGAAAACACACTATGGTTGCTGAACGGGAAAAGTGAGGTGGGGTGATGCATAAATCAAGGGTTTCAAATTAGCTCAGATACCGTTCCATAAACCCAATATGTAGTAGACAAGACCTACTCCTTGCTCAGTGAACTGGCCTCAACACCCCCTATTCACCGCACAAGAATATATCTGACTAGTAAGAATCTTCAAACCTATGTATTGATATCTCTCTGTAAGTGAGTCAATTGGGTGTAAAGCGGCCTAAACACAGCCGTGAAAAGCAGCTAAACCCCATTATAAAAATAAATTACTTTTCAAAACCCGTGAAACAAAGACAGTGAAAGAGAGAGAAATTCTTACAAAATTAGTTCAGGGGCTGTGATGCAACCTGGATTGACCATATCTAGACCCACAGCTGATTGAGACATAAGGGTGGACACTCTTGGGGCTGAGAGTTTTGGTGAGGTTGCGTGAGCCAACGCAGACCCTTTAAAGTATTACTGCATGGTACCCATCCCATGGGTCCCAAATCTCCAGGTTCAAGGGCATCTTCCTACGTCGAAAACATGCATGAGAAACCCAGAAGATGGTACACCGTGTGATCGGGAAAGGTTTCTAAAACGCCCCTCATTTCTCATCTCCTTGTGCTCGGGTTCGCCATTCCAGCCGCTTTACTAGCCATCTCCCTCCTTGGAGAATCAGCACCTTTAATCTCCTGTTCCGTACAGGTTGCAATTTGTCCTGAGGATGAACGGCAAGAGGGGAACCAATGAGAGACTAGCTCTAGGGGTTGGGACAGGCACAGGTCACTCTATTTTCCCATCAGGGAGAAGAATTAACCACAAGCTCAGCCTGCCCCCCAGAACCAGAAGAGGGCCTGAAGCAATCCTGCACTTTTGCGGCCAGCTCCCAAAAAAGTGACTGGAAAAATGGAGCTCAGGGGCACTGCAATAAACAAACCTGCAGTTATAAACGATAACTCTCGTCCACAAATATATTGAGGGAAGGCAACGAAGAGGCTTTGAAAGCAAGGCAGAATTGCAGGAAACAGATTTCAGGAGGTAGATTCGAATCGCCTTGAAAGCACATGAAAAGCGGCAAAACGTGGACAATGATGCCCTTGGCCAAAAAGGGCGTATGCGTTTTTTCCTGAATATATTCAGGAAAAAACGCATACGCCCTTTTTGGCCAACCAAGCAACCGGGAAAGGCAAATCAGCGCTCCAAAGAAGTCTCGCTTCCCAGCGGGCAAAAGAGCGATGCGGAAAAAGGTGTCCAAACCAGAAATGCAGGACCGGCCATGGAGAAATGGGAGCCTTGCTATGCTGATGGGCAGGATGTAAATTGCCAACAGCCACTCTGGAGAAGTGTACGGTGTGTCCTGAAACATCTAAAAAACACAGCTTGGAGAGCATAGGGCACTTCCACTCATGGGCGTATAAATTGGGAAAACTAAAAATCAGCAAGACACAGGCACCCCAAAGTTTAGGGCTGCTCTGTTGACAAGAACCCCCACTTCATTACACCTTAAATATCCTAGGAAAGAGAAAAGTGGATAAAGAACTTGTGGTCCTCATGTACAATGGAATATCACTCAGCCATGAAATCCACGTCATAAGGCTAGTAGCAGCACGATGAGTGGATTTAGGCACGATGTTTCTTAGTGAAATAAGTCACACAGAAAAAGACACTTATCATAAGATATCACTTACAGAGGTAATGTAAAAACCGCTACACTTGAACTGAATTACAAAACAGAACAGAGTCACACGTTTAGAAAACACACTATGGTTGCTGAACGGGAAAGGTGAGGTGGGGTGATGCATAAATCAAGGGTTTCAAATTACCTCAGATACCGTTCCATAAACCCAATATCTAGTAGACAAGACCTACTCCTTGCTCAGTGAACTGGCCTCAACACCCCCTATTCACCGCACAAGAATATATCTGACTAGTAAGAATCTTCAAACCTATGTATTGATATCTCTCTGTAAGTGAGTCAATTGGGTGTAAAGCGGCCTAAACACAGCCGTGAAAAGCAGCTAAACCCCATTATAAAAATAAATTACTTTTCAAAACCCGTGAAACAAAGACAGTGAAAGAGAGAGAAATTCTTACAAAATTCGTTCAGGGGCTGTGATGCAACCTGGATTGACCATATCTAGACCCACAGCTGATTGAGACATAAGGGTGGACACTCTTGGGGCTGAGAGGTTTGGTGAGGTTGCGTGAGCCAACGCAGACCCTTTAAAGTAATACTGCATGGTACCCATCCCATGGGTCCCAAATCTCCAGGTTCAAGGGCATCTTCCTACGTCGAAAACATGCATGAGAAACCCAGAAGATGGTACACCGTGTGACCGGGAAAGGTTTCTAAAACGCCCCTCATTTCTCATCTCCTTGTGCTCGGGTTCGCCATTCCAGCCGCTTTACTAGCCATCTCCCTCCTTGGAGAATCAGCACCTTTAATCTCCTGTTCCGTACAGGTTGCAATTTGTCCTGAGGATGAACGGCAAGAGGGGAACCAATGAGAGACTAGCTCTAGGGGTTGTGACAGGCACAGGTCACTCTATTTTCCCATCAGGAAGAAGAATTAACCACAAGCTCAGCCTGCCCCCCAGAACCAGAAGAGGGCCTGAAGCAATCCTGCACTTTTGCGGCCAGCTCCCAAAAAAGTGACTGGAAAAATGGAGCTCAGGGGCACTGCAATAAACAAACCTGCAGTTATAAACGATAACTCTCGTCCACAAATATATTGAGGGAAGGCAACGAAGAGGCTTTGAAAGCAAGGCAGAATTGCAGGAAACAGATTTCAGGAGGTAGATTCGAATCGCCTTGAAAGCACATGAAAAGCGGCAAAACGTGGACAATGATGCCCTTGGCCAAAAAGCGCGTATGCGTTTTTTCCTGAATATATTCAGGAAAAAACGCATACGCCCTTTTTGGCCAACCAAGCAACCGGGAAAGGCAAATCAGCGCTCCAAAGAAGTCTCGCTTCCCAGCGGGCAAAAGGGCCATGCGGAAAAAAGTGTCCAAACCAGAAATGCAGGACCGGCCATGGAGAAATGGGAGCCTTGCTACGCTGATGGGCAGGATGTAAATTGCCAACAGCCACTCTGGAGAAGTGTACGGTGTGTCCTGAAACATCTAAAAAACACAGCTTGGAGAGCATAGGGCACTTCCACTCATGGGCGTATAAATTGGGAAAACTAAAAATCAGCAAGACACAGGCACCCCAAAGTTTAGGGCTGCTCTGTTGACAAGAACCCCCACTTCATTACACCTTAAATATCCTAGGAAAGAGAAAAGTGGATAAAGAACTTGTGGTCCTCATGTACAATGGAATATCACTCAGCCATGAAATCCACGTCATAAGGCTAGTAGCAGCACGATGAGTGGATTTAGGTACGACGATTCTAAATGAAATAAGTCACACAGAAAAAGACACTTATCATAAGATATCACTTATAGAGGGAATGTAAAAACCGCTACACTTGAACTGAATTACAAAACAGAACAGAGTCACACGTTTAGAAAACACACTATGGTTGCTGAACGGGAAAGGTGAGGTGGGGTGATGCATAAATCAAGGGTTTCAAATTAGCTCAGATACCGTTCCATAAACCCAATATCTAGTAGACAAGACCTACTCCTTGCTCAGTGAACTGGCCTCAACACCCCCTATTCACCGCACAAGAATATATCTGACTAGTAAGAATCTTCAAACCTATGTATTGATATCTCTCTGTAAGTGAGTCAATTGGGTTTAAGCGTCCTAAACACAGCCGTGAAAAGCAGCTAAACCCCATTATAAAAATAAATTACTTTTCAAAACCCGTGAAACAAAGACAGTGAAAGAGAGAGAAATTCTTACAAAATTCGTTCAGGGGCTGTGATGCAACCTGGATTGACCATATCTAGACTCACAGCTGATTGAGACATAAGGGTGGACACTCTTGGGGCTGAGAGTTTTGGTGAGGTTGCATGAGCCAACGCAGACCCTTTAAAGTAATACTGCATGGTACCCATCCCATGGGTCCCAAATCTCCAGGTTCAAGGGCATCTTCCTACGTCGAAAACATGCATGAGAAACCCAGAAGATGGTACACCGTGTGATCGGGAAAGGTTTCTAAAACGCCCCTCATTTCTCATCTCCTTGTGCTCGCGTTCGCCATTCCAGCCGCTTTACTAGCCATCTCCCTCATTGGAGAATCAGCACCTTTAATCTCCTGTTCCGTACAGGTTGCAATTTGTCCTGAGGATGAACGGGAAGAGGGGAACCAATGAGAGACTAGCTCTAGTGGTTGAGACAGGCACAGGTCCCTCTATTTTCCCATCAGGAAGAAGAATTAAGCACAAGCTCAGCCTGCCCTCCAGAACCAGAAGAGGGCCTGAAGCAATCCTGCGCTTTTGCGGCCAGCTCCCAAAAAAGCGAGATGAAAAATGGAGCTCAGGGGCACTGCAATTCAAAAACCTGCAGAGTTTTAAATGATACCTCTCGTCCACAAATATATTAAGGGAAGGCAACGAAGAGGCTTTGAAAGCAAGGCAGAATTGCAGGAAACAGATTTCAGGAGGTAGATTCGAATCGCCTTGAAAGCACATGAAAAGCGGCAAAACGTGGACAATGATGCCCTTGGCCAAAAAGGGCGTATGCGTTTTTTCCTGAATATATTCAGGAAAAAACGCATACGCCCTTTTTGGCCAACCAAGCAACCTGGAAAGGCCAATCAGCGCTCCAAAGAAGTCTCGCTTCCCAGCGGGCAAAAGGGCCATGCGGAAAAAAGTGTCCAAACCAGAAGTGCAGGACCGGCCATGGAGAAATGGGAGCCTTGCTACGCTGATGGGTGGGATGTAAATTGCCAACAGCCACTCTGGAGAAGTGTACGGTGTGTTCTGAAACATCTAAAAAACACAGCTTGGAGAGCATAGGGCACTTCCACTCATGGGCGTATAAGTTGGGAAAACTAAAAATCAGCAAGACACAGGCACCCCAAAGTTTAGGGCTGCTCTGTTGACAAGAACCCCCACTTCATTACACCTTAAATATCCTAGGAAAGAGAAAAGTGGATAAAGAACTTGTGGTCCTCATGTACAATGGAATATCACTCAGCCATGAAATCCACGTCATAAGGCTAGTAGCAGCACGATGAGTGGATTTAGATACGACGATTCTAAATGAAATAAGTCACACAGAAAAAGACACTTATCATAAGATATCACTTATAGAGGGAATGTAAAAACCGCTACACTTGAACTGAATTACAAAACAGAACAGAGTCACACGTTTAGAAAACACACTATGGTTGCTGAACGGGAAAGGTGAGGTGGGGTGATGCATAAATCAAGGGTTTCAAATTAGCTCAGATACCGTTCCATAAACCCAATATCTAGTAGACAAGACCTACTCCTTGCTCAGTGAACTGGCCTCAACACCCCCTATTCACCGCACAAGAATATATCTGACTAGTAAGAATCTTCAAACCTATGTATTGATATCTCTCTGTAAGTGAGTCAATTGGGTGTAAGCGTCCTAAACACAGCCGTGAAAAGCAGCTAAACCCCATTATAAAAATAAATTACTTTTCAAAACCCGTGAAACAAAGACAGTGAAAGAGAGAGAAATTCTTACAAAATTCGTTCAGGGGCTGTGATGCAACCTGGATTGACCATATCTAGACCCACAGTTGATTGAGACATAAGGGTGGACACTCTTGGGGCTGAGAGGTTTGGTGAGGTTGCGTGAGCCAACGCAGACCCTTTAAAGTAATACTGCATGGTACCCATCCCATGGGTCCCAAATCTCCAGGTTCAAGGGCATCTTCCTACGTCGAAAACATGCATGAGAAACCCAGAAGATGGTACACCGTGTGATCGGGAAAGGTTTCTAAAACGCCCCTCATTTCTCATCTCCTTGTGCTCGGGTTCGCCATTCCAGCCGCTTTACTAGCCATCTCCCTCCTTGGAGAATCAGCACCTTTAATCTCCTGTTCCGTACAGGTTGCAATTTGTCCTGAGGATGAACGGCAAGAGGGGAACCAATGAGAGACTAGCTCTAGGGGTTGGGACAGGCACAGGTCACTCTATTTTCCCATCAGGAAGAAGAATTAACCACAAGCTCAGCCTGCCCCCCAGAACCAGAAGAGGGCCTGAAGCAATCCTGCACTTTTGCGGCCAGCTCCCAAAAAAGTGACTGGAAAAATGGAGCTCAGGGGCACTGCAATAAACAAACCTGCAGTTATAAACGATAACTCTCGTCCACAAATATATTGAGGGAAGGCAACGAAGAGGCTTTGAAAGCAAGGCAGAATTGCAGGAAACAGATTTCAGGAGGTAGATTCGAATCGCCTTGAAAGCACATGAAAAGCGGCAAAACGTGGACAATGATGCCCTTGGCCAAAAAGGGCGTATGCGTTTTTTCCTGAATATATTCAGGAAAAAACGCATACGCCCTTTTTGGCCAACCAAGCAACCGGGAAAGGCAAATCAGCGCTCCAAAGAAGTCTCGCTTCCCAGCGGGCAAAAGGGCCATGCGGAAAAAAGTGTCCAAACCAGAAATGCAGGACCGGCCATGGAGAAATGGGAGCCTTGCTACGCTGATGGGCAGGATGTAAATTGCCAACAGCCACTCTGGAGAAGTGTACGGTGTGTCCTGAAACATCTAAAAAACACAGCTTGGAGAGCATAGGGCACTTCCACTCATGGGCGTATAAATTGGGAAAACTAAAAATCAGCAAGACACAGGCACCCCAAAGTTTAGGGCTGCTCTGTTGACAAGAACCCCCACTTCATTACACCTTAAATATCCTAGGAAAGAGAAAAGTGGATAAAGAACTTGTGGTCCTCATGTACAATGGAATATCACTCAGCCATGAAATCCACGTCATAAGGCTAGTAGCAGCACGATGAGTGGATTTAGGTACGACGATTCTAAATGAAATAAGTCACACAGAAAAAGACACTTATCATAAGATATCACTTATAGAGGGAATGTAAAAACCGCTACACTTGAACTGAATTACAAAACAGAACAGAGTCACACGTTTAGAAAACACACTATGGTTGCTGAACGGGAAAGGTGAGGTGGGGTGATGCATAAATCAAGGGTTTCAAATTAGCTCAGATACCGTTCCATAAACCCAATATCTAGTAGACAAGACCTACTCCTTGCTCAGTGAACTGGCCTCAACACCCCCTATTCACCGCACAAGAATATATCTGACTAGTAAGAATCTTCAAACCTATGTATTGATATCTCTCTGTAAGTGAGTCAATTGGGTGTAAGCGTCCTAAACACAGCCGTGAAAAGCAGCTAAACCCCATTATAAAAATAAATTACTTTTCAAAACCCGTGAAACAAAGACAGTGAAAGAGAGAGAAATTCTTACAAAATTCGTTCAGGGGCTGTGATGCAACCTGGATTGACCATATCTAGACTCACAGCTGATTGAGACATAAGGGTGGACACTCTTGGGGCTGAGAGTTTTGGTGAGGTTGCATGAGCCAACGCAGACCCTTTAAAGTAATACTGCATGGTACCCATCCCATGGGTCCCAAATCTCCAGGTTCAAGGGCATCTTCCTACGTCGAAAACATGCATGAGAAACCCAGAAGATGGTACACCGTGTGATCGGGAAAGGTTTCTAAAACGCCCCTCATTTCTCATCTCCTTGTGCTCGCGTTCGCCATTCCAGCCGCTTTACTAGCCATCTCCTTCATTGGAGAATCAGCACCTTTAATCTCCTGTTCCGTACAGGTTGCAATTTGTCCTGAGGATGAACGGGAAGAGGGGAACCAATGAGAGACTAGCTCTAGTGGTTGAGACAGGCACAGGTCCCTCTATTTTCCCATCAGGAAGAAGAATTAAGCACAAGCTCAGCCTGCCCTCCAGAACCAGAAGAGGGCTGGAAGCAATCCTGCGCTTTTGCGGCCAGCTCCCAAAAAAGCGAGATGAAAAATGGAGCTCAGGGGCACTGCAATTCAAAAACCTGCAGAGTTTTAAATGATACCTCTCGTCCACAAATATATTAAGGGAAGGCAACGAAGAGGCTTTGAAAGCAAGGCAGAATTGCAGGAAACAGATTTCAGGAGGTAGATTCGAATCGCCTTGAAAGCACATGAAAAGCGGCAAATCGTGGACAATGATGCCCTTGGCCAAAAAGGGCGTATGCGTTTTTTCCTGAATATATTCAGGAAAAAACGCATACGCCCTTTTTGGCCAACCAAGCAACCTGGAAAGGCCAATCAGCGCTCCAAAGAAGTCTCGCTTCCCAGCGGGCAAAAGGGCCATGCGGAAAAAAGTGTCCAAACCAGAAGTGCAGGACCGGCCATGGAGAAATGGGAGCCTTGCTACGCTGATGGGTGGGATGTAAATTGCCAACAGCCACTCTGGAGAAGTGTACGGTGTGTTCTGAAACATCTAAAAAACACAGCTTGGAGAGCATAGGGCACTTCCACTCATGGGCGTATAAGTTGGGAAAACTAAAAATCAGCAAGACACAGGCACCCCAAAGTTTAGGGCTGCTCTGTTGACAAGAACCCCCACTTCATTACACCTTAAATATCCTAGGAAAGAGAAAAGTGGATAAAGAACTTGTGGTCCTCATGTACAATGGAATATCACTCAGCCATGAAATCCACGTCATAAGGCTAGTAGCAGCACGATGAGTGGATTTAGATACGACGATTCTAAATGAAATAAGTCACACAGAAAAAGACACTTATCATAAGATATCACTTATAGAGGGAATGTAAAAACCGCTACACTTGAACTGAATTACAAAACAGAACAGAGTCACACGTTTAGAAAACACACTATGGTTGCTGAACGGGAAAGGTGAGGTGGGGTGATGCATAAATCAAGGGTTTCAAATTAGCTCAGATACCGTTCCATAAACCCAATATCTAGTAGACAAGACCTACTCCTTGCTCAGTGAACTGGCCTCAACACCCCCTATTCACCGCACAAGAATATATCTGACTAGTAAGAATCTTCAAACCTATGTATTGATATCTCTCTGTAAGTGAGTCAATTGGGTGTAAGCGTCCTAAACACAGCCGTGAAAAGCAGCTAAACCCCATTATAAAAATAAATTACTTTTCAAAACCCGTGAAACAAAGACAGTGAAAGAGAGAGAAATTCTTACAAAATTCGTTCAGGGGCTGTGATGCAACCTGGATTGACCATATCTAGACCCACAGTTGATTGAGACATAAGGGTGGACACTCTTGGGGCTGAGAGGTTTGGTGAGGTTGCGTGAGCCAACGCAGACCCTTTAAAGTAATACTGCATGGTACCCATCCCATGGGTCCCAAATCTCCAGGTTCAAGGGCATCTTCCTACGTCGAAAACAGGCATGAGAAACCCAGAAGATGGTACACCGTGTGATCGGGAAAGGTTTCTAAAACGCCCCTCATTTCTCATCTCCTTGTGCTCGGGTTCGCCATTCCAGCCGCTTTACTAGCCATCTTCCTCCTTGGAGAATCAGCACCTTTAATCTCCTGTTCCGTACAGGTTGCAATTTGTCCTGAGGATGAACGGCAAGAGGGGAACCAATGAGAGACTAGCTCTAGGGGTTGGGACAGGCACAGGTCACTCTATTTTCCCATCAGGAAGAAGAATTAACCACAAGCTCAGCCTGCCCCCCAGAACCAGAAGAGGGCCTGAAGCAATCCTGCACTTTTGCGGCCAGCTCCCAAAAAAGTGACTGGAAAAATGGAGCTCAGGAGCACTGCAATAAACAAACCTGCAGTTATAAACGATAACTCTCGTCGACAAATATATTGAGGGAAGGGAACGAAGAGGCTTTGAAAGCAAGGCAGAATTGCAGGAAACAGATTTCAGGAGGTAGATTCGAATCGCCTTGAAAGCACATGAAAAGCGGCAAAACGTGGACAATGATGCCCTTGGCCAAAAAGGGCGTATGCGTTTTTTCCTGAATATATTCAGGAAAAAACGCATACGCCCTTTTTGGCCAACCAAGCAACCGGGAAAGGCAAATCAGCGCTCCAAAGAAGTCTCGCTTCCCAGCGGGCAAAAGAGCCATGCGGAAAAAAGTGTCCAAACCAGAAATGCAGGACCGGCCATGGAGAAATGGGAGCCTTGCTACGCTGATGGGCAGGATGTAAATTGCCAACAGCCACTCTGGAGAAGTATACGGTGTGTCCTGAAACATCTAAAAAACACAGCTTGGAGAGCATAGGGCACTTCCACTCATGGGCGTATAAATTGGGAAAACTAAAAATCAGCAAGACACAGGCACCCCAAAGTTTAGGGCTGCTCTGTTGACAAGAACCCCCACTTCATTACACCTTAAATATCCTAGGAAAGAGAAAAGTGGATAAAGAACTTGTGGTCCTCATGTACAATGGAATATCACTCAGCCATGAAATCCACGTCATAAGGCTAGTAGCAGCACGATGAGTGGATTTAGGTACGACGATTCTAAATGAAATAAGTCACACAGAAAAAGACACTTATCATAAGATATCACTTATAGAGGGAATGTAAAAACCGCTACACTTGAACTGAATTACAAAACAGAACAGAGTCACACGTTTAGAAAACACACTATGGTTGCTGAACGGGAAAGGTGAGGTGGGGTGATGCATAAATCAAGGGTTTCAAATTATCTCAGATACCGTTCCATAAACCCAATATGTAGTAGACAAGACCTACTCCTTGCTCAGTGAACTGGCCTCAACACCCCCTATTCACCGCACAAGAATATATCTGACTAGTAAGAATCTTCAAACCTATGTATTGATATCTCTCTGTAAGTGAGTCAATTGGGTGTAAGCGTCCTAAACACAGCCGTGAAAAGCAGCTAAACCCCATTATAAAAATAAATTACTTTTCAAAACCCGTGAAACAAAGACAGTGAAAGAGAGAGAAACTCTTACAAAATTCGTTCAGGGGCTGTGATGCAACCTGGATTGACCATATCTAGACCCACAGCTGATTGAGACATAAGGGTGGACAATCTTGGGGCTGAGAGGTTTGGTGAGGTTGCGTGAGCCAACGCAGTCCCTTTAAAGTAATACTGCATGGTACCCATCCCATGGGTCCCAAATCTCCAGGTTCAAGGGCATCTTCCTACGTCGAAAACATGCATGAGAAACCCAGAAGATGGTACACCGTGTGATCGGGAAAGGTTTCTAAAACGCACCGCATTTCTCATCTCCTTGTGCTCGGGTTCGCCATTCCAGCCGCTTTACTAGCCATCTCCCTCCTTAGAGAATCAGCACCTTTAATCTCCTGTTCCGTACAGGTTGCAATTTGTCCTGAGGATGAACGGGAAGAGGGGAACCAATGAGAGACTAGCTCTAGGGGTTGGGACAGGCACAGGTCACTCTATTTTCCCATCAGGAAGAAGAATTAACCACAAGCTCAGCCTGCCCCCCAGAACCAGAAGAGGGCCTGAAGCAATCCTGCACTTTTGCGGCCAGCTCCCGAAAAAGCGACTGGAAAAATGGAGCTCAGAGGCACTGCAATAAACAAACCTGCAGAGTTATAAACGATAACTCTCGTCCACAAATATATTGAGGGAAGGCAACGAAGAGGCTTTGAAAGCAAGGCAGAATTGCAGGAAACAGATTTCAGGAGGTAGATTCGAATCGCCTTGAAAGCACATGAAAAGCGGCAAAACGTGGACAATGATGCCCTTGGCCAAAAAGGGCGTATGCGTTTTTTCCTGAATATATTCAGGAAAAAACGCATACGCCCTTTTTGGCCAACCAAGCCACCTGGAAAGGCAAATCAGCGCTCCAAAGAAGTCTCGCTTCCCAGCGGGCAAAAGGGCCATGCGGAAAAAAGTGTCCAAACCAGAAATGCAGGACCGGCCATGGAGAAATGGGAGCCTTGCTACGCTGATGGGCGGAATGTAAATTGCCAACAGCCACTCTGGAGAAGTGTACGGTGTGTCCTGAAACATCTAAAAAACACAGCTTGGAGAGCATAGGGCACTTCCACTCATGGGCGTATAAATTGGGAAAACTAAAAATCAGCAAGACACAGGCAGCCCAAAGTTTAGGGCTGCTCTGTTGATAAGAACCCCCACTTCATTACACCTTAAATATCCTAGGAAAGAGAAAAGTGGATAAAGAACTTGTGGTCCTCATGTACAATGGAATATCACTCAGCCATGAAATCCACGTCATAAGGCTAGTAGCAGCACGATGAGTGGATTTAGGTACGACGATTCTAAATGAAATAAGTCACACAGAAAAAGACACTTATCATAAGATATCACTTATAGAGGGAATGTAAAAACCGCTACACTTGAACTGAATTACAAAACAGAACAGAGTCACACGTTTAGAAAACACACTATGGTTGCTGAACGGGAAAGTTGAGGTGGGGTGATGCATTAATCAAGGGTTTCAAATTAGCTCAGATACCGTTCCATAAACCCAATATGTAGTAGACAAGACCTACTCCTTGCTCAGTGAACTGGCCTCAACAACCCCTATTCACCGCACAAGAATATATCTGACTAGTAAGAATCTTCAAACCTATGTACTGATATCTCTCTGTAAGTGAGTCAAGAGAGTGTAAAGCGGCCTAAACACAGCCGTGAAAAGCAGCTAAACCCCATTATAAAAATAAATTACTTTTCAAAACCCGTGATACAAAGACAGTGAAAGAGAGAAAAATTCTTACAAAATTCGTTCAGGGGATGTGATGCAACCTGGATTGACCATATCTATATCCACAGGTGATTGAGTCATAACGGTGGACACTCTTGCGGCTGAGAGCTTTGGTGAGGTGGGCTGAGCCAACGCAGACTCTTTAAAATAATAATGCATGTACCCATCCCAATGTTCCCAAATCTCCAGGTTCAAGGGCATCTTCCTACATCGAAAACATGCATGAGAATCCCAGAAGATGGTACACCGTGTGATCGGGAAAGGTTTCTAAAACGCACCTCATTTCTCATCTCCTTGGCTCGGGTTCGCCATTCCAGCCGCTTTACTAGCCATCTCCCTTTTTGGAGAATCAGCACCTTTAACCTCCTGTTCCATACAGGTTGCAATTTGTCCTGAGGATGAACGGGAAGAGGGGGAACCAATGAGAGACTAGCTCTAGGGATTGGGACAGGCACAGGTCACTCTATTTTCCCATCAGGAAGAAGAATTAACCACAAGCTCAGCCTGCCCCCCAGAACCAGAAGAGGGCCTGAACCAATCCTGCACTTTTGCGGCCAGCTCCCCGAAAAGCGTGTTGAATAATGGAGCTCAGGGGCACTGCAATTCACAGACCTGCAGAGTTATAAATGATAACTCTCGTCCACAAATATATTGAGGGAATGCAACGAAGAGGCTTTGAAAGCAAGGCAGAATTGCAGGAAACAGATTTCTGGAGGTAGATTCGAATCGCCGTGAAAGCACAAGAAAAGCGGCAAAACGTGGACAATGATGCCCTTGGCCAAATAGGGCGTATGCGTTGTTTCCTGAATATATTCAGGAAACAACGCATACGCCCTTTTTGGCCAACCAAGCAACCTGGAAAGGCAAATCAGCGCTCCAAAGAAGTCTCGCTTCCCAGCGGGCAAAAGGGCCATGCGGAAAAAAGTGTCCAAACCAGAAATGCAGGACCGGCCATAGAGAAATGGGACTCTTGCTACGCTGATGGGTGGGATGTAAATTGCCAACAGCCACTCTGGAGAAGTGTACGGTGTGTTCTGAAACATCTAAAAAACACAGCTTGGAAAGCATAGGGCACTTCCACTCATGGGCATATAAATTGGGAAAACTAAAATCAGCAAGACACAGGCACCCCAAAGTTTAGGGTTGGTCTGTTGACAAGAACCCCCACTTCATTACAACTTAAATATCCTAGGAAAGAGAAAAGTAGATAAAGAAGTTGTGGTCCACATGTACAATGGAATATCACTCAGCCATGAAATCCACGTCATAAGGCTAGTAGCAGCACGATGAGTGGATTTAGGCACGATGTTTCTTAGTGAAATAAGTCACACAGAAAAAGACACTTATCATAAGATATCACTTACAGAGGTAATGTAAAAACCGCTACACTTGAACTGAATTACAAAACAGAACAGAGTCACACGTTCAGAAAACACACTATGGCTGCTGAACGGGAAAGGTGAGGTGGGGTGATGCATAAAACAAGGGTTTCAAATTAGCTCCGATTCCGTTCCATAAACCCAATAGGTAATAGACAAGACCTACTCCTTGCTCAGTGAACTGGACTCAACACCCCCTATTCACCGCACAAGAATATATCTGACTAGTAAGAATCTTCAAACCTATGTATTGATATCTCTCTGTAAGTGAGTCAATTAGGTGTAAAGCGGCCTAAACACAGCCGTGAAAAGCAGCTAAACCCTATTATAAAAATAAATTACTTTTCAAAACCCGTGAAACAAAGACAGTGAAAGAGAGAGAAATTCTTACAAAATTCGTTCAGGGGCTGTGATGCAACCTGGATTGACCATATCTAGACCCACAGCTGATTGAGACATAAGGGTGGACACTCTTGGGGCTGCGAGGTTTGGTGACGTTGGGTGAGCCAACGCAGACCCTTTAAAGTAATACTGCATGGTACCCATCCCATGGGTCCCAAATCTCCAGGTTCAAGGGCATCTTCCTACGTCGAAAACAGGCATGAGAAACCCAGAAGATGGTACACCGTGTGATCGGGAAAGGTTTCTAAAACGCCCCTCATTTCTCATCTCCTTGTGCTCGGGTTCGCCATTCCAGCCGCTTTACTAGCCATCTCCCTCCTTGGAGAATCAGCACCTTTAATCTCCTGTTCCGTACAGGTTGCAATTTGTCCTGAGGATGAACGGCAAGAGGGGAACCAATGAGAGACTAGCTCTAGGGGTTGGGACAGGCACAGGTCACTCTATTTTCCCATCAGGAAGAAGAATTAACCACAAGCTCAGCCTGCCCCCCAGAACCAGAAGAGGGCCTGAAGCAATCCTGCACTTTTGCGGCCAGCTCCCAAAAAAGTGACTGGAAAAATGGAGCTCAGGCGCACTGCAATAAACAAACCTGCAGTTATAAACGATAACTCTCGTCGACAAATATATTGAGGGAAGGCAACGAAGAGGCTTTGAAAGCAAGGCAGAATTGCAGGAAACAGATTTCAGGAGGTAGATTCGAATCGCCTTGAAAGCATATGAAAAGCGGCAAAACGTGGACAATGATGCCCTTGGCCAAAAAGGGCGTATGCGTTTTTTCCTGAATATATTCAGGAAAAAACGCATACGCCCTTTTTGGCCAACCAAGCAACCGGGAAAGGCAAATCAGCGCTCCAAAGAAGTCTCGCTTCCCAGCGGGCAAAAGAGCCATGCGGAAAAAAGTGTCCAAACCAGAAATGCAGGACCGGCCATGGAGAAATGGGAGCCTTGCTACGCTGATGGGCAGGATGTAAATTGCCAACAGCCACTCTGGAGAAGTATACGGTGTGTCCTGAAACATCTAAAAAACACAGCTTGGAGAGCATAGGGCACTTCCACTCATGGGCGTATAAATTGGGAAAACTAAAAATCAGCAAGACACAGGCACCCCAAAGTTTAGGGCTGCTCTGTTGACAAGAACCCCCACTTCATTACACCTTAAATATCCTAGGAAAGAGAAAAGTGGATAAAGAACTTGTGGTCCTCATGTACAATGGAATATCACTCAGCCATGAAATCCACGTCATAAGGCTAGTAGCAGCACGATGAGTGGATTTAGGTACGACGATTCTAAATGAAATAAGTCACACAGAAAAAGACACTTATCATAAGATATCACTTATAGAGGGAATGTAAAAACCGCTACACTTGAACTGAATTACAAAACAGAACAGAGTCACACGTTTAGAAAACACACTATGGTTGCTGAACGGGAAAGGTGAGGTGGGGTGATGCATAAATCAAGGGTTTCAAATTAGCTCAGATACCGTTCCATAAACCCAATATCTAGTAGACAAGACCTACTCCTTGCTCAGTGAACTGGCCTCAACACCCCCTATTCACCGCACAAGAATATATCTGACTAGTAAGAATCTTCAAACCTATGTATTGATATCTCTCTGTAAGTGAGTCAATTGGGTGTAAGCGTCCTAAACACAGCCGTGAAAAGCAGCTAAACCCCATTATAAAAATAAATTACTTTTCAAAACCCGTGAAACAAAGACAGTGAAAGAGAGAGAAACTCTTACAAAATTCGTTCAGGGGCTGTGATGCAACCTGGATTGACCATATCTAGACCCACAGCTGATTGAGACATAAGGGTGGACAATCTTGGGGCTGAGAGGTTTGGTGAGGTTGCGTGAGCCAACGCAGTCCCTTTAAAGTAATACTGCATGGTACCCATCCCATGGGTCCCAAATCTCCAGGTTCAAGGGCATCTTCCTACGTCGAAAACATGCATGAGAAACCCAGAAGATGGTACACCGTGTGATCGGGAAAGGTTTCTAAAACGCACCGCATTTCTCATCTCCTTGTGCTCGGGTTCGCCATTCCAGCCGCTTTACTAGCCATCTCCCTCCTTAGAGAATCAGCACCTTTAATCTCCTGTTCCGTACAGGTTGCAATTTGTCCTGAGGATGAACGGGAAGAGGGGAACCAATGAGAGACTAGCTCTAGGGTTTGGGACAGGCACAGGTCACTCTATTTTCCCATCAGGAAGAAGAATTAACCACAAGCTCAGCCTGCCCCCCAGAACCAGAAGAGGGCCTGAAGCAATCCTGCACTTTTGCGGCCAGCTCCCGAAAAAGCGACTGGAAAAATGGAGCTCAGAGGCACTGCAATAAACAAACCTGCAGAATTATAAACGATAACTCTCGTCCACAAATATATTGAGGGAAGGCAACGAAGAGGCTTTGAAAGCAAGGCAGAATTGCAGGAAACAGATTTCAGGAGGTAGATTCGAATCGCCTTGAAAGCACATGAAAAGCGGCAAAACGTGGACAATGATGCCCTTGGCCAAAAAGGGCGTATGCGTTTTTTCCTGAATATATTCAGGAAAAAACGCATACGCCCTTTTTGGCCAACCAAGCCACCTGGAAAGGCAAATCAGCGCTCCAAAGAAGTCTCGCTTCCCAGCGGGCAAAAGGGCCATGCGGAAAAAAGTGTCCAAACCAGAAATGCAGGACCGGCCATGGAGAAATGGGAGCCTTGCTACGCTGATGGGTGGGATGTAAATTGCCAACAGCCACTCTGGAGAAGTGTACGGTGTGTCCTGAAACATCTAAAAAACACAGCTTGGAGAGCATAGGGCACTTCCACTCATGGGCGTATAAATTGGGAAAACTAAAAATCAGCAAGACACAGGCACCCCAAAGTTTAGGGCTGCTCTGTTGACAAGAACCCCCACTTCATTACACCTTAAATATCCTAGGAAAGAGAAAAGTGGATAAAGAACTTGTGGTCCTCATGTACAATGGAATATCACTCAGCCATGAAATCCACGTCATAAGGCTAGTAGCAGCACGATGAGTGGATTTAGGTACGACGATTCTAAATGAAATAAGTCACACAGAAAAAGACACTTATCATAAGATATCACTTATAGAGGGAATGTAAAAACCGCTACACTTGAACTGAATTACAAAACAGAACAGAGTCACACGTTTAGAAAACACACTATGGTTGCTGAACGGGAAAGGTGAGGTGGGGTGATGCATAAATCAAGGGTTTCAAATTAGCTCAGATACCGTTCCATAAACCCAATATGTAGTAGACAAGACCTACTCCTTGCTCAGTGAACTGGCCTCAACACCCCCTATTCACCGCACAAGAATATATCTGACTAGTAAGAATCTTCAAACCTATGTATTGATATCTCTCTGTAAGTGAGTCAATTGGGTGTAAAGCGGCCTAAACACAGCCGTGAAAAGCAGCTAAACCCCATTATAAAAATAAATTACTTTTCAAAACCCGTGAAACAAAGACAGTGAAAGAGAGAGAAACTCTTACAAAATTCGTTCAGGGGCTGTGATGCAACCTGGATTGACCATATCTAGACCCACAGCTGATTGAGACATAAGGGTGGACACCCTTGGGGCTGAGAGGTTTGGTGAGGTTGCGTGAGCCAACGCAGACCCTTTAAAGTAATACTGCATGGTACCCATCCCATGGGTCCCAAATCTCCTGGTTCAAGGGTAACTTCCCACCTCGAAAACATGCATGAGAAACCCAGAAGATGGTACACCGTGTGATCGGGAAAGGTTTCTAAAACGCACCGCATTTCTCATCTCCTTGGCTCGGGTTCGCCATTCCAGCCACTTTACTAGCCATCTCCCTCCTTGGAGAATCAGCACCTTTAATCTCCTGTTCCATACAGGTTGCAATTTGTCCTGAGGATGAACGGGAAGAGGGGAACCAATGAGAGACTAGCTCTAGGGGTTGGGACAGGCACAGGTCACTCTATTTTCCCATCAGGAAGAAGAATTAACCACAAGCTCAGCCTCCCCCCAGAACCAGAAGAGGGCCTGAAGCAATCCTGCACTTTTGCGGCCAGCTCCCAAAAAAGAGACTGGAAAAATGGAGCTCAGGGGCACTGCAATTCACAAACCTGCAGAGTTATAAATGATAACTCTCATCCACAAATATATTGAGGGAAGGCAACGAAGAGGCTTTGAAAGCAAGGCAGAATTGCAGGAAACAGATTTCAGGAGGTAGATTCGAATCGCCTTGAAAGCACATGAAAAGCGGCAAAACGTGGACAATGATGCCCTTGGCCAAAAAGGGGGTATGCGTTTTTCCCTGAATATATTCAGGAAAAAAAGCATACGCCCTTTTTGGCCAACCAAGCAACCTGGAAAGGCAAATCAGCGCTCCAAAGAAGTCTCGCTTCCCAGCGGGCAAAAGGGCCATGCGGAAAAAAGTGTCCAAACCAGAAATGCAGGACCGGCCATGGAGAAATGGGAGCCTTGCTACGCTGATGGGCGGGATGTAAATTGCCAACAGCCACTCTGGAGAAGTGTACGGTGTGTCCTGAAACATCTAAAAAACACAGCTTGGAGAGCATAGGGCACTTCCACTCATGGGCGTATAAATTGGGAAAACTAAAAATCAGCAAGACACAGGCACCCCAAAGTTTACGGCTGCTCTGTTGACAAGAACCCCCACTTCATTACACCTTAAATATCCTAGGAAAGAGAAAAGTGGATAAAGAACTTGTGGTCCTCATGTACAATGGAATATCACTCAGCCATGAAATCCACGTCATAAGGCTAGTAGCAGCACGATGAGTGGATTTAGGTACGACGATTCTAAATGAAATAAGTCACACAGAAAAAGACACTTATCATAAGATATCACTTATAGAGGGAATGTAAAAACCGCTACACTTGAACTGAATTACAAAACAGAACAGAGTCACACGTTTAGAAAACACACTATGGTTGCTGAACGGGAAAGGTGAGGTGGGGTGATGCATAAATCAAGGGTTTCAAATTATCTCAGATACCGTTCCATAAACCCAATATGTAGTAGACAAGACCTACTCCTTGCTCAGTGAACTGGCCTCAACACCCCCTATTCACCGCACAAGAATATATCTGACTAGTAAGAATCTTCAAACCTATGTATTGATATCTCTCTGTAAGTGAGTCAATTGGGTGTAAAGCGGCCTAAACACAGCCGTGAAAAGCAGCTAAACCCCATTATAAAAATAAATTACTTTTCAAAACCCGTGAAACAAAGACAGTGAAAGAGAGAGAAACTCTTACAAAATTCGTTCAGGGGCTGTGATGCAACCTGGATTGACCATATCTAGACCCACAGCTGATTGAGACATAAGGGTGGACACTCTTGGGGCTGAGAGGTTTGGTGAGGTTGCGTGAGCCAACGCAGACCCTTTAAAGTAATACTGCATGGTACCCATCCCATGGGTCCCAAATCTCCAGGTTCAAGGGCATCTTCCTACGTCGAAAACATGCATGAGAAACCCAGAAGATGGTACACCGTGTGATCGGGAAAGGTTTCTAAAACGCCCCTCATTTCTCATCTCCTTGTGCTCGGGTTCGCCATTCCAGCCGCTTTCCTAGCCATCTCCCTCCTTAGAAAATCAGCACCTTTAATCTCCTGTTCCATACAGGTTGCAATTTGTCCTGAGGATGAACGGGAAGAGGGAAACCAATGAGAGACTAGCTCTAGGGGTTGGGACAGGCACAGGTCACTCTATTTTCCCATCAGGAAGAAGAATTAACCACAAGCTCAGCCTGCCCCCCAGAACCAGAAGAGGGCCTGAAGCAATCCTGCACTTTTGCGGCCAGCTCCCAAAAAAGTGACTGGAAAAATGGAGCTCAGGGGCACTGCAATTCACAAACCTGCAGAGTTATAAATGATAACTCTCGTCCACAAATATATTGAGGGAAGGCAACGAAGAGGCTTTGAAAGCAAGGCAGAATTGCAGGAAACAGATTTCAGGAGGTAGATTCGAATCGCCTTGAAAGCACATGAAAAGCGGCAAAACGTGGACAATGATGCCCTTGGCCAAAAAGGGCGTATGCGTTTTTTCCTGAATATATTCAGGAAAAAACGCATACGCCCTTTTTGGCCAACCAAGCCACCTGGAAAGGCAAATCAGCGCTCCAAAGAAGTCTCGCTTCCCAGCGGGCAAAAGGGCCATGCGGAAAAAAGTGTCCAAACCAGAAATGCAGGACCGGCCATGGAGAAATGGGAGCCTTGCTACGCTGATGGGCGGGATGTAAATTGCCAACAGCCACTCTGGAGAAGTGTACGGTGTGTCCTGAAACATCTAAAAAACACAGCTTGGAGAGCATAGGGCACTTCCACTCATGGGCGTATAAATTGGGAAAACTAAAAATCAGCAAGACACAGGCACCCCAAAGTTTACGGCTGCTCTGTTGACAAGAACCCCCACTTCATTACACCTTAAATATCCTAGGAAAGAGAAAAGTGGATACAGAAGTTGTGGTCCTCATGTACAATGGAATATCACTCAGCCATGAAATCCACGTCATAAGGCTAGTAGCAGCACGATGAGTGGATTTAGATATGACGATTCTAAATGAAATAAGTCACACAGAAAAAGACACTTATCATAAGATATCACTTATAGAGGGAATGTAAAAACCGCTACACTTGAACTGAATTACAAAACAAAACAGAGTCACACGTTTAGAAAACACACTATGGCTGCTGAACGGGAAAGGTGAGGTGGGGTGATGCATAAATCAAGGGTTTCAAATTATCTCAGATACCGTTCCATAAACCCAATATGTAGTAGACAAGACCTACTCCTTGCTCAGTGAACTGGCCTCAACACCCCCTATTCACCGCACAAGAATATATCTGACTAGTAAGAATCTTCAAACCTATGTATTGATATCTCTCTGTAAGTGAGTCAATTGGTGTAAAGCGGCCTAAACACAGCCGTGAAAAGCAGCTAAACCCCATTATAAAAATAAATTACTTTTCAAAACCCGTGAAACAAAGACAGTGAAAGAGAGAGAAATTCTTACAAAATTCGTTCAGGGGCTGTGATGCAACCTGGATTGACCATATCTAGACCCACAGCTGATTGAGACATAAGGGTGGACACTCTTGGGGCTGAGAGTTTTGGTGAGGTTGCGTGAGCCAACGCAGACCCTTTAAAGTAATACTGCATGGTACCCATCCCATGGGTCCCAAATCTCCAGGTTCAAGGGCATCTTCCTACATCGAAAACATGCATGAGAAACCCAGAAGATGGTACACCGTGTGATCGGGAAAGGTTTCTAAAACGCACCTCATTTCTCATCTCCTTGTGCTCGGGTTCGCCATTCCAGCCGCTTTACTAGCCATCTCCCTCCTTAGAGAATCAGCACCTTTAATCTCCTGTTCCGTACAGGTTGCAATTTGTCCTGAGGATGAACGGCAAGAGGGGAACCAATGAGAGACTAGCTCTAGGGGTTGGGACAGGCACAGGTCACTCTATTTTCCCATCAGGAAGAAGAATTAACCACAAGCTCAGCCTGCCCCCCAGAACCAGAAGAGGGCCTGAAGCAATCCTGCACTTTTGCGGCCAGCTCCCGAAAAAGCAACTGGAAAAATGGAGCTCAGAGGCACTGCAATAAACAAACCTGCAGAGTTATAAACGATAACTCTCGTCCACAAATATATTGAGGGAAGGCAACGAAGAGGCTTTGAAAGCAAGGCAGAATTGCAGGAAACAGATTTCAGGAGGTAGATTCGAATCGCCTTGAAAGCACATGAAAAGCGGCCAAACGTGGACAATGATGCCCTTGGCCAAAAAGGGCGTATGCGTCTTTTCCTGAATATATTCAGGAAAAAACGCATACGCCCTTTTTGGCCAACCAAGCCACCTGGAAAGGCAAATCAGCGCTCCAAAGAAGTCTCGCTTCCCAGCGGGCAAAAGGGCCATGCGGAAAAAAGTGTCCAAACCAGAAATGCAGGACCGGCCATGGAGAAATGGGAGCCTTGCTACGCTGATGGGCGGGATGTAAATTGCCAACAGCCACTCTGGAGAAGTGTACGGTGTGTCCTGAAACATCTAAAAAACACAGCTTGGAGAGCATAGGGCACTTCCACTCATGGGCGTATAAATTGGGAAAACTAAAAATCAGCAAGACACAGGCACCCCAAAGTTTAGGGCTGCTCTGTTGACAAGAACCCCCACTTCATTACACCTTAAATATCCTAGGAAAGAGAAAAGTGGATAAAGAACTTGTGGTCTTCATGTACAATGGAATATCACTCAGCCATGAAATCCACGTCATAAGGCTAGTAGTAGCACGATGAGTGGATTTAGGTACGACGATTCTAAATGAAATAAGTCACACAGAAAAAGACACTTATCATAAGATATCACTTATAGAGGGAATGTAAAAACCGCTACACTTGAACTGAATTACAAAACAGAACAGAGTCACACGTTTAGAAAACACACTATGGCTGCTGAACGGGAAAGGTGAGGTGGGGTGATGCATAAATCAAGGGTTTCAAATTAGCTCAGATACCGTTCCATAAACCCAATATGTAGTAGACAAGACCTACTCCTTGCTCAGTGAACTGGCCTCAACACCCCCTATTCACCGCACAAGAATATATCTGACTAGTAAGAATCTTCAAACCTATGTATTGATATCTCTCTGTAAGTGAGTCAATTGGGTGTAAAGCGGCCTAAACACAGCCGTGAAAAGCAGCTAAACCCCATTATAAAAATAAATTACTTTTCAAAACCCGTGAAACAAAGACAGTGAAAGAGAGAGAAATTCTTACAAAATTCGTTCAGGGGCTGTGATGCAACCTGGATTGACCATATCTAGACCCACAGCTGATTGAGACATAAGGGTGGACACTCTTGGGGCTGAGAGTTTTGGTGAGGTTGCGTGAGCCAACGCAGACCCTTTAAAGTAATACTGCATGGTACCCATCCCATGGGTCCCAAATCTCCAGGTTCAAGGGCATCTTCCTACGTCGAAAACATGCATGAGAAACCCAGAAGATGGTACACCGTGTGATCGGGAAAGGTTTCTAAAACGCCCCTCATTTCTCATCTCCTTGTGCTCGGGTTCGCCATTCCAGCCGCTTTACTAGCCATCTCCCTCCTTGGAGAATCAGCACCTTTAATCTCCTGTTCCGTACAGGTTGCAATTTGTCCTGAGGATGAACGGCAAGAGGGGAACCAATGAGAGACTAGCTCTAGGGGTTGGGACAGGCACAGGTCACTCTATTTTCCCATCAGGAAGAAGAATTAACCACAAGCTCAGCCTGCCCCCCAGAACCAGAAGAGGGCCTGAAGCAATCCTGCACTTTTACGGCCAGCTCCCAAAAAAGAGGCTGGAAAAATGGAGCTCAGGGGCACTGCAATTCAGAAACCTGCAGAGTTATAAATGATAACTCTCGTCCACAAATATATTGAGGGAAGGCAACGAAGAGGCTTTGAAAGCAAGGCAGAATTGCAGGCAACAGATTTCAGGAGGTAGATTCGAATCGCCTTGAAAGCACATGAAAAGCGGCAAAACGTGGACAATGATGCCCTTGGCCAAAAAGGGCGTATGCGTTTTTTCCTGAATATATTCAGGAAAAAACGCATACGCCCTTTTTGGCCAACCAAGCAACCGGGAAAGGCAAATCAGCGCTCCAAAGAAGTCTCGCTTCCCAGCGGGCAAAAGGGCCATGCGGAAAAAAGTGTCCAAACCACAAATGCAGGACTGGCCATGGAGAAATGGGAGCCTTGCTACGCTGATGGGCGGGATGTAAATTGCCAACAGCCACTCTGGAGAAGTGTACGGTGTGTCCTGAAACACCAAAAAACACAGCTTGGAGAGCATAGGGCACTTCCACTCATGGGCGTATAAATTGGGAAAACTAAAAATCAGCAAGACACAGGCACCCCAAAGTTTAGGGCTGCTCTGTTGACAAGAACCCCCACTTCATTACACCTTAAATATCCTAGGAAAGAGAAAAGTGGATACAGAACTTGTGGTCTTCATGTACAATGGAATATCACTCAGCCATGAAATCCACGTCATAAGGCTAGTAGCAGCACGATGATTGGATTTAGGTACGACGATTCTAAATGAAATAAGTCACGCAGAAAAAGACACTTATCATAAGATATCACTTATAGAGGGAATGTAAAAACCGCTACACTTGAACTGAATTACAAAACAGAACAGAGTCACACGTTTAGAAAACACACTATGGCTGCTGAACGGGAAAGGTGAGGTGGGGTGATGCATAAATCAAGGGTTTCAAATTATCTCAGATACCGTTCCATAAACCCAATATGTAGTAGACAAGACCTACTCCTTGCTCAGTGAACTGGCCTCAACACCCCCTATTCACCGCACAAGAATATATTTGACTAGTAAGAATCTTCAAACCTATGTATTGATATCTCTCTGTAAGTGAGTCAAGGGGGTGTAAAGCGGCCTAAACACAGCCGTGAAAAGCAGCTAAACCCCATTATAAAAATAAATTACTTTTCAAAACCCGTGAAACAAAGACAGTGAAAGAGAGAGAAATTCTTACAAAATTCGTTCAGGGGCTGTGATGCAACCTGGATTGACCATATCTAGACCCACAGCTGATTGAGACATAAGGGTGGACACTCTTGGGGCTGAGAGTTTTGGTGAGGTTGTGTGAGCCAACGCAGACCCTTTAAAGTAATACTGCATGGTACCCATCCCATGGGTCCCAAATCTCCAGGTTCAAGGGCATCTTCCTACATCGAAAACATGCATGAGAAACCCAGAAGATGGTACACCGTGTGATCGGGAAAGGTTTCTAAAACGCCCCTCATTTCTCATCTCCTTGTGCTCGGGTTCGCCATTCCAGCCGCTTTACTAGCCATCTCCCTCCTTGGAGAATCAGCACCTTTAATCTCCTGTTCCGTACAGGTTGCAATTTGTCCTGAGGATGAACGGCAAGAGGGGAACCAATGAGAGACTAGCTCTAGGGGTTGGGACAGGCACAGGTCACTCTATTTTCCCATCAGGAAGAAGAATTAACCACAAGCTCAGCCTGCCCCCCAGAACCAGAAGAGGGCCTGAAGCAATCCTGCACTTTTGCGGCCAGCTCCCAAAAAAGAGGCTGGAAAAATGGAGCTCAGGGGCACTGCAATTCAGAAACCTGCAGAGTTATAAATGATAACTCTCGTCCACAAATATATTGAGGGAAGGCAACGAAGAGGCTTTGAAAGCAAGGCAGAATTGCAGGAAACAGATTTCAGGAGGTAGATTCGAATCGCCTTGAAAGCACATGAAAAGCGGCAAAACGTGGACAATGATGCCCTTGGCCAAAAAGGGCGTATGCGTTTTTTCCTGAATATATTCAGGAAAAAACGCATACGCCCTTTTTGGCCAACCAAGCCACCTGGAAAGGCAAATCAGCGCTCCAAAGAAGTCTCGCTTCCCAGCGGGCAAAAGGGCCATGCGGAAAAAAGTGTCCAAATCAGAAATGCAGGACCGGCCATGGAGAAATGGGAGCCTTGCTACGCTGATGGGCGGGATGTAAATTGCCAACAGCCACTCTGGAGAAGTGTACGGTGTGTCCTGAAACATCTAAAAAACACAGCTTGGAGAGCATAGGGCACTTCCACTCATGGGCGTATAAATTGGGAAAACTAAAAATCAGCAAGACACAGGCACCCCAAAGTTTAGGGCTGCTCTGTTGACAAGAACCCCCACTTCATTACACCTTAAATATCCTAGGAAAGAGAAAAGTGGATAAAGAACTTGTGGTCTTCATGTACAATGGAATATCACTCAGCCATGAAATCCACGTCATAAGGCTAGTAGCAGCACGATGAGTGGATTTAGGTACGACGATTCTAAATGAAATAAGTCACACAGAAAAAGACACTTATCATAAGATATCACTTATAGAGGGAATGTAAAAACCGCTACACTTGAACTGAATTACAAAACAGAACAGAGTCACACGTTTAGAAAACACACTATGGCTGCTGAACGGGAAAGGTGAGGTGGGGTGATGCATAAATCAAGGGTTTCAAATTATCTCAGATACCGTTCCATAAACCCAATATGTAGTAGACAAGACCTACTCCTTGCTCAGTGAACTGGCCTCAACACCCCCTATTCACCGCACAAGAATATATCTGACTAGTAAGAATCTTCAAACCTATGTATTGATATCTCTCTGTAAGTGAGTCAATTGGGTGTAAAGCGGCCTAAACACAGCCGTGAAAAGCAGCTAAACCCCATTATAAAAATAAATTACTTTTCAAAACCCGTGAAACAAAGACAGTGAAAGAGAGAGAAATTCTTACAAAATTCGTTCAGGGGCTGTGATGCAACCTGGATTGACCATATCTAGACCCACAGCTGATTGAGACATAAGGGTGGACACTCTTGGGGCTGAGAGGTTTGGTGAGGTTGCGTGAGCCAACGCAGACCCTTTAAAGTAATACTGCATGGTACCCATCCCATGGGTCACAAATCTCCAGGTTCAAGGGCATCTTCCTACGTCGAAAACATGCATGAGAAACCCAGAAGATGGTACACCGTGTGATCGGGAAAGGTTTCTAAAACGCCCCTCATTTCTCATCTCCTTGTGCTCGGGTTCGCCATTCCAGCCGCTTTACTAGCCATCTCCCTCCTTGGAGAATCAGCACCTTTAATCTCCTGTTCCGTACAGGTTGCAATTTGTCCTGAGGATGAACGGCAAGAGGGGAACCAATGAGAGACTAGCTCTAGGGGTTGGGACAGGCACAGGTCACTCTATTTTCCCATCAGGAAGAAGAATTAACCACAAGCTCAGCCTGCCCCCCAGAACCAGAAGAGGGCCTGAAGCAATCCTGCACTTTTGCGGCCAGCTCCCAAAAAAGAGGCTGGAAAAATGGAGCTCAGGGGCACTGCAATTCAGAAACCTGCAGAGTTATAAATGATAACTCTCGTCCACAAATATATTGAGGGAAGGCAACGAAGAGGCTTTGAAAGCAAGGCAGAATTGCAGGAAACAGATTTCAGGAGGTAGATTCGAATCGCCTTGAAAGCACATGAAAAGCGGCAAAACGTGGACAATGATGCCCTTGGCCAAAAAGGGCGTATGCGTTTTTTCCTGAATATATTCAGGAAAAAACGCATACGCCCTTTTTGGCCAACCAAGCCACCTGGAAAGGCAAATCAGCGCTCCAAAGAAGTCTCGCTTCCCAGCGGGCAAAAGGGCCATGCGGAAAAAAGTGTCCAAACCAGAAATGCAGGACCGGCCATGGAGAAATGGGAGCCTTGCTACGCTGATGGGCGGGATGTAAATTGCCAACAGCCACTCTGGAGAAGTGTACGGTGTGTTCTGAAACATCTAAAAAACACAGCTTGGAGAGCATAGGGCACTTCCACTCATGGGCGTATAAATTGGGAAAACTAAAAATCAGCAAGACACAGGCACCCCAAAGTTTAGGGCTGCTCTGTTGACAAGAACCCCCACTTCATTACACCTTAAATATCCTAGGAAAGAGAAAAGTGGATAAAGAACTTGTGGTCTTCATGTACAATGGAATATCACTCAGCCATGAAATCCACGTCATAAGGCTATTAGCAGCACGATGAGTGGATTTAGGTACCACGATTCTAAATGAAATAAGTCACACAGAAAAAGACACTTATCATAAGATATCACTTATAGAGGGAATGTAAAAACCGCTACACTTGAACTGAATTACAAAACAGAACAGAGTCACACGTTTAGAAAACACACTATGGCTGCTGAACGGGAAAGGTGAGGTGGGGTGATGCATAAATCAAGGGTTTCAAATTAGCTCAGATACCGTTCCATAAACCCAATATGTAGTAGACAAGACCTACTCCTTGCTCAGTGAACTGGCCTCAACACCCCCTATTCACCGCACAAGAATATATCTGACTAGTAAGAATCTTCAAACCTATGTATTGATATCTCTCTGTAAGTGAGTCAATTGGGTGTAAGCGTCCTAAACACAGCCGTGAAAAGCAGCTAAACCCCATTATAAAAATAAATTACTTTTCAAAACCCGTGAAACAAAGACAGTGAAAGAGAGAGAAATTCTTACAAAATTCGTTCAGGGGCTGTGATGCAACCTGGATTGACCATATCTAGACTCACAGCTGATTGAGACATAAGGGTGGACACTCTTGGGGCTGAGAGTTTTGGTGAGGTTGCGTGAGCCAACGCAGACCCTTTAAAGTAATACTGCATGGTACCCATCCCATGGGTCCCAAATCTCCAGGTTCAAGGGCATCTTCCTACGTCGAAAACATGCATGAGAAACCCAGAAGATGGTACACCGTGTGATCGGGAAAGGTTTCTAAAACGCCCCTCATTTCTCATCTCCTTGTGCTCGCGTTCGCCATTCCAGCCGCTTTACTAGCCATCTCCCTCATTGGAGAATCAGCGCCTTTAATCTCCTGTTCCGTACAGGTTGCAATTTGTCCTGAGGATGAACGGGAAGAGGGGAACCAATGAGAGACTAGCTCTAGGGGTTGGGACAGGCACAGGTCACACTATTTTCCCATCAGGAATAATAATTAACCACAAGCTCAGCCTGCCCCCCAGAACCAGAAGAGGGCCTGAAGCAATCCTGCACTTTTGCGGCTAGCTCCCAAAAAAGAGACTGGAAAAATGGAGCTCAGGGGCACTGCAGTTCAGAAACCTGCAGAGTTATAAATGATAACTCTCGTCCACAAATATATTGAGGGAAGGCAACGAAGAGGCTTTGAAAGCAAGGCAGAATTGCAGGAAACAGATTTCAGGAGGTAGATTCGAATCGCCTTGAAAGCACATGAAAAGCGGCAAAACGTGGACAATGATGCCCTTGGCCAAAAAGGGCGTATGCGTTTTTTCCTGAATATATTCAGGAAAAAACGCATACGCCCTTTTTGGCCAACCAAGCCACCTGGAAAGGCAAATCAGCGCTCCAAAGAAGTCTCGCTTCCCAGCGGGCAAAAGGGCCATGCGGAAAAAAGTGTCCAAACCAGAAATGCAGGACCGGCCATGGAGAAATGGGAGCCTTGCTACGCTGATGGGCGGGATGTAAATTGCCAACAGCCACTCTGGAGAAGTGTACGGTGTGTCCTGAAACATCTAAAAAACACAGCTTGGAGAGCATAGGGCACTTCCACTCATGGGCGTATAAATTGGGAAAACTAAAAATCAGCAAGACACAGGCACCCCAAAGTTTAGGGCTGCTCTGTTGACAAGAACCCCCACTTCATTACACCTTAAATATCCTAGGAAAGAGAAAAGTGGATAAAGAACTTGTGGTCCTCATGTACAATGGAATATCACTCAGCCATGAAATCCACGTCATAAGGCTAGTAGCAGCACGATGAGTGGATTTAGGTGCGACGATTCTAAATGAAATAAGTCACACAGAAAAAGACACTTATCATAAGATATCACTTATACAGGGAATGTAAAAACCGCTACACTTGAACTGAATTACAAAACAGAACAGAGTCACACGTTTAGAAAACACACTATGGTTGCTGAACGGGAAAGGTGAGGTGGGGTGATGCATAAATCAAGGGTTTCAAATTAGCTCAGATACCGTTCCATAAACCCAATATCTAGTAGACAAGACCTACTCCTTGCTCAGTGAACTGGCCTCAACACCCCCTATTCACCGCACAAGAATATATCTGACTAGTAAGAATCTTCAAACCTATGTATTGATATCTCTCTGTAAGTGAGTCAATTGGGTGTAAAGCAGCCTAAACACAGCCGTGAAAAGCAGCTAAACCCCATTATAAAAATAAATTACTTTTCAAAACCCGTGAAACAAAGACAGTGAAAGAGAGAGAAATTCTTACAAAATTCGTTCAGGGGCTGTGATGCAACCTGGATTGACCATATCTAGACTCACAGCTGATTGAGACATAAGGGTGGACACTCTTGGGGCTGAGAGTTTTGGTGAGGTTGCGTGAGCCAACGCAGACCCTTTCAAGTAATACTGCATGGTACCCATCCCATGGGTCCGAAATCTCCAGGTTCAAGGGCATCTTCCTACGTCGAAAACATGCATGAGAAACCCAGAAGATGGTACACCGTGTGATCGGGAAAGGTTTCTAAAACGCCCCTCATTTCTCATCTCCTTGTGCTCGGGTTCGCCATTCCAGCCGCTTTACTAGCCATCTCCCTCCTTGGAGAATCAGCACCTTTAATCTCCTGTTCCGTACAGGTTGCAATTTGTCCTGAGGATGAACGGCAAGAGGGGAACCAATGAGAGACTAGCTCTAGGGGTTGGGACAGGCACAGGTCACTCTATTTTCCCATCAGGAAGAAGAATTAACCACAAGCTCAGCCTGCCCCCCAGAACCAGAAGAGGGCCTGAAGCAATCCTGCACTTTTGCGGCCAGCTCCCAAAAAAGTGACTGGAAAAATGGAGCTCAGGGGCACTGTAATAAACAAACCTGCAGAGTTATAAACGATAACTCTCGTCCACAAATATATCGAGGGAAGGCAACGAAGAGGCTTTGAAAGCAAGGCAGAATTGCAGGAAACAGATTTCAGGAGGTAGATTCGAATCGCCTTGAAAGCACATGAAAAGCGGCAAAACGTGGACAATGATGCCCTTGGCCAAAAAGGGCGTATGCGTTTTTTCCTGAATATATTCAGGATAAAACGCATACGCCCTTTTTGGCCAACCAAGCAACCTGGAAAGGCAAATCAGCGCTCAAAAGAAGTCTCGCTTCCCAGCGGGCAAAAGGGCCATGCGGAAAAAAGTGTCCAAACCAGAAATGCAGGACCAGCCATGGAGAAATGGGAGCCTTGCTACGCTGATGGGCGGGATGTAAATTACCAACAGCCACTCTGGAGAAGTGTACGGTGTGTCCTGAAACATCTAAAAAACACAGCTTGGAGAGCATAGGGCACTTCCACTCATGGGCGTATAAATTGGGAAAACTAAAAATCAGCAAGACACAGGCACCCCAAAGTTTAGGGCTGCTCTGTTGACAAGAACCCCCACTTCATTACAGCTTAAATATCCTAGGAAAGAGAAAAGTAGATAAAGAAGTTGTGATCCTCATGTACAATGGAATATCACTCAGCCATGAAATCCACGTCATAAGGCTAGTAGCAGCACGATGAGTGGATTTAGATACGACGATTCTAAATGAAATAAGTCACACAGAAAAAGACACTTATCATAAGATATCACTTATAGAGGGAATGTAAAAACTGCTACACTTCAACTGAATTACAAAACAGAACAGAGTCACACGTTTAGAAAACACACTATGGCTGCTGAACGGGAAAGGTGAGGTGGGGTGATGCATAAATCAAGGGTTTCAAATTAGCTCAGATACCGTTCCATAAACCCAATATGTAGTAGACAAGACCTTCTCCTTGCTCAGTGAACTGGCCTCAACACCCCCTATTCACCGCACAAGAATATATCTGACTAGTAAGAATCTTCAAACCTATGTATTGATATCTCTCTGTAAGTGAGTCAATTGGGTGTAAAGCGGCCTAAACACAGCCGTGAAAAGCAGCTAAACCCCATTATAAAAATAAATTACTTTTCAAAACCCGTGAAACAAAGACAGTGAAAGAGAGAGAAATTCTTACAAAATTCGTTCAGGGGCTGTGATGCAACCTGGATTGACCATATCTAGACCCACAGCTGATTGAGACATAAGGGTGGACACTCTTGGGGCTGAGAGTTTTGGTGAGGTTGCGTGAGCCAACGCAGACCCTTTCAAGTAATACTGCATGGTACCCATCCCATGGGTCCGAAATCTCCAGGTTCAAGGGCATCTTCCTACGTCGAAAACATGCATGAGAAACCCAGAAGATGGTACACCGTGTGATCGGGAAAGGTTTCTAAAACGCCCCTCATTTCTCATCTCCTTGTGCTCGGGTTCGCCATTCCAGCCGCTTTACTAGCCATCTCCCTCCTTGGAGAATCAGCACCTTTAATCTCCTGTTCCGTACAGGTTGCAATTTGTCCTGAGGATGAACGGCAAGAGGGGAACCAATGAGAGACTAGCTCTAGGGGTTGGGACAGGCACAGGTCACTCTATTTTCCCATCAGGAAGAAGAATTAACCACAAGCTCAGCCTGCCCCCCAGAACCAGAAGAGGGCCTGAAGCAATCCTGCACTTTTGCGGCCAGCTCCCAAAAAAGTGACTGGAAAAATGGAGCTCAGGGGCACTGTAATAAACAAACCTGCAGAGTTATAAACGATAACTCTCGTCCACAAATATATCGAGGGAAGGCAACGAAGAGGCTTTGAAAGCAAGGCAGAATTGCAGGAAACAGATTTCAGGAGGTAGATTCGAATCGCCTTGAAAGCACATGAAAAGCGGCAAAACGTGGACAATGATGCCCTTGGCCAAAAAGGGCGTATGCGTTTTTTCCTGAATATATTCAGGATAAAACGCATACGCCCTTTTTGGCCAACCAAGCAACCTGGAAAGGCAAATCAGCGCTCAAAAGAAGTCTCGCTTCCCAGCGGGCAAAAGGGCCATGCGGAAAAAAGTGTCCAAACCAGAAATGCAGGACCAGCCATGGAGAAATGGGAGCCTTGCTACGCTGATGGGCGGGATGTAAATTACCAACAGCCACTCTGGAGAAGTGTACGGTGTGTCCTGAAACATCTAAAAAACACAGCTTGGAGAGCATAGGGCACTTCCACTCATGGGCGTATAAATTGGGAAAACTAAAAATCAGCAAGACACAGGCACCCCAAAGTTTAGGGCTGCTCTGTTGACAAGAACCCCCACTTCATTACAGCTTAAATATCCTAGGAAAGAGAAAAGTAGATAAAGAAGTTGTGATCCTCATGTACAATGGAATATCACTCAGCCATGAAATCCACGTCATAAGGCTAGTAGCAGCACGATGAGTGGATTTAGATACGACGATTCTAAATGAAATAAGTCACACAGAAAAAGACACTTATCATAAGATATCACTTATAGAGGGAATGTAAAAACTGCTACACTTCAACTGAATTACAAAACAGAACAGAGTCACACGTTTAGAAAACACACTATGGCTGCTGAACGGGAAAGGTGAGGTGGGGTGATGCATAAATCAAGGGTTTCAAATTAGCTCAGATACCGTTCCATAAACCCAATATGTAGTAGACAAGACCTTCTCCTTGCTCAGTGAACTGGCCTCAACACCCCCTATTCACCGCACAAGAATATATCTGACTAGTAAGAATCTTCAAACCTATGTATTGATATCTCTCTGTAAGTGAGTCAATTGGGTGTAAAGCGGCCTAAACACAGCCGTGAAAAGCAGCTAAACCCCATTATAAAAATAAATTACTTTTCAAAACCCGTGAAACAAAGACAGTGAAAGAGAGAGAAATTCTTACAAAATTCGTTCAGGGGCTGTGATGCAACCTGGATTGACCATATCTAGACCCACAGCTGATTGAGACATAAGGGTGGACACTCTTGGGGCTGAGAGTTTTGGTGAGGTTGCGTGAGCCAACGCAGACCCTTTCAAGTAATACTGCATGGTACCCATCCCATGGGTCCCAAATCTCCAGGTTCAAGGGCATCTTCCTACGTCGAAAACATGCATGAGAAACCCAGAAGATGGTACACCGTGTGATCGGGAAAGGTTTCTAAAACGGCCCTCATTTCTCATCTCCTTGTGCTCGGGTTCGCCATTCCAGCCGCTTTACTAGCCATCTCCCTCCTTGGAGAATCAGCACCTTTAATCTCCTGTTCCGTACAGGTTGCAATTTGTCCTGAGGATGAACGGCAAGAGGGGAACCAATGAGAGACTAGCTCTAGGGGTTGGGACAGGCACAGGTCACTCTATTTTCCCATCAGGAAGAAGAATTAACCACAAGCTCAGCCTGCCCCCCAGAACCAGAAGAGGGCCTGAAGCAATCCTGCACTTTTGCGGCCAGCTCCCAAAAAAGCGACTGGAAAAATGGAGCTCAGGGGCACTGCAATAAACAAACCTGCAGAGTTATAAACGATAACTCTCGTCCACAAATATATTGAGGGAAGGCAACGAAGAGGCTTTGAAAGCAAGGCAGAATTGCAGGAAACAGATTTCAGGAGGTAGATTCGAATCGCCTTGAAAGCACATGAAAAGCGGCAAAACGTGGACAATGATGCCGTTGGCCAAAAAGGGCGTATGCGTTTTTTCCTGAATATATTCAGGAAAAAACGCATACCCCCTTTTTGGCCAACCAAGCAACCTGGAAAGGCAAATCAGCGCTCCAAAGAAGTCTCGCTTCCCAGCGGGCAAAAGGGCCATGCGGAAAAAAGTGTCCAAACCAGAAATGCAGGACCGGCCATGGAGAAATGGGAGCCTTGCTACGCTGATGGGCGGGATGTAAATTGCCAACAGCCACTCTGGAGAAGTGTACGGTGTGTCCTGAAACATCTAAAAAACACAGCTTGGAGAGCATAGGGCACTTCCACTCATGGGCGTATAAATTGGGAAAACTAAAAATCAGCAAGACACAGGCACCCCAAAGTTTAGGGCTGCTCTGTTGACAAGAACCCCCACTTCATTACACCTTAAATATCCTAGGAAAGAGAAAAGTAGATAAAGAAGTTGTGATCCTCATGTACAATGGAATATCACTCAGCCATGAAATCCACGTCATAAGGCTAGTAGCAGCACGATGAGTGGATTTAGATACGACGATTCTAAATGAAATAAGTCACACAGAAAAAGACACTTATCATAAGATATCACTTATAGAGGGAATGTAAAAACCGCTACACTTCAACTGAATTACAAAACAGAACAGAGTCACACGTTTAGAAAACACACTATGGCTGCTAAACGGGAAAGGTGAGGTGGGGTGATGCATAAATCAAGGGTTTCAAATTAGCTCAGATACCGTTCCATAAACCCAATATCTAGTAGACAAGACCTACTCCTTGCTCAGTGAACTGGCCTCAACACCTCCTATTCACCGCACAAGAATATATCTGACTAGTAAGAATCTTCAAACCTATGTATAGATATCTCTCTGTAAGTGAGTCAATTGGGTGTAAAGCGGCCTAAACACAGCCGTGAAAAGCAGCTAAACCCCATTATAAAAATAAATTACTTTTCAAAACCCGTGAAACAAAGACAGTGAAAGAGAGAGAAATTCTTACAAAATTCGTTCAGGGGCTGTGATGCAACCTGGATTGACCATATCTAGACCCACAGCTGATTGAGACATAAGGGTGGACACTCTTGGGGCTGAGAGTTTTGGTGAGGTTGCGTGAGCCAACGCAGACCCTTTAAAGTAATACTGCATGTTACCCATCCCATGGGTCCCAAATCTCCAGGTTCAAGGGCATCTTCCTACGTCGAAAACATGCATGAGAAACCCAGAAGATGGTACACCGTGTGATCGGGAAAGGTTTCTAAAACGCCCCTCATTTCTCATCTCCTTGTGCTCGGGTTCGCCATTCCAGCCGCTTTACTAGCCATCTCCCTCCTTGGAGAATCAGCACCTTTAATCTCCTGTTCCGTACAGGTTGCAATTTGTCCTGAGGATGAACAGCAAGAGGGGAACCAATGAGAGACTAGCTCTAGGGGTTGGGACCGGCACAGGTCACTCTATTTTCCCATCAGGAAGAAGATTTAACCACAAGCTCAGCCTGCCCCCCAGAACCAGAAGAGGGCCTGAAGCAATCCTGCACTTTTGCGGCCAGCTCCCAAAAAAGTGACTGGAAAAATGGAGCTCAGGGGCACTGCAATAAACAAACCTGCAGTTATAAACGATAACTCTCCTCCACAAATATATTGAGGGAAGGCAACGAAGAGGCTTTGAAAGCAAGGCAGAATTGCAGGAAACAGATTTCAGGAGGTAGATTCGAATCGCCTTGAAAGCACATGAAAAGCGGCAAAACGTGGACAATGATGCCCTTGGCCAAAAAGGGCGTATGCGTTTTTTCCTGAATATATTCAGGAAAAAACGCATACGCCCTTTTTGGCCAACCAAGCAACCGGGAAAGGCAAATCAGCGCTCCAAAGAAGTCTCGCTTCCCAGCGGGCAAAAGAGCCATGCGGAAAAAGGTGTCCAAACCAGAAATGCAGGACCGGCCATGGAGAAATGGGAGCCTTGCTACGCTGATGGGCAGGATGTAAATTGCCAACAGCCACTCTGGAGAAGTGTACGGTGTGTCCTGAAACATCTAAAAAACACAGCTTGGAGAGCATAGGGCACTTCCACTCATGGGCGTATAAATTGGGAAAACTAAAAATCAGCAAGACACAGGCACCCCAAAGTTTAGGGCTGCTCTGTTGACAAGAACCCCCACTTTATTACACCTTAAATATCCTAGGAAAGAGAAAAGTGGATAAAGAACTTGTGGTCCTCATGTACAATGGAATATCACTCAGCCATGAAATCCACGTCATAAGGCTAGTAGCAGCACGATGAGTGGATTTAGGTACGACGATTCTAAATGAAATAAGTCACACAGAAAAAGACACTTATCATAAGATATCACTTATAGAGGGAATGTAAAAACCGCTACACTTGAACTGAATTACAAAACAGAACAGAGTCACAGGTTTAGAAAACACACTATGGTTGCTGAACGGGAAAGGTGAGGTGGGGTGATGCATAAATCAAGGGTTTCAAATTAGCTCAGATACCATTCCATAAACCCAATATCTAGTAGACAAGACCTACTCCTTGCTCAGTGAACTGGCCTCAACACCCCCTATTCACCGCACAAGAATATATCTGACTAGTAAGAATCTTCAAACCTATGTATTGATATCTCTCTGTAAGTGAGTCAATTGGGTGTAAGCGTCCTAAACACAGCCGTGAAAAGCAGCTAAACCCCATTATAAAAATAAATTACTTTTCAAAACCCGTGAAACAAAGACAGTGAAAGAGAGAGAAATTCTTACAAAATTCGTTCAGGGGCTGTGATGCAACCTGGATTGACCATATCTAGACTAACAGCTGATTGAGACATAAGGGTGGACACTCTTGGGGCTGAGAGTTTTGGTGAGGTTGCGTGAGCCAACGCAGACCCTTTAAAGTAATACTGCATGGTACCCATCCCATGGGTCCGAAATCTCCAGGTTCAAGGGCATCTTCCTACGTGGAAAACATGCATGAGAATCCCAGAAGATGGTACACCGTGTGATCGGGAAAGGTTTCTAAAACGCCCCTCATTTCTCATCTCCTTGTGCTCGCGTTCGCCATTCCAGCCGCTTTACTAGCCATCTCCCTCATTGGAGAATCAGCACCTTTAATCTCCTGTTCCGTACAGGTTGCAATTTGTCCTGAGGATGAACGGGAAGAGGGGAACCAATGAGAGACTAGCTCTAGGGGTTGGGACAGGCACAGGTCACTCTATTTTCCCATCAGGAAGAAGAATTAACCACAAGCTCAGCCTGCCCCCCAGAACCAGAAGAGGGCCTGAAGCAATCCTGCACTTTTGCGGCCAGCTCCCAAAAAAGCGACTGGAAAAATGGAGCTCAGGGGCACTGCAATAAAAAAACCTGCAGAGTTATAAACGATAACTCTCGTCCACAAATATATTGAGGGAAGGCTACGAAGAGGCTTTGAAAGCAAGGCAGAATTGCAGGAAACAGATTTCAGGAGGTAGATTCGAATCGCCTTGAAAGCACATGAAAAGCGGCAAAACGTGGACAATGATGCCCTTGGCCAAAAAGGGCGTATACGTTTTTTCCTGAATATATTCAGGAAAAAACGCATACGCCCTTTTTGGCCAACCAAGCAACCTGGAAAGGCAAGTCAGCGCTCCAAAGAAGTCTCGCTTCCCAGCGGGCAAAAGGGCCATGCGGAAAAAAGTGTCCAAACCAGAAATGCAGGACCAGCCATGGAGAAATGGGAGCCTTGCTACGCTGATGGGCGGGATGTAAATTGCCAACAGCCACTCTGGAGAAGTGTACGGTGTGTCCTGAAACATCTAAAAAACACAGCTTGGAGAGCATAGGGCACTTCCACTCATGGGCGTATAAATTGGGAAAACTAAAATCAGCAAGACACAGGCACCCCAAAGTTTAGGGCTGCTCTGTTGACAAGAACCCCCACTTCATTACACCTTAAATATCCTAGGAAAGAGAAAAGTGGATAAAGAAGTTGTGGTCCTCATGTACAATGGAATATCACTCAGCCATGAAATCCACGTCATAAGGCTAGTAGCAGCACGATGAGTGGATTTAGATACGACGATTCTAAATGAAATAAGTCACACAGAAAAAGACACTTATCATAAGATATCACTTATAGAGGGAATGTAAAAACCGCTACACTTCAACTGAATTACAAAACAGAACAGAGTCACACGTTTAGAAAACACACTATGGCTGCTGAACGGGAAAGGTGAGGTGGGGTGATGCATAAATCAAGGGTTTCAAATTAGCTCAGATACCGTTCCATAAACCCAATATGTAGTAGACAAGACCTACTCCTTGCTCAGTGAACTGGCCTCAACACCCCCTATTCACCGCACAAGAATATATCTGACTAGTAAGAATCTTCAAACCTATGTATTGATATCTCTCTGTAAGTGAGTCAATTGGGTGTAAAGCGGCCTAAACACAGCCGTGAAAAGCAGCTAAACCCCATTATAAAAATAAATTACTTTTCAAAACCCGTGAAACAAAGACAGTGAAAGAGAGAGAAATTCTTACAAAATTCGTTCAGGGGCTGTGATGCAACCTGGATTGACCATATCTAGACCCACAGCTGATTGAGACATAAGGGTGGACACTCTTGGGGCTGAGAGGTTTGGTGAGGTTGCGTGAGCCAACGCAGACCCTTTAAAGTAATACTGCATGATACCCATCCCATGGGTCCCAAATCTCCAGGTTCAAGGGCATCTTCCTACGTCGAAAACATGCATGAGAAACCCAGAAGATGGTACACCGTGTGATCGGGAAAGGTTTCTAAAACGCCCCTCATTTCTCATCTCCTTGTGCTCGGGTTCGCCATTCCAGCCGCTTTACTAGCCATCTCCCTCCTTGGAGAATCAGCACCTTTAATCTCCTGTTCCGTACAGGTTGCAATTTGTCCTGAGGATGAACGGCAAGAGGGGAACCAATGAGAGACTAGCTCTAGGGGTTGGGACAGGCACAGGTCACTCTATTTTCCCATCAGGAAGAAGAATTAACCACAAGCTCAGCCTGCCCCCCAGAACCAGAAGAGGGCCTGAAGCAATCCTGCACTTTTGCGGCCAGCTCCCAAAAAAGCGACTGGAAAAATGGAGCTCAGGGGCACTGCAATAAACAAACCTGCAGTTATAAACGATAACTCTCGTCCACAAATATATTGAGGGAAGGCAACGAAGAGGCTTTGAAAGCAAGGCAGAATTGCAGGAAACAGATTTCAGGAGGTAGATTCGAATCGCCTTGAAAGCACATGAAAAGCGGCAAAACGTGGACAATGATGCCCTTGGCCAAAAAGGGCGTATGCGTTTTTTCCTGAATATATTCAGGAAAAAACGCATACCCCCTTTTTGGCCAACCAAGCAACCTGGAAAGGCAAATCAGCGCTCCAAAGAAGTCTCGCTTCCCAGCGGGCAAAAGGGCCATGCGGAAAAAAGTGTCCAAACCAGAAATGCAGGACCGGCCATGGAGAAATGGGAGCCTTGCTACGCTGATGGGCGGGATGTAAATTGCCAACAGCCACTCTGGAGAAGTGTACGGTGTGTCCTGAAACATCTAAAAAACACAGCTTGGAGAGCATAGGGCACTTCCACTCATGGGCGTATAAATTGGGAAAACTAAAAATCAGCAAGACACAGGCACCCCAAAGTTTAGGGCTGCTCTGTTGACAAGAACCCCCACTTCATTACACCTTAAATATCCTAGGAAAGAGAAAAGTGGATAAAGAACTTGTGGTCCTCATGTTCAATGGAATATCACTCAGCCATGAAATCCACGTCATAAGGCTAGTAGCAGCACGATGAGTGGATTTAGGTACAACGATTCTAAATGAAATAAGTCACACAGAAAAAGACATTTATCATAAGATATCACTTATAGAGGGAATGTAAAAACCGCTACACTTGAACTGAATTACAAAACAGAAAAGAGTCACACGTTTAGAAAACACACTATGGTTGCTGAACGGGAAAGGTGAGGTGGGGTGATGCATAAATCAAGGGTTTCAAATTAGCTCAGATACCGTTCCATAAACCCAATATCTAGTAGACAAGACCTACTCCTTGCTCAGTGAACTGGCCTCAACACCCCCTATTCACCGCACAAGAATATATCTGACTAGTAAGAATCTTCAAACCTATGTATTGATATCTCTCTGTAAGTGAGTCAATTGGGTGTAAAGCGGCCTAAACACAGCCGTGAAAAGCAGCTAAACCCCATTATAAAAATAAATTACTTTTCAAAACCCGTGAAACAAAGACAGTGAAAGAGAGTGAAATTCTTACAAAATTCGTTCAGGGGCTGTGATGCAACCTGGATTGACCATATCTAGACCCACAGCTGATTGAGACATAAGGGTGGACACTCTTGGGGCTGAGAGGTTTGGTGAGGTTGCGTGAGCCAACGCAGACCCTTTAAAGTAATACTGCATGGTACCCATCCCATGGGTCCCAAATCTCCAGGTTCAAGGGCATCTTCCTACGTCGAAAACAGGCATGAGAAACCCAGAAGATGGTACACCGTGTGATCGGGAAAGGTTTCTAAAACGCCCCTCATTTCTCATCTCCTTGTGCTCGGGTTCGCCATTCCAGCCGCTTTACTAGCCATCTCCCTCCTTGGAGAATCAGCACCTTTAATCTCCTGTTCCGTACAGGTTGCAATTTGTCCTGAGGATGAACGGCAAGAGGGGAACCAATGAGAGACTAGCTCTAGGGGTTGGGACAGGCACAGGTCACTCTATTTTCCCATCAGGAAGAAGAATTAACCACAAGCTCAGCCTGCCCCCCAGAACCAGAAGAGGGCCTGAAGCAATCCTGCTCTTTTGCGGCCAGCTCCCAAAAAAGTGACTGGAAAAATGGAGCTCAGGGGCACTGCAATAAACAAACCTGCAGTTATAAACGATAACTCTCGTCCACAAATATATTGAGGGAAGGCAACGAAGCGGCTTTGAAAGCAAGGCAGAATTGCAGGAAACAGATTTCAGGAGGTAGATTCGAATCACATTGAAAGCACATGAAAAGCGGCAAAACGTGGACAATGATGCCCTTGGCCAAAAAGGGCGTATGCGTTTTTTCCTGAATATATTCAGGAAAAAACGCATACGCCCTTTTTGGCCAACCAAGCAACCTGGAAAGGCAAATCAGCGCTCCAAAGAAGTCTCGCTTCCCAGCGGGCAAAAGGGCCATGCGGAAAAAAGTGTCCAAACCAGAAATGCAGGACCGGCCATGGAGAAATGGGAGCCTTGCTACGCTGATGGGCAGGATGTAAATTGCCAACAGCCACTCTGGAGAAGTGTACGGTGTGTCCTGAAACATCTAAAAAACACAGCTTGGAGAGCATAGGGCACTTCCACTCATGGGCGTATAAATTGGGAAAACTAAAAATCAGCAAGACACAGGCACCCCAAAGTTTAGGGCTGCTCTGTTGACTAGAACCCCCACTTCATTACACCTTAAATATCCTAGGAAAGAGAAAAGTGGATAAAGAACTTGTGGTCCTCATGTACAATGGAATATCACTCAGCCATGAAATCCACGTCATAAGGCTAGTAGCAGCACGATGAGTGGATTTAGGTACGACGATTCTAAATGAAATAAGTCACACAGAAAAAGACATTTATCATAAGATATCACTTATAGAGGGAATGTAAAAACCGCTACACTTGAACTGAATTACAAAACAGAACAGAGTCACACGTTTAGAAAACACACTATGGTTGCTGAACGGGAAAGGTGAGGTGGGGTGATGCATAAATCAAGGGTTTCAAATTACCTCAGATACCGTTCCATAAACCCAATATCTAGTAGACAAGACCTACTCCTTGCTCAGTGAACTGGCCTCAACACCCCCTATTCACCGCACAAGAATATATCTGACTAGTAAGAATCTTCAAACCTATGTATTGATATCTCTCTGTAAGTGAGTCAATTGGGTGTAAAGCGGCCTAAACACAGCCGTGAAAAGCAGCTAAATCCCATTATAAAAATAAATTACTTTTCAAAACCCGTGAAACAAAGACAGTGAAAGAGAGAGAAATTCTTACAAAATTCGTTCAGGGGCTGTGATGCAACCTGGATTGACCATATCTAGACCCACAGCTGATTGAGACATAAGGGTGGACACTCTTGGGGCTGAGAGTTTTGGTGAGGTTGCGTGAGCCAACGCAGACCCTTTAAAGTAATACTGCATGGTACCCATCCCATGGGTCCCAAATCTCCAGGTTTAAGGGCATCTTCCTACGTCGAAAACATGCATGAGAAACCCAGAAGATGGTACACCGTGTGATCGGGAAAGGTTTCCAAAACGCCCCTCATTTCTCATCTCCTTGTGCTCGGGTTCGCCATTCCAGCCGCTTTACTAGCCATCTCCCTCCTTGGAGAATCAGCACCTTTAATCTCCTGTTCCGTACAGGTTGCAATTTGTCCTGAGGATGAACGGCAAGAGGGGAACCAATGAGAGACTAGCTCTAGGGGTAGGGACAGGCACAGGTCACTCTATTTTCCCATCAGGAAGAAGAATTAACCACAAGCTCAGCCTGCCCCCCAGAACCAGAAGAGGGCCTGAAGCAATCCTGCACTTTTGCGGCCAGCTCCCAAAAAAGTGACTGGAAAAATGGAGCTCAGGGGCACTGCAATAAACAAACCTGCAGTTATAAACGATAACTCTCCTCCACAAATATATTGAGGGAAGGCAACGAAGAGGCTTTGAAAGCAAGGCAGAATTGCAGGAAACAGATTTCAGGAGGTAGATTCGAATCGCCTTGAAAGCACATGAAAAGCGGCAAAACGTGGACAATGATGCCCTTGGCCAAAAAGGGCGTATGCGTTTTTTCCTGAATATATTCAGGAAAAAACGCATACGCCCTTTTTGGCCAACCAAGCAACCGGGAAAGGCAAATCAGCGCTCCAAAGAAGTCTCGCTTCCCAGCGGGCAAAAGAGCCATGCGGAAAAAGGTGTCCAAACCAGAAATGCAGGACCGGCCATGGAGAAATGGGAGCCTTGCTACGCTGATGGGCAGGATGTAAATTGCCAACAGCCACTCTGGAGAAGTGTACGGTGTGTCCTGAAACATCTAAAAAACACAGCTTGGAGAGCATAGGGCACTTCCACTCATGGGCGTATAAATTGGGAAAACTAAAAATCAGCAAGACACAGGCACCCCAAAGTTTAGGGCTCCTCTGTTGAAAAGAACCCCCACTTCATTACACCTTAAATATCCTAGGAAAGAGAAAAGTGGATAAAGAACTTGTGGTCCTCATGTACAATGGAATATCACTCAGCCATGAAATCCACGTCATAAGGCTAGTAGCAGCACGATGAGTGGATTTAGGTACGACGATTCTAAATGAAATAAGTCACACAGAAAAAGACACTTATCATAAGATATCACTTATAGAGGGAATGTAAAAACCGCTACACTTGAACTGAATTACAAAACAGAACAGAGTCACACGTTTAGAAAACACACTATGGTTGCTGAACGGGAAAGGTGAGGTGGGGTGATGCATAAATCAAGGGTTTCAAATTAGCTCAGATACCGTTCCATAAACCCAATATCTAGTAGACAAGACCTACTCCTTGCTCAGTGAACTGGCCTCAACACCCCCTATTCACCGCACAAGAATATATCTGACTAGTAAGAATCTTCAAACCTATGTATTGATATCTCTCTGTAAGTGAGTCAATTGGGTGTAAGCGTCCTAAACACAGCCGTGAAAAGCAGCTAAACCCCATTATAAAAATAAATTACTTTTCAAAACCCGTG
Source organism: Balaenoptera acutorostrata (assembly GCF_949987535.1). Lineage (NCBI taxonomy): Eukaryota > Metazoa > Chordata > Mammalia > Artiodactyla > Balaenopteridae > Balaenoptera > Balaenoptera acutorostrata. The sequence continues at coordinate 115,798,249 of NC_080072.1, forward strand.
AAACAAAGACAGTGAAAGAGAGAGAAATTCTTACAAAATTCGTTCAGGGGCTGTGATGCAACCTGGATTGACCATATCTAGACTCACAGCTGATTGAGACATAAGGGTGGACACTCTTGGGGCTGAGAGTTTTGGTGAGGTTGCGTGAGCCAACGCAGACCCTTTAAAGTAATACTGCATGGTACCCATCCCATGGGTCCGAAATCTCCAGGTTCAAGGGCATCTTCCTACGTCGAAAACATGCATGAGAAACCCAGAAGATGGTACACCGTGTGATCGGGAAAGGTTTCTAAAACGCCCCTCATTTCTCATCTCCTTGTGCTCGCGTTCGCCATTCCAGCCGCTTTACTAGCCATCTCCCTCATTGGAGAATCAGCACCTTTAATCTCCTGTTCCGTACAGGTTGCAATTTGTCCTGAGGATGAACGGCAAGAGGGGAACCAATGAGAGACTAGCTCTAGGGGTTGGGACAGGCACAGGTCACACTATTTTCCCATCAGGAAGAATAATTAACCACAAGCTCAGCCTGCCCCCCAGAACCAGAAGAGGGCCTGAAGCAATCCTGCACTTTTGCGGCTAGCTCCCAAAAAAGCGACTGGAAAAATGGAGCTCAGGGGCACTGCAATTCACAAACCTGCAGAGTTATAAATGATAACTCTCGTCCACAAATATATTGAGAGAAGGCAACGAAGAGGCTTTGAAAGCAAGGCAGAATTGCAGGAAACAGATTTCAGGAGGTAGATTCGAATCACATTGAAAGCACATGAAAAGCGGCAAAACGTGGACAATGATGCCCTTGGCCAAAAAGGGCGTATGCGTTTTTTCCTGAATATATTCAGGAAAAAACGCATACGCCCTTTTTGGCCAACCAAGCCACCTGGAAAGGCAAATCAGCGCTCCAAAGAAGTCTCGCTTCCCAGCGGGCAAAAGGGCCATGCGGAAAAAAGTGTCCAAACCAGAAATGCAGGACCGGCCATGGAGAAATGGGAGCCTTGCTACGCTGATGGGCAGGATGTAAATTGCCAACAGCCACTCTGGAGAAGTGTACGGTGTGTCCTGAAACATCTAAAAAACACAGCTTGGAGAGCATAGGGCACTTCCACTCATGGGCGTATGAATTGGGAAAACTAAAAATCAGCAAGACACAGGCACCCCAAAGTTTAGGGCTGCTCTGTTGACTAGAACCCCCACTTCATTACACCTTAAATATCCTAGGAAAGAGAAAAGTGGATAAAGAACTTGTGGTCCTCATGTACAATGGAATATCACTCAGCCATGAAATCCACGTCATAAGGCTAGTAGCAGCACGATGAGTGGATTTAGGTACGACGATTCTAAATGAAATAAGTCACACAGAAAAAGACATTTATCATAAGATATCACTTATAGAGGGAATGTAAAAACCGCTACACTTGAACTGAATTACAAAACAGAACAGAGTCACACGTTTAGAAAACACACTATGGTTGCTGAACGGGAAAGGTGAGGTGGGGTGATGCATAAATCAAGGGTTTCAAATTACCTCAGATACCGTTCCATAAACCCAATATCTAGTAGACAAGACCTACTCCTTGCTCAGTGAACTGGCCTCAACACCCCCTATTCACCGCACAAGAATATATCTGACTAGTAAGAATCTTCAAACCTATGTATTGATATCTCTCTGTAAGTGAGTCAATTGGGTGTAAAGCGGCCTAAACACAGCCGTGAAAAGCAGCTAAATCCCATTATAAAAATAAATTACTTTTCAAAACCCGTGAAACAAAGACAGTGAAAGAGAGAGAAATTCTTACAAAATTCGTTCAGGGGCTGTGATGCAACCTGGATTGACCATATCTAGACCCACAGCTGATTGAGACATAAGGGTGGACACTCTTGGGGCTGAGAGTTTTGGTGAGGTTGCGTGAGCCAACGCAGACCCTTTAAAGTAATACTGCATGGTACCCATCCCATGGGTCCCAAATCTCCAGGTTTAAGGGCATCTTCCTACGTCGAAAACATGCATGAGAAACCCAGAAGATGGTACACCGTGTGATCGGGAAAGGTTTCCAAAACGCCCCTCATTTCTCATCTCCTTGTGCTCGGGTTCGCCATTCCAGCCGCTTTACTAGCCATCTCCCTCCTTGGAGAATCAGCACCTTTAATCTCCTGTTCCGTACAGGTTGCAATTTGTCCTGAGGATGAACGGCAAGAGGGGAACCAATGAGAGACTAGCTCTAGGGGTTGGGACAGGCACAGGTCACTCTATTTTCCCATCAGGAAGAAGAATTAACCACAAGCTCAGCCTGCCCCCCAGAACCAGAAGAGGGCCTGAAGCAATCCTGCACTTTTGCGGCCAGCTCCCAAAAAAGTGACTGGAAAAATGGAGCTCAGGGGCACTGCAATAAACAAACCTGCAGTTATAAACGATAACTCTCATCCACAAATATATTGAGGGAAGGCAACGAAGAGGCTTTGAAAGCAAGGCAGAATTGCAGGAAACAGATTTCAGGAGGTAGATTCGAATCGCCTTGAAAGCACATGAAAAGCGGCAAAACGTGGACAATGATGCCCTTGGCCAAAAAGGGCGTATGCGTTTTTTCCTGAATATATTCAGGAAAAAACGCATACGCCCTTTTTGGCCAACCAAGCAACCGGGAAAGGCAAATCAGCGCTCCAAAGAAGTCTCGCTTCCCAGCGGGCAAAAGAGCCATGCGGAAAAAGGTGTCCAAACCAGAAATGCAGGACCGGCCATGGAGAAATGGGAGCCTTGCTACGCTGATGGGCAGGATGTAAATTGCCAACAGCCACTCTGGAGAAGTGTACGGTGTGTCCTGAAACATCTAAAAAACACAGCTTGGAGAGCATAGGGCACTTCCACTCATGGGCGTATAAATTGGGAAAACTAAAAATCAGCAAGACACAGGCACCCCAAAGTTTAGGGCTCCTCTGTTGACAAGAACCCCCACTTCATTACACCTTAAATATCCTAGGAAAGAGAAAAGTGGATAAAGAACTTGTGGTCCTCATGTACAATGGAATATCACTCAGCCATGAAATCCACGTCATAAGGCTAGTAGCAGCACGATGAGTGGATTTAGGTACGACGATTCTAAATGAAATAAGTCACACAGAAAAAGACACTTATCATAAGATATCACTCATAGAGGGAATGTAAAAACCGCTACACTTGAACTGAATTACAAAACAGAACAGAGTCACACGTTTAGAAAACACACTATGGTTGCTGAACGGGAAAGGTGAGGTGGGGTGATGCATAAATCAAGGGTTTCAAATTAGCTCAGATACCGTTCCATAAACCCAATATCTAGTAGACAAGACCTACTCCTTGCTCAGTGAACTGGCCTCAACACCCCCTATTCACCGCACAAGAATATATCTGACTAGTAAGAATCTTCAAACCTATGTATTGATATCTCTCTGTAAGTGAGTCAATTGGGTGTAAAGCGGCCTAAACACAGCCGTGAAAAGCAGCTAAACCCCATTATAAAAATAAATTACTTTTCAAAACCCGTGAAACAAAGACAGTGAAAGAGAGAGAAATTCTTACAAAATTCGTTCAGGGGCTGTGATGCAACCTGGATTGACCATATCTAGACCCACAGCTGATTGAGACATAAGGGTGGACACTCTTGGGGCTGAGAGTTTTGGTGAGGTTGCGTGAGCCAACGCAGACCCTTTAAAGTAATACTGCATGGTACCCATCCCATGGGTCCCAAATCTCCAGGTTCAAGGGCATCTTCCTACGTCGAAAACATGCATGAGAAACCCAGAAGATGGTACACCGTGTGATCGGGAAAGGTTTCTAAAACGCCCCTCATTTCTCATCTCCTTGTGCTCGCGTTCGCCATTCCAGCCGCTTTACTAGCCATCTCCCTCATTGGAGAATCAGCACCTTTAATCTCCTGTTCCGTACAGGTTGCAATTTGTCCTGAGGATGAACGGGAAGAGGGGAACCAATGAGAGACTAGCTCTAGGGGTTGGGACAGGCACAGGTCACACTATTTTCCCATCAGGAAGAATAATTAACCACAAGCTCAGCCTGCCCCCCAGAACCAGAAGAGGGCCTGAAGCAATCCTGCACTTTTGCGGCTAGCTCCCAAAAAAGCGACTGTAAAAATGGAGCTCAGGGGCACTGCAATTCACAAACCTGCAGAGTTATAAATGATAACTCTCGTCCACAAATATATTGAGAGAAGGCAACGAAGAGGCTTTGAAAGCAAGGCAGAATTGCAGGAAACAGATTTCAGGAGGTAGATTCGAATCACCTTGAAAGCACATGAAAAGCGGCAAAACGTGGACAATGATGCCCTTGGCCAAAAAGGGCGTATGCGTTTTTTCCTGAATATATTCAGGAAAAAACGCATACGCCCTTTTTGGCCAACCAAGCAACCTGGAAAGGCAAATCAGCGCTCCAAAGAAGTCTCGCTTCCCAGCGGGCAAAAGGGCCATGCGGAAAAAAGTGTCCAAACCAGAAATGCAGGACCGGCCATGGAGAAATGGGAGCCTTGCTACGCTGATGGGCGGGATGTAAATTGCCAACAGCCAATCTGGAGAAGTGTACGGTGTGTCCTGAAACATCTAAAAAACACAGCTTGGAGAGCATAGGGCACTTCCACTCATGGGCGTATAAATTGGGAAAACTAAAAATCAGCAAGACACAGGCACCCCAAAGTTTAGGGCTGCTCTGTTGACAAGAACCCCCACTTCATTACACCTTAAATATCCTAGGAAAGAGAAAAGTGGATAAAGAACTTGTGGTCCTCATGTACAATGGAATATCACTCAGCCATGAAATCCACGTCATAAGGCTAGTAGCAGCACGATGAGTGGATTTAGGTACGACGATTCTAAATGAAATAAGTCACACAGAAAAAGACATTTATCATAAGATATCACTTATAGAGGGAATGTAAAAACCGCTACACTTGAACTGAATTACAAAACAGAACAGAGTCACACGTTTAGAAAACACACTATGGTTGCTGAACGGGAAAGGTGAGGTGGGGTGATGCATAAATCAAGGGTTTCAAATTAGCTCAGATACCGTTCCATAAACCCAATATCTAGTAGACAAGACCTACTCCTTGCTCAGTGAACTGGCCTCAACACCCCCTATTCACCGCACAAGAATATATCTGACTAGTAAGAATCTTCAAACCTATGTATTGATATCTCTCTGTAAGTGAGTCAATTGGGTGTAAAGCGGCCTAAACACAGCCGTGAAAAGCAGCTAAACCCCATTATAAAAATAAATTACTTTTCAAAACCCGTGAAACAAAGACAGTGAAAGAGAGAGAAATTCTTACAAAATTCGTTCAGGGGCTGTGATGCAACCTGGATTGACCATATCTAGACCCACAGCTGATTGAGACATAAGGGTGGACACTCTTGGGGCTGAGAGGTTTGGTGAGGTTGCGTGAGCCAACGCAGACACTTTAAATTAATACTGCATGGTACCCATCCCATGGGTCCCAAATCTCCAGGTTTAAGGGCATCTTCCTACGTCGAAAACATGCATGAGAAACCCAGAAGATGGTACACCGTGTGATCGGGAAAGGTTTCTAAAACGCCCCTCATTTCTCATCTCCTTGTGCTCGGGTTCGCCATTCCAGCCGCTTTACTAGCCATCTCCCTCCTTGGAGAATCAGCACCTTTAATCTCCTGTTCCGTACAGGTTGCAATTTGTCCTGAGGATGAACGGCAAGAGGGGAACCAATGAGAGACTAGCTCTAGGGGTTGGGACAGGCACAGGTCACTCTATTTTCCCATCAGGAAGAAGAATTAACCACAAGCTCAGCCTGCCCCCCAGAACCAGAAGAGGGCCTGAAGCAATCCTGCACTTTTGCGGCCAGCTCCCAAAAAAGTGACTGGAAAAATGGAGCTCAGGGGCACTGCAATAAACAAACCTGCAGTTATAAACGATAACTCTCGTCCACAAATATATTGAGGGAAGGCAACGAAGAGGCTTTGAAAGCAAGGCAGAATTGCAGGAAACAGATTTCAGGAGGTAGATTCGAATCGCCTTGAAAGCACATGAAAAGCGGCAAAACGTGGACAATGATGCCCTTGGCCAAAAAGGGCGTATGCGTTTTTTCCTGAATATATTCAGGAAAAAACGCATACGCCCTTTTTGGCCAACCAAGCAACCGGGAAAGGCAAATCAGCGCTCCAAAGAAGTCTCGCTTCCCAGCGGGCAAAAGGGCCATGCGGAAAAAAGTGTCCAAACCAGAAATGCAGGACCGGCCATGGAGAAATGGGAGCCTTGCTACGCTGATGGGCAGGATGTAAATTGCCAACAGCCACTCTGGAGAAGTGTACGGTGTGTCCTGAAACATCTAAAAAACACAGCTTGGAGAGCATAGGGCACTTCCACTCATGGGCGTATAAATTGGGAAAACTAAAAATCAGCAAGACACAGGCACCCCAAAGTTTAGGGCTGCTCTGTTGACAAGAACCCCCACTTCATTACACCTTAAATATCCTAGGAAAGAGAAAAGTGGATAAAGAACTTGTGGTCCTCATGTACAATGGAATATCACTCAGCCATGAAATCCACGTCATAAGGCTAGTAGCAGCACGATGAGTGGATTTAGGTACGACGATTCTAAATGAAATAAGTCACACAGAAAAAGACACTTATCATAAGATATCACTTATAGAGGGAATGTAAAAACCGCTACACTTGAACTGAATTACAAAACAGAACAGAGTCACACGTTTAGAAAACACACTATGGTTGCTGAACGGGAAAGGTGAGGTGGGGTGATGCATAAATCAAGGGTTTCAAATTAGCTCAGATACCGTTCCATAAACCCAATATCTAGTAGACAAGACCTACTCCTTGCTCAGTGAACTGGCCTCAACACCCCCTATTCACCGCACAAGAATATATCTGACTAGTAAGAATCTTCAAACCTATGTATTGATATCTCTCTGTAAGTGAGTCAATTGGGTGTAAGCGTCCTAAACACAGCCGTGAAAAGCAGATAAACCCCATTATAAAAATAAATTACTTTTCAAAACCCGTGAAACAAAGACAGTGAAAGAGAGAGAAATTCTTACAAAATTCGTTCAGGGGCTGTGATGCAACCTGGATTGACCATATCTAGACTCACAGCTGATAGAGACATAAGGGTGGACACTCTTGGGGCTGAGAGTTTTGGTGAGGTTGCATGAGCCAACGCAGACCCTTTAAAGTAATACTGCATGGTACCCATCCCATGGGTCCCAAATCTCCAGGTTCAAGGGCATCTTCCTACGTCGAAAACATGCATGAGAAACCCAGAAGATGGTACACCGTGTGATCGGGAAAGGTTTCTAAAACGCCCCTCATTTCTCATCTCCTTGTGCTCGCGTTCGCCATTCCAGCCGCTTTACTAGCCATCTCCCTCATTGGAGAATCAGCACCTTTAATCTCCTGTTCCGTACAGGTTGCAATTTGTCCTGAGGATGAACGGGAAGAGGGGAACCAATGAGAGACTAGCTCTAGTGGTTGAGACAGGCACAGGTCCCTCTATTTTCCCATCAGGAAGAAGAATTAAGCACAAGCTCAGCCTGCCCTCCAGAACCAGAAGAGGGCCTGAAGCAATCCTGCGCTTTTGCGGCCAGCTCCCAAAAAAGCGAGATGAAAAATGGAGCTCAGGGGCACTGCAATTCAAAAACCTGCAGAGTTTTAAATGATACCTCTCGTCCACAAATATATTAAGGGAAGGCAACGAAGAGGCTTTGAAAGCAAGGCAGAATTGCAGGAAACAGATTTCAGGAGGTAGATTCGAATCGCCTTGAAAGCACATGAAAAGCGGCAAAACGTGGACAATGATGCCCTTGGCCAAAAAGGGCGTATGCGTTTTTTCCTGAATATATTCAGGAAAAAACGCATACGCCCTTTTTGGCCAACCAAGCAACCTGGAAAGGCCAATCAGCGCTCCAAAGAAGTCTCGCTTCCCAGCGGGCAAAAGGGCCATGCGGAAAAAAGTGTCCAAACCAGAAGTGCAGGACCGGCCATGGAGAAATGGCAGCCTTGCTACGCTGATGGGTGGGATGTAAATTGCCAACAGCCACTCTGGAGAAGTGTACGGTGTGTTCTGAAACATCTAAAAAACACAGCTTGGAGAGCATAGGGCACTTCCACTCATGGGCGTATAAGTTGGGAAAACTAAAAATCAGCAAGACACAGGCACCCCAAAGTTTAGGGCTGCTCTGTTGACAAGAACCCCCACTTCATTACACCTTAAATATCCTAGGAAAGAGAAAAGTGGATAAAGAACTTGTGGTCCTCATGTACAATGGAATATCACTCAGCCATGAAATCCACGTCATAAGGCTAGTAGCAGCACGATGAGTGGATTTAGATACGACGATTCTAAATGAAATAAGTCACACAGAAAAAGACACTTATCATAAGATATCACTTATAGAGGGAATGTAAAAACCGCTACACTTGAACTGAATTACAAAACAGAACAGAGTCACACGTTTAGAAAACACACTATGGTTGCTGAACGGGAAAGGTGAGGTGGGGTGATGCATAAATCAAGGGTTTCAAATTAGCTCAGATACCGTTCCATAAACCCAATATCTAGTAGACAAGACCTACTCCTTGCTCAGTGAACTGGCCTCAACACCCCCTATTCACCGCACAAGAATATATCTGACTAGTAAGAATCTTCAAACCTATGTATTGATATCTCTCTGTAAGTGAGTCAATTGGGTGTAAGCGTCCTAAACACAGCCGTGAAAAGCAGCTAAACCCCATTATAAAAATAAATTACTTTTCAAAACCCGTGAAACAAAGACAGTGAAAGAGAGAGAAATTCTTACAAAATTCGTTCAGGGGCTGTGATGCAACCTGGATTGACCATATCTAGACCCACAGTTGATTGAGACATAAGGGTGGACACTCTTGGGGCTGAGAGGTTTGGTGAGGTTGCGTGAGCCAACGCAGACCCTTTAAAGTAATACTGCATGGTACCCATCCCATGGGTCCCAAATCTCCAGGTTCAAGGGCATCTTCCTACGTCGAAAACATGCATGAGAAACCCAGAAGATGGTACACCGTGTGATCGGGAAAGGTTTCTAAAACGCCCCTCATTTCTCATCTCCTTGTGCTCGGGTTCGCCATTCCAGCCGCTTTACTAGCCATCTCCCTCCTTGGAGAATCAGCACCTTTAATCTCCTGTTCCGTACAGGTTGCAATTTGTCCTGAGGATGAACGGCAAGAGGGGAACCAATGAGAGACTAGCTCTAGGGGTTGGGACAGGCACAGGTCACTCTATTTTCCCATCAGGAAGAAGAATTAACCACAAGCTCAGCCTGCCCCCCAGAACCAGAAGAGGGCCTGAAGCAATCCTGCACTTTTGCGGCCAGCTCCCAAAAAAGCGACTGGAAAAATGGAGCTCAGGGGCACTGCAATAAAAAAACCTGCAGAGTTATAAACGATAACTCTCGTCCACAAATATATTGAGGGAAGGCAACGAAGAGGCTTTGAAAGCAAGGCAGAATTGCAGGAAACAGATTTCAGGAGGTAGATTCGAATCGCCTTGAAAGCACATGAAAAGCGGCAAAACGTGGACAATGATGCCCTTGGCCAAAAAGGGCGTATGCGTTTTTTCCTGAATATATTCAGGAAAAAACGCATACGCCCTTTTTGGCCAACCAAGCAACCTGGAAAGGCAAATCAGCGCTCCAAAGAAGTCTCGCTTCCCAGCGGGCAAAAGGGCCATGCGGAAAAAAGTGTCCAAACCAGAAATGCAGGACCAGCCATGGAGAAATGGGAGCCTTGCTACGCTGATGGGCGGGATGTAAATTGCCAACAGCCACTCTGGAGAAGTGTACGGTGTGTCCTGAAACATCTAAAAAACACAGCTTGGAGAGCATAGGGCACTTCCACTCATGGGCGTATAAATTGGGAAAACTAAAAATCAGCAAGACACAGGCACCCCAAAGTTTAGGGCTGCTCTGTTGACAAGAACCCCCACTTCATTACACCTTAAATATCCTAGGAAAGAGAAAAGTGGATAAAGAAGTTGTGGTCCTCATGTACAATGGAATATCACTCAGCCATGAAATCCACGTCATAAGGCTAGTAGCAGCACGATGAGTGGATTTAGATACGACGATTCTAAATGAAATAAGTCACACAGAAAAAGACACTTATCATAAGATATCACTTATAGAGGGAATGTAAAAACCGCTACACTTCAACTGAATTACAAAACAGAACAGAGTCACACGTTTAGAAAACACACTATGGCTGCTGAACGCGAAAGGTGAGGTGGGGTGATGCATAAATCAAGGGTTTCAAATTAGCTCAGATACCGTTCCATAAACCCAATATGTAGTAGACAAGACCTACTCCTTGCTCAGTGAACTGGCCTCAACACCCCCTATTCACCGCACAAGAATATATCTGACTAGTAAGAATCTTCAAACCTATGTATTGATATCTCTCTGTAAGTGAGTCAATTGGGTGTAAGCGTCCTAAACACAGCCGTGAAAAGCAGCTAAACCCCATTATAAAAATAAATTACTTTTCAAAACCCGTGAAACAAAGACAGTGAAAGAGAGAGAAATTCTTACAAAATTCGTTCAGGGGCTGTGATGCAACCTGGATTGACCATATCTAGACCCACAGTTGATTGAGACATAAGGGTGGACACTCTTGGGGCTGAGAGGTTTGGTGAGGTTGCGTGAGCCAACGCAGACCCTTTAAAGTAATACTGCATGGTACCCATCCCATGGGTCCCAAATCTCCAGGTTCAAGGGCATCTTCCTACGTCGAAAACATGCATGAGAAACCCAGAAGATGGTACACCGTGTGATCGGGAAAGGTTTCTAAAACGCCCCTCATTTCTCATCTCCTTGTGCTCGGGTTCGCCATTCCAGCCGCTTTACTAGCCATCTCCCTCCTTGGAGAATCAGCACCTTTAATCTCCTGTTCCGTACAGGTTGCAATTTGTCCTGAGGATGAACGGCAAGAGGGGAACCAATGAGAGACTAGCTCTAGGGGTTGGGACAGGCACAGGTCACTCTATTTTCCCATCAGGAAGAAGAATTAACCACAAGCTCAGCCTGCCCCCCAGAACCAGAAGAGGGCCTGAAGCAATCCTGCACTTTTGCGGCCAGCTCCCAAAAAAGCGACTGGAAAAATGGAGCTCAGGGGCACTGCAATAAAAAAACCTGCAGAGTTATAAACGATAACTCTCCTCCACAAATATATTGAGGGAAGGCAACGAAGAGGCTTTGAAAGCAAGGCAGAATTGCAGGAAACAGATTTCAGGAGGTAGATTCGAATCGCCTTGAAAGCACATGAAAAGCGGCAAAACGTGGACAATGATGCCCTTGGCCAAAAAGGGCGTATGCGTTTTTTCCTGAATATATTCAGGAAAAAACGCATACGCCCTTTTTGGCCAACCAAGCAACCTGGAAAGGCAAATCAGCGCTCCAAAGAAGTCTCGCTTCCCAGCGGGCAAAAGGGCCATGCGGAAAAAAGTGTCCAAACCAGAAATGCAGGACCAGCCATGGAGAAATGGGAGCCTTGCTACGCTGATGGGCGGGATGTAAATTGCCAACAGCCACTCTGGAGAAGTGTACGGTGTGTCCTGAAACATCTAAAAAACACAGCTTGGAGAGCATAGGGCACTTCCACTCATGGGCGTATAAATTGGGAAAACTAAAAATCAGCAAGACACAGGCACCCCAAAGTTTAGGGCTGCTCTGTTGACAAGAACCCCCACTTCATTACACCTTAAATATCCTAGGAAAGAGAAAAGTGGATAAAGAAGTTGTGGTCCTCATGTACAATGGAATATCACTCAGCCATGAAATCCACGTCATAAGGCTAGTAGCAGCACGATGAGTGGATTTAGATACGACGATTCTAAATGAAATAAGTCACACAGAAAAAGACACTTATCATAAGATATCACTTATAGAGGGAATGTAAAAACCGCTACACTTCAACTGAATTACAAAACAGAACAGAGTCACACGTTTAGAAAACACACTATGGCTGCTGAACGGGAAAGGTGAGGTGGGGTGATGCATAAATCAAGGGTTTCAAATTAGCTCAGATACCGTTCCATAAACCCAATATGTAGTAGACAAGACCTACTCCTTGCTCAGTGAACTGGCCTCCACACCCCCTATTCACCGCACAAGAATATATCTGACTAGTAAGAATCTTCAAACCTATGTATTGATATCTCTCTGTAAGTGAGTCAATTGGGTGTAAAGCGGCCTAAACACAGCCGTGAAAAGCAGCTAAACCCCATTATAAAAATAAATTACTTTTCAAAACCCGTGAAACAAAGACAGTGAAAGAGAGAGAAATTCTTACAAAATTCGTTCAGGGGCTGTGATGCAACCTGGATTGACCATATCTAGACCCACAGCTGATTGAGACATAAGGGTGGACACTCTTGGGGCTGAGAGGTTTGGTGAGGTTGCGTGAGCCAACGCAGACCCTTTAAAGTAATACTGCATGGTACCCATCCCATGGGTCCCAAATCTCCAGGTTCAAGGGCATCTTCCTACGTCGAAAACATGCATGAGAAACCCAGAAGATGGTACACCGTGTGATCGGGAAAGGTTTCTAAAACGCCCCTCATTTCTCATCTCCTTGTGCTCGGGTTCGCCATTCCAGCCGCTTTACTAGCCATCTCCCTCCTTGGAGAATCAGCACCTTTAATCTCCTGTTCCGTACAGGTTGCAATTTGTCCTGAGGATGAACGGCAAGAGGGGAACCAATGAGAGACTAGCTCTAGGGGTTGGGACAGGCACAGGTCACTCTATTTTCCCATCAGGAAGAAGAATTAACCACAAGCTCAGCCTGCCCCCCAGAACCAGAAGAGGGCCTGAAGCAATCCTGCACTTTTGAGGCCAGCTCCCAAAAAAGCGACTGGAAAAATGGAGCTCAGGGGCACTGCAATAAACAAACCTGCAGAGTTATAAACGATAACTCTCGTCCACAAATATATTGAGGGAAGGCAACGAAGAGGCTTTGAAAGCAAGGCAGAATTGCAGGAAACAGATTTCAGGAGGTAGATTCGAATCGCCTTGAAAGCACATGAAAAGCGGCAAAACGTGGACAATGATGCCCTTGGCCAAAAAGGGCGAATGCGTTTTTTCCTGAATATATTCAGGAAAAAACGCATACGCCCTTTTTGGCCAACCAAGCAACCTGGAAAGGCAAATCAGCGCTTCAAAGAAGTCTCGCTTCCCAGCGGGCAAAAGGGCCATGCGGAAAAAAGTGTCCAAACCAGAAATGCAGGACCGGCCATGGAAAAATGGGAGCCTTGCTACGCTGATGGGCGGGATGTAAATTGCCAACAGCCACTCTGGAGAAGTGTACGGTGTGACCTGAAACATCTAAAAAACACAGCTTGGAGAGCATAGGGCACTTCCACTCATGGGCGTATAAATTGGGAAAACTAAAAATCAGCAAGACACAGGCACCCCAAAGTTTAGGGCTGCTCTGTTGACAAGAACCCCCACTTCATTACACCTTAAATATCCTAGGAAAGAGAAAAGTGGATAAAGAACTTGTGGTCCTCATGTACAATGGAATATCACTCAGCCATGAAATCCACGTCATAAGGCTAGTAGCAGCACGATGAGTGGATTTAGGTACAACGATTCTAAATGAAATAAGTCACACAGAAAAAGACATTTATCATAAGATATCACTTATAGAGGGAATGTAAAAACCGCTACACTTGAACTGAATTACAAAACAGAACAGAGTCACACGTTTAGAAAACACACTATGGTTGCTGAACGGGAAAGGTGAGGTGGGGTGATGCATAAATCAAGGGTTTCAAATTATCTCAGATACCGTTCCATAAACCCAATATGTAGTAGACAAGACCTACTCCTTGCTCAGTGAACTGGCCTCAACACCCCCTATTCACCGCACAAGAATATATCTGACTAGTAAGAATCTTCAAACCTATGTATTGATATCTCTCTGTAAGTGAGTCAATTGGGTGTAAAGCGGCCTAAACACAGCCGTGAAAAGCAGCTAAACCCCATTATAAAAATAAATTACTTTTCAAAACCCGTGAAACAAAGACAGTGAAAGAGAGAGAAATTCTTACAAAATTCGTTCAGGGGCTGTGATGCAACCTGGATTGACCATATCTAGACCCACAGCTGATTGAGACATAAGGGTGGACACTCTTGGGGCTGAGAGTTTTGGTGAGGTTGCGTGAGCCAACGCAGACCCTTTAAAGTAATACTGCATGGTACCCATCCCATGGGTCCCAAATCTCCAGGTTCAAGGGCATCTTCCTACGTCGAAAACATGCATGAGAAACCCAGAAGATGGTACACCGTGTGATCGGGAAAGGTTTCTAAAACGCCCCTCATTTCTCATCTCCTTGTGCTCGGGTTCGCCATTCCAGCCGCTTTACTAGCCATCTCCCTCCTTGGAGAATCAGCACCTTTAATCTCCTGTTCCGTACAGGTTGCAATTTGTCCTGAGGATGAACGGCAAGAGGGGAACCAATGAGAGACTAGCTCTAGGGGTTGGGACAGGCACAGGTCACTCTATTTTCCCATCAGGAAGAAGAATTAACCACAAGCTCAGCCTGCCCCCCAGAACCAGAAGAGGGCCTGAAGCAATCCTGCACTTTTGCGGCCAGCTCCCAAAAAAGTGACTGGAATAATGGAGCTCAGGGGCAATGCAATAAACAAACCTGCAGAGTTATAAAAAATAACTCTCGTCCACAAATATATTGAGGGAAGGCAACGAAGAGGCATTGAAAGCAAGGCAGAATTGCAGGAAACAGATTTCAGGAGGTAGATTCGAATCGCCTTGAAAGCACATGAAAAGCGGCAAAACGTGGACAATGATGCCCTTGGCCAAAAAGGGCGTATGCGTTTTTTCCTGAATATATTCAGGAAAAAACGCATACGCCCTTTTTGGCCAACCAAGCAACCGGGAAAGGCAAATCAGCGCTCCAAGGAAGTCTCGCTTCCCAGAGGGCAAAAGGGCCATGCGGAAAAAAGTGTCCAAACCAGAAATGCAGGACCGGCCATGCAGAAATGGGAGCCTTGGTACGCTGATGGGCAGGATGTAAATTGCCAACAGCCACTCTGGAGAAGTGTACGGTGTGTCCTGAAACATCTAAAAAACACAGCTTGGAGAGCATAGGGCACTTCCACTCATGGGCGTATAAATTGGGAAAACTAAAAATCAGCAAGACACAGGCACCCCAAAGTTTAGGGCTGCTCTGTTGACAAGAACCCCCACTTCATTACACCTTAAATATCCTAGGAAAGAGAAAAGTGGATAAAGAACTTGTGGTCCTCATGTACAATGGAATATCACTCAGCCATGAAATCCACGTCATAAGGCTAGTAGCAGCACGATGAGTGGATTTAGGTACGACGATTCTAAATGAAATAAGTCACACAGAAAAAGACACTTATCATAAGATATCACTTATAGAGGGAATGTAAAAACCGCTACACTTGAACTGAATTACAAAACAGAACAGAGTCACACGTTTAGAAAACACACTATGGTTGCTGAACGGGAAAGGTGAGGTGGGGTGATGCATAAATCAAGGGTTTCAAATTAGCTCAGATACCGTTCCATAAACCCAATATGTAGTAGACAAGATCTACTCCTTGCTCAGTGAACTGGCCTCAACACCCCCTATTCACCGCACAAGAATATATCTGACTAGTAAGAATCTTCAAACCTATGTATTGATATCTCTCTGTAAGTGAGTCAATTGGGTGTAAAGCGGCCTAAACACAGCCGTGAAAAGCAGCTAAACCCCATTATAAAAATAAATTACTTTTCAAAACCCGTGAAACAAAGACAGTGAAAGAGAGAGAAATTCTTACAAAATTCGTTCAGGGGCTGTGATGCAACCTGGATTGACCATATCTAGACCCACAGCTGATTGAGACATAAGGGTGGACACTCTTGTGGCTGAGAGGTTTGGTGAGGTTGCGTGAGCCAACGCAGACCCTTTAAAGTAATACTGCATGGTACCCATCCCATGGGTCCCAAATCTCCAGGTTCAAGGGCATCTTCCTACGTCGAAAACATGCATGAGAAACCCAGAAGATGGTACACCGTGTGATCGGGAAAGGTTTCTAAAACGCCCCTCATTTCTCATCTCCTTGTGCTCGGGTTCGCCATTCCAGCCGCTTTACTAGCCATCTCCCTCCTTGGAGAATCAGCACCTTTAATCTCCTGTTCCGTACAGGTTGCAAGTTGTCCTGAGGATGAACGGCAAGAGGGGAACCAATGAGAGACTAGCTCTAGGTGTTAGGACAGGCACAGGTCACTCTATTTTCCCATCAGGAAGAAGAATTAACCACAAGCTCAGCCTGCCCCCCAGAACCAGAAGAGGGCCTGAAGCAATCCTGCACTTTTGCGGCCAGCTCCCAAAAAAGCGACTGGAAAAATGGAGCTCAGGGGCACTGCAATAAACAAACCTGCAGAGTTATAAACGATAACTCTCGTCCACAAATATATTGAGGGAAGGCAACGAAGAGGCTTTGAAAGCAAGGCAGAATTGCAGGAAACAGATTTCAGGAGGTAGATTCGAATCGCCTTGAAAGCACACGAAAAGCGGCAAAACGTGGACAATGATGCCCTTGGCCAAAAAGGGCGTATGCGTTTTTTCCTGAATATATTCAGGAAAAAACGCATACGCCCTTTTTGGCCAACCAAGCAACCTGGAAAGGCAAATCAGCGCTCCAAAGAAGTCTCGCTTCCCAGCGGGCCAAAGGGCCATGCGGAAAAAAGTGTCCAAACCAGAAATGCAGGACCGGCCATGGAGAAATGGGAGCCTTGCTACGCTGATGGGCGGGATGTAAATTGCCAACAGCCACTCTGGAGAAGTGTACGGTGTGACCTGAAACATCTAAAAAACACAGCTTGGAGAGCATAGGGCACTTCCACTCATGGGCGTATAAATTGGGAAAACTAAAAATCAGCAAGACACAGGCACCCCAAAGTTTAGGGCTGCTCTGTTGACAAGAACCCCCACTTCATTACACCTTAAATATCCTAGGAAAGAGAAAAGTGGATAAAGAACTTGTGGTCCTCATGTACAATGGAATATCACTCAGCCATGAAATCCACGTCATAAGGCTAGTAGCAGCACGATGAGTGGATTTAGGTACGACGATTCTAAATGAAATAAGTCACACAGAAAAAGACACTTATCATAAGATATCACTTATAGAGGGAATGTAAAAACCGCTACACTTGAACTGAATTACAAAACAGAACAGAGTCACACGTTTAGAAAACACACTATGGTTGCTAAACGGGAAAGGTGAGGTGGGGTGATGCATAAATCAAGGGTTTCAAATTAGCTCAGATACCGTTCCATAAACCCAATATCTAGTAGACAAGACCTACTCCTTGCTCAGTGAACTGGCCTCAACACCCCCTATTCACCGCACAAGAATATATCTGACTAGTAAGAATCTTCAAACCTATGTATTGATATCTCTCTGTAAGTGAGTCAATTGGGTGTAAAGCGGCCTAAACACAGCCGTGAAAAGCAGCTAAACCCCATTATAAAAATAAATTACTTTTCAAAACCCGTGAAACAAAGACAGTGAAAGAGAGAGAAATTCTTACAAAATTCGTTCAGGGGCTGTGATGCAACCTGGATTGACCATATCTAGACCCACAGCTGATTGAGACATAAGGGTGGACACTCTTGTGGCTGAGAGGTTTGGTGAGGTTGCGTGAGCCAACGCAGACCCTTTAAAGTAATACTGCATGGTACCCATCCCATGGGTCCCAAATCTCCAGGTTCAAGGGCATCTTCCTACGTCGAAAACATGCATGAGAAACCCAGAAGATGGTACACCGTGTGATCGGGAAAGGTTTCTAAAACGCCCCTCATTTCTCATCTCCTTGTGCTCGGGTTCGCCATTCCAGCCGCTTTACTAGCCATCTCCCTCCTTGGAGAATCAGCACCTTTAATCTCCTGTTCCGTACAGGTTGCAATTTGTCCTGAGGATGAACGGCAAGAGGGGAACCAATGAGAGACTAGCTCTAGGTGTTAGGACAGGCACAGGTCACTCTATTTTCCCATCAGGAAGCAGAATTAACCACAAGCTCAGCCTGCCCCCCAGAACCAGAAGAGGGCCTGAAGCAATCCTGCACTTTTGCGGCCAGCTCCCAAAAAAGCGACTGGAAAAATGGAGCTCAGGGGCACTGCAATAAACAAACCTGCAGAGTTATAAACGATAACTCTCGTCCACAAATATATTGAGGGAAGGCAACGAAGAGGCTTTGAAAGCAAGGCAGAATTGCAGGAAACAGATTTCAGGAGGTAGATTCGAATCGCCTTGAAAGCACACGAAAAGTGGCAAAACGTGGACAATGATGCCCTTGGCCAAAAAGGGCGTATGCGTTTTTTCCTGAATATATTCAGGAAAAAACGCATACGCCCTTTTTGGCCAACCAAGCAACCTGGAAAGGCAAATCAGCGCTCCAAAGAAGTCTCGCTTCCCAGCGGGCCAAAGGGCCATGCGGAAAAAAGTGTCCAAACCAGAAATGCAGGACCGGCCATGGAGAAATGGGAGCCTTGCTACGCTGATGGGCGGGATGTAAATTGCCAACAGCCACTCTGGAGAAGTGTACGGTGTGTCCTGAAACATCTAAAAAACACAGCTTGGAGAGCATAGGGCACTTCCACTCATGGGCGTATAAATTGGGAAAACTAAAAATCAGCAAGACACAGGCACCCCAAAGTTTAGGGCTGCTCTGTTGACAAGAACCCCCACTTCATTACACCTTAAATATCCTAGGAAAGAGAAAAGTGGATAAAGAACTTGTGGTCCTCATGTACAATGGAATTTCACTCAGCCATGAAATCCACGTCATAAGGCTAGTAGCAGCACGATGAGTGGATTTAGGTACAACGATTCTAAATGAAATAAGTCACACAGAAAAAGACATTTATCATAAGATATCACTTATAGAGGGAATGTAAAAACCGCTACACTTCAACTGAATTACAAAACAGAACAGAGTCACACGTTTAGAAAACACACTATGGCTGATGAACGGGAAAGGTGAGGTGCGGTGATGCATAAATCAAGGGTTTCAAATTAGCTCAGATACCGTTCCATAAACCCAATATCTAGTAGACAAGACCTACTCCTTGCTCAGTGAACTGGCCTCAACACCCCCTATTCACCGCACAAGAATATATCTGACTAGTAAGAATCTTCAAACCTATGTATTGATATCTCTCTGTAAGTGAGTCAATTGGGTGTAAAGCGGCCTAAACACAGCCGTGAAAAGCAGCTAAACCCCATTATAAAAATAAATTACTTTTCAAAACCCGTGAAACAAAGACAGTGAAAGAGAGAGAAATTCTTACAAAATTCGTTCAGGGGCTGTGATGCAACCTGGATTGACCATATCTAGACCCACAGCTGATTGAGACATAAGGGTGGACACTCTTGGGGCTGAGAGTTTTGGTGAGGTTGCGTGAGCCAACGCAGACCCTTTAAAGTAATACTGCATGGTACCCATCCTATGGGTCCCAAATCTCCAGGTTCAAGGGCATCTTCCTACGTCGAAAACATGCATGAGAAACCCAGAAGATGGTACACCGTGTGATCGGGAAAGGTTTCTAAAACGCCCCTCATTTCTCATCTCCTTGTGCTCGGGTTCGCCATTCCAGCCGCTTTACTAGCCATCTCCCTCCTTGGAGAATCAGCACCTTTAATCTCCTGTTCCGTACAGGTTGCAATTTGTCCTGAGGATGAACGGCAAGAGGGGAACCAATGAGAGACTAGCTTTAGGGGTTGGGACAGGCACAGGTCACTCTATTTTCCCATCAGGAAGAAGAATTAACCACAAGCTCAGCCTGCCCCCCAGAACCAGAAGAGGGCCTGAAGCAATCCTGCACTTTTGCGGCCAGCTCCCAAAAAAGCGACTGGAAAAATGGAGCTCAGGGGCACTGCAATAAACAAACCTGCAGAGTTATAAACGATAACTCTCGTCCACAAATATATTGAGGGAAGGCAACGAAGAGGCATTGAAAGCAAGGCAGAATTGCAGGAAACAGATTTCAGGAGGTAGATTCGAATCGCCTTGAAAGCACATGAAAAGCGGCAAAACGTGGACAATGATGCCCTTGGCCAAAAAGAGCGTATGCGTTTTTTCCTGAATATATTCAGGAAAAAACGCATACGCCCTTTTTGGCCAACCAAGCAACCTGGAAAGGCAAATCAGCGCTCCAAAGAAGTCTCGCTTCCCAGCGGGCAAAAGGGCCATGCGGAAAAAAGTGTCCAAACCAGAAATGCAGGACCGGCCATGGAGAAATGGGAGCCTTGCTACGCTGATGGGCGGGATGTAAATTGCCAACAGCCACTCTGGAGAAGTGTACGCTGTGTCCTGAAACATCTAAAAAACACAGCTTGGAGAGCATAGGGCACTTCCACTCATGGGCGTATAAATTGGGAAAACTAAAAATCAGCAAGACAAAGGCACCCCAAAGTTTAGGGCTGCTCTGTTGACAAGAACCCCCACTTCATTACACCTTAAATATCCTAGGAAAGAGAAAAGTGGATAAAGAAGTTGTGATCCTCATGTACAATGGAATATCACTCAGCCATGAAATCCACGTCATAAGGCTAGTAGCAGCACGATGAGTGGATTTAGATACGACGATTCTAAATGAAATAAGTCACACAGAAAAAGACACTTATCATAAGATATCACTTATAGAGGGAATGTAAAAACCGCTACACTTGAACTGAATTACAAAACAGAACAGACTCACACGTTTAGAAAACACACTATGGCTGCTGAACGGGAAAGGTGAGGTGGGGTGATGCATAAATCAAGGGTTTCAAATTAGCTCAGATACCGTTCCATAAACCCAATATGTAGTAGACAAGACCTACTCCTTGCTCAGTGAACTGGCCTCAACACCCCCTATTCACCGCACAAGAATATATCTGACTAGTAAGAATCTTCAAACCTATGTATTGATATCTCTCTGTAAGTGAGTCAAGGGGGTGTAAAGCGGCATAAACACAGCCGTGAAAAGCAGCTAAACCCCATTATAAAAATAAATTACTTTTCAAAACCCGTGAAACAAAGACAGTGAAAGAGAGAGAAATTCTTACAAAATTCGTTCAGGGGCTGTGATGCAACCTGGATTGACCATATCTAGACCCACAGCTGATTGAGACATAAGGGTGGACACTCTTGGGGCTGAGAGTTTTGGTGAGGTTGCGTGAGCCAACGCAGACCCTTTAAAGTAATACTGCATGGTACCCATCCCATGGGTCCCAAATCTCCAGGTTCAAGGGCATCTTCCTACGTCGAAAACATGCATGAGAAACCCAGAAGATGGTACACCGTGTGATCGGGAAAGGTTTCTAAAACGCCCCTCATTTCTCATCTCCTTGTGCTCGGGTTCGCCATTCCAGCCGCTTTACTAGCCATCTCCCTCCTTGGAGAATCAGCACCTTTAATCTCCTGTTCCGTACAGGTTGCAATTTGTCCTGAGGATGAACGGCAAGAGGGGAACCAATGAGAGACTAGCTCTAGGGGTTGGGACAGGCACAGGTCACTCTATTTTCCCATCAGGAAGAAGAATTAACCACAAGCTCAGCCTGCCCCCCAGAACCAGAGGAGGGCCTGAAGCAATCCTGCACTTTTGCGGCCAGCTCCCAAAAAAGTGACTGGAATAATGGAGCTCAGGGGCAATGCAATAAACAAACCTGCAGAGTTATAAAAAATAACTCTCGTCCACAAATATATTGAGGGAAGGCAACGAAGAGGCATTGAAAGCAAGGCAGAATTGCAGGAAACAGATTTCAGGAGGTAGATTCGAATCGCCTTGAAAGCACATGAAAAGCGGCAAAACGTGGACAATGATGCCCTTGGCCAAAAAGGGCGTATGCGTTTTTTCCTGAATATATTCAGGAAAAAACGCATACGCCCTTTTTGGCCAACCAAGCAACCGGGAAAGGCAAATCAGCGCTCCAAGGAAGTCTCGCTTCCCAGAGGGCAAAAGGGCCATGCGGAAAAAAGTGTCCAAACCAGAAATGCAGGACCGGCCATGCAGAAATGGGAGCCTTGGTACGCTGATGGGCAGGATGTAAATTGCCAACAGCCACTCTGGAGAAGTGTACGGTGTGTCCTGAAACATCTAAAAAACACAGCTTGGAGAGCATAGGGCACTTCCACTCATGGGCGTATAAATTGGGAAAACTAAAAATCAGCAAGACACAGGCACCCCAAAGTTTAGGGCTGCTCTGTTGACAAGAACCCCCACTTCATTACACCTTAAATATCCTAGGAAAGAGAAAAGTGGATAAAGAACTTGTGGTCCTCATGTACAATGGAATATCACTCAGCCATGAAATCCACGTCATAAGGCTAGTAGCAGCACGATGAGTGGATTTAGGTACGATGATTCTAAATGAAATAAGTCACACAGAAAAAGACACTTATCATAAGATATCACTTATAGAGGGAATGTAAAAACCGCTACACTTGAACTGAATTACAAAACAGAACAGAGTCACACGTTTAGAAAACACACTATGGTTGCTGAACGGGAAAGGTGAGGTGGGGTGATGCATAAATCAAGGGTTTCAAATTAGCTCAGATACCGTTCCATAAACCCAATATGTAGTAGACAAGATCTACTCCTTGCTCAGTGAACTGGCCTCAACACCCCCTATTCACCGCACAAGAATATATCTGACTAGTAAGAATCTTCAAACCTATGTATTGATATCTCTCTGTAAGTGAGTCAATTAGGTGTAAAGCGTCCTAAACACAGCCGTGAAAAGCAGCTAAACCCCATTATAAAAATAAATTACTTTTCAAAACCCGTGAAACAAAGACAGTGAAAGAGAGAGAAATTCTTACAAAATTCGTTCAGGGGCTGTGATGCAACCTGGATTGACCATATCTAGACTCACAGCTGATTGAGACATAAGGGTGGACACTCTTGGGGCTGAGAGTTTTGGTGAGGTTGCGTGAGCCAACGCAGACCCTTTAAAGTAGTACTGCATGGTACCCATCCCATGGGTCCCAAATCTCCAGGTTCAAGGGCATCTTCCTACGTCGAAAACATGCATGAGAAACCCAGAAGATGGTACACCGTGTGATCGGGAAAGGTTTCTAAAACGCCCCTCATTTCTCATCTCCTTGTGCTCGGGTTCGCCATTCCAGCCGCTTTACTAGCCATCTCCCTCCTTGGAGAATCAGCACCTTTAATCTCCTGTTCCGTACAGGTTGCAATTTGTCCTGAGAATGAACGGGAAGAGGGGAACCAATGAGAGACTAACTCTAGGGGTTGGGACAGGCACAGGTCACACTATTTTCCCATCAGGAAGAAGAATTAACCACAAGCTCAGCCTGCCCCCCAGAACCAGAAGAGGGCCTGAAGCAATCCTGCACTTTTGCGGCCAGCTCCCAAAAAAGCGACTGGAAAAATGGAGCTCAGGGGCACTGCAATAAACAAACCTGCAGAGTTATACACGATAACTCTCGTCCACAAATATATTGAGGGAAGGCAACGAAGAGGCTTTGAAAGCAAGGCAGAATTGCAGGAAACAGATTTCAGGAGGTAGATTCGAATCGCCTTGAAAGCACATGAAAAGCGGCAAAACGTGGACAATGATTCCCTTGGCCAAAAAGGGCGTATGCGTTTTTTCCTGAATATATTCAGGAAAAAACGCATACGCCCTTTTTGGCCAACCAAGCAACCTGGAAAGGCAAATCAGCGCTCCAAAGAAGTCTCGCTTCCCAGCGGGCAAAAGGGCCATGCGGAAAAAAGTGTCCAAACCAGAAATGCAGGACCGGCCATGGAGAAATGGGAGCCTTGCTACGCTGATGGGCGGGATGTAAATTGCCAACAGCCACTCTGGAGAAGTGTACGGTGTGTCCTGAAACATCTAAAAAACACAGCTTGGAGAGCATAGGGCACTTCCACTCATGGGCGTATAAATTGGGAAAACTAAAAATCAGCAAGACACAGGCACCCCAAAGTTTAGGGCTGCTCTGTTGACAAGAACCCCCACTTCATTACACCTTAAATATCCTAGGAAAGAGAAAAGTGGATAAAGAACTTGTGGTCCTCATGTACAATGGAATATCACTCAGCCATGAAATCCACGTCATAAGGCTAGTAGCAGCACGATGAGTGGATTTAGGTACGACGATTCTAAGTGAAATAAGTCACACAGAAAAAGACACTTATCATAAGATATCACTTAGAGAGGGAATGTAAAAACCGCTACACTTGAACTGAATTAAAAAACAGAACAGAATCACACGTTTAGAAAACACACTATGGCTGCTGAACGGGAAAGGTGAGGAGGGGTGATGCATAAAACAAGGGTTTCAAATTAGCTCAGATACCGTTCCATAAACCCAATATCTAGTAGACAAGACCTACTCCTTGCTCAGTGAACTGGCCTCAACACCCCCTATTCACCGCACAAGAATATATCTGACTAGTAAGAATCTTCAAACCTATGTATTGATATCTCTCTGTAAGTGAGTCAATTGGGTGTAAAGCGGCCTAAACACAGCCGTGAAAAGCAGCTAAACCCCATTATAAAAATAAATTACTTTTCAAAACCCGTGAAACAAAGACAGTGAAAGAGAGAGAAATTCTTACAAAATTCGTTCAGGGGCTGTGATGCAACCTGGATTGACCATATCTAGACCCACAGCTGATTGAGACATAAGGGTGGACACTCTTGGGGCTGAGAGTTTTGGTGAGGTTGCGTGAGCCAACGCAGACCCTTTAAAGTAATACTGCATGGTACCCATCCTATGGGTCCCAAATCTCCAGGTTCAAGGGCATCTTCCTACGTCGAAAACATGCATGAGAAACCCAGAAGATGGTACACCGTGTGATCGGGAAAGGTTTCTAAAACGCCCCTCATTTCTCATCTCCTTGTGCTCGGGTTCGCCATTCCAGCCGCTTTACTAGCCATCTCCCTCCTTGGAGAATCAGCACCTTTAATCTCCTGTTCCGTACAGGTTGCAATTTGTCCTGAGGATGAACGGCAAGAGGGGAACCAATGAGAGACTAGCTTTAGGGGTTGGGACAGGCACAGGTCACTCTATTTTCCCATCAGGAAGAAGAATTAACCACAAGCTCAGCCTGCCCCCCAGAACCAGAAGAGGGCCTGAAGCAATCCTGCACTTTTGCGGCCAGCTCCCAAAAAAGCGACTGGAAAAATGGAGCTCAGGGGCACTGCAATAAACAAACCTGCAGAGTTATAAACGATAACTCTCGTCCACAAATATATTGAGGGAAGGCAACGAAGAGGCATTGAAAGCAAGGCAGAATTGCAGGAAACAGATTTCAGGAGGTAGATTCGAATCGCCTTGAAAGCACATGAAAAGCGGCAAAACGTGGACAATGATGCCCTTGGCCAAAAAGAGCGTATGCGTTTTTTCCTGAATATATTCAGGAAAAAACGCATACGCCCTTTTTGGCCAACCAAGCAACCTGGAAAGGCAAATCAGCGCTCCAAAGAAGTCTCGCTTCCCAGCGGGCAAAAGGGCCATGCGGAAAAAAGTGTCCAAACCAGAAATGCAGGACCGGCCATGGAGAAATGGGAGCCTTGCTACGCTGATGGGCGGGATGTAAATTGCCAACAGCCACTCTGGAGAAGTGTACGCTGTGTCCTGAAACATCTAAAAAACACAGCTTGGAGAGCATAGGGCACTTCCACTCATGGGCGTATAAATTGGGAAAACTAAAAATCAGCAAGACAAAGGCACCCCAAAGTTTAGGGCTGCTCTGTTGACAAGAACCCCCACTTCATTACACCTTAAATATCCTAGGAAAGAGAAAAGTGGATAAAGAAGTTGTGATCCTCATGTACAATGGAATATCACTCAGCCATGAAATCCACGTCATAAGGCTAGTAGCAGCACGATGAGTGGATTTAGATACGACGATTCTAAATGAAATAAGTCACACAGAAAAAGACACTTATCATAAGATATCACTTATAGAGGGAATGTAAAAACCGCTACACTTGAACTGAATTACAAAACAGAACAGACTCACACGTTTAGAAAACACACTATGGCTGCTGAACGGGAAAGGTGAGGTGGGGTGATGCATAAATCAAGGGTTTCAAATTAGCTCAGATACCGTTCCATAAACCCAATATGTAGTAGACAAGACCTACTCCTTGCTCAGTGAACTGGCCTCAACACCCCCTATTCACCGCACAAGAATATATCTGACTAGTAAGAATCTTCAAACCTATGTATTGATATCTCTCTGTAAGTGAGTCAAGGGGGTGTAAAGCGGCATAAACACAGCCGTGAAAAGCAGCTAAACCCCATTATAAAAATAAATTACTTTTCAAAACCCGTGAAACAAAGACAGTGAAAGAGAGAGAAATTCTTACAAAAT
The DNA here is from genome assembly GCF_949987535.1 of Balaenoptera acutorostrata. Classification (NCBI taxonomy): domain Eukaryota; kingdom Metazoa; phylum Chordata; class Mammalia; order Artiodactyla; family Balaenopteridae; genus Balaenoptera; species Balaenoptera acutorostrata. Next base: position 115,824,666 of record NC_080072.1, read on the forward strand.
TCGTTCAGGGGCTGTGATGCAACCTGGATTGACCATATCTAGACCCACAGCTGATTGAGACATAAGGGTGGACACTCTTGGGGCTGAGAGTTTTGGTGAGGTTGCGTGAGCCAACGCAGACCCTTTAAAGTAATACTGCATGGTACCCATCCCATGGGTCCCAAATCTCCAGGTTCAAGGGCATCTTCCTACGTCGAAAACATGCATGAGAAACCCAGAAGATGGTACACCGTGTGATCGGGAAAGGTTTCTAAAACGCCCCTCATTTCTCATCTCCTTGTGCTCGGGTTCGCCATTCCAGCCGCTTTACTAGCCATCTCCCTCCTTGGAGAATCAGCACCTTTAATCTCCTGTTCCGTACAGGTTGCAATTTGTCCTGAGGATGAACGGCAAGAGGGGAACCAATGAGAGACTAGCTCTAGGGGTTGGGACAGGCACAGGTCACTCTATTTTCCCATCAGGAAGAAGAATTAACCACAAGCTCAGCCTGCCCCCCAGAACCAGAAGAGGGCCTGAAGCAATCCTGCACTTTTGCGGCCAGCTCCCAAAAAAGTGACTGGAATAATGGAGCTCAGGGGCAATGCAATAAACAAACCTGCAGAGTTATAAAAAATAACTCTCGTCCACAAATATATTGAGGGAAGGCAACGAAGAGGCATTGAAAGCAAGGCAGAATTGCAGGAAACAGATTTCAGGAGGTAGATTCGAATCGCCTTGAAAGCACATGAAAAGCGGCAAAACGTGGACAATGATGCCCTTGGCCAAAAAGGGCGTATGCGTTTTTTCCTGAATATATTCAGGAAAAAACGCATACGCCCTTTTTGGCCAACCAAGCAACCGGGAAAGGCAAATCAGCGCTCCAAGGAAGTCTCGCTTCCCAGAGGGCAAAAGGGCCATGCGGAAAAAAGTGTCCAAACCAGAAATGCAGGACCGGCCATGCAGAAATGGGAGCCTTGGTACGCTGATGGGCAGGATGTAAATTGCCAACAGCCACTCTGGAGAAGTGTACGGTGTGTCCTGAAACATCTAAAAAACACAGCTTGGAGAGCATAGGGCACTTCCACTCATGGGCGTATAAATTGGGAAAACTAAAAATCAGCAAGACACAGGCACCCCAAAGTTTAGGGCTGCTCTGTTGACAAGAACCCCCACTTCATTACACCTTAAATATCCTAGGAAAGAGAAAAGTGGATAAAGAACTTGTGGTCCTCATGTACAATGGAATATCACTCAGCCATGAAATCCACGTCATAAGGCTAGTAGCAGCACGATGAGTGGATTTAGGTACGACGATTCTAAATGAAATAAGTCACACAGAAAAAGACACTTATCATAAGATATCACTTATAGAGGGAATGTAAAAACCGCTACACTTGAACTGAATTACAAAACAGAACAGAGTCACACGTTTAGAAAACACACTATGGTTGCTGAACGGGAAAGGTGAGGTGGGGTGATGCATAAATCAAGGGTTTCAAATTAGCTCAGATACCGTTCCATAAACCCAATATGTAGTAGACAAGATCTACTCCTTGCTCAGTGAACTGGCCTCAACACCCCCTATTCACCGCACAAGAATATATCTGACTAGTAAGAATCTTCAAACCTATGTATTGATATCTCTCTGTAAGTGAGTCAATTGGGTGTAAAGCGTCCTAAACACAGCCGTGAAAAGCAGCTAAACCCCATTATAAAAATAAATTACTTTTCAAAACCCGTGAAACAAAGACAGTGAAAGAGAGAGAAATTCTTACAAAATTCGTTCAGGGGCTGTGATGCAACCTGGATTGACCATATCTAGACTCACAGCTGATTGAGACATAAGGGTGGACACTCTTGGGGCTGAGAGTTTTGGTGAGGTTGCGTGAGCCAACGCAGACCCTTTAAAGTAGTACTGCATGGTACCCATCCCATGGGTCCCAAATCTCCAGGTTCAAGGGCATCTTCCTACGTCGAAAACATGCATGAGAAACCCAGAAGATGGTACACCGTGTGATCGGGAAAGGTTTCTAAAACGCCCCTCATTTCTCATCTCCTTGTGCTCGGGTTCGCCATTCCAGCCGCTTTACTAGCCATCTCCCTCCTTGGAGAATCAGCACCTTTAATCTCCTGTTCCGTACAGGTTGCAATTTGTCCTGAGGATGAACGGGAAGAGGGGAACCAATGAGAGACTAACTCTAGGGGTTGGGACAGGCACAGGTCACACTATTTTCCCATCAGGAAGAAGAATTAACCACAAGCTCAGCCTGCCCCCCAGAACCAGAAGAGGGCCTGAAGCAATCCTGCGCTTTTGCGGCCAGCTCCCAAAAAAGCGAGTTGAAAAATGGAGCTCAGGGGCACTGCAATTAACAAACCTGCAGTGTTTTAAATGATAACTCTCGTCCACAAATATATTAAGGGAAGGCAACGAAGAGGATTTGAAAGCAAGGCAGAATTGCAGGAAACAGATTTCAGGAGGTAGATTCGAATCGCCTTGAAAGCACATGAAAAGCGGCAAAACGTGGTCAATGATGCACTTGGCTAAAAAGGGCGTATGCGTTTTTTCCTGAATATATTCAGGAAAAAACGCATACGCCCTTTTTGGCCAACCAAGCAACCTGGAAAGGCAAATCAGCGCTACAAAGAAGTCTCTCATCCCAGCGGTCAAAAGGGCCATGCAGAAAAAAGTTTCAAAACCAGAAATGCAAGAGCAGCCATGGAGAAATGGGAGACTTGCTACGCTGATGGGCGGGATGTAAATTGCAAACAGTCACTCTGGAGAAGTGTACGGTGTGTCCTGAAACATCTAAAAAACACAGCTTGGAGCGCATAGGGCACTTCCACTCATGGGCGTATAAATTGGGAAAACTAAAAATCAGCAAGACACAGGCACCCCAAAGTTTAGGGCTGCTCTGTTGACAAGAACCCCCACTTCATTACACCTTAAATATCCTAGGAAAGAGAAAAATGGATAAAGAAGTTGGGGTCCTCATGTACAATGGAATATCACTCAGCCAAGAAATCAACGTCATAAGGCTAGTAGCAGCACGATGAGTGGATTTAGGTACGACGATTCTAAGTGAAATAAGTCACACAGAAAAAGACACTTATCATAAGATATCACTTATAGAGGGAATGTAAAAACCGCTACACTTGAACTGAATTACAAAACAGAACAGAGTCACACGTTTAGAAAACACACTATGGCTGCTGAACGGGAAAGGTGAGGTGGGGTGATGCATAAAACAAGGGTTTCAAATTAGCTCCGATACCCTTCCATAAACCCAATATGTAATAGACAATACCTACTCCTTGCTCAGTGAACTGGACTCAACACCCCCTATTCACCGCACAAGAATATATCTGAATAGTAAGAATCTTCAAACCTATGTATTGATATCTCTCTGTAAGTGAGTCAAGGGGCTGTAACAGGGCATAAACACAGCCGTGAAAAGCAGCTAAACCCCATTATAAAAATAAATTTCTTTTCAAAACCTGTGAAACAAAGACAGTGAAAGAGAGAGAAATTCTTACAAAATTCGTTCAGGGGCTGTGATGCAACCTGGATTGACCATATCTAGACCCACAGCTGATTGAGACATAAGGGTGGACACTCTTGGGGCTGAGAGGTTTGGTGAGGTTGGGTGAGCCAATGCAGACCCTTTAAAGTAATACTGCATGGTACCTATCCCATGGGTCCCAAATCTCCAGGTTCAAGGGCATCTTCCTACGTCGAAAACGTGCATGAGAAACCCAGAAGATGGTACACCGTGTGATCGGGAAAGGTTTCTAAAACGCACCTCATTTCTCATCTCCTTGTTCTCGGGTTCGCCATTCCAGCCCCTTTACTAGCCATCTCCCTCCTTGGAGAATCAGCACCTTTAACCTCCTGTTCCGTACAGGTTGCAAATTGTCCTGATCATGAACGGGAAGTGGGGGAACCAATGAGAGACTAGCTCTAGTGGTTGGGACAGGCACAGGTCCCTCTATTTTCCCATCAGGAAGAAGAATTAACCACAGCCTCAGCCTGCCCCCCAGAACCAGAAGAGGGCCTGAAGCAACCCTGCGCTTTTGCGGCCAGCTCCCAAAAAGCGACTTGAAAAATGGAGCTCAGGGGCACTGCAATTCACAAACCTGCAGAGTTATAAATGATAACTCTCGTCCACAAATATATTGAGTGACGGCAACGAAGAGGCTTTGAAAGCAAGGCAGAATTGCAGGAAACAGATTTCAGGAGGTAGATTCGAATCGCCTTGAAAGCACATGAAAAGCGGCAAAACGTGGACAATGATGCCCTTGGCCAAAAAGGGCGTATGCGTTTTTTCCTGAATATATTCAGGAAAAAACCCATACGCCCTTTTTGGCCAACCAAGCAACCTGGAAAGGCAAATCAGCGCTCCAAAGAAGTCTCGCTTCCCAGCGGGCAAAAGTGCCATGCGGAAAAATGTGTCCAAACCAGAAGTGCAGGAACGGCCATGGAAAAATGGGAGCCTTGCTTCGCTGATGGGTGGGATGTAAACTGCCAACAGCCACTCTGGAGAAGTGTACGGTGTGTTCTGAAACATCTAAAAAACACAGCTTGGAGAGCATAGGGCACTTCCACTCATGGGCGTATAAATTGGGAAAACTAAAAATCAGCAAGACACAGGCACCCCAAAGTTTAGGGCTGCTCTGTTGACAAGAACCCCCACTTCATTACACCTTAAATATCCTAGGAAAGAGAAAAATGGATAAAGAAGTTGTGGTCCTCATGTACAATGGAATATCACTCAGCCATGAAATCCACGTCATAAGGCTAGTAGCAGCACGATGAGTGGATTTAGGTACGACGATTCTAAGTGAAATAAGTCACACAGAAAAAGACACTTATCATAAGATATCACTTCTAGAGGGAATGTAAAAACCGCTACACTTGAACTGAATTACAAAACAGAACAGAGTCACACGTTTAGGAAACACACTATGGCTGCTGAACGGGAAAGGTGAGGTGGGGTGATGCATAAAACAAGGGTTTCAAATTAGCTCAGATACCGTTCCATAAACCCAATATGTAAGAGACAAGACCTATTCCTTTTTCAGTGAACTGGACTCAACACCCCCTATTCACCGCACAAGAATATATCTGACTAGTAAAAATCTTCAAACCTATGTATTGATATCTCTCTGTAAGTGAGTCAAGGGGGTGTAAAGCGGCATAAACACAGCCGTGAAAAGCAGCTAAACCCCATTATAAAAATAAATTACTTTTCAAAACCCGTGAAACAAAGACAGTGAAAGAGAGAGAAATTCTTACAAAATTCGTTCAGGGGCTGTGATGCAACCTGGATTGACCATATCTAGACACACAGCTGATTGAGACATAAGGGTGGACACTCTTGGGGCTGAGAGGTTCGGTGAGGTTGGGTGAGCCAACGCAGACCCTTTCAAGTAATACTGCATGGTACCCATCCCATGGGTCCCAAATCTCCAGGTTCAAGGGCATCTTCCTACGTCGAAAACAGGCATGAGAAACCCAGAAGATGGTACACCGTGTGATCGGGAAAGGTTTCTAAAACGCACCTCATTTCTCATCTCCTTTGCTCGGGTTCGCCATTCCAGCCGATTTACTAGCCATCTCCCTCTTGGAGAATCAGCACCTTTAACCTCCTGTTCCGTACAGGTTGCAATTTGTCCTGAGGATGAACGGGAAGAGGGGGAACCAATGAGAGACTAGCTCTAGGTGTTGGGACAGGCACAGGTCACTCTATTTTCCCATCAGGAAGAAGAATTAAGCACAAGCTCAGCCTGCCCCCCAGAACCAGAAGAGGGCCTGAAGCAATCCTGTGCTTTTGCGGCCAGCTCCCAATAAAGCGAGTTGAAAAATGGAGCTCAGGGGCACTGCAATTCACAAACCTGCAGAGGTACTTCTGGTTCCATAGTGTAGTGGTTAGCACGTCTGCTTTACACAAACCTGCAGAGTTTTAAATGATAACTCTCGTCCACAAATATATTAAGGGAAGGCAACCAAGAGGCTTTGAAAGCAAGGCAGAATTGCAGGAAACAGATTTCAGGAGGTAGATTCGAATCGCCTTGAAAGCACATGAAAAGCGGCCAAACGTGGACAATGATGCCCTTGGCCAAAAAGGGCGTATGCGTTTTTTCCTGAATATATTCAGGAAAAAACGCATACGCCCTTTTTGGCCAACCAAGCAACATGGAAAGGCAAATCAGCGCTCCAAAGAAGTCTCGCTTCCCAGCGGGCAAAAGGGCCATGTGGAAAAAAGTGTCCAAACCAGAAATGCAGGACCGGCCCTGGAGAAATAGGAGCCTTGCTACGCTGATGGGAGGGATGTAAACTGCCAACAGCCACTCTGGATAAGTGTACGGTGTGTTCTGAAACATATAAAAAACACAGCTTGTAGAGCATAGGGCACTTCCACTCATGGACGTATAAATTGGGAAAATTAAAAATCAGCAAGACACAGGCACCCCAAAGTTTAGGGCTACTCTGTTGACAAGAACACGCACTTCATTACACCTTCAATATCCTAGGAAAGAGAAAAATGGATAAAGAAGTTGTGGTCCTCATGTACAATGGAATATCACTCAGCCATGAAATCAACGTCATAAGGCTAGTAGCAGCACGATGAGTGGATTTAGGTACGACGATTCTAAGTGAAATAAGTCACACAGAAAAAGACACTTATCATAAGATATCACTTATAGAGGGAATGTAAAAACCGCTACACTTGAACTGAATTGCAAAACAGAACAGAGTCAGACGTTTAGAAAACACACTATGGCTGCTGAACAGGAAAGGTGAGGTGGGGTGATGCATAAAACAAGGGTTTCAAATTAGCTCAGATACCGTGCCATAAACCCAATATGTAAGAGACAAGACCTATTCCTTTTTCAGTGAACTGGACTCAACACCCCGTATTCACCACACAAGAATATATCTGACTAGTAAGAATGTTCAAACCTATGTATTGATATCTCTCTGTAAGTGAGACAAGGGGGTGTAAAGCGGCATAAACACAGCCGTGAAAAGCAGCTAAACCCCATTATAAAAATAAATTACTTTTAAAAACCAGTGAAACAAAGACAGTGAAAGAGAGAGAAATTCTTACAAAATTCGTTCAGGGGCTGTGATGCAACCTGGATTGACCATATCTAGACCCACAGCTGATTGAGACATAATGGTGGACACTCTTGGGGCTGAGAGGTTCGGTGAGGTTGGGTGGGCCAACGCAGACCCTTTCAAGTAATACTGCATGGTACCCATCCCATGGGTCCCAAATCTCCAGGTTCAAGGGCATCTTCCTACATCGAAAACATGCATGAGAAACCCAGAAGATGGTACACCGTGTGATCGGGAAAGGTTTCTAAAACGCACCTCATTTCTCATCTCCTTGGCTCGGGTTCGCCATTCCAGCCGATTTACTAGCCATCTCCCTCTTTGGAGAATCAGCACCTTTAACCTCCTGTTCCGTACAGGTTGCAATTTGTCCTCAGGATGAACGGGAAGAGGGGGAACCAATGAGAGACTAGCTCTAGGGGTTGGGACAGGCACAGGTCACTCTATTTTCCCATCAGGAAGAAGAATTAACCACAAGCTCAGCCTGCCCCCCAGAACCAGAAGAGGGCCTGAAGCAATCCTGCACTTTTGCGGCCAGCTCCCAAAAAAGCGAGTTGAAAAATGGAGCTCAGGGGCACTGCAATTCACAAACCTGCAGAGTTTTAAATGATAACTCTCGTCCACAAATATATTAAGGGAAGGCAACGAAGAGGCTTTGAAAGCAAGGCAGAATTGCAGGAAACAGATTTCAGGAGGTAGATTCGAATCGCCTTGAAAGCACATGAAAAGCGGCCAAACGTGGACAATGATGCCCTTGGCCAGAAAGGGCGTATGCGTTTTTTCCTGAATATATTCAGGAAAAAACGCATACGCCCTTTTTGGCCAACCAAGCAACCTGGAAAGGCAAATTAGCGCTCCAAAGAAGTCTCGCTTCAAAGCGGGCAAAAGGGCCATGCGGAAAAAAGTGTCCAAACCAGAAATGCAGGACCGGCCATGGAGAAATGGGAGCCTTGCTATGCTGATAGGTGGGATGTAATTTGCCAACAGCCACTCTGGAGAAGTGTACGGTGTGTCCTGAAACATCTAAAAAACATACCTTGGAGCGCATAGGGCACTTCCACTCATGGGCGTATAAATTGGGAAAACTAAAAATCAGCAAGACACAGGCACCCCAAAGTTTAGGGCTGCTCTGTTGACAAGAAACCCCACTTCATTACACCTTAAATATCCTAGGAAAGAGAAAAATGGATAAAGAAGTTGGGGTCCTCATGTACAATGGAATATCACTCAGCCATGAAATCCACGTCATAAGGCTAGTAGCAGCACGATGAGTGGATTTAGGTACGACGATTCTAAGTGAAATAAGTCACACAGAAGAAGACACTTATCCTAAGATATCACTTATAGAGGGAATGTAAAAACCGCTACACTTGAACTGAATTAGAAAACAGAACAGAGTCACATGTTTAGAAAAAACACTATGTCTGCTGAACGGGAAAGGTGAGGTGGGGTGATGCATAAAACAAGGGTTTCAAATTAGCTCCTATACCCTTCCCTAAACCCAATATGTAATAGACAAGTCCTACTCCTTGCTCAGTTAACTGGATTCAACACCCCCTATTCACCGCACAAGAATATATCTGACTAGTAAGAATCTTCAAACCTATGTATTGATATCTCTCTGTAAGTGAGTCAAGGGGGTGTAAAGCGGCATAAACACAGCCGTGAAAAGCTGCTAAACCCCATTATAAAAATAAATTACTTTTCAAAACCGTGAAACAAAGACAGTGAAAGAGAGAGAAATTCTTACAAAATTCGTTCAGGGGCTGTGATGCAACCTGGATTGACCATATCTAGACCCACAGCTGATTGAGACATAAGGGTGGACACTCTTGGGGCTGAGAGGTTCGGTGAGGTTGGGGGAGCCAACGCAGACCCTTTCAAGTAATACTGCATGGTACCCATCCCATGGGTCCCAAATCTCCAGGTTCAAGGCCATCTTCCTACATCGAAAACAGGCATGAGAAACCCAGAAGATGGTACACCGTGTGATCGGGAAAGGTTTCTAAAACGCACCTCATTTCTCATCTCCTTTGCTCGGGTTCGCCATTCCAGCCGATTTACTAGCCATCTCCCTCCTTGGAGAATCAGCACCTTTAACCTCCTGTTCCGTACAGGTTGCAATTTGTCTTGAGGATGAACAGGAAGAGGGGGAACCAATGAGAGACTAGCTCTAGCTGCTGGGTCAGGCACAGGTCACTCTATTTTCCCATCAGGAAGAAGAATTAAGCACTAGCTCAGCCTGCCCCCCAGAACCAGAAGAGGGCCTGAAGCAATCCTGCACTTTTGCGGCCAGCTCCCAAAAAAGCGAGTTGAAAAATGGAGCTCAGGGGCACTGCAATTCACAAACCTGCAGAGTTTTAAATGATACCTCTCGTCCACAAATATATTAAGGGAAGGCAACGAAGAGGCTTTGAAAGCAAGGCAGAATTGCAGGAAACAGATTTCAGGAGGTAGATTCGAATCGCCTTGAAAGCACATGAAAAGCGGCCAAACGTGGACAATGATGCCCTTGGCCAAAAAGGGCGTATGCGTTTTTTCCTGAATATATTCAGGAAAAAACGCATACGCCCTTTTTGGCCAACCAAGCAACCTGGAAAGGCAAATCAGCGCTCCAAAGAACTCTCGCTTCCCAGCGGGCAAAAGGGCCATGCGGAAAAAAGTGTCCAAACCAGAAATGCAGGACCGGCCCTGGAGAAATGGGAGCCTTGCTACGCTGATGGGCGGGATGTAAATTGCCAACAGCCACTCTGGAGAAGTGTACGGTGTGTCCTGAAACATCTAAAAAACACAGCTTGGAGAGCATAGGGCACTTCCACTCATGGGCGTATAAATTGGGAAAACTAAAAATCAGCAAGACACAGGCACCCCAAAGTTTAGGGCTGCTCTGTTGACAAGAACCCCCACTTCATTACACCTTAAATATCCTAGGAAAGAGAAAAATGGATAAAGAAGTTGGGGTCCTCATGTAGAATGGAATATCACTCAGCCATGAAATCAACGTCATAAGGCTAGTAGCAGCACGATGAGTGGATTTAGGTACGACCATTCTAAGTGAAATAAGTCACACAGAAAAAGGCACTTATCATAAAATATCACTTATAGAGGGAATCTAAAAACCGCTACACTTGAACTGAATTAGAAAACAGAACAGAGTCACACGTTTAGAAAAAACACTATGTCTGCTGAACGGGAAAGGTGAGGTGGGGTGATGCATAAAACAAGAGTTTCAAATTAGCTCCGATACCCTTCCCTAAACCCAATATGTAATAGACAAGACCTACTCCTTGCTCAGTGAACTGGACTCAACACCCCCTATTCACCGCACAAGAATATATCTGACTAGTAAGAATCTTCAAACCTATGTATTGATATCTCTCTGTAAGTGAGTCAAGGGGCTGTAACACGGCATAAACACAGCCGTGAAAAGCAGCTAAACCCCATTATAAAAATAAATTTCTTTTCAAAACCTGTGAAACAAAGACAGTGAAAGAGAGAGAAATTCTTACAAAATTCGTTCAGGGGCTGTGATGCAACCTGGATTGACCATATCTAGACCCACAGCTGATTGAGACATAAGGGTGGACACTCTTGGGGCTGAGAGGTTCGGTGAGGTTGGGTGAGCCAACGCAGACCCTTTCAAGTAATACTGCATGGTACCCATCCCATGGGTCCCAAATCTCCAGGTTCAAGGCCATCTTCCTACATCGAAAACAGGCATGAGAAACCCAGAAGATGGTACACCGTGTGATCGGGAAAGGTTTCTAAAACGCACCTCATTTCTCATCTCCTTTGCTCGGGTTCGCCATTCCAGCCGATTTACTAGCCATCTCCCTCCTTGGAGAATCAGCACCTTTAACCTCCTGTTCCGTACAGGTTGCAATTTGTCCTGAGGATGAACGGGAAGAGGGGGAACCAATGAGAGACTAGCTCTAGGTGTTGGGACAGGCACAGGTCACTCTATTTTCCCATCAGGAAGAAGAATTAAGCACAAGCTCAGCCTGCCCCCCAGAACCAGAAGAGGGCCTGAAGCAATCCTGCGCTTTTGCGGCCAGCTCCCAAAAAAGCGACTTGAAAAATGGAGCTCATGGGCACTGCAATTCACAAACCTGCAGAGTTATAAATGATAACTCTCGTCCACAAATATATTGAGGGAAGGAAACGAAGAGGCTTTGAAAGCAAGGCAGAATTGCAGGAAACAGATTTCAGGAGGTAGATTCGAATCGCCTTGAAAGCACATGAAAAGCGGCCAAACGTGGACAATGATGCCCTTGGCCAAAAAGGGCGTATGCGTTTTTTCCTGAATATATTCAGGAAAAAACGCATACGCCCTTTTTGGCCAACCAAGCAACCTGGAAAGGCAAATCAGCGCTCCAAAGAAGTCTCGCTTCCCAGCGGGCAAAAGGGCCATGCGGAAAAAAGTGTCCAAACCAGAAATGCAGGACCGGCCATGGAGAAATGGGAGCCTTGCTATGCTGATAGGTGGGATGTAAATTGCCAACAGCCACTCTGGAGAAGTGTACGGTGTGTCCTGAAACATCTAAAAAACATACCTTGGAGCGCATAGGGCACTTCCACTCATGGGCGTATAAATTGGGAAAACTAAAAATCAGCAAGACACAGGCACCCCAAAGTTTAGGGCTGCTCTGTTGACAAGAAACCCCACTTCATTACACCTTAAATATCCTAGGAAAGAGAAAAATGGATAAAGAAGTTGAGGTCCTCATGTACAATGGACTATCACTCAGCCATGAAATCCACGTCATAAGGCTAGTAGCAGCACGATGAGTGGATTTAGGTACGACGATTCTAAGTGAAATAAGTCACACAGAAGAAGACACTTATCCTAAGATATCACTTATAGAGGGAATGTAAAAACCGCTACACTTGAACTGAATTAGAAAACAGAACAGAGTCACACGTTTAGAAAAAACACTATGTCTGCTGAACGGGAAAGGTGAGGTGGGGTGATGCATAAAACAAGGGTTTCAAATTAGCTCCTATACCCTTCCCTAAACCCAATATGTAATAGACAAGTCCTACTCCTTGCTCAGTTAACTGGATTCAACACCCCCTATTCACCGCACAAGAATATATCTGACTAGTAAGAATCTTCAAACCTATGTATTGATATCTCTCTGGAAGTGAGTCAAGGGGGTGTAAAGCGGCATAAACACAGCCGTGAAAAGCTGCTAAACCCCATTATAAAAATAAATTACTTTTCAAAACCGTGAAACAAAGACAGTGAAAGAGAGAGAAATTCTTACAAAATTCGTTCAGGGGCTGTGATGCAACCTGGATTGACCATATCTAGACCCACAGCTGATTGAGACCTAAGGGTGGACACTCTTGGGGCTGAGAGGTTCGGTGAGGTTGGGGGAGCCAACGCAGACCCTTTCAAGTAATACTGCATGGTACCCATCCCATGGGTCCCAAATCTCCAGGTTCAAGGCCATCTTCCTACATCGAAAACAGGCATGAGAAACCCAGAAGATGGTACACCGTGTGATCGGGAAAGGTTTCTAAAACGCACCTCATTTCTCATCTCCTTTGCTCGGGTTCGCCATTCCAGCCGATTTACTAGCCATCTCCCTCCTTGGAGAATCAGCACCTTTAACCTCCTGTTCCGTACAGGTTGCAATTTGTCTTGAGGATGAACAGGAAGAGGGGGAACCAATGAGAGACTAGCTCTAGCTGCTGGGTCAGGCACAGGTCACTCTATTTTCCCATCAGGAAGAAGAATTAAGCACTAGCTCAGCCTGTCCCCCAGAACCAGAAGAGGGCCTGAAGCAATCCTGCGCTTTTGCGGCCAGCTCCCAAAAAAGCGAGTTGAAAAATGGAGCTCAGGGGCACTGCAATTCACAAACCTGCAGAGTTTTAAATGATACCTCTCGTCCACAAATATATTAAGGGAAGGCAACGAAGAGGCTTTGAAAGCAAGGCAGAATTGCAGGAAACAGATTTCAGGAGGTAGATTCGAATCGCCTTGAAAGCACATGAAAAGCGGCAAAACGTGGACAATGATGCCCTTGGCCAAAAAGGGCGTATGCGTTTTTTCCTGAATATATTCAGGAAAAAACGCATACGCCCTTTTTGGCCAACCAAGCAACATGGAAAGGCAAATCAGCGCACCAAAGAAGTCTCGCTTCCCAGCGGGCAAAAGGGCCATGCGGAAAAAAGTGTCCAAACCAGAAATGCAGGACCGGCCATGGAGAAATGGGAGCCTTGCTACGCTGATGGGCGGGATGTAAATTGCCAACAGCCACTCTGGAGAAGTGTACGGTGTGTCCTGAAACAGCTAAAAAACACAGCTTGGAGAGCATAGGGCACTTCCACTCATGGGCGTATAAATTGGGAAAACTAAAAATCAGCAAGACACAGGCACCCCAAAGTTTAGGGCTGCTCTGTTGACAAGAACCCCCACTTCATTACACGTTAAATATCCTAGGAAAGAGAAAAATGGATAAAGAAGTTGGGGTCCTCATGTAGAATGGAATATCACTCAGCCATGAAATCAACGTCATAAGGCTAGTAGCAGCACGATGAGTGGATTTAGGTACGACCATTCTAAGTGAAATAAGTCACACAGAAAAAGGCACTTATCATAAGATATCACTTATAGAGGGAATCTAAAAACCGCTACACTTGAACTGAATTAGAAAACAGAACAGAGTCACACGTTTAGAAAAAACACTATGTCTGCTGAACGGGAAAGGTGAGGTGGGGTGATGCATAAAACAAGGGTTTCAAATTAGCTCCGATACCCTTCCCTAAACCCAATATGTAATAGACAAGACCTACTCCTTGCTCAGTGAACTGGACTCAACACCCCCTATTCACCGCACAAGAATATATCTGACTAGTAAGAATCTTCAAACCTATGTATTGATATCTCTCTGTAAGTGAGTCAAGGGGCTGTAACACGGCATAAACACAGCCGTGAAAAGAAGCTAAACCCCATTATAAAAATAAATTTCTTTTCAAAACCTGTGAAACAAAGACAGTGAAAGAGAGAGAAATTCTTCCAAAATTCGTTCAGGGGCTGTGATGCAACCTGGATTGACCATATCTAGACCCACAGCTGATTGAGACATAAGGGTGGACACTCTTGGGGCTGAGAGGTTCGGTGAGGTTGGGTGAGCCAACGCAGACCCTTTCAAGTAATACTGCATGGTACCCATCCCATGGGTCCCAAATCTCCAGGTTCAAGGCCATCTTCCTACATCAAAAACAGGCATGAGAAACCCAGAAGATGGTACACCGTGTGATCGGGAAAGGTTTCTAAAACGCACCTCATTTCTCATCTCCTTTGCTCGGGTTCGCCATTCCAGCCGATTTACTAGCCATCTCCCTCCTTGGAGAATCAGCACCTTTAACCTCCTGTTCCGTACAGGTTGCAATTTGTCCTGAGGATGAACGGGAAGAGGGGGAACCAATGAGAGACTAGCTCTAGGTGTTGGGACAGGCACAGGTCACTCTATTTTCCCATCAGGAAGAAGAATTAAGCACAAGCTCAGCCTGCCCCCCAGAACCAGAAGAGGGCCTGAAGCAATCCTGCGCTTTTGCGGCCAGCTCCCAAAAAAGCGACTTGAAAAATGGAGCTCATGGGCACTGCAATTCACAAACCTGCAGAGTTATAAATGATAACTCTCGTCCACAAATATATTGAGGGAAGGAAACGAAGAGGCTTTGAAAGCAAGGCAGAATTGCAGGAAACAGATTTCAGGAGGTAGATTCGAATCGCTTTGAAAGCACATGAAAAGTGGCAAAACGTGGACAATGATGCCCTTGGCCAAAAAGGGCGTATGCGTTTTTTCCTGAATATATTCAGGAAAAAACGCATACGCCCTTTTTGGCCAACCAAGCAACCTGGAAAGGCAAATCAGCGCTCCAAAGAAGTCTCGCTTCCCAGCGGGCAAAAGGGCCATGCGGAAAAAAGTGTCCAAACCAGAAATGCAGGACCGGCCATGGAAAAATGGGAGACTTGCTACACTGATGGGCGGGATGTAAATTGCCAACAGTCACTCTGGAGAAGTGTACGGTGTGTCCTGAAACATCTAAAAAACACAGCTTGGAGCGCATAGGGCACTTCCACTCATGGGCGTATAAATTGGGAAAACTAAAAATCAGCAAGACACAGGCACCCCAAAGTTTAGGGCTGCTCTGTTGACAAGAACCCCCACTTCATTACACCTTAAATATCCTAGGAAAGAGAAAAATGGATAAAGAAGTTGGGGTCCTCATGTACAATGGAATATCACTAAGCCAAGAAATCAACGTCATAAGGCTAGTAGCAGCACGATGAGTGGATTTAGGTACGACGAATCTAAGTGAATAAGTCACACAGAAAAAGACACTTATCATAAGATAGCACTTATAGAGGGAATGTAAAAACCGCTACAGTTGAAGTGAATTACAAAACAGAACATAGTCACACGTTTAGAAAACAAACTATGGCTGCTGAACGGGAAAGGTGAGGTGGGGTGATGCATAAAACAAGGGTTTCAAATTAGCTCCGATACCGTTCCATAAACCCAATATGTAATAGACAAGACCTACTCCTTGCTCAGTGAACTGGACTCAACACCCCCTATTCACCGCACAAGAATATATCTGTCTAGTAAGAATCTTCAAACCTATCTATTGATATCTATCTGTAAGTGAGTCAAGGGGGTGTAAAGCGGCATAAACACAGCCGTGAAAAGCAGCTAAACCCCATTATAAAAATAAATTACTTTTCAAAACCCGTGAAACAAAGACAGTGAAAGAGAGAGAAATTCTTACAAAATTCGTTCAGGGGCTGTGATGCAACCTGGATTGACCATATCTAGACCCACAGCTGACTGAGACATAAGGGTGGACACTCTTGGGGCTGAGAGGTTCGGTGAGGTTGGGGGAGCCAACGCAGACCCTTTCAAGTAATACTGCATGGTACCCGTCCCATGGGTCCCAAATCTCCAGGTTCAAGGGCATCTTCCTACATCGAAAACATGCATGAGAAACCCAGAAGATGGTACACCGTGTGATCGGGAAAGGTTTCTAAAACGCATCTCATTTCTCATCTCCTTTGCTCGGGTTCGCCATTCCACCCGATTTACTAGCCATCTCCCTCCTTGGAGAATCAGCACCTTTAACCTCCTGTTCAGTACAGGTTGCAAATTGTCCTGATCATGAACGGGAAGTGGGGGAACCAATGAGAGACTACTTCTAGTGGTTGGGACAGGCACAGGTCCCTCTATTTTCCCATCAGGAAGAAGAATTAACCACAGCTTCAGCATGCCCCCCAGAACCAGAAGAGTGCCTGAAGCAATCCTGCGCTTTTGCGTCCAGCTCCCAAAAAGCGACTTGAAAAATGGAGCTCATGGGCACTGCAATTCACAAACCTGCAGAGTTATAAATGATAACTCTCGTCCACAAATATATTGAGGGAAGGAAACGAAGAGGCTTTGAAAGCAAGGCAGAATTGCAGGAAACAGATTTCAGGAGGTAGATTCGAATCGCTTTGAAAGCACATGAAAAGTGGCAAAACGTGGACAATGATGCCCTTGGCCAAAAAGGGCGTTTGCGTTTTTTCCTGAATATATTCAGGAAAAAACGCATACGCCCTTTTTGGCCAACCAAGCAACCTGGAAAGGCAAATCAGAGCTCCGAAGAAGTCTCGCTTCCCAGAGGGCAAAAGGGCCATGCGGAAAAAAGTGTCAAAACCAGAAATGCAGGACCGGCCATGGAGAAATGGGAGCCTTGCTACGCTGATGGGCAGGATGTAAATTGCCAACAGCCACTCTGGAGAAGTGTACGGTGTGTCCTGAAACATCTAAATAACACAGATTGGAGAGCATAGGGCACTTCCACTCATGGGCGTATAAATTGGGAAAACTAAAAATCAGCAAGACACAGGCACCCCAAAGTTTAGGGCTGCTCTGTTGACAAGAACCCCCACTTCATTACACCTTAAATATCGTAGGAAAGAGAAAAATGGATAAAGAAGTTGGGGTCCTCATGTACAATGGAATATCACTCAGCCAAGAAATCAACGTCATAAGGCTAGTAGCAGCACGATGAGTGGATTTAGGTACGACGATTCTAAGTGAAATAAGTCACACAGAAAAAGACACTTATCATAAGATATCACTTATAGAGGGAATGTAAAAACCGCTACACTTGAACTGAATTACAAAACAGAACAGAATCACACGTTTAGAAAACACACTATGGCTGCTGAACGGGAAAGGTGAGGTGGGGTGATGCATAAAACAAGGGTTTCAAATTAGCTCCGATACCCTTCCATAAACCCAATATGTAATAGACAAGACCTACTCCTTGCTCAGTGAACTGGACTCAACACCCCCTATTCACCGCACAAGAATATATCTGACTAGTAAGAATCTTCAAACCTATGTATTGATATCTCTCTGTGAGTCAAGGGGCTGTAACACGGCATAAACACAGCCGTGAAAAGCAGCTAAACCCCATTATAAAAATAAATTTCTTTTCAAAACCTGTGAAACAAAGACAGTGAAAGAGAGAGAAATTCTTACAAAATTCGTTCAGGGGCTGTGATGCAACCTGGATTGACCATATCTAGACCCACAGCTGATTGAGACATAAGGGTGGACACTCTTGGGGCTGAGAGGTTTGGTGAGGCTGGGTGAGCCAATGCAGACCCTTTAAAGTAATACTGCATGGTACCTATCCCATGGGTCCCAAATCTCCAGGTTCAAGGGCATCTTCCTACGTCGAAAACGTGCATGAGAAACCCAGAAGATGGTACACCGTGTGATCGGGAAAGGTTTCTAAAACGCACCTCATTTCTCATCTCCTTGTGCTGGGGTTCGCCATTCCAGCTCCTTTACTAGCCATCTCCCTCCTTGGAGAATCAGCACCTTTAACCTCCTGTTCCGTACAGGTTGCAATTTGTCTTGAGGATGAACAGGAAGAGGGGGAACCAATGAGAGACTAGCTCTAGCTGCTGGGTCAGGCACAGGTCACTCTATTTTCCCATCAGGAAGAAGAATTAAGCACTAGCTCAGCCTGTCCCCCAGAACCAGAAGAGGGCCTGAAGCAATCCTGCGCTTTTGCGGCCAGCTCCCAAAAAAGCGAGTTGAAAAATGGAGCTCAGGGGCACTGCAATTCACAAACCTGCAGAGTTTTAAATGATACCTCTCGTCCACAAATATATTAAGGGAAGGCAACGAAGAGGCTTTGAAAGCAAGGCAGAATTGCAGGAAACAGATTTCAGGAGGTAGATTCGAATCGCCTTGAAAGCACATGAAAAGCGGCAAAACGTGGACAATGATGCCCTTGGCCAAAAAGGGCGTATGCGTTTTTTCCTGAATATATTCAGGAAAAAACGCATACGCCCTTTTTGGCCAACCAAGCAACCTGGAAAGGCAAATCAGCGCACCAAAGAAGTCTCGCTTCCCAGCGGGCAAAAGGGCCATGCGGAAAAAAGTGTCCAAACCAGAAATGCAGGACCGGCCATGGAGAAATGGGAGCCTTGCTACGCTGATGGGCGGGATGTAAATTGCCAACAGCCACTCTGGAGAAGTGTACGGTGTGTCCTGAAACAGCTAAAAAACACAGCTTGGAGAGCATAGGGCACTTCCACTCATGGGCGTATAAATTGGGAAAACTAAAAATCAGCAAGACACAGGCACCCCAAAGTTTAGGGCTGCTCTGTTGACAAGAACCCCCACTTCATTACACGTTAAATATCCTAGGAAAGAGAAAAATGGATAAAGAAGTTGGGGTCCTCATGTAGAATGGAATATCACTACGCCATGAAATCAACGTCATAAGGCTAGTAGCAGCACGATGAGTGGATTTAGGTACGACCATTCTAAGTGAAATAAGTCACACAGAAAAAAGCACTTATCATAAGATATCACTTATAGAGGGAATCTAAAAACCGCTACACTTGAACTGAATTAGAAAACAGAACAGAGTCACACGTTTAGAAAAAACACTATGTCTGCTGAACGGGAAAGGTGAGGTGGGGTGATGCATAAAACAAGGGTTTCAAATTAGCTCCGATACCCTTCCCTAAACCCAATATGTAATAGACAAGACCTACTCCTTGCTCAGTGAACTGGACTCAACACCCCCTATTCACCGCACAAGAATATATCTGACTAGTAAGAATCTTCAAACCTATGTATTGATATCTCTATGTAAGTGAGTCAAGGGGCTGTAACACGGCATAAACACAGCCGTGAAAAGAAGCTAAACCCCATTATAAAAATAAATTTCTTTTCAAAACCTGTGAAACAAAGACAGTGAAAGAGAGAGAAATTCTTCCAAAATTCGTTCAGGGGCTGTGATGCAACCTGGATTGACCATATCTAGACCCACAGCTGATTGAGACATAAGGGTGGACACTCTTGGGGCTGAGAGGTTCGGTGAGGTTGGGTGAGCCAACGCAGACCCTTTCAAGTAATACTGCATGGTACCCATCCCATGGGTCCCAAATCTCCAGGTTCAAGGCCATCTTCCTACATCAAAAACAGGCATGAGAAACCCAGAAGATGGTACACCGTGTGATCGGGAAAGGTTTCTAAAACGCACTTCATTTCTCATCTCCTTTGCTCGGGTTCGCCATTCCAGCCGATTTACTAGCCATCTCCCTCCTTGGAGAATCAGCACCTTTAACCTCCTGTTCCGTACAGGTTGCAATTTGTCCTGAGGATGAACGGGAAGAGGGGGAACCAATGAGAGACTAGCTCTAGGTGTTGGGACAGGCACAGGTCACTCTATTTTCCCATCAGGAAGAAGAATTAAGCACAAGCTCAGCCTGCCCCCCAGAACCAGAAGAGGGCCTGAAGCAATCCTGCGCTTTTGCGGCCAGCTCCCAAAAAAGCGACTTGAAAAATGGAGCTCATGGGCACTGCAATTCACAAACCTGCAGAGTTATAAATGATAACTCTCGTCCACAAATATATTGAGGGAAGGAAACGAAGAGGCTTTGAAAGCAAGGCAGAATTGCAGGAAACAGATTTCAGGAGGTAGATTCGAATCGCTTTGAAAGCACATGAAAAGTGGCAAAACGTGGACAATGATGCCCTTGGCCAAAAAGGGCGTATGCGTTTTTTCCTGAATATATTCAGGAAAAAACGCATACGCCCTTTTTGGCCAACCAAGCAACCTGGAAAGGCAAATCAGCGCTCCAAAGAAGTCTCGCTTCCCAGCGGGCAAAAGGGCCATGCGGAAAAAAGTGTCCAAACCAGAAATGCAGGACCGGCCATGGAGAAATGGGAGACTTGCTACACTGATGGGCGGGATGTAAATTGCCAACAGTCACTCTGGAGAAGTGTACGGTGTGTCCTGAAACATCTAAAAAACACAGCTTGGAGCGCATAGGGCACTTCCACTCATGGGCGTATAAATTGGGAAAACTAAAAATCAGCAAGACACAGGCACCCCAAAGTTTAGGGCTGCTCTGTTGACAAGAACCCCCACTTCATTACACCTTAAATATCCTAGGAAAGAGAAAAATGGATAAAGAAGTTGGGGTCCTCATGTACAATGGAATATCACTAAGCCAAGAAATCAACGTCATAAGGCTAGGAGCAGCACGATGAGTGGATTTAGGTACGACGAATCTAAGTGAATAAGTCACACAGAAAAAGACACTTATCATAAGATAGCACTTATAGAGGGAATGTAAAAACCGCTACAGTTGAAGTGAATTACAAAACAGAACATAGTCACACGTTTAGAAAACAAACTATGGCTGCTGAACGGGAAAGGTGAGGTGGGGTGATGCATAAAACAAGGGTTTCAAATTAGCTCCGATACCGTTCCATAAACCCAATATGTAATAGACAAGACCTACTCCTTGCTCAGTGAACTGGACTCAACACCCCCTATTCACCGCACAAGAATATATCTGTCTAGTAAGAATCTTCAAACCTATCTATTGATATCTATCTGTAAGTGAGTCAAGGGGGTGTAAAGCGGCATAAACACAGCCGTGAAAAGCAGCTAAACCCCATTATAAAAATAAATTACTTTTCAAAACCCGTGAAACAAAGACAGTGAAAGAGAGAGAAATTCTTACAAAATTCGTTCAGGGGCTGTGATGCAACCTGGATTGACCATATCTAGACCCACAGCTGACTGAGACATAAGGGTGGACACTCTTGGGGCTGAGAGGTTCGGTGAGGTTGGGGGAGCCAACGCAGACCCTTTCAAGTAATACTGCATGGTACCCGTCCCATGGGTCCCAAATCTCCAGGTTCAAGGGCATCTTCCTACATCGAAAACATGCATGAGAAACCCAGAAGATGGTACACCGTGTGATCGGGAAAGGTTTCTAAAACGCATCTCATTTCTCATCTCCTTTGCTCGGGTTCGCCATTCCACCCGATTTACTAGCCATCTCCCTCCTTGGAGAATCAGCACCTTTAACCTCCTGTTCAGTACAGGTTGCAAATTGTCCTGATCATGAACGGGAAGTGGGGGAACCAATGAGAGACTACTTCTAGTGGTTGGGACAGGCACAGGTCCCTCTATTTTCCCATCAGGAAGAAGAATTAACCACAGCTTCAGCCTGCCCCCCAGAACCAGAAGAGTGCCTGAAGCAATCCTGCGCTTTTGCGTCCAGCTCCCAAAAAGCGACTTGAAAAATGGAGCTCATGGGCACTGCAATTCACAAACCTGCAGAGTTATAAATGATAACTCTCGTCCACAAATATATTGAGGGAAGGAAACGAAGAGGCTTTGAAAGCAAGGCAGAATTGCAGGAAACAGATTTCAGGAGGTAGATTCGAATCGCTTTGAAAGCACATGAAAAGTGGCAAAACGTGGACAATGATGCCCTTGGCCAAAAAGGGCGTTTGCGTTTTTTCCTGAATATATTCAGGAAAAAACGCATACGCCCTTTTTGGCCAACCAAGCAACCTGGAAAGGCAAATCAGAGCTCCGAAGAAGTCTCGCTTCCCAGAGGGCAAAAGGGCCATGCGGAAAAAAGTGTCAAAACCAGAAATGCAGGACCGGCCATGGAGAAATGGGAGCCTTGCTACGCTGATGGGCAGGATGTAAATTGCCAACAGCCACTCTGGAGAAGTGTACGGTGTGTCCTGAAACATCTAAATAACACAGATTGGAGAGCATAGGGCACTTCCACTCATGGGCGTATAAATTGGGAAAACTAAAAATCAGCAAGACACAGGCACCCCAAAGTTTAGGGCTGCTCTGTTGACAAGAACCCCCACTTCATTACACCTTAAATATCGTAGGAAAGAGAAAAATGGATAAAGAAGTTGGGGTCCTCATGTACAATGGAATATCACTCAGCCAAGAAATCAACGTCATAAGGCTAGTAGCAGCACGATGAGTGGATTTAGGTACGACGATTCTAAGTGAAATAAGTCACACAGAAAAAGACACTTATCATAAGATATCACTTATAGAGGGAATGTAAAAACCGCTACACTTGAACTGAATTACAAAACAGAACAGAATCACACGTTTAGAAAACACACTATGGCTGCTGAACGGGAAAGGTGAGGTGGGGTGATGCATAAAACAAGGGTTTCAAATTAGCTCCGATACCCTTCCATAAACCCAATATGTAATAGACAAGACCTACTCCTTGCTCAGTGAACTGGACTCAACACCCCCTATTCACCGCACAAGAATATATCTGACTAGTAAGAATCTTCAAACCTATGTATTGATATCTCTCTGTGAGTCAAGGGGCTGTAACACGGCATAAACACAGCCGTGAAAAGCAGCTAAACCCCATTATAAAAATAAATTTCTTTTCAAAACCTGTGAAACAAAGACAGTGAAAGAGAGAGAAATTCTTACAAAATTCGTTCAGGGGCTGTGATGCAACCTGGATTGACCATATCTAGACCCACAGCTGATTGAGACATAAGGGTGGACACTCTTGGGGCTGAGAGGTTTGGTGAGGCTGCGTGAGCCAATGCAGACCCTTTAAAGTAATACTGCATGGTACCTATCCCATGGGTCCCAAATCTCCAGGTTCAAGGGCATCTTCCTATGTCGAAAACGTGCATGAGAAACCCAGAAGATGGTACACCGTGTGATCGGGAAAGGTTTCTAAAACGCACCTCATTTCTCATCTCCTTGTGCTGGGGTTCGCCATTCCAGCTCCTTTACTAGCCATCTCCCTCCTTGGAGAATCAGCACCTTTAACCTCCTGTTCCGTACAGGTTGCAAATTGTCCTGATCATGAACGGGAAGTGGGGGAACCAATGAGAGACTAGCTCTAGTGGTTGGGACAGGCACAGGTCCCTCTATTTTCCCATCAGGAAGAAGAATTAACCACAGCCTCAGCCTGCCCCCCAGAACCAGAAGAGGGCCTGAAGCAACCCTGCGCTTTTGCGGCCAGCTCCCAAAAAGCGACTTGAAAAATGGAGCTCAGGGGCACTGCAATTCACAAACCTGCAGAGTTATAAATGATAACTCTCGTCCACAAATATATTGAGTGACGGCAACGAAGAGGCTTTGAAAGCAAGGCAGAATTGCAGGAAACAGATTTCAGGAGGTAGATTCGAATCGCCTTGAAAGCACATGAAAAGCGGCAAAACGTGGACAATGATGCCCTTGGCCAAAAAGGGCGTATGCGTTTTTTCCTGAATATATTCAGGAAAAAACGCATACGCCCTTTTTGGCCAACCAAGCAACCTGGAAAGGCAAATCAGCGCTCCAAAGAAGTCTCGCTTCCCAGCGGGCAAAAGGGCCATGCGGAAAAAAGTGTCCAAACCAGAAATGCAGGAACGGCCATGGAGAAATGGGAGCCTTGCTTCTCTGATGGGTGGGATGTAAATTGCCAACAGCCACTCTGGAGAAGTGTACGGTGTGTTCTGAAACATCTAAAAAACACAGCTTGGAGAGCATAGGGCACTTCCACTCATGGGCGTATGAATTGGGAAAACTAAAAATCAGCAAGACACAGGCACCCCAAAGTTTAGGGCTGCTCTGTTGACAAGAACCCCCACTTCATTACACCTTAAATATCCTAGGAAAGAGAAAAATGGATAAAGAAGTTGTGGTCCTCATGTACAATGGAATATCACTCAGCCATGAAATCCACGTCATAAGGCTAGTAGCAGCACGATGAGTGGATTTAGGTACGACGATTCTAAGTGAAATAAGTCACACAGAAAAAGACACTTATCATAAGATATCACTTCTAGAGGGAATGTAAAAACCGCTACACTTGAACTGAATTACAAAACAGAACAGAGTCACACGTTTAGGAAACACACTATGGCTGCTGAACGGGAAAGGTGAGGTGGGGTGATGCATAAAACAAGGGTTTCAAATTAGCTCAGATACCGTTCCATAAACCCAATATGTAAGAGACAAGACCTATTCCTTTTTCAGTGAACTGGACTCAACACCCCCTATTCACCGCACAAGAATATATCTGACTAGTAAGAATCTTCAAACCTATGTATTGATATCTCTCTGTAAGTGAGTCAAGGGGGTGTAAAGCGGCATAAACACAGCCGTGAAAAGCAGCTAAACCCCATTATAAAAATAAATTACTTTTCAAAACCCGTGAAACAAAGACAGTGAAAGAGAGAGAAATTCTTACAAAATTCGTTCGGGGGCTGTGATGCAACCTGGATTGACCATATCTAGACACACAGCTGATTGAGACATAAGGGTGGACACTCTTGGGGCTGAGAGGTTCGGTGAGGTTGGGTGAGCCAACGCAGACCCTTTCAAGTAATACTGCATGGTACCCATCCCATGGGTCCCAAATCTCCAGGTTCAAGGGCATCTTCCTACGTCGAAAACAGGCATGAGAAACCCAGAAGATGGTACACCGTGTGATCGGGAAAGGTTTCTAAAACGCACCTCATTTCTCATCTCCTTTGCTCGGGTTCGCCATTCCAGCCGATTTACTAGCCATCTCCCTCCTTGGAGAATCAGCACCTTTAACCTCCTGTTCCGTACAGGTTGCAATTTGTCCTGAGGATGAACGGGAAGAGGGGGAACCAATGAGAGACTAGCTCTAGGTGTTGGGACAGGCACAGGTCACTCTATTTTCCCATCAGGAAGAAGAATTAAGCACAAGCGCAGCCTGCCTCCCAGAACCAGAAGAGGGCCTGAAGCAATCCTGCGCTTTTGCGGCCAGCTCCCAATAAAGCGAGTTGAAAAATGGAGCTCAGGGGCACTGCAATTCACAAACCTGCAGAGGTACTTCTGGTTCCATAGTGTAGTGGTTAGCACGTCTGCTTTACACAAACCTGCAGAGTTTTAAATGATAACTCTCGTCCACAAATATATTAAGGGAAGGCAACCAAGAGGCTTTGAAAGCAAGGCAGAATTGCAGGAAACAGATTTCAGGAGGTAGATTCGAATCGCCTTGAAAGCACATGAAAAGCGGCAAAACGTGGACAATGATGCCCTTGGCCAAAAAGGGCGTATGCGTTTTTTCCTGAATATATTCAGGAAAAAACGCATACGCCCTTTTTGGCCAACCAAGCAACATGGAAAGGCAAATCAGCGCTCCAAAGAAGTCTCGCTTCCCAGCGGGCAAAAGGGCCATGCGGAAAAAAGTGTCCAAACCAGAAATGCAGGACCGGCCCTGGAGAAATGGGAGCCTTGCTACGCTGATGGGTGGGATGTAAACTGCCAACAGCCACTCTGGAGAAGTGTACGGTGTGTTCTGAAACATCTAAAAAACACAGCTTGTAGAGCATAGGGCACTTCCACTCATGGACGTATAAATTGGGAAAATTAGAAATCAGCAAGACACAGGCACCCCAAAGTTTAGGGCTACTCTGTTGACAAGAACACCCACTTCATTACACCTTCAATATCCTAGGAAAGAGAAAAATGGATAAAGAAGTTGTGGTCCTCATGTACAATGGAATATCACTCAGCCATGAAATCAACGTCATAAGGCTAGTAGCAGCACGATGAGTGGATTTAGGTACGACGATTCTAAGTGAAATAAGTCACACAGAAAAAGACACTTATCATAAGATATCACTTATAGAGGGAATGTAAAAACCGCTACACTTGAACTGAATTGCAAAACAGAACAGAGTCAGACGTTTAGAAAACACACTATGGCTGCTGAACGGGAAAGGTGAGGTGGGGTGATGCATAAAACAAGGGTTTCAAATTAGCTCAGATACCGTGCCATAAACCCAATATGTAAGAGACAAGACCTATTCCTTTTTCAGTGAACTGGACTCAACACCCCCTATTCACCACACAAGAATATATCTGACTAGTAAGAATGTTCAAACCTATGTATTGATATCTCTCTGTAAGTGAGTCAAGGGGGTGTAAAGCGGCATAAACACAGCCGTGAAAAGCAGCTAAACCCCATTATAAAAATAAATTACTTTTAAAAACCAGTGAAACAAAGACAGTGAAAGAGAGAGAAATTCTTACAAAATTCGTTCAGGGGCTGTGATGCAACCTGGATTGACCATATCTAGACCCACAGCTGATTGAGACATAAGGGTGGACACTCTTGGGGCTGAGAGGTTCGGTGAGGTTGGGTGGGCCAACGCAGACCCTTTCAAGTAATACTGCATGGTACCCATCCCATGGGTCCCAAATCTCCAGGTTCAAGGGCATCTTCCTACATCGAAAACAGGCATGAGAAACCCAGAAGATGGTACACCGTGTGATCGGGAATGGTTTCTAAAACGCACCTCATTTCTCATCTCCTTTGCTCGGGTTCGCCATTCCAGCCGATTTACTAGCCATCTCCCTCCTTGGAGAATCAGCACCTTTAACCTCCTGTTCCATACAGGTTGCAATTTGTCCTGAGGATGAACGGGAAGAGGGGGAACCAATGAGAGACTAGCTCTAGGTGTTGGGACAGGCACAGGTCACTCTATTTTCCCATCAGGAAGAAGAATTAAGCACAAGCTCAGCCTGCCCCCCAGAACCAGAAGAGGGCCTGAAGCAGTCCTGCGCTTTTGCGGCCAGCTCCCAAAAAAGCGAGTTGAAAAATGGAGCTCAGGGGCACTGCAATTCACAAACCTGCAGAGTTTTAAATGATAACTCTCGTCCACAAATATATTAAGGGAAGGCAACGAAGAGGCTTTGAAAGCAAGGCAGAATTGCAGGAAACAGATTTCAGGAGGTAGATTCGAATCGCC
Source organism: Balaenoptera acutorostrata (assembly GCF_949987535.1). Lineage (NCBI taxonomy): Eukaryota > Metazoa > Chordata > Mammalia > Artiodactyla > Balaenopteridae > Balaenoptera > Balaenoptera acutorostrata. The sequence continues at coordinate 115,851,867 of NC_080072.1, forward strand.
TTGAAAGCACATGAAAAGCGGCCAAACGTGGACAATGATGCCCTTGGCCAAAAAGGGCGTATGCGTTTTTTCCTGAATATATTCAGGAAAAAACGCATACGCCCTTTTTGGCCAACCAAGCAACCTGGAAAGGCAAATTAGCGCTCCAAAGAAGTCTCGCTTCAAAGCGGGGAAAAGGGCCATGCGGAAAAAAGTGTCCAAACCAGAAATGCAGGACCGGCCATGGAGAAATGGGAGCCTTGCTATGTTGATAGGTGGGATGTAAATTGCCAACAGCCACTCTGGAGAAGTGTACGGTGTGTCCTGAAACATCTAAAAAACATACCTTGGAGCGCATAGGGCACTTCCACTCATGGGCGTATAAATTGGGAAAACTAAAAATCAGCAAGACACAGGCACCCCAAAGTTTAGGGCTGCTCTGTTGACAAGAAACCCCACTTCATTACACCTTAAATATCCTAGGAAAGAGAAAAATGGATAAAGAAGTTGGGGTCCTCATGTACAATGGAATATCACTCAGCCATGAAATCAACGTCATAAGACTAGTAGCAGCACGATGAGTGGATTTAGGTACGACGATTCTAAGTGAAATAAGTCACACAGAAGAAGACACTTATCCTAAGATATCACTTATAGAGGGAATGTAAAAACCGCTACACTTGAACTGAATTAGAAAACAGAACAGAGTCACACGTTTAGAAAAAACACTATGTCTGCTGAACGGGAAAGGTGAGGTGGGGTGATGCATAAAACAAGGCTTTCAAATTAGCTCCTATACCCTTCCCTAAACCCAATATGTAATAGACAAGTCCTACTCCTTGCTCAGTTAACTGGATTCAACACCCCCTATTCACCGCACAAGAATATATCTGACTAGTAAGAATCTTCAAACCTATGTATTGATATCTCTCTGTAAGTGAGTCAAGGGGGTGTAAAGCAGCATAAACACAGCCGTGAAAAGCTGCTAAACCCCATTATAAAAAGAAATTACTTTTCAAAACCGTGAAACAAAGACAGTGAAAGAGAGAGAAATTCTTACAAAATTCGTTCAGGGGCTGTGATGCAACCTGGATTGACCATATCTAGACCCACAGCTGATTGAGACATAAGGGTGGACACTCTTGGGGCTGAGAGGTTCGGTGAGGTTGGGGGAGCCAACGCAGACCCTTTCAAGTAATACTGCATGGTACCCATCCCATGGGTCCCAAATCTCCAGGTTCAAGGCCATCTTCCTACATCGAAAACATGCATGAGAAACCCAGAAGATGGTACACCGTGTGATCGGGAAAGGTTTCTAAAACGCACCTCATTTCTCATCTCCTTTGCTCGGGTTCGCCATTCCAGCCGATTTACTAGCCATCTCCCTCCTTGGAGAATCAGCACCTTTAACCTCCTGTTCCGTACAGGTTGCAATTTGTCTTGAGGATGAACAGGAAGAGGGGGAACCAATGAGAGACTAGCTCTAGGTGCTGGGTCAGGCACAGGTCACTCTATTTTCCCATCAGGAAGAAGAATTAAGCACTAGCTCAGCCTGCCCCCCAGAACCAGAAGAGGGCCTGAAGCAATCCTGCGCTTTTGCGGCCAGCTCCCAAAAAAGCGAGTTGAAAAATGGAGCTCAGGGGCACTGCAATTCACAAACCTGCAGAGTTTTAAATGATACCTCTCGTCCACAAATCTATTAAGGGAAGGCAACGAAGAGGCTGGGAAAGCAAGGCAGAATTGCAGGAAACAGATTTCAGGAGGTAGATTCGAATCGCCTTGAAAGCACATGAAAAGCGGCAAAACGTGGACAATGATGCCCTTGGCCAAAAAGGGCGTATGCGTTTTTTCCTGAATATATTCAGGAAAAAACGCATACGCCCTTTTTGGTCAACCAAGAAACTTGGAAAGGCAAATCAGCGCTCCAAAGAAGTCTCGCTTCCCAGCGGGCAAAAGGGCCATGCGGAAAAAAGTGTCCAAACCAGAAAAGCAGGACCGGCCCTGGAGAAATGGGAGCCTTGCTACGCTGATGGGCGGGATGTAAATTGCCAACAGCCACTCTGGAGAAGTGTACGGTGTGTCCTGAAACATCTAAAAAACACAGCTTGGAGAGCATAGGGCACTTCCACTCATGGGCGTATAAATTGGGAAAACTAAAAATCAGCAAGACACAGGCACCCCAAAGTTTAGGGCTGCTCTGTTGACAAGAACCCCCACTTCATTACACCTTAAATATCCTAGGAAAGAGAAAAATGGATAAAGAAGTTGGGGTCCTCATGTAGAATGGAATATCACTCAGCCATGAAATCAACGTCATAAGGCTAGTAGCAGCACGATGAGTGGATTTAGGTACGACCATTCTAAGTGAAATAAGTCACACAGAAAAAGGCACTTATCATAAAATATCACTTATAGAGGGAATCTAAAAACCGCTACACTTGAACTGAATTAGAAAACAGAACAGAGTCACACGTTTAGAAAAAACACTATGTCTGCTGAACGGGAAAGGTGAGGTGGGGTGATGCATAAAACAAGAGTTTCAAATTAGCTCTGATACCCTTCCCTAAACCCAATATGTAATAGACAAGACCTACTCCTTGCTCAGTGAACTGGCCTCAACACCCCCTATTCACCGCACAAGAATATATCTGACTAGTAAGAATCTTCAAACCTATGTATTGATATCTCTCTGTAAGTGAGTCAAGGGGCTGTAACACGGCATAAACACAGCCGTGAAAAGCAGCTAAACCCCATTATAAAAATAAATTTCTTTTCAAAACCTGTGAAACAAAGACAGTGAAAGAGAGAGAAATTCTTACAAAATTCGTTCAGGGGCTGTGATGCAACCTGGATTGACCATATCTAGACCCACAGCTGATTGAGACATAAGGGTGGACACTCTTGGGGCTGAGAGGTTCGGTGAGGTTGGGTGAGCCAACGCAGACCCTTTCAAGTAATACTGCATGGTACCCATCCCATGGGTCCCAAATCTCCAGGTTCAAGGCCATCTTCCTACATCGAAAACAGGCATGAGAAACCCAGAAGATGGTACACCGTGTGATCGGGAAAGGTTTCTAAAACGCACCTCATTTCTCATCTCCTTTGCTCGGGTTCGCCATTCCAGCCGATTTACTAGCCATCTCCCTCCTTGGAGAATCAGCACCTTTAACCTCCTGTTCCGTACAGGTTGCAATTTGTCCTGAGGATGAACGGGAAGAGGGGGAACCAATGAGAGACTAGCTCTAGGTGTTGGGACAGGCACAGGTCACTCTATTTTCCCATCAGGAAGAAGAATTAAGCACAAGCTCAGCCTGCCCCCCAGAACCAGAAGAGGGCCTGAAGCAATCCTGCGCTTTTGCGGCCAGCTCCCAAAAAAGCGACTTGAAAAATGGAGCTCATGGGCACTGCAATTCACAAACCTGCAGAGTTATAAATGATAACTCTCGTCCACAAATATATTGAGGGAAGGAAACGAAGAGGCTTTGAAAGCAAGGCAGAATTGCAGGAAACAGATTTCAGGAGGTAGATTCGAATCGCCTTGAAAGCACATGAAAAGCGGCCAAACGTGGACAATGATGCCCTTGGCCAAAAAGGGCGTATGCGTTTTTTCCTGAATATATTCAGGAAAAAACGCATACGCCCTTTTTGGCCAACCAAGCAACCTGGAAAGGCAAATCAGCGCTCCAAAGAAGTCTCGCTTCCCAGCGGGCAAAAGGGCCATGCGGAAAAAAGTGTCCAAACCAGAAATGCAGGACCGGCCATGGAGAAATGGGAGCCTTGCTATGCTGATAGGTGGGATGTAAATTGCCAACAGCCACTCTGGAGAAGTGTACGGTGTGTCCTGAAACATCTAAAAAACATACCTTGGAGCGCATAGGGCACTTCCACTCATGGGCGTATAAATTGGGAAAACTAAAAATCAGCAAGACACAGGCACCCCAAAGTTTAGGGCTGCTCTGTTGACAAGAAACCCCACTTCATTACACCTTAAATATCCTAGGAAAGAGAAAAATGGATAAAGAAGTTGAGGTCCTCATGTACAATGGACTATCACTCAGCCATGAAATCCACGTCATAAGGCTAGTAGCAGCACGATGAGTGGATTTAGGTACGACGATTCTAAGTGAAATAAGTCACACAGAAGAAGACACTTATCCTAAGATATCACTTATAGAGGGAATGTAAAAACCGCTACACTTGAACTGAATTAGAAAACAGAACAGAGTCACACGTTTAGAAAAAACACTATGTCTGCTGAACGGGAAAGGTGAGGTGGGGTGATGCATAAAACAAGGGTTTCAAATTAGCTCCTATACCCTTCCCTAAACCCAATATGTAATAGACAAGTCCTACTCCTTGCTCAGTTAACTGGATTCAACACCCCCTATTCACCGCACAAGAATATATCTGACTAGTAAGAATCTTCAAACCTATGTATTGATATCTCTCTGGAAGTGAGTCAAGGGGGTGTAAAGCGGCATAAACACAGCCGTGAAAAGCTGCTAAACCCCATTATAAAAATAAATTACTTTTCAAAACCGTGAAACAAAGACAGTGAAAGAGAGAGAAATTCTTACAAAATTCGTTCAGGGGCTGTGATGCAACCTGGATTGACCATATCTAGACCCACAGCTGATTGAGACCTAAGGGTGGACACTCTTGGGGCTGAGAGGTTCGGTGAGGTTGGGGGAGCCAACGCAGACCCTTTCAAGTAATACTGCATGGTACCCATCCCATGGGTCCCAAATCTCCAGGTTCAAGGCCATCTTCCTACATCGAAAACAGGCATGAGAAACCCAGAAGATGGTACACCGTGTGATCGGGAAAGGTTTCTAAAACGCACCTCATTTCTCATCTCCTTTGCTCGGGTTCGCCATTCCAGCCGATTTATTAGCCATCTCCCTCCTTGGAGAATCAGCACCTTTAACCTCCTGTTCCGTACAGGTTGCAATTTGTCTTGAGGATGAACAGGAAGAGGGGGAACCAATGAGAGACTAGCTCTAGCTGCTGGGTCAGGCACAGGTCACTCTATTTTCCCATCAGGAAGAAGAATTAAGCACTAGCTCAGCCTGTCCCCCAGAACCAGAAGAGGGCCTGAAGCAATCCTGCGCTTTTGCGGCCAGCTCCCAAAAAAGCGAGTTGAAAAATGGAGCTCAGGGGCACTGCAATTCACAAACCTGCAGAGTTTTAAATGATACCTCTCGTCCACAAATATATTAAGGGAAGGCAACGAAGAGGCTTTGAAAGCAAGGCAGAATTGCAGGAAACAGATTTCAGGAGGTAGATTCGAATCGCCTTGAAAGCACATGAAAAGCGGCAAAACGTGGACAATGATGCCCTTGGCCAAAAAGGGCGTATGCGTTTTTTCCTGAATATATTCAGGAAAAAACGCATACGCCCTTTTTGGCCAACCAAGCAACCTGGAAAGGCAAATCAGCGCACCAAAGAAGTCTCGCTTCCCAGCGGGCAAAAGGGCCATGCGGAAAAAAGTGTCCAAACCAGAAATGCAGGACCGGCCATGGAGAAATGGGAGCCTTGCTACGCTGATGGGCGGGATGTAAATTGCCAACAGCCACTCTGGAGAAGTGTACGGTGTGTCCTGAAACAGCTAAAAAACACAGCTTGGAGAGCATAGGGCACTTCCACTCATGGGCGTATAAATTGGGAAAACTAAAAATCAGCAAGACACAGGCACCCCAAAGTTTAGGGCTGCTCTGTTGACAAGAACCCCCACTTCATTACACGTTAAATATCCTAGGAAAGAGAAAAATGGATAAAGAAGTTGGGGTCCTCATGTAGAATGGAATATCACTCAGCCATGAAATCAACGTCATAAGGCTAGTAGCAGCACGATGAGTGGATTTAGGTACGACCATTCTAAGTGAAATAAGTCACACAGAAAAAGGCACTTATCATAAGATATCACTTATAGAGGGAATCTAAAAACCGCTACACTTGAACTGAATTAGAAAACAGAACAGAGTCACACGTTTAGAAAAAACACTATGTCTGCTGAACGGGAAAGGTGAGGTGGGGTGATGCATAAAACAAGGGTTTCAAATTAGCTCCGATACCCTTCCCTAAACCCAATATGTAATAGACAAGACCTACTCCTTGCTCAGTGAACTGGACTCAACACCCCCTATTCACCGCACAAGAATATATCTGACTAGTAAGAATCTTCAAACCTATGTATTGATATCTCTCTGTAAGTGAGTCAAGGGGCTGTAACACGGCATAAACACAGCCGTGAAAAGAAGCTAAACCCCATTATAAAAATAAATTTCTTTTCAAAACCTGTGAAACAAAGACAGTGAAAGAGAGAGAAATTCTTCCAAAATTCGTTCAGGGGCTGTGATGCAACCTGGATTGACCATATCTAGACCCACAGCTGATTGAGACATAAGGGTGGACACTCTTGGGGCTGAGAGGTTCGGTGAGGTTGGGTGAGCCAACGCAGACCCTTTCAAGTAATACTGCATGGTACCCATCCCATGGGTCCCAAATCTCCAGGTTCAAGGCCATCTTCCTACATCAAAAACAGGCATGAGAAACCCAGAAGATGGTACACCGTGTGATCGGGAAAGGTTTCTAAAACGCACCTCATTTCTCATCTCCTTTGCTCGGGTTCGCCATTCCAGCCGATTTACTAGCCATCTCCCTCCTTGGAGAATCAGCACCTTTAACCTCCTGTTCCGTACAGGTTGCAATTTGTCCTGAGGATGAACGGGAAGAGGGGGAACCAATGAGAGACTAGCTCTAGGTGTTGGGACAGGCACAGGTCACTCTATTTTCCCATCAGGAAGAAGAATTAAGCACAAGCTCAGCCTGCCCCCCAGAACCAGAAGAGGGCCTGAAGCAATCCTGCGCTTTTGCGGCCAGCTCCCAAAATAGCGACTTGAAAAATGGAGCTCATGGGCACTGCAATTCACAAACCTGCAGAGTTATAAATGATAACTCTCGTCCACAAATATATTGAGGGAAGGAAACGAAGAGGCTTTGAAAGCAAGGCAGAATTGCAGGAAACAGATTTCAGGAGGTAGATTCGAATCGCTTTGAAAGCACATGAAAAGTGGCAAAACGTGGACAATGATGCCCTTGGCCAAAAAGGGCGTATGCGTTTTTTCCTGAATATATTCAGGAAAAAACGCATACGCCCTTTTTGGCCAACCAAGCAACCTGGAAAGGCAAATCAGCGCTCCAAAGAAGTCTCGCTTCCCAGCGGGCAAAAGGGCCATGCGGAAAAAAGTGTCCAAACCAGAAATGCAGGACCGGCCATGGAGAAATGGGAGACTTGCTACACTGATGGGCGGGATGTAAATTGCCAACAGTCACTCTGGAGAAGTGTACGGTGTGTCCTGAAACATCTAAAAAACACAGCTTGGAGCGCATAGGGCACTTCCACTCATGGGCGTATAAATTGGGAAAACTAAAAATCAGCAAGACACAGGCACCCCAAAGTTTAGGGCTGCTCTGTTGACAAGAACCCCCACTTCATTACACCTTAAATATCCTAGGAAAGAGAAAAATGGATAAAGAAGTTGGGGTCCTCATGTACAATGGAATATCACTAAGCCAAGAAATCAACGTCATAAGGCTAGTAGCAGCACGATGAGTGGATTTAGGTACGACGAATCTAAGTGAATAAGTCACACAGAAAAAGACACTTATCATAAGATAGCACTTATAGAGGGAATGTAAAAACCGCTACAGTTGAAGTGAATTACAAAACAGAACATAGTCACACGTTTAGAAAACAAACTATGGCTGCTGAACGGGAAAGGTGAGGTGGGGTGATGCATAAAACAAGGGTTTCAAATTAGCTCCGATACCGTTCCATAAACCCAATATGTAATAGACAAGACCTACTCCTTGCTCAGTGAACTGGACTCAACACCCCCTATTCACCGCACAAGAATATATCTGTCTAGTAAGAATCTTCAAACCTATCTATTGATATCTATCTGTAAGTGAGTCAAGGGGGTGTAAAGCGGCATAAACACAGCCGTGAAAAGCAGCTAAACCCCATTATAAAAATAAATTACTTTTCAAAACCCGTGAAACAAAGACAGTGAAAGAGAGAGAAATTCTTACAAAATTCGTTCAGGGGCTGTGATGCAACCTGGATTGACCATATCTAGACCCACAGCTGACTGAGACATAAGGGTGGACACTCTTGGGGCTGAGAGGTTCGGTGAGGTTGGGGGAGCCAACGCAGACCCTTTCAAGTAATACTGCATGGTACCCGTCCCATGGGTCCCAAATCTCCAGGTTCAAGGGCATCTTCCTACATCGAAAACATGCATGAGAAACCCAGAAGATGGTACACCGTGTGATCGGGAAAGGTTTCTAAAACGCATCTCATTTCTCATCTCCTTTGCTCGGGTTCGCCATTCCACCCGATTTACTAGCCATCTCCCTCCTTGGAGAATCAGCACCTTTAACCTCCTGTTCAGTACAGGTTGCAAATTGTCCTGATCATGAACGGGAAGTGGGGGAACCAATGAGAGACTACTTCTAGTGGTTGGGACAGGCACAGGTCCCTCTATTTTCCCATCAGGAAGAAGAATTAACCACAGCTTCAGCCTGCCCCCCAGAACCAGAAGAGTGCCTGAAGCAATCCTGCGCTTTTGCGTCCAGCTCCCAAAAAGCGACTTGAAAAATGGAGCTCATGGGCACTGCAATTCACAAACCTGCAGAGTTATAAATGATAACTCTCGTCCACAAATATATTGAGGGAAGGAAACGAAGAGGCTTTGAAAGCAAGGCAGAATTGCAGGAAACAGATTTCAGGAGGTAGATTCGAATCGCTTTGAAAGCACATGAAAAGTGGCAAAACGTGGACAATGATGCCCTTGGCCAAAAAGGGCGTTTGCGTTTTTTCCTGAATATATTCAGGAAAAAACGCATACGCCCTTTTTGGCCAACCAAGCAACCTGGAAAGGCAAATCAGAGCTCCGAAGAAGTCTCGCTTCCCAGAGGGCAAAAGGGCCATGCGGAAAAAAGTGTCAAAACCAGAAATGCAGGACCGGCCATGGAGAAATGGGAGCCTTGCTACGCTGATGGGCAGGATGTAAATTGCCAACAGCCACTCTGGAGAAGTGTACGGTGTGTCCTGAAACATCTAAATAACACAGATTGGAGAGCATAGGGCACTTCCACTCATGGGCGTATAAATTGGGAAAACTAAAAATCAGCAAGACACAGGCACCCCAAAGTTTAGGGCTGCTCTGTTGACAAGAACCCCCACTTCATTACACCTTAAATATCGTAGGAAAGAGAAAAATGGATAAAGAAGTTGGGGTCCTCATGTACAATGGAATATCACTCAGCCAAGAAATCAACGTCATAAGGCTAGTAGCAGCACGATGAGTGGATTTAGGTACGACGATTCTAAGTGAAATAAGTCACACAGAAAAAGACACTTATCATAAGATATCACTTATAGAGGGAATGTAAAAACCGCTACACTTGAACTGAATTACAAAACAGAACAGAATCACACGTTTAGAAAACACACTATGGCTGCTGAACGGGAAAGGTGAGGTGGGGTGATGCATAAAACAAGGGTTTCAAATTAGCTCCGATACCCTTCCATAAACCCAATATGTAATAGACAAGACCTACTCCTTGCTCAGTGAACTGGACTCAACACCCCCTATTCACCGCACAAGAATATATCTGACTAGTAAGAATCTTCAAACCTATGTATTGATATCTCTCTGTGAGTCAAGGGGCTGTAACACGGCATAAACACAGCCGTGAAAAGCAGCTAAACCCCATTATAAAAATAAATTTCTTTTCAAAACCTGTGAAACAAAGACAGTGAAAGAGAGAGAAATTCTTACAAAATTCGTTCAGGGGCTGTGATGCAACCTGGATTGACCATATCTAGACCCACAGCTGATTGAGACATAAGGGTGGACACTCTTGGGGCTGAGAGGTTTGGTGAGGCTGGGTGAGCCAATGCAGACCCTTTAAAGTAATACTGCATGGTACCTATCCCATGGGTCCCAAATCTCCAGGTTCAAGGGCATCTTCCTACGTCGAAAACGTGCATGAGAAACCCAGAAGATGGTACACCGTGTGATCGGGAAAGGTTTCTAAAACGCACCTCATTTCTCATCTCCTTGTGCTGGGGTTCGCCATTCCAGCTCCTTTACTAGCCATCTCCCTCCTTGGAGAATCAGCACCTTTAACCTCCTGTTCCGTACAGGTTGCAATTTGTCTTGAGGATGAACAGGAAGAGGGGGAACCAATGAGAGACTAGCTCTAGCTGCTGGGTCAGGCACAGGTCACTCTATTTTCCCATCAGGAAGAAGAATTAAGCACTAGCTCAGCCTGTCCCCCAGAACCAGAAGAGGGCCTGAAGCAATCCTGCGCTTTTGCGGCCAGCTCCCAAAAAAGCGAGTTGAAAAATGGAGCTCAGGGGCACTGCAATTCACAAACCTGCAGAGTTTTAAATGATACCTCTCGTCCACAAATATATTAAGGGAAGGCAACGAAGAGGCTTTGAAAGCAAGGCAGAATTGCAGGAAACAGATTTCAGGAGGTAGATTCGAATCGCCTTGAAAGCACATGAAAAGCGGCAAAACGTGGACAATGATGCCCTTGGCCAAAAAGGGCGTATGCGTTTTTTCCTGAATATATTCAGGAAAAAACGCATACGCCCTTTTTGGCCAACCAAGCAACCTGGAAAGGCAAATCAGCGCACCAAAGAAGTCTCGCTTCCCAGCGGGCAAAAGGGCCATGCGGAAAAAAGTGTCCAAACCAGAAATGCAGGACCGGCCATGGAGAAATGGGAGCCTTGCTACGCTGATGGGCGGGATGTAAATTGCCAACAGCCACTCTGGAGAAGTGTACGGTGTGTCCTGAAACAGCTAAAAAACACAGCTTGGAGAGCATAGGGCACTTCCACTCATGGGCGTATAAATTGGGAAAACTAAAAATCAGCAAGACACAGGCACCCCAAAGTTTAGGGCTGCTCTGTTGACAAGAACCCCCACTTCATTACACGTTAAATATCCTAGGAAAGAGAAAAATGGATAAAGAAGTTGGGGTCCTCATGTAGAATGGAATATCACTCAGCCATGAAATCAACGTCATAAGGCTAGTAGCAGCACGATGAGTGGATTTAGGTACGACCATTCTAAGTGAAATAAGTCACACAGAAAAAGGCACTTATCATAAGATATCACTTATAGAGGGAATCTAAAAACCGCTACACTTGAACTGAATTAGAAAACAGAACAGAGTCACACGTTTAGAAAAAACACTATGTCTGCTGAACGGGAAAGGTGAGGTGGGGTGATGCATAAAACAAGGGTTTCAAATTAGCTCCGATACCCTTCCCTAAACCCAATATGTAATAGACAAGACCTACTCCTTGCTCAGTGAACTGGACTCAACACCCCCTATTCACCGCACAAGAATATATCTGACTAGTAAGAATCTTCAAACCTATGTATTGATATCTCTCTGTAAGTGAGTCAAGGGGCTGTAACACGGCATAAACACAGCCGTGAAAAGAAGCTAAACCCCATTATAAAAATAAATTTCTTTTCAAAACCTGTGAAACAAAGACAGTGAAAGAGAGAGAAATTCTTCCAAAATTCGTTCAGGGGCTGTGATGCAACCTGGATTGACCATATCTAGACCCACAGCTGATTGAGACATAAGGGTGGACACTCTTGGGGCTGAGAGGTTCGGTGAGGTTGGGTGAGCCAACGCAGACCCTTTCAAGTAATACTGCATGGTACCCATCCCATGGGTCCCAAATCTCCAGGTTCAAGGCCATCTTCCTACATCAAAAACAGGCATGAGAAACCCAGAAGATGGTACACCGTGTGATCGGGAAAGGTTTCTAAAACGCACCTCATTTCTCATCTCCTTTGCTCGGGTTCGCCATTCCAGCCGATTTACTAGCCATCTCCCTCCTTGGAGAATCAGCACCTTTAACCTCCTGTTCCGTACAGGTTGCAATTTGTCCTGAGGATGAACGGGAAGAGGGGGAACCAATGAGAGACTAGCTCTAGGTGTTGGGACAGGCACAGGTCACTCTATTTTCCCATCAGGAAGAAGAATTAAGCACAAGCTCAGCCTGCCCCCCAGAACCAGAAGAGGGCCTGAAGCAATCCTGCGCTTTTGCGGCCAGCTCCCAAAAAAGCGACTTGAAAAATGGAGCTCATGGGCACTGCAATTCACAAACCTGCAGAGTTATAAATGATAACTCTCGTCCACAAATATATTGAGGGAAGGAAACGAAGAGGCTTTGAAAGCAAGGCAGAATTGCAGGAAACAGATTTCAGGAGGTAGATTCGAATCGCTTTGAAAGCACATGAAAAGTGGCAAAACGTGGACAATGATGCCCTTGGCCAAAAAGGGCGTATGCGTTTTTTCCTGAATATATTCAGGAAAAAACGCATACGCCCTTTTTGGCCAACCAAGCAACCTGGAAAGGCAAATCAGCGCTCCAAAGAAGTCTCGCTTCCCAGCGGGCAAAAGGGCCATGCGGAAAAAAGTGTCCAAACCAGAAATGCAGGACCGGCCATGGAGAAATGGGAGACTTGCTACACTGATGGGCGGGATGTAAATTGCCAACAGTCACTCTGGAGAAGTGTACGGTGTGTCCTGAAACATCTAAAAAACACAGCTTGGAGCGCATAGGGCACTTCCACTCATGGGCGTATAAATTGGGAAAACTAAAAATCAGCAAGACACAGGCACCCCAAAGTTTAGGGCTGCTCTGTTGACAAGAACCCCCACTTCATTACACCTTAAATATCCTAGGAAAGAGAAAAATGGATAAAGAAGTTGGGGTCCTCATGTACAATGGAATATCACTAAGCCAAGAAATCAACGTCATAAGGCTAGTAGCAGCACGATGAGTGGATTTAGGTACGACGAATCTAAGTGAATAAGTCACACAGAAAAAGACACTTATCATAAGATAGCACTTATAGAGGGAATGTAAAAACCGCTACAGTTGAAGTGAATTACAAAACAGAACATAGTCACACGTTTAGAAAACAAACTATGGCTGCTGAACGGGAAAGGTGAGGTGGGGTGATGCATAAAACAAGGGTTTCAAATTAGCTCCGATACCGTTCCATAAACCCAATATGTAATAGACAAGACCTACTCCTTGCTCAGTGAACTGGACTCAACACCCCCTATTCACCGCACAAGAATATATCTGTCTAGTAAGAATCTTCAAACCTATCTATTGATATCTATCTGTAAGTGAGTCAAGGGGGTGTAAAGCGGCATAAACACAGCCGTGAAAAGCAGCTAAACCCCATTATAAAAATAAATTACTTTTCAAAACCCGTGAAACAAAGACAGTGAAAGAGAGAGAAATTCTTACAAAATTCGTTCAGGGGCTGTGATGCAACCTGGATTGACCATATCTAGACCCACAGCTGACTGAGACATAAGGGTGGACACTCTTGGGGCTGAGAGGTTCGGTGAGGTTGGGGGAGCCAACGCAGACCCTTTCAAGTAATACTGCATGGTACCCGTCCCATGGGTCCCAAATCTCCAGGTTCAAGGGCATCTTCCTACATCGAAAACATGCATGAGAAACCCAGAAGATGGTACACCGTGTGATCGGGAAAGGTTTCTAAAACGCATCTCATTTCTCATCTCCTTTGCTCGGGTTCGCCATTCCACCCGATTTACTAGCCATCTCCCTCCTTGGAGAATCAGCACCTTTAACCTCCTGTTCAGTACAGGTTGCAAATTGTCCTGATCATGAACGGGAAGTGGGGGAACCAATGAGAGACTACTTCTAGTGGTTGGGACAGGCACAGGTCCCTCTATTTTCCCATCAGGAAGAAGAATTAACCACAGCTTCAGCCTGCCCCCCAGAACCAGAAGAGTGCCTGAAGCAATCCTGCGCTTTTGCGTCCAGCTCCCAAAAAGCGACTTGAAAAATGGAGCTCATGGGCACTGCAATTCACAAACCTGCAGAGTTATAAATGATAACTCTCGTCCACAAATATATTGAGGGAAGGAAACGAAGAGGCTTTGAAAGCAAGGCAGAATTGCAGGAAACAGATTTCAGGAGGTAGATTCGAATCGCTTTGAAAGCACATGAAAAGTGGCAAAACGTGGACAATGATGCCCTTGGCCAAAAAGGGCGTTTGCGTTTTTTCCTGAATATATTCAGGAAAAAACGCATACGCCCTTTTTGGCCAACCAAGCAACCTGGAAAGGCAAATCAGAGCTCCGAAGAAGTCTCGCTTCCCAGAGGGCAAAAGGGCCATGCGGAAAAAAGTGTCAAAACCAGAAATGCAGGACCGGCCATGGAGAAATGGGAGCCTTGCTACGCTGATGGGCAGGATGTAAATTGCCAACAGCCACTCTGGAGAAGTGTACGGTGTGTCCTGAAACATCTAAATAACACAGATTGGAGAGCATAGGGCACTTCCACTCATGGGCGTATAAATTGGGAAAACTAAAAATCAGCAAGACACAGGCACCCCAAAGTTTAGGGCTGCTCTGTTGACAAGAACCCCCACTTCATTACACCTTAAATATCGTAGGAAAGAGAAAAATGGATAAAGAAGTTGGGGTCCTCATGTACAATGGAATATCACTCAGCCAAGAAATCAACGTCATAAGGCTAGTAGCAGCACGATGAGTGGATTTAGGTACGACGATTCTAAGTGAAATAAGTCACACAGAAAAAGACACTTATCATAAGATATCACTTATAGAGGGAATGTAAAAACCGCTACACTTGAACTGAATTACAAAACAGAACAGAATCACACGTTTAGAAAACACACTATGGCTGCTGAACGGGAAAGGTGAGGTGGGGTGATGCATAAAACAAGGGTTTCAAATTAGCTCCGATACCCTTCCATAAACCCAATATGTAATAGACAAGACCTACTCCTTGCTCAGTGAACTGGACTCAACACCCCCTATTCACCGCACAAGAATATATCTGACTAGTAAGAATCTTCAAACCTATGTATTGATATCTCTCTGTGAGTCAAGGGGCTGTAACACGGCATAAACACAGCCGTGAAAAGCAGCTAAACCCCATTATAAAAATAAATTTCTTTTCAAAACCTGTGAAACAAAGACAGTGAAAGAGAGAGAAATTCTTACAAAATTCGTTCAGGGGCTGTGATGCAACCTGGATTGACCATATCTAGACCCACAGCTGATTGAGACATAAGGGTGGACACTCTTGGGGCTGAGAGGTTTGGTGAGGCTGGGTGAGCCAATGCAGACCCTTTAAAGTAATACTGCATGGTACCTATCCCATGGGTCCCAAATCTCCAGGTTCAAGGGCATCTTCCTACGTCGAAAACGTGCATGAGAAACCCAGAAGATGGTACACCGTGTGATCGGGAAAGGTTTCTAAAACGCACCTCATTTCTCATCTCCTTGTGCTGGGGTTCGCCATTCCAGCTCCTTTACTAGCCATCTCCCTCCTTGGAGAATCAGCACCTTTAACCTCCTGTTCCGTACAGGTTGCAAATTGTCCTGATCATGAACGGGAAGTGGGGGAACCAATGAGAGACTAGCTCTAGTGGTTGGGACAGGCACAGGTCCCTCTATTTTCCCATCAGGAAGAAGAATTAACCACAGCCTCAGCCTGCCCCCCAGAACCAGAAGAGGGCCTGAAGCAACCCTGCGCTTTTGCGGCCAGCTCCCAAAAAGCGACTTGAAAAATGGAGCTCAGGGGCACTGCAATTCACAAACCTGCAGAGTTATAAATGATAACTCTCGTCCACAAATATATTGAGTGACGGCAACGAAGAGGCTTTGAAAGCAAGGCAGAATTGCAGGAAACAGATTTCAGGAGGTAGATTCGAATCGCCTTGAAAGCACATGAAAAGCGGCAAAACGTGGACAATGATGCCCTTGGCCAAAAAGGGCGTATGCGTTTTTTCCTGAATATATTCAGGAAAAAACGCATACGCCCTTTTTGGCCAACCAAGCAACCTGGAAAGGCAAATCAGCGCTCCAAAGAAGTCTCGCTTCCCAGCGGGCAAAAGGGCCATGCGGAAAAAAGTGTCCAAACCAGAAATGCAGGAACGGCCATGGAGAAATGGGAGCCTTGCTTCTCTGATGGGTGGGATGTAAATTGCCAACAGCCACTCTGGAGAAGTGTACGGTGTGTTCTGAAACATCTAAAAAACACAGCTTGGAGAGCATAGGGCACTTCCACTCATGGGCGTATAAATTGGGAAAACTAAAAATCAGCAAGACACAGGCACCCCAAAGTTTAGGGCTGCTCTGTTGACAAGAACCCCCACTTCATTACACCTTAAATATCCTAGGAAAGAGAAAAATGGATAAAGAAGTTGTGGTCCTCATGTACAATGGAATATCACTCAGCCATGAAATCCACGTCATAAGGCTAGTAGCAGCACGATGAGTGGATTTAGGTACGACGATTCTAAGTGAAATAAGTCACACAGAAAAAGACACTTATCATAAGATATCACTTCTAGAGGGAATGTAAAAACCGCTACACTTGAACTGAATTACAAAACAGAACAGAGTCACACGTTTAGGAAACACACTATGGCTGCTGAACGGGAAAGGTGAGGTGGGGTGATGCATAAAACAAGGGTTTCAAATTAGCTCAGATACCGTTCCATAAACCCAATATGTAAGAGACAAGACCTATTCCTTTTTCAGTGAACTGGACTCAACACCCCCTATTCACCGCACAAGAATATATCTGACTAGTAAGAATCTTCAAACCTATGTATTGATATCTCTCTGTAAGTGAGTCAAGGGGGTGTAAAGCGGCATAAACACAGCCGTGAAAAGCAGCTAAACCCCATTATAAAAATAAATTACTTTTCAAAACCCGTGAAACAAAGACAGTGAAAGAGAGAGAAATTCTTACAAAATTCGTTCGGGGGCTGTGATGCAATCTGGATTGACCATATCTAGACACACAGCTGATTGAGACATAAGGGTGGACACTCTTGGGGCTGAGAGGTTCGGTGAGGTTGGGTGAGCCAACGCAGACCCTTTCAAGTAATACTGCATGGTACCCATCCCATGGGTCCCAAATCTCCAGGTTCAAGGGCATCTTCCTACGTCGAAAACAGGCATGAGAAACCCAGAAGATGGTACACCGTGTGATCGGGAAAGGTTTCTAAAACGCACCTCATTTCTCATCTCCTTTGCTCGGGTTCGCCATTCCAGCCGATTTACTAGCCATCTCCCTCCTTGGAGAATCAGCACCTTTAACCTCCTGTTCCGTACAGGTTGCAATTTGTCCTGAGGATGAACGGGAAGAGGGGGAACCAATGAGAGACTAGCTCTAGGTGTTGGGACAGGCACAGGTCACTCTATTTTCCCATCAGGAAGAAGAATTAAGCACAAGCGCAGCCTGCCTCCCAGAACCAGAAGAGGGCCTGAAGCAATCCTGCGCTTTTGCGGCCAGCTCCCAATAAAGCGAGTTGAAAAATGGAGCTCAGGGGCACTGCAATTCACAAACCTGCAGAGGTACTTCTGGTTCCATAGTGTAGTGGTTAGCACGTCTGCTTTACACAAACCTGCAGAGTTTTAAATGATAACTCTCGTCCACAAATATATTAAGGGAAGGCAACCAAGAGGCTTTGAAAGCAAGGCAGAATTGCAGGAAACAGATTTCAGGAGGTAGATTCGAATCGCCTTGAAAGCACATGAAAAGCGGCAAAACGTGGACAATGATGCCCTTGGCCAAAAAGGGCGTATGCGTTTTTTCCTGAATATATTCAGGAAAAAACGCATACGCCCTTTTTGGCCAACCAAGCAACATGGAAAGGCAAATCAGCGCTCCAAAGAAGTCTCGCTTCCCAGCGGGCAAAAGGGCCATGCGGAAAAAAGTGTCCAAACCAGAAATGCAGGACCGGCCCTGGAGAAATGGGAGCCTTGCTACGCTGATGGGTGGGATGTAAACTGCCAACAGCCACTCTGGAGAAGTGTACGGTGTGTTCTGAAACATCTAAAAAACACAGCTTGTAGAGCATAGGGCACTTCCACTCATGGACGTATAAATTGGGAAAATTAAAAATCAGCAAGACACAGGCACCCCAAAGTTTAGGGCTACTCTGTTGACAAGAACACCCACTTCATTACACCTTCAATATCCTAGGAAAGAGAAAAATGGATAAAGAAGTTGTGGTCCTCATGTACAATGGAATATCACTCAGCCATGAAATCAACGTCATAAGGCTAGTAGCAGCACGATGAGTGGATTTAGGTACGACGATTCTAAGTGAAATAAGTCACACAGAAAAAGACACTTATCATAAGATATCACTTATAGAGGGAATGTAAAAACCGCTACACTTGAACTGAATTGCAAAACAGAACAGAGTCAGACGTTTAGAAAACACACTATGGCTGCTGAACGGGAAAGGTGAGGTGGGGTGATGCATAAAACAAGGGTTTCAAATTAGCTCAGATACCGTGCCATAAACCCAATATGTAAGAGACAAGACCTATTCCTTTTTCAGTGAACTGGACTCAACACCCCCTATTCACCACACAAGAATATATCTGACTAGTAAGAATGTTCAAACCTATGTATTGATATCTCTCTGTAAGTGAGTCAAGGGGGTGTAAAGCGGCATAAACACAGCCGTGAAAAGCAGCTAAACCCCATTATAAAAATAAATTACTTTTAAAAACCAGTGAAACAAAGACAGTGAAAGAGAGAGAAATTCTTACAAAATTCGTTCAGGGGCTGTGATGCAACCTGGATTGACCATATCTAGACCCACAGCTGATTGAGACATAAGGGTGGACACTCTTGGGGCTGAGAGTTTCAGTGAGGTTGGGTGGGCCAACGCAGACCCTTTCAAGTAATACTGCATGGTACCCATCCCATGGGTCGCAAATCTCCAGGTTCAAGGGCATCTTCCTACATCGAAAACAGGCATGAGAAACCCAGAAGATGGTACACCGTGTGATCGGGAATGGTTTCTAAAACGCACCTCATTTCTCATCTCCTTTGCTCGGGTTCGCCATTCCAGCCGATTTACTAGCCATCTCCCTCCTTGGAGAATCAGCACCTTTAACCTCCTGTTCCATACAGGTTGCAATTTGTCCTGAGGATGAACGGGAAGAGGGGGAACCAATGAGAGACTAGCTCTAGGTGTTGGGACAGGCACAGGTCACTCTATTTTCCCATCAGGAAGAAGAATTAAGCACAAGCTCAGCCTGCCCCCCAGAACCAGAAGAGGGCCTGAAGCAGTCCTGCGCTTTTGCGGCCAGCTCCCAAAAAAGCGAGTTGAAAAATGGAGCTCAGGGGCACTGCAATTCACAAACCTGCAGAGTTTTAAATGATAACTCTCGTCCACAAATATATTAAGGGAAGGCAACGAAGAGGCTTTGAAAGCAAGGCAGAATTGCAGGAAACAGATTTCAGGAGGTAGATTCGAATCGCCTTGAAAGCACATGAAAAGCGGCCAAACGTGGACAATGATGCCCTTGGCCAAAAAGGGCGTATGCGTTTTTTCCTGAATATATTCAGGAAAAAACGCATACGCCCTTTTTGGCCAACCAAGCAACCTGGAAAGGCAAATTAGCGCTCCAAAGAAGTCTCGCTTCAAAGCGGGGAAAAGGGCCATGCGGAAAAAAGTGTCCAAACCAGAAATGCAGGACCGGCCATGGAGAAATGGGAGCCTTGCTATGTTGATAGGTGGGATGTAAATTGCCAACAGCCACTCTGGAGAAGTGTACGGTGTGTCCTGAAACATCTAAAAAACATACCTTGGAGCGCATAGGGCACTTCCACTCATGGGCGTATAAATTGGGAAAACTAAAAATCAGCAAGACACAGGCACCCCAAAGTTTAGGGCTGCTCTGTTGACAAGAAACCCCACTTCATTACACCTTAAATATCCTAGGAAAGAGAAAAATGGATAAAGAAGTTGGGGTCCTCATGTACAATGGAATATCACTCAGCCATGAAATCAACGTCATAAGACTAGTAGCAGCACGATGAGTGGATTTAGGTACGACGATTCTAAGTGAAATAAGTCACACAGAAGAAGACACTTATCCTAAGATATCACTTATAGAGGGAATGTAAAAACCGCTACACTTGAACTGAATTAGAAAACAGAACAGAGTCACACGTTTAGAAAAAACACTATGTCTGCTGAACGGGAAAGGTGAGGTGGGGTGATGCATAAAACAAGGGTTTCAAATTAGCTCCTATACCCTTCCCTAAACCCAATATGTAATAGACAAGTCCTACTCCTTGCTCAGTTAACTGGATTCAACACCCCCTATTCACCGCACAAGAATATATCTGACTAGTAAGAATCTTCAAACCTATGTATTGATATCTCTCTGTAAGTGAGTCAAGGGGGTGTAAAGCAGCATAAACACAGCCGTGAAAAGCTGCTAAACCCCATTATAAAAAGAAATTACTTTTCAAAACCGTGAAACAAAGACAGTGAAAGAGAGAGAAATTCTTACAAAATTCGTTCAGGGGCTGTGATGCAACCTGGATTGACCATATCTAGACCCACAGCTGATTGAGACATAAGGGTGGACACTCTTGGGGCTGAGAGGTTCGGTGAGGTTGGGGGAGCCAACGCAGACCCTTTCAAGTAATACTGCATGGTACCCATCCCATGGGTCCCAAATCTCCAGGTTCAAGGCCATCTTCCTACATCGAAAACAGGCATGAGAAACCCAGAAGATGGTACACCGTGTGATCGGGAAAGGTTTCTAAAACGCACCTCATTTCTCATCTCCTTTGCTCGGGTTCGCCATTCCA